>NC_138975.1:28327500-29527500 GCF_055761805.1 Camellia sinensis
TATATAGCTCCAGATAGGTCCTTGTTCTACTGTTCTCACATGACCTGGGTTGAACACTGCGGTTTATGAAAGAGAGAATCTTATTTTGCACAAATGTGGAGAATGGCACGGCACTCGGAGCGCAAAACGATTTTTTTTGAAATTGAGAAATGAGTTCTCGACCGGGTATTGAGCCTACAACTGAATACAGTGAAAAAGACTCAATAACGGAAAACAAAAAGGTAAACAACCTAAACACATCGAGACACACTCGGAACGATTCAAAGCAAGAATCGAGACAATCAAAACAAAAGACACGATATACAGACGTGTTACAAAGACGAGAGACTTCTCAGTTTGCGAGGAGCCAATTTCTCCGGGTAGTGTTTCCCACCATTTTCTCATTTGTGATTCTCACATCACTCTGGCACTCAATCTCTATTTTTTTGAAAAAGCCCATTTCTCACTTTTTCTCTCAGCTCACATCTCTCTATCCTTCAATCTCTCATTGTTTTATCCCTCCCCTGGGTGGTTGGTGGACAAACTAGAAGTTGCGGGCTCTTGCCCCTAGCATTCAGCTGGATTCTTTTTCTTTTGCGCACAACAGTGAACTTTCCCACAAAGGGGTTGCGATGCGGCTGGATGTGCAGCAGATCTGCAATTGACATTGGTTGACGATGCTCTACTGGGGAGTTTGGACATGATTAGATCTGTCCAAACAAAGGAGTGGAATATCTTGATCCGTTCCCGTTCGTGCTTCGCACTTGGCTTGATACCTCGTTGCTTGGAGGATGAGAGAGCTTTCAGCCCTTTGTTGTTAACTTCAGTTGTGCCCTCTTCTGGCAAGTAGAGTGCCCTTCTTGGCGAGTATGTTGAAAATGGGGGAAAGACAGGAAGCTTGACTCAACTGTGCCCCTAGTTCATCATTTTGACCATTTTTTGTTTTTGGCTTTCTACTAAAACAATTTTGACCAAAATGAGAGTTAGATTAACATGCTTGTTCGATTTTTGATTTGAAATCATGCAAGTCAGGTTATGAGCATTGAAAATTTTCCTTTTTGGGTCCAAGAAAATGGTCCAGTTTTAGAAAAATGGAATAATTTTCGAGAGAATTAGTCAACCTCAGTAAAAATTCTCAAAAACTATTTTTGCAAACGGTCATTGCTCAACGAGCACGGAACCTACTCTTGAGATGCACGACCTCGGATCCAAAACAATGGAAAGCTGCCTCTTGTCTGAAGGACACTGCATGGCAACGGAAAGTTGCCCCTTGTTTGAATAGCATCGCGGCACACTGTATGGCAACGGAAAGTTGCCCCTTATTTGGATAGCACTGCAGCGCATTGTAATCAGTCCTCAGAGTGACGATCACAACTGAACTCTCGGATACAGAGAAGACAAAGATGACCAGAACCATCACATGGACACAGCTGAATTTGAAGTGTTTCACGGCTGGACTTCAGAATGAAGTTGCCTACGTATCCCAAACATGGGAATCAAGCCTTACGTAGTTCGGGTTAAGGTACACTCGGATATTTAACCTCTCATTTTGCGCTCTAACTTTTGCCAAGGCCGCCCTTCCGGGTTTTCAACCTTGTGAGCTATGTTTTTCTTCTTTTCTTTTCATCTTCTTTTTTTTTCATTTCTTTTCATAATTTTTTCAATTCTTTTTTTTTTCATTTTTCATTCTTTGCCTTTTTTTTTTTTTTTTTTGTTCTTTTTCTTGTTCTAACTTTTGCCTAGGTCGCCCTTCCGGGTTTTCGGCCCAGCGAGCCTCTCAAGGGTAAAAGTGTAACAAGTCCATGTCAAATGGTTTTGAGATCCCGAAGTCATCTGAATCCAGGAGAATGGCTGCTATTCGCCGACGATGCAGGAGTCCATCGAATGTGGGGGGGCTGAATTTGCCCCTAGTGTTGCGGATAGGAACTCAGTTGTTCTTCAGCAGAAACTGTCTTCTTTCCTTCCTTCCTTCTGGGATTTGGCATTCTTGCCGACCTTCTTTGATTTGTGGAATGATCCATCTTCGGCTCTTCGAGCACATTTGAAATTCTTTGCCCCTAGTTCCAGGGGTGCTTCTGATCTAGCTTTACAAGTTTCTTTTGATGACATCTGACTTTCTTGATCTGACTTTCTTGCCTCTTGTTCGAGGGTTGCTTTGAATCTGGCCACACAGGCCTCACGTTGTAGTTGACCATTGAACATTTCTGAACTTAAGTCCAAGGTTTGACAATGAGGGGTCGAGTCTTGAGGCTGAGAGTGATCCTAGGCTGCACAATCTCAAGAGCGATTCTACACAAGTCTTCGCAGGATCGCGCAAAATATTTTTTGAAATCTTTTAAGAAAGCGACAAATTGCTTGAGCTGAAGATAGTGCCGAACCAATCTGGATCAAGTCAGGATCCTTCTCAGTACTCACATTAACAAGCATGATCTCGATCATTAAGGGCTTAGCATGCCTCTCTTTCTCTCAATTGATCAAATTTTGCAAAACCTGAGGAATTCCTTTCTCTTCGTTTTTATCACAATGTTTCGAAAAAAGTTTTGGAAAACTTAGGTCGACGCAGTGAATTCAAGGCACAGAAAAGACACAGCTTCTAGTCAAATACTGCCATCTCATTTAGAATTTTTGGCACAACTGGCACACGGTAGAAGCAAACACAAGAGTGTGAAAATCACTGCTGTTCCATTCAGATCTGTTGGCGTAACTGGCTCCAAGGCAGAAACAGACTCAAAAGAAAGCAAAAAAGACAAACACAAAACAAGCGAGTGATGTCCGACGTAACACTCCCGAAATCACCCGACTCTAACAAAACAGGACTGACTCGACACAACCAGACAGACCCGACTGACTCAGTATGAAAAGACTGACTCAATACAAAATGACAAGACTGACCCAATACCCAAGTCAGAAAGCATAAAAACTAGCATTCACAAAATGCTCAAAACAGTGTGTGCCATACGCCACATCCGGAGTAAACTGAGTGCCGCCCGCAGGTGGTTCATCCATCAATCACATCACATTATCCCCCATAAGTTCACTGATCAAGTGACGATAGACTTTGCAGGACCTGGTGCGGGGATGACCTTGTTGTCAATCAAATTTTGTATCTCGTGGCGGAGACGGACGCAACTGTCGGTGTCGTGACCGGTTTGTTGATGAAAAGCACAGTACTTAGTCGGGTCATGCTTTGGAGGGAGAGGATCGGGTAGAGGCTGTTGTTCCAACGGTTTCAGATGTCCTTTCTTGAGTAGGACCCCTAGGGCTTTAGGTAAAGGCATATAGAGTGGGGTGAATACCCTCTTGCCTCGGGGTAGATAGTCTGAAGTTCGGGGGTTTGAAGTGGATGTACCAACAAAGGGGGTCGCTACTCTTGGTGTGGTGGTGGTGACCATGCCCACTTCAGAAGATTTTGCAGCTGCATCACCGCTGGTGGTCGCACTTGAATTGCGGGAAAACGCCCTCCTAGGCTGCTCCTTCTCCTTGTCAATGAGGCCCTGCTTCATAGCGTCCTCAATCTGTAGTCCCATCTCATGCAAATCTGAAAAGGTAGGGAAGGGGAGCATGATCATTTTCTGTATTAGTTTGGGCTAGAGGTTGCGCACAACCATCCGTATTTGATCCTTATCCGATGGCCTAATGGTCATCATTGAGGCCTTGGCCCTCCAACGGGCCACGAATTCTGAGAAGCTCTCCTTTGGCTCTTGGGGGGTGACTTCAAGATCACGAGTTGTGACCTCAATCTGTGCGTTGTAGGAGTATTGATCACTGAAGGCCTCAGCCATCTCTTCCCAATTCTATTTCACAGAGTTCTCCAATTTTGCATACCAGATTGCGACTGTCCCAGACAGGGTCCGGCCAAACAATGATAGCTTTTGTAATCTAGTGAGGCCCATCGGCCTTAGTATGTTCGAAAACAGCCGCAAATGTACCATGGGATCCCCAGATCCATCAAAGCGGTCGATGTGCGGCATCTTAAATCTGTCCGGCAGCGTCACAGCCGAGTCTGTGTACCCGTCTTCAATGTCAGGAATAGAGTGGGCCCCCTGAGACTTCTTGAACAATTTCTCAAGCTTGCTCACTTTCAATGCTGTGGGGTCCGTCTCGACATCAAAGGGGGGGTTTGGTAGGTTGGTGGGTGTTTTAGATAGCTGGGGTAGAACCGGGGGCGGAGCTGGCCCTGTCGGAATGTCCGTATCTTCCTGGACATTAGCTGTCTCCCCGAGTGTTGGAACTCTTGGTGGGGGAGGAGCCTGGTGTGAAGTAGATACTCCAGTTTACTGCTCTAACCTGGCAATTGTCTCTGCTTGTTGGGCTATGACCACAGCCTGTTGCTTGGCGAATTCTGCTTGACGGACAGCGTCTTGCTGCATGGCTTTCATACTATCCTGGAGTTGGTGCACCATCTCTTCCATTCCCGCCATACTGTCCTAATCTAACTGATCTATCGGTATATCTGTCTCTGTGGTAAAAGCAGATATCTCAACCCAACCGCACACAGGTGAGATGGATAATGACTACTGATCCGAAGACTGTTGAACTGATGATCTGTGCCTGACTGGCCTTTTTACCCTGCCTCTGGCAAAGGAACACTAATTGCCCTTGAGCTGAATCTCTGACCTGACAAAGTCTATCAGCACAAGTCCGATGAACCTCGGGGTATATCGGAGCCTTCTAAAGCTATGGTTCCAGGACTACCTAGCAAAAGGGAAAACAGAGAGCATCTCAGCCTGATTTCACCATAACCCATATGAGCAAAGCTGAATAACTGTGGCCCCCCTACAGAATTCTGCCCAAAATTCTACTTGTAAACTGATACCCTTAGGTAAAACTGATTCCCCAAATACTAATAGTGATGCCCACAGGCCTGTTACTCAGACTTGCAAACTGTTATGCGCATTCCCTGTAGAGATACACTCTAAAAGCACATAGCAAACAAATGAGAGCCAAGACACCCCTATGTTGGGGTAGGGTTTCCCTGTCCTATTTTGTCAGGAGCTAGGGTTTCACTACGCACGCAGCGGTTTCAAACAACCTATAATCGGGTAAGCAACTTGTCCTAGCTTGGAATGGTCACTATGGATTCCGAATATGCACTAGGTCGAATGGTCAAAAGGGTGCCCCGGTAAAACCGGGGTTTGTGTTCCTATACTGGCAGAGCCCGCAACCGGTCAGCCTTATGGTCAAGCCTTGACAAGACAAGCCTCCGGCAAACCATTCAGGAATGGCAGATGGCAAACACGGTGTCCTAGGCGCACCAATGCACATGCAATGCAAAGAAACACATAAGTGTAGTCAAAACAAGATATCATGAGTTCGAGTCAAGTTCTCTATTTCTCCCCAGCGGAGTTACCAGAAACTGTAGACGTCCCCGAATGCCCCGGGAGGATGAGTCACGTTCTGTTCATTTGTGGGTCTACTACAGTTCAGGACTCTCAAATTGTCACGGTTCTTAATCTGAACCAAAGAGTTCAAATCCGGCAAATCGTTTTGAGAAAAACAGATTTTTTTTTTTAGAAAAGAAGTGCCAAACATGGACTGCTTTGCCAGATATAGAGTCGCCACCTAAATATTTTATTTTTGGGAAAATTTAGGAAACCCTGACTCGTTGCCTAAGGCCACTTGTCCGTCATCACCAAAGTTGCCTCGGCTCGGGAACTTGGGTACGATTGGGAAAGGTCAGCTATGAGCACCCCCTCTCGCCCGATCAAAGATCGGCCTCTACTAACCATGATATCTTGTTTTGAAAACATTACATGTTCTTATTCCGGTTATTAGCCTAGATTTACTATGTTATGCGCACAGCAAACAAGTATAGACTGGGTCGCCTAAATTGGAACAAAACATTTCATGTTTGTTTGTTTGAAAATGGTTTGATGGTGCTACCCGCAAGTAGGCTAAGACATGAATTTTGCCATCCTCAAGTAGGCCTTAGAAAATATGGTTTTGCCACTTCCAAGTGGGTTTAAAACTCGCATTTAATACATTGTTCCAATTCAAATAACCCAACCTCCACCCATAGGCATTCAGGCAGTTATATCACATAAGCAGCTAGCCTCATGGTAATTATGCTATCATGGCAATATTCACACACATGTGGCATGCTAAAGCATAAAAAGCTTACCTAGTTCTCCAAGCCAAAATAGAAACTAGTTAGTAATCATATGCATGATCCTAGTTCGTGTTAAAATGGCTAATGCAACACATGCAAAGATGCAATCTAGACAGGCTCGACTATTCTAAACATGGCATGTGAAATGCAACAGATAACATGTATTCAATTTGGGATTGAAATACAATGCAGTTAACATGATGCACCGAGCCCGGTGCATGCAAGACAAATGTATGAATGCACGCATGCATAGCATAAGGTATGCTAATTTAAATATGCCCTAATACTAACCATTGAAAACAGGTAAATAAAAGGGAAGAAAGACGCGGGGTTGGAAGACATACACACACTCACGCACACTTATTACACAATTACCCTCGCTCGGAGGGTCCGAATAAATATTACACAACCGAATGAATACTACTAAGTTAATTATTACAGAACTTCTAATTAATTAGCAAATGAAATGCAAAAGAAAGGTGGCCGCAGCCCTGCCTCGGGATACGTGAATGATGCATGCTCGATTCGCCTTGCCCGGAAACCCGTACCATGCCACTGTTGCCTCCGTTTATATTGCCTCACCCCTCTGAAAATTATGAAAGTCTCCAGAACTGCTTTGAGCTTCCTTTTGAGTGCTGTGGAGTGCCACCGGCCAGAGCAAAAGGCCACCGGCCATGGGAATAAGGTTATCGGCCAAAGATGGTGTCATCGGCTGGGCACTGATGGCCGGTCGGCACTAAAGATGGCCGGTCGGCCATTTCTTCTTGTAGAATCCTGCAATTGACAGCAGCAGAGGGCAAACAGTGTATGGTATGGAATTTTCAAGCAAATGTGTGCACTGCCACTCTCCCTATCATGCTAAGGACTCAAGGGAGTGCGACTCTTGGTACTCGAGCCATCAGTCACGCATTTCGATGCATGATGGCCAAAGGAACCAAGTTTGCAACTTAATGTAAATGCATGCAACAAACAAATGAATGCTAATACCTTATCATGTTGAGATCAAGGGCATCGGCGACCGAGGATTGAGACGTGTTTCGTCACTTTAAGTACGAACACTCCTCAATTCTCATGCTTGGTTTGACACCCCAAACCAAGCAAAATGTAATGCAAGTATGCAATGTACCTCACATATGCAACATGGGTCAAATATGCAACATGAAGCTAAGTAAGCAAGGCATGCCAAATGCAATGCAAACTAAACATGCCGATGTGTAATGTACTAAAGCATGCAACATGTAACGTAGTAAACATGGACAAATATGCAATGGGACTAGCATGTGGCAACACATAATGACCCGAATATGCAACAAACATATGAAAGGCATTAAACACTCATGTTAACTTCTAAAAAAAACATGTGAATGATGATGCCAAATCATGCTAGGGAATAGATGCAAAATGAAAGGCATTCAAGGCCACAAATGGGAGCATTACTCAACACCTACCCCAAGCAAGCATGGTATGAGCTATACAACCAAAAACAGAGTTTTAATGCACCAAAATAAGTCCCAAAACCCCCTGATATGGCAGCTAAGAGACACAAAACAAGAGGCATGCACAAAAAGCCATACATGGAGCATAGGATCATATCTCTCCAAAGCATTGAAAGGATAACAAAATGCAAACATGAAAGCATAAAACGTGGACTGAAATGACGTAATAAGTGATTCCAAATCACTAAGATAGCCAAGATAGTGCATGCTAATGACTCACACACCCGATGCCAACATGCTAGAATGCAAAGGGGTTATACAAAGCATGAAATGCATGACCAAATCAACACCCAACAGACCTCAAACATGGCAAAATGTGACTAAAAGCTTCAAAAAGTTAGGCAAAAATGTGCAAGCATGATGGTCTAATGGCAAGATGCATTTCTAGGCAAAATAAGGGAATACAAAGTAAGTGTATTAAGCATGAGAGGGGCCATTAATCCGACCAAAAATAGAGGCATATTATGACCTAATGAGACCCAAAAACCTCTGAAATGGGACTAAAAACACCCAAGCACATATGTTATCCTTATGTGTCAAAAACATGGACAAATGGGACACAAAGGGGAGAGGGGTGTCCCTCCCCTATTCAAGACTTCATACCCCCTTCTTCACCACTGAAAATCCACAGGATTTCAGTGGTGAGAAGGCCAATACACCAAAGTAACTAAAGCTTAACAATGGAGGCACAAAAAGGGCAAAACAAGGCCTTAGAGGGGGAGGTCGACCCCCAACACCAAAACAACCTTAATGAATTATCTTAAGCATGCAAATACAAGACTTTTTTTAGTTATAAATGAAGTCTAAATCAGTAAGCAAGATAGGTTAAAAACTAGTGCAAGATTGGGGAATCTAAAGCAAAAGTGTTACCCTTGAAGAACACCTCTAGAAAAGCAAGCTCAGGCCCCTTCTTCTGATCAAAACCACCCCAAAGCCTCAAGAACAAACTGTCAAAGCCTCCAAAGTTGAAGTATGGTATAATAGTAGGTGACTTAGTGCAAAACTAAGGTCAAAACACACTTTTGGGGCCTCTAACACACACAAAAGGGAAGAGAGAGGAAGATGTAGAGAGAGAAGGTGATATATATCAGAATATATATGTAAGCTCTGGTTTTTTGCTCAACCCCTACAAAGGAGAGGGGAGGTCTCCTTATATAGACAATGGAAAAGGCTAAGCTTCCAAGGGAAGCCAACAAAGGGGTCAAGGCTTCCTAAAGAAGCTAAGGCAAAGGGGCCAAGGCTTTCTTAGGAAGCTGGGACAGGTGTCCAAGTTTCTTGAGGAAGCTAAGACAAAGGTCCAAGCTTCCTCAAGAAGCTAGACCAAAAAGGTGCAAAAGGGACAAAATAGCCACACTCGTGCATGGGAAGGAGGGTCCGTGCATTCCAGTTAGCATAGCTGGCTTGCACTATGCCTGAAAAAGGCAAAAATGTGGCATCGGCCAGAAAAGGAGGCCATCGGCCAAACAGATGGTCGGCCAACCACACTAAGTGCCGACCGGCCAATGGTATATTTCACAAATGGCCGGTAGCCTCAAAACACAATCGGTGGCCTCAAGCCATGGCTGGTGGGTATCAGGGGTAGCTATTAAGCTACTCTCTACCCTTAAGTGCAAAAACAAACAAGTCCTTGGTGTAAAACCAAGCACAGAGTAAGCAAGTCGAGAGATCCTGAGGCAAGGCGCGTAGCCAAGACCTCCGGGAACTCAAAACAAACACGAACATGGATAATCATCGAGTGTTCAAACGATGACGTCCAAGTCTCGAGGATGGTCAAAAATGGGGTGTCTACACATACCAAAAATGAACCCTAATCGATGCAAAACGAGGGTTCGGGGGCCAAAACGCGCAGCCTGGGGTCCCGAAAACAGGCTGTTAGGTACCGAAAGTGGCGTGCGACCCCGAAGGTGGTCTCCCGGGCCACAGTGTCCCTCAAGAGAGAGGAACCAAGGTCTGTACCAAAAACCAGAGCAAACGAAGGTAGTTAAGCGGTCCTGAACCGAGGCACACAGCTGACGGCTCCGAAAATCAGAAACTGGTCTCCAAACGGGAAAAATGGCCTACGGCCACGAAACGTAGCCTACGGCCACTGAGAGATGGTCTACGAGACCTCTCCCTCCCTTCGGAAAGAGAAAATAGAGAAAACAGGACCTGGTTCTCAAACCGAGACAAAGCACAAAAGAGCCCCGAAGTCTGGGGGCAAGGCTCACAGCCGAGACTCTGAAACCTTAGAACAAGCACAATATGCATCATCACCGAGCGCTCAATTGGTGATGTCTGAGTCTTAAGGTTGGTCAAAAATGGGGTGTCTACAATAGGGTTTTGTAATAATTAATTATCTCGTGAGTTAGTTAATTAGGCGGGTTGTATTATTTATTCAGACCCTCCGAGCGAGGGCACAGTTGTAATAAGTGTGCGTGAGTATGTGAATGTTTTCCAACCCTACGTCTTTCTCCCTGTTATTTACCAGTTTACGATGGTTAGATTAGGGCATGTTTCAATTAGCATCCTTATGCTATGCATGTTTGCATCATTCATATGTCTTGCATGCACCAAGCTCGGCGCATCATACTAACTGCATTGTATTTCAATTTCAAGTTGAATACGTGTTAGTTGTAGCATCTCATATGCCATCTTAGAACAGCCGAGCCTATTGTAGTTGCATTCCTGCATGTGTTGTATTAACCATCTTAACATGAACTAGGATCATACATGTGATTACTAACTAGTTTCTGTTTTGGCTCGGAGTACTCGGTAAGTGTTTATGCTTTAGCATCCTTGCATGTGTGTGAGTGACTGCCATGATAGCATGCTCACCATGAGGCTAACTGCTTATGTGATATACCTGCCTGAATGCCTGTGGGTGAAGGTTGGATTATCTGAGTTGGAATAATGCATTGACTGTGAGTTTTAAGCTTACTTGAGAGTGGCAAATCATCTTGTTTTCTAAGCCCACCCGAGGGTGGCAAATCCACGTCTTAGCCTACTTAGAGTAGCACCATCAAACCATTTTCAAATAAACAAACATGAGATGTTTTGTTCCAATTCAGGCAATCCAGTCTATACTTGTATGCTGTGCGCATCACATAGTAAATCTAGGCTAATAACCGGAATAAGAATGCATAATGTTTTCAAAACTCGATATCATGGTTAGTAGAGGTCGATCTTTGATCGGGCGAGCGGGGGTGCTCATGAAGTGACCTTCCCCAATCGTACCCAAGTTCCCGAGCCGAGGCAACTTTGGTGATGACGGACACGTGGCCTTAGGCACGAGTCAGGGTTTCCTAAATTTCTCCAAAAAAAAAATATTTAGGTGGCGACTCTGTATCTGGCAAAGCAGTCCATGTTTGGCACTTCTTTAAAAAAAAAATCTGTTTTCAAAAACGATTTGCCGGATTTGGACTCTTTGATGATTCATCGGTCTTGCATTGTACTCTGCGAGATTAGATACAAGACCGTGACTTTGAGTCCTGAACTGTAGTGAGCCTCAAATGAACAAAACGGGATTTCCCTCCCGGGACGTTCGGGGACGTCTACAGAGTCCTAGAATGAGGGAGGACCTCAGCCTGGATAAGGATAAAGTTCTTAGGGAGTTTATCTCTATCTATTGAAGAGTCCAGGATGAGCATTGAGCCAGAGTCCAAGAGAAGCTAGGCTTCTACAGGGATTAGGTTAGTGCTGACTATAAAAGTAATGCACCCTCGTAGGTCTAAGGTACGTTTTTTGTATTCTGACTAGTGAGTTAAAGCACTATTTGCTATCTTTGAGAGATAATTGAGTATTGACTTGATCGTCAGAGTGCCTCCGGGTGGAAGAACCACCGCCAGAGTCTTATTTTTCTGTGACAGGTCGTTCGGGCGCAGTCTATTCTGTCGGTGTTCTCTAGCTGAATACCTGTTTGGTAGTGTAGTCAGAAATCAACACCCACAATTTGGCGCCGTCTGTGGAAAAGAAAGGAGAATAGATGGCCAACAACGGAGAGAAAGAGAAGATCGGGGATGACATCCCTACTGAAAGTGGTAAACACAAGGACTCTAACGAGGAGGAGGATAACTGCAACGAAGAAACTTGAGATAAGAATCCCAGAGAGAAAGGCGTCGGCCAGGAGGGAGACGTACCAAAGAAGGGAGACCAATGTGAGTATTATAATGAGGACGACCTCCAGGTATGGAAAGATAGATGCCTGCGGAGGGATGGCGAGATGAAGGGAATGGAGAACAAATTGGCGGACCTGCAATTGGTCGTCAATTTCATGATACATAACAATGTCATGCAGCCACCGTTTCCGTTACAATATACGCCGATTCCAGCGGCCAAGAAAGATGCCCAGAAAGGGGGGCAGAAAACAGTTCCTGTAGTCCCTCATCACGACAGGACCAAGGAACATTCTCACCGGCCTTTACGGGAGGTCGGGCGAGGAGAGTCGATGAAGGGAGAGTCTCGGAAAACACATCGTACCAAAGAAGCCTATACCAACGAACATCGACATGCTCAAGGGAAGGAGCTTTGTTTCAACACGACTAATGGAGGGAGGTCCAAGAGGACTCATAACAACACTGGGAGTAGCTCACCAAAGAGGCTAAAATCTGTTGACAGTCGGGCTCCAGGGTGGACCAAGGAAGATTTGAGGGACTACTTCTAGAGGAAGCGACACGATGCCGAGGTAACCCCCCCGGTCAAACCGAGAACCCTATTTTCAGTAGGATTGGACAAATTTGAGGCTCCGAAAAGGTTCCACATGCCAAGATTCCAGATATATGACGGCAAGTCTAACCCTAACTTTCACGTCGGCTTGTACCTGAACTCAATGGAACTATACACCGGGAACGAGCCATTGCTCTGCAAGGTGTTCCCCTCATCATTTGGGGAAATCGCATCAGACTGGTTTCATAAGTTGTCGAAAGGAACTGTGAAAAGGTCGGAAGGCTTGGCCGAGATATCGTGGCCAGGTTTGTAACAAACAAACTACAGCCGTTGAGGGTGGACTCCCTGATGGCTCTAAGAATTGGCGAGGATGAAAGCCTTAGGGCCTATGCCAAAAGGTATTATGAGGTGTTCAATTGAATACCAGGGTGCAGCTAAGAGGTGGCGGTCGTGTCTTTTAAGAATAGCCTGAATGATGATTGTCTGCTTCGAAAATCACTAGAAAAGACATTGCCGAAAAGTATGGAGGAACTAATGCCAGGATAGAGAAGTATGCGAGAGCCGATGAAGACACGCCAAGGACAAAGGCGTCAAAACAAGAGAAGAGAAACAGCTCACCGAAGCGAGGTCGAGGTAACACTGGATACAACAAGCAAGAGACAGGACTGAGGGCTGCACATGTAATCACAACCGTATTCCGAATTCCGATTTACAAAGTCTTAGAAAGAATCTGGAATCAGCCCTATTATAGAGCACCAGCGAAAATTCCTGGCGATTTTATGGGAAGAAGTCTAGAGAAGCGTTGCGCCTACCATAATGAGGATGGGCATTTGACTCAGGGGTGCAGAGCCCTAAAAGCACATCCGGAAGACCTGGTAAGACAAGGTCATTTAAGGGACCTAGTAGATAAGGCCAGGACAAGGGAGGAACAAGCAAGACTGCCTTAGGCACAAGCAGCACTGCCCCCGCCATCACCACAACCGCAAGCAGGCGGACCTCGAGTGATTAATGTGATTCACTTCAAGGTCAATGAGAATGAGATACGAAGGGAGACTCAGAAGGTAAAACACTTGCAACATGTGTATCAAGTCTGGCAGAAAAGACCTAGGACAGACGAGCACCAGGGACCAATAGTGTCCTTTACTGAAGACGATCTAGACATGGTGTAGCATCCACACAACGATGCCCTGGTAATATCCCTCAAGATTGGAAAGTGCCAGGTAAAGCGCATCTTAATTGACCAGAGCAGCTCTTGTGACATCATGTATGTCAGGTGTTACAAGGAGCTTGGCCTTCACCAAGATGATCTAGAGCAGTCCAATGGTCCAATGGTCCAATGGTTGGATTCAACAGAACGTCAACGTGGCCCCTGGGAGCAATAAGTTTAGAGGTGCAGGCTGGCACCAAAAAGGTAAACACGGAGTTCACAATAATTGACACCCTATCCCCTTACAATGTTATCCTGGGAAGGCCATGACTGCATTCAATGGGGGCTGTTCCCTCAACACTGCACTAGCTATTGCGGTTCCCAACAGAGCATGGAATTAAGGAGGTCAGAAGGAATCAGGTGCAGGCAAAGAATTGCTCTATGACAGCAATGAAGTCCACCTGCAGTGTGCGAGAAGCAGAATCAGCAGAAATTTAGGACGAGGACATGAAGGTCTTGGAGGACGTCGGCAAAGAACCAACCGAGAAGAGTGAGGAAGCCCTGGAGAAGATCCTAGTCCAACAAGGGGATGAAGAGCGCTTCTTCCTTCTCGGCTCAGGCTTGGCTGAGGAAGAGGAAAAAGAGTTAAAGGCATTATTGAGAGCAAACATTGAGGTTTTTGTTTGGACACCATACGAGATGTCTGGCATTGACCTCGAGGTCACTTGTTATAGACTGAATGTGGACAGGTCAGCCAAACTTATCATCCAGCGAGCGAGGAGACCTACATTAATACATGTTGAGGCAATAGAAGAGGAAGTGGATAAACTTTTAGAGGCTAGAGCCATTCGAGAGGTAAACTACCTAACATGGTTATCAAACACAGTTGTTGTGAAGAAGAAGAATGGGAAGTGGAGGGTTTGCGTGGACTTCTCTAGCCTGAACAAGGCTTGTCCCAAAGACAGTTTCCGCTGCCCAAGATTGACTAATTGGTGGATGCCACTTCAGGGCATGGAATGATGAGCTTTCTGGACGCTTACAGGGGGTACCATCAGATAGCCATGTACCCTCCCAATGAGGAGAAGACTGCATTTATCACCCTAAAAGGGTTGTATTGCTACAGAGTAATGCCTTTCGGGTTGAAAATTGCAGAAGCAACCTACCAAAGATTGGTGACTAAAATGTTCAGACATCTAATAGGCAGAACAGTGGAGGTATACATTGATGACAAGGTCGTGAAGACCAAGGAACCTAAGGATCATCTGGCCGACCTGAAAGCAGTCTTCGATATCCTGAGGGCATTTTGGTTTCGACTCAATGAGTCGAAGTGCACGTTTGGAGTTGGGTAAGGAAAGTTCCTGGGATACTTGGTTACCAAAAAGGGCATTGAGGCGAGCCCGGATCAGATCAAGGCCATCTTGGACTTGAAGAGCCCAGCATCGGCAAAACAAGTGCAGATGTTGATTGGAAGGGCTGCAACCCTGAATAGGTTCATAAGCAGAAGTTCAGACAAATGCAAACCTTTCTTCAGTTTAGTAAAGAAAGCCACAGACTTTTTATGGACAGAAGAGTGCAAAGTCGCCTTGGCTGACTTGAAAGTATACTTGACCACAGCTCCAGTTCTCTCAAATCCAGTACCTAGAGAGGAGCTATTCTTATACTTGGCTGTTTTAGAACATGCAGTGAGTGCAGTGGTAATCAGAGAAGAAAAGGGAGAACAAAGGGCAGTTTACTACGTGAGTAAAACCCTAGTAGATGCAGAGACCAAATACTTATCCTTGGAGAAACTGATACTAGCTTTAGTAATGGCTTCCAAGAAGCTGAATCATTACTTTCAAGCCCACAAGATTGTGGTATTAATTGAGCATCCTTTGAGGACCCTGTTACAACAAGGAGATCTGACTGGCATAATAGCAAGATGTGCAGTGGTGTTGGGACAATATGATCTGGAACTCAGACCCAGAACAACAATCAAAGGCTAGGTTTTGGCCGACTTCGTGGCCGAGTTCACACCAGGTGCCACTGTACATCAAGCTCCGTTGAGTTGCGGTTTAGGATATCCAGATTAACAAGAAGGAACCCAGTGGGAGATAGGAGAACAAAAGAAAGAAGAGAACTCAGGCCCTGCGGTATTTACATCGGCGACTCCTTCCGTTTGTTTGTTGATAGGAGTTCAACCGACAAGGAGTGGGGACAGGAGTAGTGCTAGTATCGCCAGATGGGCGGATGCTGGAACAATCCATTCATTTGGGGGTTTAAAGCCTTAAACAACGAAGCAGAATATGAAGCACTGATCGCAGGATTGAAGTTGGCAGTAGCAATGAAAGCCGACAAGGTGATGGTCTTCTGTGACTTCCAACTTATCGTCAACCAAGCAACAGGCGAATATGCAGCCCAAGATGAAAGGATGATGGCCTATGTAAAAGAGGTGGGCAGACTGGTAGCATTATTCCAGAATTGCCGACTACAACAAGTTAGCTGAGATGACAACAACCATGCTGATGCCTTGGCTAACCTGGCTAGTGCAATGAAACCAGGAGAGGCAAGGACAATAATGGTTGACTATTTGTCAGGTCTGAGTGTAGAACCACTGAACACAGAGTATGAGGCAATGTGTGTGGATATGGGACCAAGTTGGATGGATGCGATAATAGTATTTCTTAGAGATGGGAAACTGCCAGATGATCATAAAGAAGCACACAAGATCAGACTGAAGTCGGCAAGATTCATTGTAACAGCAGAATGACATATCTACAGAAGACCTTTTACTAGTCCCCTTTTAAGGTGTGTGCATCCTTCACAAGTTGAAGACTTCCTGTATGAAATACACGAAGAAGTATATGGAAGCCATGCTAGGGACAGGTCACTTGCTCATAGGGCCATTACTCAGGGATACTGGTGGCCCTATATGCAGAAAGATACTGAAGCTTATGTAAGAAAGTGTGAGAAGTGTCAGAGATTTGCACATTTGATACACCAACCAACAGCGAATTTAAACCCAGTGTCCAGCCAATGGCCATTTGCCCAATGGGGCATGGATCTTGTTGGACAACTGCCTTAAGCAACTGGACAAAGGAAGTTCCTGCTAGTGGCAACAAATTATTTCACCAAGTGGGTAGTAGCTGAACCCCTCGCAAAGATTCGGGACATTGATGTAAAGAACTTCATATGGAAGAACATTATCACTAGGTTTGGGATCTCAAGGGTGATAATAGCAGACAATGGCACGCAGTTTGACAGTAAGCTAATCAAGAGTTTCTGTGCAAAGTATAAAATCAAGAACTACTATTCCACTCCAAGCTTCCCTCAAAGCAATGGACAAGCAGAAGCATCCAACAAAACTACCTTGGATGGGATTAAGAAGAGGCTAGAAGCAGTAAAGGGGAAGTGGGTGGAAGAGTTGCCCAATGTAATTTGGGCATATCGGACTACGCCGAGAAGATCAACTGGGGAATCCCTATTTGCCATGGCTTATGACACAAAGGCAGTAATCCCATTGGAAATCGGCATCCCAGGGATCAGAACCTAGGGAGTAGAGAATGGAACTAATGAGGCATTTTTGGCCCGAGATCTGGACCTATTAGAAGAAAGAAGGTAGAAAACAGCCATTCGGCTGGGGGCATACCAGCAGCAGCTTGCTAGGCCTTACAATAAGAAGGTCAACCCATGAGAGTTTTAAGTTCGGGACCTTGTCCTGAGAAAGGTCGTTGGCAACAAGAAGGATCCCAGAGAGGGCAAGCTTGGCCCAAATTGGGAAGGACCTTATAGAATCATCTAGGTCTTAGGCAATGGGGCATATCGGCATGAAGACAATGAAGCAAAGAGTTGCCAAGACCCTGGAACACTTGCAACCTGAAGTTTTTCTATTATTAGATTTTTTGTTTTTAATTTTTTTTTATTAGCCGAAGTAATAATAAAATTTTAGCTCGATTTTTAATTTCAAACTTGTGTAATATGACTGACTAGTCACTTGGCGATGTTTCTGAGTGAAACATGACGAATAGCTTAGACTTGTTATATGGTAGAGTTGAATTATACTTGCATATAATAGAGTTGAACTAAGTTGACGATGTTTTTGATTGAAACATGACGAATAACTTAGGTTTATTATGTGGCAGAGTTGAATTATACTTGCATATAATAGAGTTGAACTAAGTTGACGATGTTTATGATTGAAACATGACGAATAACTTAGACTTATTATATGACATAGTTGAATTATAATTGCATATAATAGAGTTGAATTAAGTTGGCGATGTTTTTGATTAAAACATGACGAATCACTTGGATTCATTATATAGTAGAGTTGCAATTATACTTGCATATAATGGAGTTGAACTAAGTTGGATTAACCCATATTTGCTATCTTGGCAGAATCAAACCCAGATTGAAATTAAGTGTAACAGAGAAACCAAGGTTGATAACCTCGGCTAGTCTTTTGTTTGAATCTAACTTCGGCAACAAGATCATAGGCCCGAGCTTAATGTGAACATAACTGAAACTTAAGTTCACATTAGGGGGCAGAGAGCTGGAGAATGATGCTTGGGAGTTGGAATTTACAAGCTAAAGTTGGCTTAAACACTTGTTGAAATTTTCAAAAAAATTTACAAGTTGAAGTTAAACCGAGGTGATATTGAAAGAAGTATCTACATACTTGCCGAGATTACCAGGTTGCCAAGCTTGGAAAGCGTTGGAGACTAAAGTCTTGATAGAAGACAATAAGTAAAGGGACAAGTTTTAGATAGCACTTGTGAAAATATTTTTACAATGTTTTTAAGTGTTAAGACAAGGCCGAGATAAACAAGTTGGAAGTTATATCCGATGTATTTTATTCCGAGGAGACCGCACAGCTAAAGGAGTAAAACTGAAGACATGCAAATTATTCTAAGTATGGAAGCAGTAAAGCATACAAACATACAAACTCTTGAAATAAGAAGTTGTACATGCATTCAAAAGAAGAAAAAGGGCACTTTGACCTACAAAGGGATTACTTGTTCAGATTACAAAAGCAGCATGTCGGCCAAATATGAAAACTAAAAACATTGTTTAGAATGTAAAAAGTATAAAGTACAAAGAAAAAGCTTATAGTCAGACTACTCGGCATCGGTGGCAGGCTGTGTCTCGGCCCCAGAAGACAACTGGGAAATCTTCTCGGCAGCCTTCTCAGCCTCGAGCTTGGCGTTGATCTCTTGTAGAGTCTGATCGAGGCTCTTCTTGGCGATTGGCACCTCGGATGTTGTCTTCTTGGGGGAGACACCTTTTGAGACCTCATCCTCCTCATCCTGAGTCAAGTCTAGGACTTGCTCATTCAGAGTTAGGGACTTGGCCCCAGCAGGAACTTCAGTATCAGCTGCCACCTCGGCCTCTTCGTCTTCCTCTCTATCATCATCTTCTTCTTCTTTCCCCCCAGCCTTAGCCTCAGATTGGCTTGAAGCAGGAGGGAATGACAACGCAAGTCGGTTTTCGTCTTTGAGCGGAGAGTCCTCGGGGACAGCCAACGCCTTCAGAGCAGCCATCCAACCAAGGGTGTAACCCTTGTTGTATGCCTGTCTGACTTGTTTCTTGTATTCCTCACGGTCGTTGGCTGCCCCCTCGGTGTAGGCCTTTTCGTCCGCCGCTTTGATCTCGATGTCTTTTATGGCCAAAGCAGCGTGGAGCTCAGCTTGGGCTTCGGTAGTTTTTACTTCGGCCTTTTTTTTCTCCGCCTTGAGAACCTCAGCAACAGCCTCCGCAGCACCGGCCTTTTCTTTGGCTTCATCTTGGGCTTGCTTAGCTGCTTTGGCCTGATCTATCAAGGCTTTTATCTTAGCTTCGGCCTTGTTTAGGGACTTAAGCAAGCTAGCAGCCTCCTTGGTCTTGTGGACCAGCTCCTTCTTCATTTCTTCTGCCTGCATTACGAAGGAGTGGGCGTGCTGGATCGCCTAGAAGAAATGCAAAGAACAAAGTTAGTAAATTCTTTAAGTATAAAAACAGAGAATAGAGAGCACCAAGTGTTAGGGATTTACCAGTACAGAGTGCTGCACCATCAGAGCAAAATTTTCATATTCGCTGACCTTGGCCATTCGGTTGAGGTCATTGGATAGGAACAATGCAATAGAGAGGGCGACGCCAACTTCAATGTCAGTAGCGTTATCACTAACTCTAACTGGCTTGTCCTCAATTGTGATTGATGGAGCCCAGGGGTCATCAGGTCTTTGTGGACCCGAGGTGGTTGCTGAATCAGATCTCGACTTCTTTAACCGAGAACTTTCAAAAGGGTCAGCCTTGGCGGGCCTCTTCTCAGCGGCGGAGCTTGTTTTCTCAACCTCGGCCAGTTTCGAGATTGGAACGGTGCCTTCAGACTCAACTTGGGTGAAAGAGGCTTTTGCCTTGGCCCTCTTTACCCTTTTTGGCTTCGGTCTGGGCTGGGACCGAGATGGTGAAGATTGGACTGTGACAACATTGGGGATGTCGGCTAGAAGGTCTTTAGCAACGGCCTTTTTGCGCTCCATCTCGTCGGCGGCGACAGTGACTCTTGTGCCGAAATGGATCGCTGGAAGTGTAGTCGGAGGGTTGGCTGGATCGTAAGCCGACACCTCAACACTTCAGCGTTTTCGGCTACGAGTTCTGCCTGCGGGGCCAAGCAGTGGAGCTCGACGTCGGCGTTGACACTGAGCTGGAGGAATTAGTTGCGGAGCAAATGTCGATGGCTGCTCTGCTGGGTCAGATGTTGAGGCCTGATCAGGCCTTGGCGATGAAGTAGTTGGGGGAGTTGTCGCAGAAGGTGGAGACTTGCTCTTCTTAGAGACGTCGGGAAGGATGGATCTGTAAGTCGGGATGTAGTTCAGCAGTAGAGGAGCCTTGCGCTGATTGACAAGCAAGCCCAGCAGCCTCTTGAAGTCTTTGCTAAGGAAGAATGTCTTGCGAAAGTCTTTGGGTGGCTAAGGAAGGACTACAAGTAAAAAACAGAGATTAGAACATACAAAAGTATCAAAATAATAAAGAGTTGAAAGCAAGTAAAGTGACACTTGGCTCTTACCATTTCCTCTTTGAACACTGTTCGGCTTAAAAGGTAGAGGTGAAGGTCGTCATCTGGTGGGAACTCCCAGTTGCCCGAGACGATGAAATAATTGTCTTCAGCACTCTTATTGGAGTCTGGGAGGTCGGCGATAAGTTTGTATTATGTGGATCTTGGCTTAAGGTAATAGATGTAGCCCTTTTCTGACCTCAGGCCACACATGGTGTAACAGTATTGGATGTCGGCTAGAGTAATCCTAGCGTTCTCTTTGCTAGCTAAGGCAATTATACCGTTTATGACTCGATAAGAGTTAATGGCTAATTGCATTGGGTTAAGCTTATAGTAGTGAAGGACTTGGCGGAAGAGGATGTCAAGAGTGAACTTAAGTCCGCACTCAATGAAGGCTACTACTGGGAAGGGCATGGAATTGTCTTTGGGCATGATGGAGTCCTCCTCACCAGCCAACCTAAGATGAACGCCGGAAGGGATGGAGAACTCTTACCTAAAGTATTCAAGCTTGTCTGGGGTGTCTACCCTCCACCTAAACATGCCCATGATATTGGCTAAGAGGGGCAAGGTGAGAGAATTCAGAAGATAGTGGTTTTGTATGGGTTTCAGGGACCTCGGCTAAAACCCTGGAGAGCACTGAGGTAAATTTTTCTGAAAATCTAAAGGGTTTTTGGTTCGGTTTTCCTAAAGATCAAGTTTCTAGAACAAATCCCAAGCCTAAGACTATGGAAATAAGAATTGAAGGCAAGAATCTGGAAAAAAGACACAAAAAACAGAGAAGAACAATAATTCAGACTCAAGAAAACAAGAAGGGATTCAAGAACATTGAATAAAATGTAAATGTGCCCAAGTCGAAGACAATGGCAATTTACAAGAACATCAAGTGTATGAACAGTATGTGTGTGCATGTGTAGATGCAGAAACAGAGTGGGCAAACATGAGATTGCAAAACAGAACATGCTCAAACATACGAATGATAAAGTTTAAAAACACAGGTAAAGGCTAAATGCATTCACAAAAGCAGTGTACAAATGTAATAGAGTTCGAAGTAAGTCAAAAACTTAAAAGAGGGAAAAATAGTGGCTTACCAAGGGAGATGATGCCGGTATAAGGACGCTGAAGTCAAGCAATGATGGTAGATGTAGCAGAAAGATGGATGCTTCGCCGGAGGAGGTGAACGGAGTGGTTGCAGGAAAAGCTCGACGAAGGCAACAATGGAGGTTGGGGATTTTTAGAGAGAGAAAAACTTGAAAACTTGAGCGAAATCACAGATGCAAAAGTGAAAAGACGGAGAGAGAGGGAAGTGTTTTTGTTAAAACACGAAAAGGCGGCAAAGTTACATTGAATGTGCCTAAGACAACGTGCCTGTTAGGTGGCGCACGCAAAAGCGACACGACCTGATGGCGCGTGTCAAGTACAGATCAATAAGGAAAAAACGTGTGGCGAAAACGGTTGAGAAACCATGTGTGATAGCTCATGCGCATATGGAACTCTTGGAGTTCTTGATTTAATGAAGTAAAGACCTCAGCTTAGGGGACGATTTCGGTTAAAAACTTGAAAAACTTGGTTCTTGGTTCTAAAGGCATTTAAGAAATCACATTATAGTCTTGGTCATATGGAGCCGACGTGTGACGACCTCGGTAATGAAGGGTAGAGCAAGTCTTAGCCAGTATACTATATGAACGAATGATATAGGCTCTATCACCTCAGGATGCCGAGGTAATAGAACCTTTGGGGCAGTTGTGGGGGCTTTTTTTTTTAATGACAACACGTGGCCAAGGTGGTACCGAAGTGCCAGCCGAGGTGCCACGTGTCCTAGTCTTGGCGTCGAGGTGATCTCGGCTACGCCGAGGTTACCTGCGAAGATACTGGAATTCGAGATGAACGGATAAGGGATAAGAGTCCTAGAATGAGGGAGGACCTTAGCCTAGATAAGGATAAAGTTCTTAGGGAGTTTATCTCTATCTATTGAAGAGTCCAGGATAAGCATTGGGCTAGAGTCCAAGAGAAGCTAGGCTTCTACAGGGATTAGGTTAGTGCTGATTATAAAAGTAAGGCACCATCGTGGGTCTAAGGTACACTTTTTGTATTTTGACTAGTGAGTTAAAGCACTATTTGCTATCTTTGAGAGATAATTGAGTACTGACTTGATCGTTAGAGTGTCCCCGGGTGGAAGAACCACCTTCGGAGTTTTATCTTTCTGCGACAGGTCGTTCGGGAGCAATCTATTCTGTCGGTGTTTTCCAGCTGAATACCTGTTTGGCAGTGTGGTTAGAAATCAACAACCACAGATACAAGTCATTCTCATATATATTTTTCATTATGGTGCTCGTTTTTGCATTGCCTGTTAGGTTTATATATATATATATATAATTAAAAAAAATTGGATGACTAATTTGATTCTTTGCCCAATTTAAAAGTAATAATCGTCCAAAATGTTTATGGTGCTTCTATTCTCAATCCCATTTTATAAAAAAAATTTAAAAAGAAAATTTTATTTTAGTCTTTATTCTCTGCTTGTGGGTGTTGCTATTCATTGTCATTTTATACAAAAACACTCTCGAATCCAAACAAACATCACACCCGCTAAGAAGATAGCACGCCTTAAACCTTTTAAACAATTTAAGAAAAAATGATAATTTCATTGTGATTTTACAAATTAAAAATAATTTTCTTTTAGTTTTGTGCAAATAGCAGTACCAGTATTTCTTGTACAATTTTAAGTACATTCATTCATAAAAATCAAATACAATTAGGGATGGCAAATTTTTTCTTCCCCGCTTCAATGAAAAAATGTTGCAGGGACAAGTTTTGCTCCCCCTGTAATAACCCACATTCATGTCTTAGTCATGTTCATGTACATTTGCATGATTTTGTTTTGTTAAGCTTGCATTTGCAGACTTTGACTTGTTTTTCCTAAGTGTTGTGTGCTTGCTTTGCTCCTTCCTCGATGTGAAGCCTAGGTCACGCCAAGCCTAAGTTATGTTTAGCCGATGTTATGCCAAGCCTAGGTTATGTTAAGCCTAGATCATTCCAAGCCGAGGTCACCCTCAGTCTAGAAGTATCTTTGAACCCCTTCGTTTGACCTCCACCCTTGCTTTGACATATTGGCCGAGATGTCATTATCTGGGTCGAGGTGTGAATCACCAAGGCCGAGATGTGTATTATTTAGGCTGAGATGTTACCTTTGCACCAGAGTGATCTTATCCTGGAGTGGTATGACCTAGACCGAGGTGTGGCACATCTAGGCCAAGGTGTGGCACAGCTTAGTCAAGAGTTGTTCTTCCTAGCCGAGGTCATTGTTACCTTAGTTGCCGAGGCCTTGTCCTTAGCCGATGTCATCGCTTGTCGGAGTGCCCTACCGTGTAGCTTGCTAGATACGCTTTGTCAGAGTCTTGTCTTGTCAATCTATCACCTTTTTTAAGAGAACCAACCAGCCGTTGCCACGTGTCCGAGCTGAGAGTTAAGTCAGCCGATAGAGAGAGAGAACCCATCATTTTGTTGTATACTTGTTTTGAAGAAGAGAGAGAAGCTCTAGAGGAGAGGAAGAAGAGTTCTTGAGAGAGAGTGGATTCCAAGCTTGATTCCTAGAGATCGAACCGTTAGATCCGTGTTCTAAGGTTAGGTTCTTGATCCCCTCATGTTGTTCTTTATGTTTATGTTATTGCATTGCATGATTGAAAATGATTTGTAAGCCATGCATTGCTTTGAAGTTCGGTTTTAGAAAGAGAAAATAGCATTCATGTGTTCTTCAAGAAAAAGTCATGTTTTGATCCGAAGGCTCATGCCTAAATCCATGTTTTTGTGTTTGTTCTTGCATGATTTTCAAGTATGGGTACCCAGGTCCATGTTTTCGAACTCATGGCATGAAATCCTAGATTTTTGTAACAAGTTACGATCTTGCATTCATCTTTCTCATGATCACGTTCATCATGTTCTTCATGTTCTTCAAAGGGAAACCCAGGTTTTCCCGACCTTGCTTTTGAATGAGGCCGTCGGGACCACACCTCGGCAAGGAGGTGTAGGACCTCGGCTTAGACCTGGTTGGTACCCAGCATGTCTTCCTGACATGTAAAACAGTGTTTTGACTTCTAGCACGTCTTCCCGAGATCATTTGCATGCATGTGAGACTTGTTTTGAGATGTATGTTCAGTATGCTTTGCCATGTGTTTGTAGGATTTGGACCTTTGCCTTGACCCTGACGTCCCAAGAACTAGTATGAGTGGTATTTTTAATAAAATTATGTTCTTAAGGTTTTGATAAAGCTTTGCCTTGTTTTGATAAAAGTATTTGTTAAGCATGAATGATATCCATATTTTATGTATCAAGTATAAGCTTTGTTTTGAATGGCAAGTTATCAAGTATAAGCTTTGTTTGAAGCACTAAGTATAAGAGGATACGGTCCTTTCTTGGAATGTCCATGGTGTTAAATCGGGCTACGGGCCTAAGTAACACGAGCTCCATAATGTTAAATCGGGCTACGGGCCTAAGTAACATGAGCTCCATATTGTCAAAGCGGGCTACGGGCCTAAGTGACACAAGACTATGGTGTTAAATCGGGCTACGGGCCTAAGTAACACGAGCTCCATAATGTTAAATCGGGCTACGGGCCTAAGTAACATGAGCTCCATATTGTCAAAGCGGGCTACGGGCCTAAGTGACACAAGACTAATTTCTCAAAGCGGGCTACGGGCCTAAGTGACACAAGTAAGTTTTGAAGGACCAAGTTTATGCCGAGGTTAAGTTATAAGATTTTGACGTATGTTAGTATGTAAGTTTTGCAAGACCAAGTTTGATGATCAAGATTTATCTCATGTTTTGTACAAGCTATGATAAGTATGGTTTTGACAAGATATATTATGCATTGTTTTGAAAAGACCTCGGGGATCATTCATTTAACCCCTTTATTACTTGTACCATTCACTGAGTATCCAAGCTCACCCTCCCTATGTATATATGTAGGTAACAAGTAAGAAGTCGGCTTTGCCGAGATGTGTGTTTTGTATGCATGTTTGGTCGGCTGTAAGGATGTCGGAAAATCTGAAGATTTTGTATTCTTGATTTGTATTTCATGTGTTATATTCATGTCGGCTTCGGAAGCCTTTTGCCAAGATGTAATATGTACTTTTGTATTCAAGTTGTAAAGCTATGTAAAGATGTATGTCATTTCATTTGACTTATGCACTGCTCTTATGGACCACTTGTATGTTGAATTATTGCTTCCGCATTTGTGAGCCCCCTATGTATATACTCTGATTGTGTGTGAATTTTAGAAGTTGGCCTTCGGTAATTACGGATTACTGGCCATCACGGCACCAAACTACTAGGGGCGGTTTGGGGTCGTGACATCCCCACTCTGCCCTATCATGATTAATCACCAACTTTCGCCTCTAAAAAAAATATTTATATTTATATATTTATTTTTTTAATATAGTCAGATTAAAACATTAAAATATTACACTTGACATTCATTTTTACTCATTTAATTATCGTTTTACATATTTTAACTCTCATTATTTATTAGCACTCGTTTGACATAATGGTTTGGGGTGGTTTGAGACTAAAATAGTCACAAAAAGATAAAATAGATTAAAAAATTAATAAGATAAAATGTCACATCCAAATTATAATCATTTTATTTTTTCTCACATAAAAATTAAAAGAGTCATAAAATTCATCCCAAACGAGACTTTTAAAAAAGTTAAAAAGTCAAAAAATCAACTCATATTTCAAACGAACCCTAAATCATTATTCATAATAAACTATACTATCTCTAATTTTATTATTGTCTTCATTTTTTAAGTTCCAAAATTAACCCATCCCAGCTTCCATGCCAACCCGTCCCCCACCTCCCTTGATTTGGCCCTCCCTAATATGATATGAGGGAGGAGTGGAGCACTACAAACTCGTCTCATTTTCATCCGTAAGTACGATGTCAATTGTAATCTAAACAAAACTAAAGGGCAAAAATGTAAGTTGGACGATGCTTGATTTACTTGGATTTGGGTGGCTCTAAATGCATCTCAAAAATTAGATTTGACATCCTAGTAGGAGTGTTTGGGAATAACGCTTTTTAGTATTTTTTTTTTTTTTTGGATTAAAATAGTACTAAAAGATAAAATAGGTTATAATAGTCAATAAGACAAAATATCACATCAAACTCATAATCATTTCACTTTTTTTCTCATAAATATTAAATCCAACTATAAAAAAATCTAATCATCTTTTCAAATATAAAAAATTTATTAGCCTCCGTTTGGAAAGTGGGTTGACTTTTTAGTTTTTTTGACTATTTTAGCCTGGGCTAAAAGTTTGGTTTGGGAAGGACTTTTTGACTCTTTGGCTTTTTTGACTTTTTTTGTGAGAGAAGAATGTAATGATTATAGGTTGGTTGTTATATTTTGTTTTTTGTGACTAAAATAGCTTATTTTGTCTTTTGTGGCTAAAATAGCCAAAAAAGCCCTATTTAGCTCTTGCTAAACGGAGCCTAAAATAATTAAAAACTAAAATAGTATATTAAAATAACAACTTCCTAAACACCCATAAAATTTAAACCCTTGCTTGGCATGAATTTTTTTTGAGATTTAGTGCTAATTTAGCCACAAAAAAGATAAAGGGTGAATTACATTAACAGTCCTTATAGTTTGAAACTTATATCACTTTGATCATTGACTTTTCAATTATGATATATTTGACCTTTAATTTCGAATCTTGTTCTAAATAAGGACAATTGAAGATATCACTGCTTAATTTTAAGAGCAAAGTCATCAATTTGATAAAATATAAATTAATTTTACAAAAATAAATGTCAAAAAATATTTTTGAATTTTTAAAAATTATTTCTACTAATTAAAGATAAAATTATGTAAAATTGATAAATCTTTTAGACATTGATTTATTTATTTTTTTACGAAATTAATTTTTATTGTGTGCTTGGATGGTGATCATGTAATGGGTTGTTGTTTTTATTTTTCTTAAATTAGTTTCTATTTTTTCAAAAGTCAAATATAGCGACAATTTTGATATCATTATTAAACTAATCCATTAAATCACAAAATCCAAAACTAAAAATATTTCGTATATTAAATATATCGATTACATAGTAAAATCCTAACAACCACGCATTATATGATCATCATCCAAATACATAATAAAAATTAATTTGGTAAAAAAATGTCTAAAATATTTTTTAATTTTACATAATTTTATCTTTGGTGGATAGAAATAATTTTTTAAAATTTTAAAATATTTTTTGGCATTTATTTTTATCAAATTAGTTTATATTTTATCAAATTGATGATTTTGCTATTGAAATTAAGCAATATTATCTTCAATTGTCTTTATTTGGAACAATATTCAAAATTCAAGGTTATATGTGTCACAATTGAAAAGTCAGAGATCAAAGCGACACGAGTCCCAAACTATAGGGGACTATTAGTGTAATACACCCAAAAATAAAATAGACTAAAAAGTCAATAAAATAAAATGTCACATCCAAACAATTTTTATTTCTTTTTTTCTCTCATAAAAATAAAAAAACCTAACCAAAACAAATTTTTTATCCCCAGACTATAATAAAAAGCCAATCCCCCAGACTATAATAAAAAGCCAATCCACTTTTCAAACGAAATCTTTTATGGGTCCTGTTACGTTTCATGAAAACTGTCATGAAAACTATCTGCACCGTTGAATCATGAGACGCATACCTGATCTAACGGTGCAAATGGTTTTCATGACAATTTTCATAAAAATTCTTCATGACACCTAACATTTCCCATCTTTTATTTATTTTTTTGAACACCTCAAAAAGAATACCTATTATAGATCTAAAAGCCTTAGAGCAACTCCAACCACACTCTCTACTTTTCACTAGCTAAAGTACAAAAAAAATACACTCTTTATTTTACCTAATTACTTTAGCTATTGTGTTCTCCAACCACGCTCTTTATTTTAGCTAATCATTTAAACTAACTTAATTAATTTTTAAAATAAAAAAATATTAATTGTTGATATTTTACTAATATAAACTTGCAATAATAATAAATTTGCCCATACAAACATACAAAACCTATAGAATGAGAAGAAGAAAAAATACAAAATACAAAATAAGTTATTCCGTAATTTATCAAACAGAATTGAAAGAACATATAAAATTGTTATACACACACACACATATATAAAATCTCAAATCCAAGACATAAATATACAAAAATATAAAATATATACATACATAATTGTTTGGAGAACCTCTGGGACTCTTTAATTGTAACCACCAAAAAAATAGGATGTTAAAGTAGCTAACCCATTGGAGCTCAAAATTAGACTTTACATTGACTAAAATGCCTAACAAGTCTTGTTTAACTATCCCCTTGAAGATGCTCTTAGAATATATTAGAAACCTACTCTGTATGCCTCATTAGTCTAATAGTAACGTCAGAGGCATAAACTCATCCTTCACGACAAAGCCAACCCGTCGTCTCCGAACTCCCGTCATCACCATTCGGATGCTCATTATCAAAAAATAAATATATATGTCTTGATACTTAATTCAAAAAATATTAAATTGCTTTGGATACTTAATTCTGAACAATAAAAAATTAATTTTAATTTTTTTTATCTAAATACTCTGGCCTCATTTGGGAACAAGTTTTTTTAAGTACCTTTTTGGTTAATTGGCTAAAATATGATGTAAAAAAAACTATTATGTTTGGGATGACTTTTTGGTTTTTACGAAAGGATGTGCAAAAAGTAGAGAGAAAATAGAGGGTATGTTTGGTTTGAGTTTTAGAAAAAAAAATTTAAAAATTTGTTTGGTTTGAGATTTTTCTCAAAAAATTTCTAAAATCACTTTCTCTCTCTTACACATGAATCAATCACTGTTTCTCTCTCTTCTCTTCTTTTCAATCACTTTTTCTCTCACACACATCTATTCAATTACAACAAAATATCAAATCATCCCAAACTCTCAAATTCCAAAACTATTTTCAAAATATACAACCAAATAAACCAAAAAAATTTCTAAAAAAACTCTCCCAAATTTTTTTCAAAAACAACTCTCCTAAAAACAAACCAAACAAGCCTATAATCTTTGACTTTTTGGTATAGATTGTTGACTTTTTAGTTTTTTTGATAATTTTTTGACTTTTTGACTAAAAAAGTCACTTACCAAACAAAGTCTCAATGTCGAACAAATAAAATATATCTGGGTACTTAGTTCCGAACAATAAAAAATTGATTTTAACTTAGAACAAGTTCTGCACAAATATAATTGTTCGGCACTTAATTTTCGAACAAATTTCATAAACCCAACAGTCCAAAATAATGAAATGAATAAAAAAAACCTATCTTCTCTATTAAAAAACTATTTAGAAATGCCTTTTTTCATTATCCATTACTGACTTAAGAATGAAATAGAATGTAAGAATCGTAAATTCAAATAAAATATAAGATTGTGTACGAAGATACAAAGTGAAAGGAGTAAGAAGATAAAAATAGAAGAAAAGATGCAGATTGATTATGAATAGATTGCTCAAAATACTTTAATTTATAATTTTTCAACATCAAGTAATTTTTAATCATTTTATAATTGTAATAAAAAAATTTCATTAAGTTAGGATAGTCAACCTAATTTTTAGGATGCAAATAAAGCAACCACATAATCCTTGTCTTATATAATATATTTTTCAACTTGAAAAAATCATTGCAATATACTGGAATGTTTTCAAATAGGGAAATTCTATTTACACATCATGAATCTTTTTAGTACATACTATTTAATAATACCTTCAAGTAAAACGATTATTAAGGATAATATGAATGCATATGTACTCATTCAAGTAATCTACATATAAAAACACAAATATCTTTTTATACATCATCACCTATACACTATATCTTTTGGAACAAATCTCTCTCCCAACACTGTTCATCTTTGCCATTATAATCTAACACACTGCAGTCATTATCTTTATCATTATAATCTTCACCATTATTTTCCAAACTCACAATATTATTGCCTTTAAAAATTTAGGTTTTAAAAACATTGAAATCAATTAATTTTGAAGATTTGCACACTATGGAGGGCACTTAGATTATTGATTTGAAGCAATACAACAATGAAAAGGTTAGTTTACCTTTTTGTTTGTCTCATTTGTATAGAAGATAAATTCGTTTGTCACGTATTTGGATAACTAGAGTTGAACATTTATAAAATGTTTAATTATTTACATTTGAACAAAATTATTTTGTTCAAATCATTAAGGTCGATCAAATATTAAATATTTATATATAAAAAATTGAACAGATTGATTGTGGGGTGCACCAATCTATTAGCTTAGGGTTAAAAAAGGAAAATTATGGTGTGAACTGAGATATTTTTATAATTTAAAAATTATTATATATGTATATTAAGTAATGGTATATAGTGAAAAAATCGGTGGTGTGTAAATTAAATTATCCTTCCAAATAATAGATAAATGAAACAATTTCAAAGTTAATTTACTTTTGACTAATTAAGAAACATAAATTGCAATGTATGCTCAATTTTTTTTTTTAAACCACAAAATCACCAAAAAAAAAGAAGAGAAAATTGGCCTAAGGTCCCTCCTCTACTTTTGATAGGAGGAGAGGTCCTTTATAATATGTTTTGATGGCTAAGGTCCCTCAAATTTATTTTAGGTTATAAAGTACCTAAATTACCCTTCCTTTATAACATAAATTTGTTTGAATATTATATTGTTGACTTAACTGATAGATTTTGGAAACCGAATTTGAAGTGGAGATTTTGTCGGAGTTTTCGTCGGAGATTTTAGTGGAGATTTCATAGTGGAGATTTCGTCGGAGATTTCAGTGGAGTTGACGAGAAAGATTGCTACGATCGTGTAGATTTCGTTGGAGATTTCAGTGGTGTTACAGTGTGTTGATCGCGTAGATTTTCAGTGGAGTTGAATCAGGTTTGTTTTCGATGGAGATACCACATGCATTTTGATTTTTGTTTTGAATTTTTGTTTAGAGAGAGGCCAGCTTGATAGAGTTGATTTTTATTTTTGGAATTAATTTTTTATTATTTGTTTTTTAATCAATTTCAAAGAGTATTGACAGTGTGTTGATTGCGTAGGTTTTTGAGTGGAGTTGAATTAGGTTTGTTTTCGATTTAGATTCCACATGGATTTTGATTTTTGTTTTAAATTTTTGTTTAAAGAGAGGCCAGCTTGATAGAGTTGATTTTTATTTTTGGAATTAATTTTTCATTCTTTGTTTTTTGATCAATTTCAAATAGTGTTGACAGTGTAGGTGATTTTGATGTTTAGAGTTCATTTTTGGTGCTCTGTTTTTTATCAACATGATGATCAATGATAAGTTTTGTTCTATGTTTTTTCAAACCAGAGAAATTTCATTTTCTGCACTTTTGTTTGTGTAATCCAGAGGAAATTATAAGTGCATATGGACATATTATTAGAAGTTTGTAATGCAGATAGAATATGAGAAAGTGAATGTAAGTTCATAAATTTCTCTGGACTTGTATTTGTAGTTCAGAGAAAATTGTAAGTTTGTTACTCACTTTCAGTTTGTAGTTCAGAGAAAAGTATTTCTCTGGACTTGTATTCTATGTGATTTTTTTTCTATAATTGTGTTTAATTGTCACGACCCCAAACTGCCCCTACTAGTTTGGTGCCGTGATGGCCAGTAATCCAGGATTACCGAAGGCCAACCTCCAAAAATCCACACACAATCAGAGTATAAATATATATATGGGGCTCGCAAGTGCGGAAACATTAATTTAAAAATACAAGTGGTCCATAAGAGCAGTGCGTAAGTTACATGGAATGGCATACAACTTTACATAGTATTACAACTTGAATACAAATACAATGAAACACAAAATACATTTTTCATCTTGATCAAAAGGCTTCTACAGCCGACATGTGTAAATTGCAGACATTATAAGCCGAGAAGCATAGTTTTCAAGACTGCCGACATGTATACAAGTTAAGCCGACATGACAAAAACCCAAGACAAGCTTGCGAGTCACACTTAGGCGTCACCGCCTTCTTGCTCATCACCTACATATATATATAGAGAGGGTGAGCTTGGATACTCAGTGAATGGTATAAGAAATAAAGGGGTTTGCATGACTGGTATTCAAGATCTTTATCAAACAATACATAACATAATTAGTGCAAGTCAAAGGATGAACCAAGTCCATCTAGCAAATCTGTCAAGTTTCAAAGGATGCTTACTAACATCATTATAATACAAGTGATGACATCTCGGCAAACAAAACCCACGCGGTAAACCGTCAGTGGCAAACAAGACAAGACAAGGCAAGACAAGGGAGATATCTCAATTTGATGGTGTCGTTGCATTATAGTCCCCGGACACTAAGGACTTGTGCTACTAATGCTTAGAGTCCCCTAGCACGTACGGACTTCCAAACTTTGTGCTACCAATGCTTATAGTCCCTTAGCATGTACGGACTTTCAAACTTTGTGCTACCAATGCTTATAGTCCCTTAGCACGTACGGACTTTCAAACTTTGTGCTACCAATGCTTATAGTCCCTTAGCACGTACGGACTTTCAAACTTCGTGCTACAAATGCTTATAGTCCCTTAGCACGTACGGACTTCCAAGAATGTCATCAAAACAAGATATATATATATATATATATTTTTCGATTAGGGATAACCATTCATGCTTACAAATACTTTCCAAAACAAAGCAAAACAAGACTTTTATCAAAGCATTATAATATAGCTTTATTAAAAATACCACTCACTTAGTTCTTCAAACGTCGGGGTCAAGGCAAGTCCAAACCCTACAAACACATGGCAAAGTCTGTTGAATGCACTTTCAAACAAGTTTCACATGCATGCAGATGATCTCGGCATTCCTCAAGACTAAGTCGAATCAAAACAAATACAATTCTTTATCTCGGGGAAACATGCTGGGCAACTACCAGGTCTAGGCCGAGGTTCCACACCCCCTTGCCGAGGTGTGGCCTCGATGGCCACATTCAAAGGAATGAAGTCGGGAAAAATCTGGGTTTCCCTTTCTTGAAGAACATGATGAACATGAAGAACATGCACATGAGGAAGATGAACGCAAAGATTGTGGTTTGCTATTACAAAATCTGAGATTTCATGCTATGAGTTCAAAAACATGGACCTGGATACCCATATTTAAGGATCTAGTGAGAACAAACACAAAAACATGAAACTTAATGCAAACTTTCAGATCAAACAAGACCTTTCTTTCAAGAACACATGAACACCATTTTCTCTTTCTAAAACCAACTTTAAATCGATGCATGACATGCAAAACAGGTTCGATCATGCAATGCAGCTAGATGATCAATAAGAATGACAAGACTAAATCAAGAATCTAACCTCAATACGCGAATCTAATGGTTTGATCTCTAGGAATCAAGCTCGAAAACCCACTCTCTCACTCTAAACTTCTTCTTCTTCTTCTAGAGCTTCTCTCTCCTTACAAACAAAGACATATAGCAAAATGATACATTTCTAAGTCTGCTGGCTGACTTAACCCTCTACAGAGGCACGTGGCAACGGCTGGTTGGTGCTACACAGAAAGGTGGCTGAGTGACAAGAAAAAACTATGACAAAGTGTGTTCAACAAGCAAGACGGCATGGACACTCTGGCGAGTAATGATCTCGGCTAAGAACAAGACATCGGCAAGTAGGGAACAATGACCTCGGCTATGAAGGACAACTCTAGACTAAGCTGTGCCACACCTTGGCCTAGATGTGCCACACCTCGGTCTAGGTCATACCTCTCCGGGACAAGATCACTTGGGTGCAAAGGTAACATCTCGGCCTAGATGATTCACACCTCGGCCTTGGTGATGAACACCTCGGCCCAGATAATGACATCTCGACCAATATGTCAGGGCGAAGGTGGAGGCCAAACAAAGTGGTTCCAAGATAATTCTAGGCTAAAATGACTTCGGCTAAACCCAAACCAAGCAAGGTACAAAACTTACTGTAACACTTAAACGAACAAGGACAAGAGTCGAAGTGCAAGTTTACATGACAGAATCACACGAATGCATATGAGTATGGTTAGGATAGCGTGAGGGTTATTACATTAATAGTTAGCAGTAAATTTCTCTGTAATTCATTAAGTTTCTATGATTTTGTTTTTTATCATCTTGAAGGTGAATATCAGTTTGTAGATGTCTTTGGACTTTTATTTTAAGTTCAGAGAAAATTATAATTTTTAGAAATTTCTCTGGACTTTTATGTTGTTCTTGTGAAGTGTTTCTATGTTAAACAATTTATTTTTGTTGTTTTTTGTTTCAGTTTCAATGGACAGTGCAGTGTTGTTGCTGTGCAAATATGGGAATGATATTATTGTCATTAATGTTTCATGCGAATTGAATTTTGAGGAATTGATTGGCATTTTGTGTAAAACATGAGAGAATTTGAAACCTGAGACTATGTGTATTTCATATTCTATTTTGGGCCATCCGAATTGTATGGTTCGAAATAATATTGATTTTCTGAATATGTTGAGGGTTGTTTGTGCACTCGGTGTTGATATAGTTGATGTTTCAGTTAGTAGATGTAGTACTTCTGATGAAGAGGATGAAGTGGGGTCTAGTGGATGGTGAGTGTGATAGGCTGGTGGATGTTGAAAGGAATTCACTCTCTAAGTTTTGTTCTCACCAAGAAAAGGTGTTATCGTCGGCTAGTTGGCGGAATAATATTACGAGTGTTGGACAAAAGTTTAAGGGTGGTGTGGTTGAGTTCCGTACGTTTTTATGCAAGTATGCTATTGAGGTTGGTTTTCAGTTTACGTATGTTAAAAATGACAAGCTGAGAGTTACAGCAGAATGTGCATATAAGGAATCAAGGGGATGTATGTGGCGTGTACATGCTTCTGTTGAAAAAACAAATGGGTTCTTCTACATAAGGACTTTGAACAATGAACATACGTGTGGTGTGGCGGTTTGTACGAGTAAACATTCGAGGATGACTTCCAGCTTAGTTTCTGGGCTGATACTTGAAGAGGTAAGTGCAAAACCTTTAACTCGTCCAGTGGATGTTGTGAAAGAAATGAAAGACAAGTATGGGGTCTCAATCAGTTATAACTGTGGTTGGTTGGGTGTTGAAAAAGCAAAATGTAGTACATATGGGGATTCTTGTTTGTCATTTGATCAATTACGGTGGTATTTTGATGAGGCATTGAAGAACAATCCAGGGAGTTATTTTGAGTTAGATTTTGAAGATAACAAGCGTTTCAAAAGAGTGTTTGTAGCTTTTCATGCATGCATTGCTGGTTTCAAATATTGTCGGTCATTGCTTTTTCTTGATGGAACATTTTTGAAAGGACGATACAAAGGAGTTATGCTTGCTGCAACGGGGAAAGATGGGAATGAAAGTAATTGTAAATATATCTAATTTTATCTAAGTATGTGAATTTTCTATACATGTTGGAATTGAGTGAATGTGAATTTTCTCTGGTTTTGGCCACTATGTGGATTTTCTATTGTTGTGGCCACTGTGAGAATTTTCACTGGATTTTGGTCAGTGTATGAATTTTCTCTGGATGTTGTAATTGTGTGAATTGTATCTGTAGGTGGTCACTAAGTGAATTTTCTCTGTATATTATGATTGTGTGAATTTTCTCTGTAGCTGGTCACTAAGTCAATTTTCTCTAGATGTTGCCAATGTGTGAATTTTCTCTGGAGTTGGGCACTAAGTGAATTTTCTCTGGATGTTGGCAGTGTCAAACTTCTCTGGTTGTTTATTGTTCTATTTTTCTCTGCATGTGTATATCTAATATGCTTGTTCCTATTTGTTTTGTAGGTTTTTTTCCTGTAGCTTTTGCTGTTGTTGATGCTGAGAATAAAGACAATTGGTGTTGGTTTCTTGAACATTTATGTGGCGTATTAGGATCAGAAAGGGTGATAAGTTTCATATCAGATCGACATTGTGGAATTGTGGAGGGAATTGCTAGGTTTTTCCCTAACTGCTTTCATGGATTTTGTCTGGAACATCTAAAGAGAAATTTGAGGGATAAGTTGTCATGTGGAAACACAAATTTGGTTAGGGAGACGATTGTGTCCAAGTTTTCAGAATGTGCATATGCTCCAACAAAGGCATCATTTCATTTCAAGTTAAATGAATTAAAAAGTGAGGGAGGAGACATTGTGAGTGTTTTCTTGAGAAGTTTATCATATGAAAATTGGAGTGATGCATATTTTGCAGGGAAACGTTATGGTGAGATGTATTCAAATGTTGCTGAGTCATTCAATTCATGGATACGAGAAGCTCGGCACCTGCCAATAACAAATTTGGTGGACATGATACGGTTGCAAATCATGAATATGAGGTCTGATAGGAGGCTGCTCTCTAGTAAATGGAATAAAATTCTGTGTCTTCGTATGGATAGTGTGTTGGAGAAGTCTTTTTTGGACGGGAGGACATGGAATGTGAGTTTATCATCTGATAATGTCTTTGAAGTGCATTGTTTTCCTTCGGTTATGGTTGATCTTGGGTTGAGAACTTGTTCATGTCGAAAATGGGAAATAAATGGGTATCCATGTCAACATGCTATTGCTGCAATTTTTAGGAGTGGAAAGAATTTGAATTCATTTGTTGAACCATTTTTTCATACTGATATGTATCGTCAAGCATACTCGTTTTCGATTGGCCCAGTTCCAACTGTTGAAAAACCTGTGTGTAGCATTGAAGATGCTATGATTTTACCTCCATTGAGCAAGAGACCTGCTGGGAGGCCGAAGAAGAACAGAATTGCTTCTACTGGAGAGTTTAAAAGGGTGATTAAGTGTAGTCGTTGTAAGAGTATTGGTCACCATAATAAGAAGACATGCAAGGAACCTTTGTTAAATAGTTGAGGATTATACATTTTATTGATTGAATAATACATTTGATAATTACTTTGTGTATTTTGTTTTGTGAAATGTATTTTTTAGATAGTGTATATAATAATATCAATCAAATTCATCCAGAGAAATTTTCCAATATCAGTTAAAGTGTGTTTGTTGATATATACTATAGTCAGTGGGTTTGTAGTACCTGTCAAATTCATTCAGAGAAATTTTCCTATGGCAGAGAAAATTCTGTGTGTTGTGTTTTGAAGCTTCATATTTATCTACATAAATTTGACAATGGCAGACTAAAGTACTGTGTGGATTGTATTTTTTGAATTTGATAATTATTTTGTACTAACACAGTGCATTAGAGATTGAATGATCATATAGGCACATTCTTTGGCGAGATATGAGTTAAATTTATCTATAAATTTCTGATAGCTTCATATCAGCCATTTCAAGAAATGTGCACACCAGACAGAGCATACAAAAAATTATTGTACAACTAAGAAACAAAATTAAGCTCTTTTGGAATTTCTCTGAGTTGAGAATTTCTCTGGACCAGGGAAGAATTTCTCTGGACTCACTTCAACTCAGAAATTTGTGTCAAAGCCAGAGAAATTTTCCTCACCAACTCGGAGAAATTCCTTCTCTCCAAATCACTCAACCCACAGAAATTCATAACTCAGAAATTCCATTTTCTGTTAAATTCATCCAGAGAAATTTTCCACCATCAGAGAAAACTATCTGGCCATTGTGTTCTGAAATTAAAATTCATGCAATGAAATTTTCCAGTGGCAGATAAAATTACTGTGTGCTTTGTGTTTTGTTGAGTTTGATGATTGTTTTGTACCAACACAAAGTATTACAGATTACATGATCATATAGGCATCCCCTTGGGACGATACAAGTTAAATTTCTCTGTGAATTTCTGGTAGTTCATACCAGAGAAATTTCTGCAGACAATTTTCTCTGGCAGACAATTTTCTCTGTGAATGACAATAAAAATATATATATATATATATTTAACCATCGATAGGTATGAAATTTACATTAGTCGAAATAAAAAAAAAAATGAAATTTAGATTAGTCAAGAAAGAATATATACATATATGTCAAGGATCATCATTCCTTCAATGTATCAACAAGAAAGGATATATATATATATGTGAGACAATTTTCTCTATGTGGATATGTACATTGTCTTCCTTTCACTAGTTTCACTATTACATTTATGGTTCTTCTGGAGGTATTTCAATTGGTTCAGTCCATGACCGGCCAACTTCGGTCACAAATCTCTCTATGAGTTCTGCCCTCATCAACCCTATCTCTTGTGTGGACAATTTGGAGCTGATAGGTTCATGCTTGCTATATTGTTTCATTATATAGCAGACAAAAAGGCCACAATCTAGACTGCATACAAATTATAGGTATGGTTAGTTTTAAGAAACATGCAAATCAGATTATCTTATTTATAGATGTATAAAACTTACGAATCGCTTTCTTGTTGTGGAGTATTGTTGACATACTCAAAGTCGTAACTTGTGTTTTGTGCGTTTATTAATTTGAAAGAGGGTTGTGATTGAGCGTCTCTTTCAAGGCAAGCTTTCAAAAAATTCTCCACGTAATCTTGCTGCAAAAAAATAATTTTTAAATAACAGAGAAATTTACGGACAAGTCAATGGGATTCTAGGAAAATTATCATCACATAAAGATGATGATGGTTCAGAGAAATTTGCACTCGTTACCAATTGTTTTGCATCTTTGACATATTTGTCTTCTGCATCATCCCTCCTTGGCCTCAGTGAGTTGTAGAACCTCCATAAATTGTCTTGTTTGTCCAGGACAAGTAAGGTCCAGTGATTTCCATGTGTGGACTTCTCATTACCTCCAGTATTTATTGGGAAATGGAGGAACCTGTAGTTCCTCCATGCTGTTTCAATATGCTTGTCAAATAAGGACACTTGAAAAGTTTGATTTTCTGTCATCTTGATGAAATTCTGTGTTCAGAGAAAATCAAAAAATGGTTTTGTTATGACTAGTGACACAACTGGCTTCAAGAAGTATATTAAGAAGAGAAAGTAGTAAGTAAATTCCAGAGAAAATCAAATAAAATAGTAGTAACATACTAAGCACATGGATGTGAAAAAAAATGAGGTTGGTTGTTGTCTCTCTCTCATTTGGTCAGCCAAAAGGATCTCTCCATAGCCATCAATGACCTGAAAAATATGATTTATAATTATAATATTATTTTATAAAGGCTGATGGAATATTGCAGAGAAATTTTGATGAAAGGGAAAGACTTACATTGTTGGCAATTTCTTTTTTGCTTTATTAGGTTTCCAATGTCTTCAAAGGTAATGAGATTCAACTCACTTGTCCAAATTAAAGCTCTACAAGATGACAAAGAAGGGATTGAATTGTTGTTAATGCAACATAAGTTTGTAATTTGTTGTTTGTTATGTTCTATTTTGTTTGTTGTACTTACTCAAGCCCAGACACATTTGATATGTGCTGCAAGATGTCTTTTATATGATCTTTTATCAATCTTGAAATTGGAAGAGTTTGTGGAAAGACCCAAGATTTTCTGATGTTTATAGGTTGAGGCAAGACGTACGCATCAGCATCAAGCACTTCTTTGTCCTTCGTGCTTTGCTCAACTTGCTTTGCAGCTTGTTTTGAAGCTCTAGTCACTTTCGCAACTTTGGGATATTGGAATTCTGGATCATGCTACTTTTCCTTCCTTTCTTTTGCCTTTAAATTTTTTATCATTGACGTCGGATCTTTTTTGACTGTAGACAGTGAAAACATTAGGAAAAGTGAAATTTCTCTGAAGCAACAGATGATATTTCAATATGTAAATTTATTTAATTCAATATTTTGCAGTTACCATAGAGTTTTTTTTTTTTTCGGTTGTTGTTTGTGTGGCATTTGTTCTTGTTGGGTTGTTGGTTGTTGTTCCACTTGCATTCCAATTATACACAGTGAAAATCAAACAAGCCCCAAAAATGAAATAAGAAAATATACAAAGAAATGAAATGAGCAGTAGAAATATAACTAATGTGTTCAGAGAGATATAACTTCCAGAGAAAATTACCAATGACAGAGAAAATTATAATAAATAGAAATTTCTCTGAGTTATGTTGACACAAGGACATAACTTTTTGTGGCTCAAGATTTTCACTGACCTTGTGGTTGAAGTTGTGTTGGTGTTCGGTATGGTTGTGTTGCTAGTTGGACGGATAGTTCTTGAACTTGTTCATGCAATTTAGCATTTTCAGTTTCAAGCTCCGAATTTGAACACCTCAACTGTTGAATTGTTTTTGTATCGTCTGCTTTTTCAACCTCCAACATCCTTAGTTTCATTCGGATTGTGCTTTCTTTTTCTTGAAGTTCTGAGTTATGTGATGTCAGGATTCTTATTGAAATATCCTTTTCAGCAAGTAATTCAATCCAATTTCTGTCTTCTTCTTTTTTAGATTGAGAAAGTGTCTTCAGTCTTTGACGTAGATCAGCAATTTGGGCATCCTTTGATTCCTCAAATTCTTCAGGCTGATGCATTGTTGAGCCACAAATGCCATCATGTTGTTGGTCCATCGGCTCATTATTTTCTTCTTCATCACTTTCATCCTTGTTTTCTTCTTGCTGTTCATCTTCTTCTTCATCTTCTTGTTCACTGTCTTCTTCTTTCTGTTCATTTTGTTCTTTGTCTTCTGGTTCTATTTCTTCACTTTCTTCGCTGGTTTCTTCTTCTGTGCTGCTTGCTTGATGTTCTTGTCCATTGCTGGCTTCGTATTCTTCTGTGTTGCCTTCTGCTTGTTCATTCCCTCCATCTTCAGATGGATCTTGTAATGTCTCATTGAATTTGACAATTGCCTTTTTTAATTCTTTCTTCGTCTTTTTGCCAAGACAGAACTCCTCTGATGGGTTTTTGACTAGCTGCTTGTTATCAATCTGTAACAGGAGACTCTTTTATTAGAGAAATGTTACAAAACTCACTGAGAGAAAAAATTCAAATAAGGAAAATAAAATTCATCTAAATGATACTAATGGGAAACAAACTTCAGAGAAAATTGTATGGGCCAGACAAAATTAGAGACATGGAGTTAATTTTATGAGGCAGAGAAAATTATGAAACAAGCAACATAATTTAGATATCAGAGAAAATCAATCAAGGCATATAAGTTAACGTTTTATTATAATTGTGTAAGAGAAATTTGAATTCCAGTGAAAATTCATTAGAAGGGTAGAAATAAACAGTGTTTATCAAAGATGCAAGGCATATAAGTTATGGGCAGAGAAAATTACACACAAGGAGATAAAATTTGATGGGTCAGAGAAAATTATGAAACAACCAACATAATTCTGATATTAGAGAAAATCAATCAGGGCATATAAGTTAATGTGTTACAATTGCGGTCAGAGAAATTTGGATGGCAGAGAAAATTGATTACAATGGCAGAAATAGACCAGTGGTAACCAAAGAAGAAAACATAAATTGATAGTTCAGAGAAAATTGATCTTAATCAATCAATGCACAAGGAGGGAAACAAAGCAATGGTCAGAGAAATTTTGGAATTTCACTGAGATTTCAGTAGCTATAGGAATCTAACCTGTCGAGGTGCAAGAGAGTGAACTGGTGTCTTCTGCAGCTGTTTCGTCAAGGTTTGCAGGTTCCACTTGGCACATCTTGGGAAGTCAGTTGTGTTACTGTCTTCTGAGTCAATGATAGTTGCATGTTCACATAGCCAATACTGTGATGAAAATGAAAGTAAATAAAATTTTGTAAACGCACAAATTTGTAAGTATGATAACTGCAAATTTGAATGGATATTATACTTACCAGCAATGCAATGACACACCCCGTAACTTTTTCTGGAGTTTTGTGCAATGCCATGATAGAATCAATCAATGTTGATGTGATTGCTTCCGGCCAATCATACTGTTTCATTGATTCAAGAGGTTCCACATACTTTATAAAAACCCAACCTATTGAATTCCCACTTGTTGCAAAAAATAGGGTGAGACACAAGTACAATGTAACAATGATTGCTACATCTTTGAAGTCAGTTGGTTGCTTGCCTTTCATTGCTTTGACCAAGGCATTTTTAAGAACAGAACCAGTGAGCTTTGTGTCCTTTTGGAATCTTCTCCTGAGGAATGCAGATTTTGACTTTTTAGAGTATCTTAATGACATGGCTCCTTTACCTCCTTCCAAACCAAAAATCAAGGTCATGTCATTTGTTGTAAAGGTCAGGTTCTTCTTTCCAACTGTGAATGCTTTTGTTTTTTCATTGTAACATTGGATTATGGCAACTACATCATCATCGGATTTCCTAGATTTCTTTAGATCCATCATTCCAGTGGTTAGAGCTTGGATCAAATACCAGAATGGGGTCTTTTGAAGCTCTAGAAGATGTTTTGAATTGAATTTAAGTGTTTGAAAGAAGGAGACGACAGATGAGAGGTTGGATCGGAATTGAATGCTGTAGTGAGCTCTCTTTCTATGGAGTTTAACAGGTTTTTTCCCCCTTGAGCTTAAGTCTTTTGAAGTTGGGGTACTCATCTGGGTGCTAGTTGCTTCATCAGCTTGGACTTGTGTGTTTTGGGGAGAAGTTTGTGGTGTTTTGGTGCTGGTTTTTGATCTTAGATGATAAGAAGACTGAGAGAGTTGTTCTTTCTTGCTTGGTGTTTCTAGTATTTTGCTGCTGGTTTTTTATCCTAGTCCATAAGAAGACTGAGAGAGTTTCTGTTTTTTGCTTGGTGTTTCCGGTGTTTCGCTGCTTTTACATTTTGCCATTTCTAAACAATGATTAAAACATAGAGATGTCAACATTAAATCCCAGAGAAAAATGGACATGTCAGAGAAAATTACAGATAAGGGAGAAAATTACAGAAAAGAGAAAATTGGAGATGCCAGAGAAAATTACAGATAAGGAAAAATTACAGAAAATTGGACATGCCAGAGAAAATTTGACATGCCAGAGAAAATTGGACATTAAAAATTAAATGTCAGAGAAAATCAACACAGCATCATAAACATGGGAGAGAAATTTTCAATAATTGTTTAAATTACATATAGAAGTAAACATACTAGAGAAAATGAATGATAGAAAAAAGTAAATATGGTAAGCGAAAGAAAATTTCCATTCCACAATTAGCAAAGATAAAATAAACAAAGTAATGTAAACATGCCACTGAGAATTACACCATATTGAAATCAAGAATTGAACAAAATAAACATACCAGAGAAAAATGCACATTTTGGAGAAAATTACACATTCTTGAGGAAATTTTCATTCTAGAGAAAATTTCAATTCATAATATTAAAATGCAAAAGAAATTTACATACAGAACCAGAGAAAATTAACCATGATAGAGACACTCAAGGGAGGAAAGTGTAATTTATGAATTGAAATTTACATACACAACCAGAGAAAATTAACCATATTTCTGTGGTCAGAGAAAATTATAAATACCAGAGAAACTTAGACAGGGGCAAGAGTGTAATAGACATTGCAGAGAAAAATACATATTCCAGAGAAATTTACAAAGCAGAGAAATTCATAGACAAAATCACAGAAACATGTTCAAGAATAAGATCAAAATTCAGAGAAATAACTTTTTCTCAAAGTACACATGGCAGAGAAAATTCAAAGAAGAAACATTCATTCCAGTCCATAATATTAAAATTTCAGAGAAAATTAAAAATGACAAAGACACACAAGGGAGGAAAGTGATGTGATGTGGTCAGAGAAAATTATAAATACCAGAGAAACTTAAGACAGAGGCAAGAAAGCAATAGACATTCCAGATTAAGATAGACATTCCAATTAAAAATACATATTACAGAGAAATTTACGGAGTAGGAAAATTTATAGACAAAATTACAGAAACATGTTTAAGAATAAGATAAAAACACAGAAAATTATTTTTGTGAAAATAAACATGCTAGAGAAAATTGAAAGAAGAAACGTACATTAATAAAAAATCAGAGAAATTCAAATGCCAGAGAAATTTACAGATAAAATCACACAAACATGTTGAAGAATAAATTCAAAATACACAGAAATAACTTTTTCCAAATTCAGGTAGCTTTTTATTACGAAATTGAAACCCTAATTTATGGAAGGTTATTATAAAATGCTATTAACTGTGTTTCTAGAGAAAATCTAGTTGTATTGTAGAAAAACTGACCAGAGTTAGGATGAAACTTGAATGACGAGCTGATATGGCCCGAGATGAAGATGCGACGTGACGAATATGGACTGAGATGATGATGAGCAGTGAAAACGAAGCTTTAACCTAGGTCAGAGAAATTTGTGAGGAAGGAATGAGAATAATTTTTGGAGAAGATAACGAAGCTCTAATGTCGATGGTGCAGATAATGTTGAAACCCTAATTCTGCTGTTCTCCTGTTCGTGAAGATGCTGGATGTTTGGAATGTAACTCAGACGTCGGAAGGAGTTTGTTTCTGTGTTGATTTTGGCAAGGGTATTTTGGTCCACAAAATAATTAAAAATGCGCGCCAAGTTGTTTCAGGGACCTGATGCATCACTATCTTTTTGGGTGTCCTTTATCCTCTAAATTGTTATTATTAGGGACCTTAAAAAAAATCCCCTCCCAAAAAAAAACCAATAATCATTGATTTATTGGTTAAATCAAGGCGGCTTTGGGACAAATACAATTAATTATATATAAAATAGGAAAATTTATTAAAAAATTATTTTTTAAGTGGTTGTATCTTAATTAGTCCATAAGATATTCTTATATTTTAAAAAGTCCTATTATTTTGACATTTGATCTACCAAATCCTAATTCTTATATTTAAGGTATTTTATGAATATTTCTACCCTTACAAATATTTTTTGAACGGTTAGCAACTTGGTGATGTGAACATTCATATTTTACAATGTGAATATTTATATTGACGTGTAAATGTTCACGTTGACATATTAACATTCACATTGATGGTGTAAACATTTACGCTGTAAATGTGAATATTATTAGGGATATTTTGGTAACTATGTCACCCACAAGATTTATTGGAACATAAGATAATAATGTAAACTAAATGAAACATAAGTAGATTAAAAGAGATTTATAAAAAAGTGTCCCTATAAAATATTAGTAAAAATAATAAATGATATACAAATAGTATTTTTTTTACAAACTTTCATACACAATGTAATACCGTGTAGTAAATTCATTTCAAATTAAAACATTTTAATTTTAAGTTATAAATTAAAGATTCCACTGACATATCATTCCCTATAAAAATCATATTTGTTTGTATACTATTTTTCTAACACACAAGAAAAAAAAAATGTTAATCAGATCTGTATCAAACTAAATTTATGTCTTTTTGTGCATATGAAAAACATTAAAATATTTTCTTGGCGTGATTAAGCAAATGACTCCCTCAATCACTATTTGTTTAACACTAAACAAAATGATTTAAAATAAAGAGATTTGACTAAGTTGCCATCTTATGACCAATTCCTAACTAGCCTATAGTTACCTTTTTTTCTCTCTCTCTCTCTCTCATGTTCTGAAAAGATAGTTAAAAATTAATTTTTTTAACTTTTTTTTATTGTTTTATGTGTGATGTGATGTGATCCAAAATGGATTCAAAGCTAACTTTTGACTTTTTTTGTGTGTTGCCGAAATACCCCTATATATATATATACATATACATACATATATACTTTTTACCTATATATATTAGCCTATTTTGAGAACTTGGCTAAAAGTCACTTTTTAGTTTTAAACCTATTTTGGGGAAATTCGATTTCCAAACACCTATCTACCTCTGTACACACACTTAATGATTTATTTTTTTATTACAATTTTATCCTAAAATAAAATTATTAAAGTATTCTTATCTTCTCCACCAAAACCCTAATTTTTTAATCTCCTCTCATCGTTCGAAGCTCAGGATCCATGGCAGCCACACTGATCTCCATCTCCTAACTCATACATCTCTCGCTCTTCATCATATATATTATGTCTTCTATTGTTCTTATCATTTATACTATATTACTACTTTGTTCCACACCTGAGCAATCACTCCTTACATTCTTCAATCAACATCATTGTCAAATTTCCAAATCTTCACCTCCAATCTTCGGGAATCAGAGCTTCAATTTCCGGATTTCCAAACTCAAACTTCCAACACTAATCACCAATCACAACCTCTCACACTCTTACTCTTTCCACAAGATCAACCTCTTCTTCGGCCACTGGCTTCGTCGCAATCAAATCCTAAGTGTCCGATTCAAACCCTAGTTTCTGCAATGAACTTCTTGGCCTTGTATAATAGAGTTATAACAGAGTTTTTGCAATGTTATACATAATGAAAATTCTTTTCAAGACCAAAGCATGGGAGAAGAAACAACACTTACAAATGGATGTTAGTTTAGGGTTTTAATGTCAAAGAAATGGATATTTTTGGCAAAAATGATTGTGTATTGAGCCTCCGTTTGGGAAGTGGGTTGGCTTTTTGGCTTTTTAGCTTTTTTGGCTATTTTAGCCTGGGCTAAAAAGCTTGGTTTGAGAAGGGCTTTTTGACTTTTTGGCTTTTTTGACTTTTTTTGTGAGAGAAGAGTGTAATGATTATGGGTTGGATGTGACGTTTTGTTTTTTGTGGCTAAAATAGCCAAAAAAGCCCCAAACTCTTCTTACCAATCACAAAATTCAAAAATAGTTGGTATGTGTATTGAGAAAGGATGTTGAATGAGATGTTTTGGTGTGTGGAAATAGAATTACCCCCTATTTTGGGTCATATTACCTCTTTACTTTTTTATATGTTTTTTAAAAAAAAAAAATTAAAAAGTCAATTTTTAATCTACTTATCAAAATAAGCCATTATATTAATATCATATATAAAGGGTACATCCGATTTGGTGTTACAAAAAATGCTAAACACTAGATAATCTATCAAAAAAATTATCAAACACTGTGTCTATTTTGAGGAGTAGATTAAAAATTAATTTTTTAATTTTTTTAAAAAACGTGTAAAAAATAAAAATATAATGACACAAAAAAAACTAAAAATAAAAAAACAAATCTAACCTAATTGTCAAAATAGTACCCGGTGTCTCTAGTAGGCATCGTTTAGGAAGCAAGATTTGAGGTTTTTTTTGGCTATTTTAGCCACAAAAGACAAAATAGGTTATTTTAACCACAACAAATAAAACATCACATCCAACTCATAATCATTACACTCTTTTCTCACAAAAAAAAAGTCAAAAAAGCCAAAAAGTCAAAAAGTCCTTCCCAAACCAAACTTTTTAATCCAGGCTCAAATAGTCTAAAAAACTAAAAAATCAAAAAGCCAACCCACTTCCTAAACAAAGCCTATACTGTTTGTTTTTCACAAATGTCCTAATTCATTTAATAATTTTTACATGTAATAATTGTTAGATAATTTTATCAATTTATATAATAGTTTTAGTGGTTATTAAACATGTAGGGTACCGCTGAAAAAGGGTACCGCTGAAAAAAAAAAAAAAAAAAAAAAATTGACGCTATTCACAGAATTGTACACTTCATATAATAGAATAAATAATTTATATTATGATTCATTTTAAAATTTAAAATTTTAATTAAAAAATTATTATAAATTATTAAATTATAAAAAAAATTAAAAATTATTAAAAAAAACCAATTTCTAAACACCCTATATATGAGAAGTCATAAACAACAATTAACGGAGTTTGGAGTTCACACTGATCCTCACCGAATAAATTTCTAGAGAGAGAGAGAGAGAGAGAGAGAGATGGCTGGGTTGCAGAGATCTGAAATCTCGTTCAGGAGGCAAGGCTCATCAGGACTGGTATGGGACGATAAATTTCTAGGAGAATTGAATCGAGCACAAAGAGAAGACGAAATCAAATCTCAAGACCATCAACAACAAGACGAACAAGAAGAACATCATCAAGATCAGCAGATCAAAGACGCGAAACTTTCGGTAGCCGTTGGATCAATCGAACGCAGCCGATCCAACGGCGGCGGACGAGGCTTCCGCACCGGCAAGGTTTCGCCGGCTATTGAGCCGCCGTCTCCGAGGCTCTCTGCGTGTGGATTTTGCAGTGCTTTTGGGAAAAACGGCGAGACTCGTCGCCGACCTAAGTCCGGTAAGCATAGAACATAGTCTCCGGTGATACGTGGATGATGATGATTGGTCCTTGTAGTGTTGTTTGTTGTTCTATAGGTTTGGTTACATTTTAAAGTCAAATCTCAATAAAATAATTGTTAGGGAAATTGTTTTTGTTGTTTTCATGCTTCATGTTTTTAGTTTCAATTTAGGTTTTGTGGTTTGGTTGGTGGATGTAATTTTATTAATTATATGTGGATATATATATATATATATATTTTGTTGGTTTGGTTGAGCTTTTGAGGAGGATTTTGTTGTACAAAAAAGTAAGATCCAATTTATGAAACTCTCTCTTTATGGTCTTCCTCATAATTATCTAATTGAAATTGGATATTGTTTCATGATTAGGAAGTTAATTTTATTTTTATTTTTAAAATTAATTACATTTATTTAATTGTTTAATTTTTTAATTTTAATTCGTATCGTTCAATTGGAGATAAGGAGGAAACCCATTCATTAACTAAGCTTAAAATTTGAAGAATTGAAATTGTGTAGCACCATTTGATGGTGTCACATTGTGGGAGTTTGATAACTTTTGGTGATTGTTAGCTTTTTTATTATAATTGGGTTTGGTGAGTTTGAGATAAGTTCTATTTATGTTTTGATTTTTGTTTTTCTTTGAATAATTATCAGAATAATAATGATATTAAAAAAAATTATATACATTATGATTTTAATTAGATTTGAAGTCAATCACTTTACTTTAATTATACAAATGACTTTGTCACATCGTATAAATTCTATATAAAAATTTGTAGAATATAATTTTTTTAAGGTAAATTATATTAATTTCTTCTAAAATTTTAGAAAAATATAACAAATTTTATAATTTTAATTTAGATATAATTATATAAATATATTTTTTAATAAAATTAAAGAGGCCGAAACTAAAATAAATTATATTTATAAATGTTGTTAGATCATCAATTTTTTACCAACCGCGACTTGACGGGATTCATCAGACAAAATCACGAGGGAGTTGTGGAAAATACTTGCATGACATCGTTTATATATTTTGTATTTTAAAAAAAAAGTAAATATAAAAATAATAAAAACTTTAAAAACAGGGCTTTCGTATTGTATTTTATTTTGGTTGAACTATGTTGCCATTTCTGAGATTAAGAAAAAAAATATAATAATAAATCTTATAAATTTAATATATATTTCAGTGTGAAGTGATAACGTCATTTTTAAAATTTTAAATATTATATTAATTAAAATTATAAGAGAGAATAATATAATTTTTTTAAATTATGAGAATTTTTGTATTTATTTTTTTTTAATTTCACGAGGGTGTAATTTAACATTTTATTAATATGCAATTTTTTTTTTTAATTTTAGAAAATAATTAAAAAGTGTTTATTAAAAAACATGAGAGTATATGTGGAAAGCTTATCTAAAAAGAAACGTTTTCAAAAACAGTTTGCGATCTGACAACGGTAATGAGTGCATAGGAGCTGGTCTTCCGTCCAGCTTCGGATTAGATCGTCTTAGTGGGTCTTTGTGAGCCCATTAAATTCACTTCAATAACTCAAATGATTCAATATATAAAGTTTGTGGGGTATTTTATTTTTATAAAAAATTATATTTATTGGATATTTATAATTTTTTTTAGATAAGAGAATATTTATAGTTACTTGATCAGATTATATTTCTGTTAATAATATATTTTTTTTAAATCATACTGAATGTTGACAAAAATGTGGTATGATCAAATAACTATTGATATCCAATTAATATGATTTTTTGTAAGAATGAAGTACTCAATGAATTTTACACATTAAATGATTCAGATTATCAATACGAATTCTGTGATGAGCTCACAAGACCTAATAATACGGTCTAATCTAATTATAAACGGACACAAGCCACATCCTAAATTTAAAAGGGGAAATTCTACTATCCACCTCCTACCCTAATCACCTATCAATTAGTTTTTTAATTAATTAGGACTTCATTTTGATAATGACTTATGAGATATTTTGTTACTATATCTTATGTATTATTTAGTTATGATTTTTTTAATTATAATTTAAAAAATATAAAATTATACTATTTTTTTAATAAGATACATATGATATCCTCTTTTAAAAGGTGTGTATCAAAATCTTCCCTATTTAAAACTTTTCAATTTTCTTTAGCAAAACTTCTTGTTAAAAAGATTGTATGACCCATATATGAATTGTAAAGTAGCACAGATTCGTAGGCCTTGTTTGATTTGTTTTTAAAAAAGTAATGTTGGAGAAATTTTTTTAAAATTTTGTTTGGTTTAGTGGTTTTGGAAAAAAAATTTCAAAATCACTTTCTCTCTCTTACATATTAATCAATCACTTTTTCTCTCTTTTCTATTTTTCTCAATTACTTTTTCTCTTACACACATCTATTCAACTACAATAAAATATCAAATCATCTCAAACTCTCATATTCCAAAACTATTTCCAAAATATACAACTAAACAAACTAAAAAAATTTCTAAACTCTCTTCAAATTTTTTTTTTTTTTAAAATTTATCTTTCAAAACTAAACCAAACACACCCATTTTTAGGGTGAATTACACCTAGTATTTGTGTATTTTTATCAAAATGTTATTTTGATTTCTTCACTTTTAATTGTGATAATTAACGCTCTATACTTTAAATTATATTTCAATCTCACCCTTCTATCCATTAACGGTTAATAAAGCTAATAGAAATTGAAATTGGGAGATTAAAGTGAGATTCAATAAAAACGCGAGTATTAAAGTGAAATTTTAATAAAAGTGAAATGGTAGTAATGAAGCAACAAAAATATCACATTGGCTTCAAATGATAAATTTTGTCAATTTTGTTAATGATAAACAAATGAAAGGGTGAAACTACAACTTAACTGTTACAATTGAAAGTAGCAAAAGAGTTAAGTAAAACTTTAATAAAAGTGTAGGGGTTATTATAAGCGTAATTTATCCTAATTTTAAAATTAAAAAAAAAATCATCTAAAATGAATGATAAAGTAATTTGATTTGAAATAGAAAGACCACGCAATTCTTACGTGTAAATTTGGTAAAAATAAGAAGAAAAAATCATGTTTAATGAGATATTCTATACTACTTTGTCTTGTTGAAAAACACGTGTGATCTGACTAATATGGTGCCAATTTGGGCATATAAGAACTTGTGTGCTTTGCAGTGTGTGGAGCCAAGAAATTAGTTAAGCGCTTATGTCACCCATTTTGTCTCTTTTTTTTTTGGGTTTTTGCTCTCATGCACATTGTAAATGGGCCTTAAAATGGTTAATATATTAAGGGGGTGTTTGTTTACAAACAAATGCTACATTATACAAACCTCCTAAATCGAGAAAGGAATAATTACCAATAGATTCTATGAATAGATTATTGACTGACAAGTGTTTTTTTTTTTTTTTTCCTTTTTAATTTGCCTCCTATATTGATAATGATAAAATTTTAAGACTTTAAATGTGTTTTTTTGTTTATGGAAGAGTTGTTTTGAACAGTAGGTTAAATGTTGACTTTTTGATATATATATATATATATTTTATTTATTTATTTTTTAAAAATGAATAAAAAAATAAAAATATGATGTGACTCAAAATAAGTTAAAAGTTAAAAATAACTTTTAGTCAGGTTCCAAACATACTAGTTTTTGAGCCATGAACCTTTTTTCTCTTTTCTTTCTACTTTTTGCACATCTTTTCGTAAAAAGTCAAAAAGTCATCACAAACATATCAATTTTTTTTAGTTCATATTTTAGCCAAATAACTAAAAAGTTACTAAATTAACCTGTTCCCAAACGAGGCCTTAATCTCGTGAAATTTTTCCCAACTAAATATGATTTTTGTTAGACCGTGGATTGGTAATTCAATCCAATCCCATAGGCTAAGGAGTAAAACAAAAAATATCAATGGTGGTAATAATAGTTGTGACAGTGATGATATCATATGGTAAAAAATATTTTAAAAATGATTATCATTTTTGGCATAAGTAAACTTGTTTTCTATTAATCTTTTAAAATATTTTTTGTAAACTTTTATTTTTCATCATATCAAACACAAGAAAATATAAAAACTATTTTTCAAAAATAATTTTTGAAACATTAATGATTAAAGTACATAGTTAATTACACTAACAAATTATTAACATTTGCTTTTCTATATAATACTAGAAAAGTAGCATTTTTGTTTATTGTTATTATTTTTATTGTCACAAATGAAGCTAGAAAATAAACAATAATGTTAGATATAACACATTTATTTTGTTATGTGATGTGACATATCAAACTACCATTACATTAGATTGATGATAGATTAAATGTGATATAAACGTACTCATTGAGCGTTGAGTATAAAGTGGGGATCAGTATAGAATGACAAACGAAATTTCAGAGAAAAAGGGTTCATAACATCGAGAAAGTAACCAAAAAAAATGAGTATAAGAGCATCTCCAACGGTGAATTAAAATTTTCGTTAAATTTGAGTAAAAAAAAGTTAATTTTCTCAATCTGATATGGCTTGCTCCAACCGTGCATTAAAAGAGAAGTAGTCGACTAGTTGGTTGACCGGCCAGTCGATTGGTAAGGCCAATTTTTTTTTTATAAATTTTTTTTGAACCGTTTGAACTAGTAGTTTGAATTATTTAAACCAGTTCGCAAGCCAATTTTTGAATGAGCCGATCGACCGGCTGGTCAACCTGGTGGTCGACCAGGTGATCGACCACTTAGTGTAAAAATTTTACAAATTTCTGCTTTAACGACTATGCACAGTAGGGGTGCAACTTGGGCGGGCTCAACCCGAGCCCAACCTGAATTTTTTTAGGATTTGGACAAAATATTTTCAAATTTGGTACGGACTTGAGCAAAAATTCAGAAGCCCGAATTAAATTTGGGCGGACTTGGGCAAAGACGTCACACAGCCCGAGTAACCCGAAACCCGAATTATACATATATAGATATATAAAAATATTAAATATACATATAAATTATTAGTCATTACATGATATTAAAGTTATTTATATTATTAAATTATATTGAATATATATTATATATACAAATAACATAAAATCTTACTTTTTATTTTTATTTTTATTTTCATTCATAAATTGTAAAGACTACTATAGTGACATCTCTCTTACATTATATAAATTATTTGTTTTGATGGTATTTATGATTTTCTATTAAAAAAAATTGTAAATAGAGTCAAATTTTAATAATTTAATAACATAGTTGCAAAAAAAAAAAAAAAAACTGAAATTCATTTACAATTTAGGCAATTCAAGTTTAATTCGGATCGGACTTGGACAGACAACCTCGGGTTACAATTCGGGCTTGGGCAGGTCTCAGCACAACTTGGGCTGGGTTTGGATAACCTCTCAACCCGACCGAACCCGCCCGAATTGCACCCGTAATGCACAGTAAATTGGTGAAAGGAGCAAGACGTCATCAATTTGGTGAAACCTTTGATGTTTTCTCAATTTGATACCAATTTGTTGAAACCATTGAAACTCAAAAAAATAACTTTTTTACTAAATTTCAAATCTGATGTAAAATTTAATGAACCGTTAGAAATAACCTAAATACATGTTCCAATCACATCAATAGATTGAATGTATAGCTAAGGATAGGACCCCATATGGCCATGGAAAATGTGACCACTAACAATCTTACAAATAAATTAAAAGCAACCCCCCACAATTATTGACCTTGAAAGAGATAACTGATAATAAACTTTTTAAAATGCAAGTCAGGTATACCAAAAGAATGATGCACCCTAGATCAGTCACCGTCTACTATGCCTGCTCTACACAAACCCTACATCAATCCTGGCCCAGAACATGGATCATAAGTGTAAGAACACTCGGAACCAAACATCATATTTGACAAAAAAAAGAGCAACTTATCTATCAAAACAACTCTTAATCTTGGCACATGAAATACAACTCTTAATCTCCGCACATGAAATACATTGAATGATTTTTATGTTATGTTCTCGGGCTAATGTCTCAATGCTCACACGTGTGCTGTGAGACATTGACCCAGGAGCATTTAATCGTGCCTCTATACTAAGACACGGTCCTGGCTAACAATTTTATACTGATCAAGATAAGATATTGACCAATAATTCATCAATTACGGTTGCCTGTGCGTGTTCCATATGGAGCCCAAACGTTTAAGGTGTCGATCATGCATTTTTTGGACTTTTTTTTTACTACAAATAATTCATTTTCATAAAATTATTTAAGAAAAAAAGTATTTTCAATTTTCCACCATTTTCATTAAAAAAAATAAATAAAAAAAAAATAAAAAAAAATAAATAAAACAAAAAATTGATAATGAAGACAAAGCAAATAACAATGATATCAAACAGACCTGAAAATGATGTCAAACAGACCTAATGCTAAATGAAAATAATGAAAAATTGAATATATAGGCCAAATCATTATCATATAGAATAAAGACTATGATATGACTACAAAGCTCTTTCATAGAATAAACTAGAGATTTAAAACTGCAATCTTACCATATGGTCATCAAACGGAAATCATCAGAGGCAAAATGCCTTGATACTCATCGGACGTACTTCAAACAAATGCAAGATCAAGTCACAGAGATTTAATTGTTAATTTGGAGTACTGCAAACCTCATTCCATATTACCAAGCTCTTGCCTCTGGTAGATAGCAAAATGGCCTCAGAGATATTTTCTTGCAAGGGCTCGAACTTTCGTATCAAAATGAGATGACGTAATCCGAGAGCCAGGTAGGTAAAGTGGATTCAGAAGAATCTGCAAATTTCCAACGGTATGATAAATGAACATTTTAGTAAAAAAAACTATATCAGACAAACAGGAGTTCAATTATTCACAAAGAAACTTATGTAGCATGCTCATTGCCATGAATTTTGGAAGTATGCATTTTTTTTTTTTTTTTTTGATAATTGAAATATTATTGAAAAATAGCATCTAGAAGATGCTAAAGAATACAAAAGAGTCCTCCAGAAAACACAAACTAGCCAATTACATCATCAAGGGATCTAAAAAGGTAAACAATCACACGTCCTGACACCTAACCACACAAGTCTCGCAAAAATCTATCTTCTAACCAAGAAGCAGAATGAGCAATTCCTGAAAAACATGCCAATCCTGCTCCAACCATAGCAACAGAGGGGCCAAAGCCCAAGCCTTACGACGCCGCTTCCCAACTTGGCCCCCACTCCAACTCCAAAGCATCTCCATCACCAGTTTCTGTTGCACCCACACAACTCCAAAAGTGGAAAAAACAAGCGATCACAAACGGTGAGCTACTGAACAATGAATCAGCAAATGGTCCACCGATTTCCCATCACCACAACACAGACAACACCAATTAACCAAAATATGCCCACGCCAAACCAGATTATGAAATTCTGGAAGTATGCATTAACAGCTATTTAAAGTATATTAAACTTTCTCTATTTGTTTAATAAAGAAATTTAAATTAATTTTCATAATAATTTAAACAAAAACAACCACATTTGGTCCATTAAGACAAAATCAACTTGAAGGACGTTCTAACTTCACTCTGTTCTGTGTTTAGTATTTAATTACTTGTCTGCATGTCCATCACAATGCCAATGGGCTTTCAACAGACCAAAGGAAAAAATTGTTCTAAAATGCACAGTATATGGAGCATTTAGCAACTAAGAAATGACATGTTCATATGGTACTGGAAATTGAATATAAGTTTGAAAATGATGGAAAAAGACAGGCGTGTTAGGACTTAAAATAAGTATATTTGAATTTTCTTTTTCAAGGTGGGCACGGAGATGAGGAAGATGTTGAAGCACATGTAGGGAAGCTTGAACTACCCTGTACAGCCAACAGAGTTTGCAAGGTATGCTAGCTGACATCTTTGTACAAATGTGTTCGTGAAGAGCTAAAAGTACCATATTGGTGATGGAGGAAGAGAATTGATAAGGTTATATATTGGAAAAGTAGAATCTGGGGTACTAGTAGTGTAGCAAGTCAGCACAAGATAAAAGCTTCAAAGTGCCTAAGATTGCTTCCAAGGGGAATCTATTTTTTAGCATACCCCAGCATTTTCCTTTATTTTCCTTTCCCCATATCTTCTGAAATCCAGAGAGCCACTAAACAAAATTTGGAATTGTAACTACTTAGGATGGATCTACAAAGTAAGAGTAAAATCCATGTAGAGTGAGATTCTTCTGAAATCCAAAGATACCATCTGTTTATGTACTACATTAAAAATTAAAAAAAGTACACCCACTTTAGTCCCCATTAGAAGAAGGGGGTTTAAGTATAGATTTGGTGCAAATTATGCCAAAAATTAGGTCTATACCAGTGTTACCAGAAAACACAGTTTTGGAACACACATTTTGAAACTTGTACACTTTCATTTCAAAATGATAAATTTAGTGATCCAAAGCGATTCCAATTTTTTTTTCCAATGTATTTCTTTAAAGTTTCCTAGGAGTAAAAAGATCAAATTTAATCAACTAAAATCTAAGGTGAATGAAGTTTTGACATGACAAAACATCAAAAATGGGTCATAATACTCTTAGAAATGTTTTGCTACATCATTAATTTGAAAAAAAGCCCACATTTCAATGGATGTCTTATTGTATTAAAATAAATAAATAAATAATAAAAAAACTCTAGACTAGAAGCACCTTGCATTCTTGAAGTGTAAATTATACAAGTCTACCATATTGAACTACAATTTAGAGCATGTGACATACCGCTTTCCCGTTCTCGTTCGAGGTACTAGAATGATCCATGTTTCAAGTAACATAGGTCTATATATACCCAATCTACTCTTCCCAGACTCCCATCTAATTGGGGCCTAAACAGGGACCTTTTTTCCTTTTCAGGCTCTGTTTGATTACTATTTTGAAAAAAACTACTTTTTCACTATATAAGCAACAAATATATGCAACATATATTTGCCTGTTTGGTAAGTGCTGATTTAGGTGGCACGAGAAAAGAGTCACTTTTTAAAACAAGATCCACCTTGTTTGGTAAGTGCTAAAAAAACTAGATTTTTTCCCCAATTTTTTTTTAGGGAATTTAAAAAAAAAAATTTATTTAAGTTTTTACTTTTCAATTCTTTCTCGTTCAGAAGGATCTAAAAAGTTTCTGGAAAAAAAATTAATAATAAAAATTTCACCAAAAACAAAAAAAATAAAATAATCCAAACCCCACTTGAACTTTCCCAATAACATAAACAACTTATTTATTATTCTGAAAAAGTAAAAAAAAAAAAAGAAAAATACTAAAAAAGCAATTGCCAAACCAGAATGACATACTAGACCAACTCAGTTTAAGAATTAGGTGGCACGAGAAAAAAGTCACTTTTTTAAACAAGATCCACCTTGTTTGGCAAGTGCTAAAAAAACTAGATTTTTTCCCCAATTTTTTTAGTGAACTTTTAAAAAAAAATTATTTACATTTTTACATTTCAATTCTTTCTCGTCCAAAAGGATCTAACAAGTTTCTTACAAAAATAATAATAATAATAATCCAAACCCCACCTGAACTTCCCAATCTATGAAGCACCGACACGTCCCTAGGCCTCACGTACGAGTGTCGGACACGCGTCGGACACGCAGTAGACACGTGTCCGACACTCTCTCTAACGTATCCCTTTTTTTTTTTGAAATTTCCCAGTCGGACACGCCATGGACACGCCGGGACACTCTCCAGACACGCGTGAGTGGATCGAAGAAGCCCTAACTGTTGCAGAGGAGACAGAGAAAGAGAGAAGGAGATCGATGGAGACAGAGAAAGAGAGAAACCCTAACTGTTGCAGAGGAGACAGAGAAAGAGAGAAAGAGATCGAAGGAGACAGTGAGAGAGAAAGAGATTGAGGGAGGAAGAAACCTAACCTGTCAATCGAAGAAGCTGAACCTGTCAATCAAAGAACCTGAGGTGATATTCTTCATCTTCTCCTTCTCCTTCTCTTCGTCTTCCTCTTCCTTTTTCTCTTCATTTTCTTCCTCTTCTCCTCCCTTTCGTCTCTGCTTTTCTTCTCCTCCCTTTCGTCTTTGCTTTTCTGACTCTCTCTCTCTCTCTCTCCTCTATTGTTTCTCTTTTTTATTTTTTTTTCCCTTTATATTGATCCGGTTTCTCTCTCCCTCTCTTTTTTTTTCTTCTTTTTTTTTTTATCCTTATTTTTTTTGTTAAACATAAAATTCATAAAATAAATTATTTTTATTTAAAAAAACTCATTTTTATTAAAAAAAATTAAAAAATATATGTTTATTAATTTTATTATTATTATAATTGTATAAGAATTAATGATTTTTTTTTTTATTTTAGACATATAATAAATAAATAAAAATATATATATTAAACGTGTCCCCAGCGTGTCGTGTCCCCCATTTTTTGAAAAATTGCGTGTCTGCGTGTCCGTGTCGTGTCCCGTGTCCGTGTCCGTGCTACATAGTTCCCAATAATAAAAACAACTTTTTTATTTGAAAAAGTTAAAAAGGAAAATACTAAAAAAAACAATTGCCAAACCAGAAGGATATACTAGACCAACTCAACATATTAAACTAAGCTGCAAATATCAAAAAATAAAATATTTCTAGGCAAAAACGTAAAATGATTTTTTTCCAAATGTTTTGAATTTACAAAAAATATAAAAAATAAAAAATTGTGGCGGAAAAATTGCTATAAAAAAATGTAGAAACTCAAGCTTACCTTTATATATAGCTCATGGACCTCTTGAAAGAAGCTTTTGATTCCATCATCATTACGGGAGTCATGAAGTAGCATAAGTCGTGTATGTATGACATGAATCGTTAAAGAAAATAAAGGAATAAAGCTTGCACATAATTTTAAGATCACATGTTGCCATATTAATCAAATTATTAAAAACAAAACCAAGGGGCATTGCTTAATGCAAGCATGAAGGCTTTAGGCTAGACCAGCCTCTTTGCACAAATTATGCAAAACTTATATTTTTAGGATTTGAAACCAAGCACTTTGCAAAAGTTATGCAAAGGTTAGATTTGTACATAGTCTTTACCCTCTTTCCACCCTTGATTAACAGGGCACCAAATGGGTAATGTCCTAAAAACAAAGCAGCAGTATGTTAAATGCAATGTTAATTTGAAATTAAGATATAGAAAAATAATAAGCAAACAATTTTTTTAAGAAACCCCATATAGATGCGGCAGTGGCATTATCTTTTATTTCCAAGTGGATGTATCAAAATAACCCACACCATATTTTTATATCTATATATAAATTTTGTTTATATATCATTAATTAAGTGATATTACATGACATGTAACATGCAAAAAAAATCTGAAGATTTAAAGTTGACAGAATAAACTAACGAGCGTTAAAAATACTTGAAAACACAGATGAAAACAAACGTTGAAGGCTCTTTGATTTTGGCTGAATCAAACAATTACAATAAAATTTATAGATAATCATAGAAAACTTGGTTATTTATGCGCATATATTCACAGTAGCAGTAAGAATGGAAGCAAGTTCTCGCACAGGAGGAAAAGAGGTTGCAAAGTATGGAGCGTTTTAATACATGTGAAATTTCTGAAAATAAACATCAATAAGGAAAAGAAAAAAATAATAAAATCAAGATTAATTAATGAGCCACATAACTCTAATAAATCAAGCTCTTAAACCATATGGTAACATAAAACTTTGACCTGCAGTGAGAAATGTAAACTGATAGGATCAACAATGAATCAACAAGAAATAAATTTAGGATATGACCAGCAGTAACATAGACCGAAACCACCAAATCGTTGAATCTGTCAATTGCTTTCAAGAACCTGGATAAAGAATGTGGCAGGAAAATTTAAAAGGTATTAAGATAGTGAAACAAAAAATGACAACAGAAAAATCCACTCCGGCAAAAAACCTATTTGGACACACTTGCTCTGTGTTCAATGTAAATTCAATTTTAAATGAGAGAGAAAATCACACACACACACACACAGTCAGTGCCTATGAAATCTCACATAGCACTTGTTGTCCATGCAAGGTCCTGGACAATATCCAATGCTGCATGTAATATGAACTGGTGCTGTTGTGCTGCGTCTTCTTTCTAGCATGTGTTTAGGAGTTCAGCGTGTTAGTAAACAATGCAAAGCTTTGTGAAAAGTTCATCTGGATAAACAGCTTTCTTGAAGATATTGGAGGCATTCTATAATCAGTAAATAATTGACCATGAAATAAAATGTGCAAATGTTGGCATACATGCATGCAAAATGGTTCCAAAGAGAAGAATCAAACACCAAACAGTTAACTCCGCCAGCATTTTATAGCTTGGGTTCATTCATAAGTGCTTCTATGTACTGAGTTGGATGGATGTAAGAATGACTACAAGTTATGACAAAAATTGTTGTGGGGAAGAAGTCTTGAAAATGAAATTTCAAAGGGTAATTATGATAGTTGAAGTGTAAAGTGACAAAAATTGGAGTTTGGGTTAGAAGAGAAGGATAGAGAAAGAAGAGAATACGATGAATAGGTTTCAGCCATACATTAAACCCTCCACCTTAGAGCATATTTTTATTAGAAACAACAGAATATGATAATTTAACAATAATGCCCTCATTTAAAATAACATTAAACACTAAGGCGGCAAGCCCTAAGGTCATCATGTCATCGCCACCATCATCTCCATGTGTCAAACCCACAAGGCACCACAACATCCCTGAGCGAAAATATTGGAGTTATATGCTTGGCCTAAGTAGGGTCATCTGCACCACCAAGTATAACTGCTTAGCTCACTAGAGTGGCCACCACTTTAGTGTAGCTGCCGCTCTGGTAGGCCAAAGTTCCAAGTGAATGAGTCAAAGTATGAAGAGCCTGAGGCATGGCTCGCAGCACTATGTGGCAAAGCCAAGCTCAGCTGCTCAACCATACCCACTTGGTAGTGCCATGGTTTGGTACCCCTCAGCCCGTAAGGACAAGCCTCCGTTCAACCATGATCCTTCATACCTCATTTCTATAAGGTATACCAAGGAGCAAACACAAGCATAGTTAGCCCAAGCATGCTTCCACTCAATCACTCCCATTCAGCAGCAACATAGCCTAGCCCTTGGCTTGCCTATGTCTCCCCTATGCACTCACTCCCTTGGTTGGGATCACTCACTACTTACTACTATTATGGCCATCAATTGGCATCCTAAGTTGAAAGTAAGACCTAAGCTCCATTGCTTAGGATCATTGGAGGATTGTGGATTGGAGGCTACGTGTGACAACCCCATTGTGCATAGAATTCTATATTTAATTAATTATGGAGATTTGAATTTGAATTGCCTATTATGCTGATTTAATTGAGGAATTGATGAGGATTATTGAGTCTGATTCGCATATGATTTTGTTAAAGATTTATCTCAGGATCAGAAATTGAAGGTCTTAATGGCTTAAGAAGATAAAATTGATAAGTCAAATCAATTTAATTTCATGTATTGAACCATATGGGAGTTTAATTAAATTCGATTCAGTTTATTAAAATTAAGATTTGATTAATTGAGTCCTAATTAGAATTAGTTAGACTAATTGAAGTATGTGGGGATTGATAAATTAAGACTAAGTATGGATAAGTGTGGTTTAATTAAGCTAATTGTGTAATCAAGAGTTTAGACAATCCCACTTGTATGACTAATTGTGAGCTGGTGTGTAGAGGATTATACCCCTATGTGTTGTGTTGGAACATTGTTGTTGTGTGTGTGTTGTGCTGGAAGCCTTAGGGTGTGTGCACACGTGTGTATTGCGATGAGTCATGAGGGGTGTGTGTGTGCGTGTATTATGCTGATGGCTTTATGAAATCAAGAGAGGGGGATTCATTTTGCATTGTGCTAGAGAGTTCATTGTAGAGAGAGAGAGAGCTCAACTCTAGAGATAGAAAGAGCTCAACACTTGTGTGAAATTGAAGAAGACTTGAAGAAACCAAGGGGAAATCATCTCTAATTTTTGAAGATTAAAGCTTTAGGTGAGGATTCTAAGTCTTAAATTTGTAGAAAATCCTCCATGCATCATGAATTCAGAGAGTTTTGGAATCATGTTCATGAAATTTGAAGATTTAAGCAAGTTTTTGTAAGAAAATAGGTTTTGAGCAAGAAATGGGTCACATGCATATTCATGGAAAATAATTTATAGTTTCTTGATTTTTGATTTTGGTCTTCAAGCTCTTACATGCATGAGGGTTATATCTTGCATGTTTTCAGAAATTTCATGGGTTTATGTCTTCCATTCCATATTTTGTTCATTAAAGAAAAAGAGGTTGGAAAATCTTTGCATGCATGAGATTTTAATTCAAGTTTTGGCAAATTGATGAGGTTTTGAGTACATGGTTTTTAAAAATGTCTTGTATTTGTATTCTCCAAAGTAAATCCATGTTTTTGAGCAAGCCATGCATGACCCCAAGTTTTGAAATGGAATTTGGAAGCTCAAACTTTCAGTTTTGAAACCCAGAATTTTTATAGACCACTCGAGCAACCAAAAGGTGGCTCGAGCGAACATTACGAGCTTTCAGAACTTTTGCAGTCTTTACAGACCGCTTGAGCTACCAATTGGTGGCTCAAGCGAACATTAGACCCATCCAATATTTTTGCAGAATGTGCAGTCCGCTCGAGCGACCAAGTGGTGGCTCGAGCAGTTAGGCCTTTTCAGCATGTTTGGGACAATTGCACTTTGTTCATATTTTCGTTCTCATATCTTTTCAAGCATTCCAAGGTATGGGTTAAGACTCATTGAGGGCTAATAAGCTAAACATAAGTTAATTGGTTAGAGAAGCAAAGTAAGAATTCAGTTTATTTGAGAAGAAATGATAAGAGAAGTAAGATTCGATCAAGAGAATAATATAATGTTTCGATATGTATTTGTTATGTGCTTTGTGTAGATTGGACATCTGAGGAGTAATATTCGTTCAAGTCCATTCTGAGTAATATCTCTATAAAGATATGTTCGTAAAGTATTTTGAAAATGCTTTGAAAATCATGTTTATGAAATTGAATTTTATATGAATGAATGAATGTCCCTTTTTGAAATGTATTTGTGACATTCTTTAGTGGGGCCCTTGCCTGGGGAAAACAATACCATGGCCCTTTGATTAATGGAATTACAGACATCTCTAATGTTAGACCCAAGTGGTCCCTTCGTTAGACCCGAGTGGTCCCTTCGTTAGACTCAAGTGGTCCCTTTGTTAGACCTTTATGGTCCCTTTGATTTCGGCCTTTTGGCCCCTTCTTTACTCTACTGGATGTAACCACATATGATGCTTTGATATTGAATTTTAGTATGAAAAATGCTCTGTTTGAATTCGATATGTGATTCATTTGAAAATGTATGGATTTCGATATGACAAATGTTCGATTTCAATTTGTTATATGATATTTGGAAATGCAAAATATGGCAAATGCTTTGGTTTGAAAATGATATAAGAGTCGTTTTGAAATTGAAAGACATGTTTTATATTATAATGGACTTCATTCATTAACCTCTTTATTTTGGTATTACTTACTGGGCTCTAACTTATCCCCTCTCCCTTATATATATGTAGGTGAGCAACTAGAAGATCAGCATTAGAGTTCGCCTCGGAGTCTGCCTTTTTTGTTAAGCCACCCAAGATGTGCCTCCGTGGTGAGGCATTAGATTTTGCTTTTGTCTAGCTCGCTAAGCTTCGTATTTTGTTAAAAGTCTTGTATGTGTGTGTGAGATGTATAAGATATGAATTTGTATATATATATATTAAAAGTGTGTTAAATGTTTTAAATATTTCAGTTTATCATGTATGCCCAGCTCAATGGACATTATTGTTGTTTTGCTTCTGCTTCAGGTGCCGATATTATTTAAATATTTTGAAATTTTGTCTTTGAGGCCATAGGTAATCTATGATTACTGGCCGGTCATGTCCTTAACCTCTAAGGGCGAGTTGGGGTCGTCACAAAGATCACGGGTTCATTACTTAGTACACAAGGGAAGACAACTCCTCATTAACTAGTCTTAGAGAGAAGGATGTTAACCCAAAACTAGATACCTCGAGAGAGGTATTGCTCCTATCACCTACTTCATGCCATGATTCACCTTTTGTAGTGAGGGAGGACTACATAGAGGGTGTTTGGTTGTGGAAGATTGTAGTGGGATTAACACTCCAAGGGCATGTCTGATTGGGTGGATTAGGATTATTAATCCGTGGGCCCAATTATCTCATGTTTGTTTTAACATTTTGGTTTAGGATTATTAATTCAACGGATAATTAATCCAACAAATTTGTAGGATTATTAGTAATGGGGTAGGGGTGGGATTATTAATCCAATGGATATTAATCTAATTGGATAGTGAATCCTACACTAATTTAATAGGATTATTAATACTTCACTATTAGTCTTTTGAATCAAACATGACCCAAGGGGACTAGCAATCCCCCTCATTGGTTGGACTAGCATGGAAGGAAAATACATGGGATTAGAAATCTAGTGATGGGCTTAATGGTTGAAAGACCATTATGCCCCTTGTCCTACGTCAAATAAAAGGGTAAAAGAAAGGTATATAGTTTTAACGAGCCCTAAGCATCCACTACTCAGGATCATTGGAGAATTGTGGATTGGAGGCTAAGATCACGGGTTCATTACTTAGTACCCAAGGGAAGACAACTCCACATTGACTAGTCTTAGAGAGAAGGATGTTAACCCAAAACCAGATACCTCAAGAGAGGTATTGGCCTTGTTTGGTTTGGCTCTTGAGAGACAATTTTTGAAAAAAAAAATTCAAAAGCTTGTTTGGTTGAAAATTTTTGAAAAAAAAAAAAAAATCCAAAATCACTTCTCTCTACTACACATCAATCAATTACTTCTCTCTCCTCTCATTCTCTCATATCCTACACATCAATCAATCACTTTTTCTGTTACATTTATCTATTCAACCACAAAAAAAATAAAAATAAAAATAAAAATAAAAATTAAATCGTCCCAAATTCCAAAATTATTTTCAAAACATACAATCAAACAAATTTTCAAATTTTATAAACTTTCCAAAAAAATTATTTTTCAAAATTGTTTCACAAACACAAACCAAACATGGCCATTGTACATATCACCTATTTCATGCCATGATACACCTTCTGAAGTATCATGATTGTTTGTCTTTGCAACTTCCATGATACAACCATCGGCGATAAGCCTGACTGATACCTTTGCTCTATTGAACCAAGGAGAGCTTGCCACTTGTCCTTGGTGTGCTGGCCTCTAAAGGCCTTAGAGCTTATAAACGGTAGTATCCATGCATGCAAAACAACATAACTACAACAATCACAATTTGGCTATTGTCTCCCATAGCTCAGGTGATTGAGATCTCTCATTGCCACCCTCTCTTCTTCTAAGGTTGCGTTGGTCTTCTCCTCCACCACCTCTTTCTTTTCCTGCCCAATCCCAAGCCTCCTTCCCAGCTCTCTATATCTTTTCCTCTCTCCCCTAATGCTAGACTTGCAATAATAACTCCCTTATCATACCCCCCTATGAAGCATGGACACTCCAAAATCAGTGCCATGGCGGTATCCGACACAGGGACATAGCGGGGACACGTCCGGGACACGCCAAATGGCATGTCCTTTTAATTTAATGATTTTTTTGTAGGGGAAACGGTAGAGACACGCCTGTCCATATGGGCATACGGCATGGGACCTAGCAGGGCTAATTTTTTTTTCTTTTACCTTTCTTATTTAGTGCTTTTGTGAAGAGTATTATTGGACGTTTAATGTTTTCCCATTCTCGTCTTAGTTCTTGTTATCGTTTATTATGACTTTTTTGTGAATGTATGATCCATTAATTTGTTTAAATGTAGTGATTATATTTATTGAATTAATGTTACTATGTTAATGTTTGTTAATTTTGATTTAGGATGAATGTAATATGAATTTACATAACACATAAAAATGTATAAAAATAAATAAAATAAAATTCGCCGTGTCCCCCACCGTGTCCGTGTCCCTATTTTTTGAAAATTGCCGTGTCCCGTGTCCGTATCCGTATCCATATCTGTGTCCGTGTCCGTGTCTGTACTTCATACCCCCTCCCCCTTTCCTCAACTAATCATATGGGGGGAGGTGCTTATTATGGTAAGCGGCAATCTTCGAACATTCCAAAGGTTCACAAGCGACTACCTAACATAGCTAATATCTACAACAACTACTAGATAATCAAAAATGTTTTTATTCAAAGAAGTCACTAACAACATAAAAACAGACTTGGTACAATGGTATCTCAGAATTTCCAAAATGTTATTCTTGCTACTATAAATATATGTTTCTTAAACTAAGTAAAACCATTTTGCTATAAGGCCATGCCTATGTCCCAAGCTAAAAGTAAGCAGCCTGAGGGCCATAAACCACTCTCTGCAAGCTTGAAGAGGCCTAAGCACAATAGCAAAGTGCTTTGCAAATGAATGTCAGGATACCAACCCCGAGTGTGATTAGCAATCTCTTTTTCCCCATAAGTAAATCTTCATCATCTTCCCATGTCTCACATATCCTTTGCAAAAAGTTCTAATCAGCATGATCAAGAGCATCAAATTGACTGTTGGCGAGGCAATACATACTTATGAAAAGATAAAACAAGAAATATACATATATATATAGGATGAAGCATGCATGTCACAAAGGGAAGTCACATCGCAGATAATTACAATATTAGTTTAGAAAAGCACTTTTGTGCAACACCAGTCCTGTACATCATTTAAGTTGAACAAACAAAAGGCTGAATAAACCCTTTTACTTCAAGTTTTGCATTTCCAATAAATTAAAATCCAAAAAATAAAATCACACAACCATATAGACTCATAGAAAGTAGAACCAATTATTTCTACCGTGTACACTAGTGGTGTCTCCTTAAATGTGTTCTTTACACTGTGTTTAGTTGGGAGATTTGGGAAGCGATTTGAAAAGAAAAAGAGAAAAGATATGTGAAATGTGAATAAAATATACCTATATTTCATATAGTTTCACACATCTTTTCCTTTTTTCTTTCCAAAACTCTTCTCAAATCCCCCAACCAAACAGAGGGTTAATAAATTTTTACTAATCAGAAAAAAGAAAATAGAAAGAGAGGAAAGAAAGAAAGAAAGAAAGAAAGTAAGTAAGTAGAACCACTGAAGGAATCATACTTTGAGTGCAGAGCCGACTTCAGCTTCATATATAGGAATGTCATTCCTGCTAACAATCATAAAACAAGCGGTACCAGCCATATTAGTCTTTGAAAACTGATGCGTTCCAACTGCAACAAAAGAGGGAAACAAAAGTAAAAAATCTACAAGATGAAAATCACAAGGCAACAAGAAATCAACCAAGGCTCATATTACTATCAAGCCAATGAACAAATACTAAAATGAAGTAAAATAATACATACATATATAGATTGCACATATATTTGTATATTATATCCAAAAAAATAAGAAATTTTGGAAGATTTAGTATATTTTGGTTCATGTAAATTTGGGAGGTGAGACTAATCGAGATTTCATTTCTAATTTCATCAGTTCTGTCAGGAACCTATCAGAACTCAGAAGTTAAGAGATCATTTTTTTTAAGAATTGGGCAAAGTTTGAAAAAAAGAGTCCCAATGATATCAATTGCAATGTCCATGAAAACCATTTGAGCATTGATTCTCCAATTTCAAGGCAACAGTGATATTCACCTCCAAGAACATGAATTCAAGAGAATATCTCCAGGGTTTGACTGAATTGAAATCCAACATTGCCCAAGGCAGATGGAATCCAAACCCTATGGACCCTATAAGAATATATATATACATATGTGTGTGTGTGTGTGTGAGTGTTTGCGTAGAAACAATGAAGGAGAGAGAGAGAGAGAGAGAGAGAGAGATATCGGAACCTGATTTGCTTTTCCGACGGGAGATCGTAGCAGGGGAGGAGAGAGATGAACCCCGGATCTTGCTTACAGTTACAGTGACGGGGGAAAGGAGTTTGCAAAGCCACCTAAGACGACGTCGCATGGACTTTTAATTTCCTTCCCCAAAATGACCTTGGTTAATAACAAAGACACAAAAGAATTTAGTTAGATTTATTATAAGGGAAATTAACTGGGATTTTTTGTTTTTATGAGGGCTCGGAAAGTACGAGTTCATATTAATATTGGAATTTCTGTACACTTCATTGGGTATGCTAGAGATATGGAGTTATAAATTAGTATTTTTAATTAGGGTTTTTGTTTAGTGCTAGGATCACTATATAGTGTAAGTGATTTGATTTTTGTGATGGTGTTTATTCCCATTATGGTAGGTGTCCAAGGTTGAGAGTTGTGATGGTGGTGGTTGTAAGGTAGTGGGTCATCAGGGTGGTCGCTGCAATGGTGATAATCCTAGGTTGGTAGGACAATGATGGATTAGGAAAGAGGATAATGGCGCAGCAACCAAGCTGGGCAGAAGGTGACGGATGATGAAAGGGCTTGCAGGTGACATCAACTGATGTTGATGGTAGTTGATAGGAAAATTTTATTTTCATACACCATTTTATCTTTGTGCACATCATATCTTAGTTCACACACTTATTAATTTGGTTATCTATATACTATATATTAAGGAAAATGTGGTTTGAAACTTTAAGAGCTTCAAAACTCCAATGCAATTATATTGATTTTTGGTTATTTTTCAAAAAGAAAAAATATCATTGGCTACAAAAAATTAAAATTTAAAATTATAGTCAACAAAGAATGATTAATGCTTGAAACTTCCAAAATGGGTGACCCCAACTTTAATTGATTGGTGACCACTCATTATGTATTTTTCCCCTCTCTCTATCTCATAGGTGCCCTCTCTCTCTCACTCTCTTGCGTGGGGGTCGTGGGAGTCTATAGCACTTCTGACAAAGAATTTTATTGAATCCACCTATTGTTTAGGGATTTAAATTTCAAATTACACATGATTTAAGGAATTATTTTCCATAATAAAAATATACTATATATTTTACCTAGCTAATTAATAAGAGTTTACTATAAAAAATAAAATAAAAAATAAAAAAGAAGAAGAAGCTTACACAAGAAATATTTTCATATCTACTAGAATAAATATTCTTTACACCTCTCTCTCTTTCAAAATGTTGATTGTTAAGATTTCATTGGTGTTTAAATTATTTTTTCTCTTTTTTATTTTTTGCTTTCATTCAAGCTTAATCTCCACGTCTGTCCATCCTCAGTTAGAAACAGAACAACAATAAACTAGACCCATATGTGAAGATGACCGTGGATGCCTCCTTCAAATTGTAAGATAACTACAAATAGTTGTTGGCCTAGGTGTTAAAATTATGTGTGAGATTTTTTTACATATTTGTTATTTCGAAGTCATGTAATGAATCAATGTGCCATATATAATCTTTTAAATTGTCAATATTATATACTAAAAAAAAATTAGAGTTTGTGATTGATTATAGCTCTATCATATAGATTATAAATAAAATAAAATAAAATAAAAATTGTATCTTTTATTGATTTTATATATGTAGTCCTTAAAAGTCAATAATTATATTTTGATAATTTTTAGTTTCAATTATATTCCGTGAATATTTAATTTATCAATTAGTGTGTTTCTGAAATGTAGAGTATCTATATTTATATATATAGTATTACCGAGCAAAAGAAACTTTTGAACTAAAAGATTCTAGGAATTTCAAGACATTAATATAAATTTTTTAAAGTTAAGAAATACAAGTAACATACAATTATTGGCGAATTTAACCGTATCTATAATTTTAAATTTTGAAAAAATATTTATATATATATAGAAAGTCATATAAATAAATTTAATCATAACTAAGCCACATCTAATTTGATATTTGAAAATCCTTAAAAGGAAATTCTAAATTTAAATTTAGTATTATATAATTTTTAGATTATAAAAATATTTAATTCAAAATATTATTCAATTTTTAATATTTGAAACTAAAAAATAAATATAATTTAAAACTATTGACTTATCTAACTATATCTAATTTTCAATTTCAAATTTAATAAAAACAAATGTACACAAAATGTCAAAAAATAATTTTGGCTATATTCCTTTGGATAGATAGTAATTTTTTAAGCTATTTCTAAACTATATTTAATTTTAAATTCAAAAATAAAATCCAAAGAGAATTTGAATCATATATAATTTTAAAATATTTAAATTATTTTTTAGCTATTAACAAATGTCAAGTACACATGTCATAATCTTATTGAAAAAAATATTATATTGAAAAGTTTAAAACTTTTAAGTATTAACTTCAAATTAATAAATTTGACATAAAACTTCACTTAACTACCAAAAAAAAAAATCAAAAATCAAAAATTAAAAACAATGGTCTACATCTATTGTAAGTGAAGGCCACATCTCACTAACTTCAAATTCATATCATACTCACTTTCGGAATAAAATTTTATGGTCCATTGCATTTTTTAAGCTAAAATTGAGTCCATGAGCTTGCCTAGTCTAACCTTTGATGATATGTATTTTTTATTAAGAACTTAAAATATACAATTATTGACATCAAAATAAAAACTCTCTCTTATGTGTAACTTTGATAAAAGTAAATAAAATTTAATTGATCATAAATTATTTTTACTACATATTTTAGATAAATTTTACATTATTATTTAAATGTAAAATTTAATTTTTGATTATTTATTTATACTACGCATAGTACGGGTAATATGCTAGTATATTATTATTCTCATTCCACATACCACATTTTCCAATTATAACCCTAACTTAAATCTTGTACACACACCACTTAAATAGAATTTCTACCCACCTTCAAATCAAAACCCTAATTCGTACACATTTCACTAATTTTCTCTCAATCCAATGCTTTAGTCTTCTTTCATCTCATCTCCTCGAAAAATTATTGGTTGGTCCTGGGTACCACGTGCCCATGTCTCAAGCCAATCACAAACGTTTATGTTCCTTTATATTCTCCAATCATCCAACATAAAATCGTGGACTCCATCTCCTCCACCAATCACAATGCATGTGGAGAGTCACGTGACGCTACTCTTGGAACAACCAATAACTTCTCCATCCCCTCTCAAATTTTGAGCCACGATATCATCAATGTTGTTGCCGACATACAGGTATGCCGCTAGAGCCTTGCTTGGGTTGGCCCTCCACGAAGCCCAGATCCATATATTAAAACAATAATATTGATGAATTTAATATTGATATAAATAGATCTTGATCTGATTAAATATGTATATATATAACTATGAAGATTAATGAATTTAAGTGTTATTTCAGATGATGGTGATGATGATGGGTCGTTGTGGAAACTGTGCAATTGGGTTTATTATGCTTTGTTCATTCATTACAAAAAAAAAAAAAAAAAAAAACTCTTTTAGCGACCTTTTTTTTAGTCATCAAAAGTGTAATTTTGGTTGTTGAAAGTATCCGCAACATCAACAAAATCGGTTGCTGAAGCCCTGTCACTAAATGGTTCGGCGACCAAATAAATTTTGGTCGCCTTATAAATAAATCAACGACCAAATATTTCAGTCGCCAAAAGACTAAAATTTCGTCACCAAAAATTAACATTTAGTCACTAAAAATAGCATTAAGTGGATGACATGTTAGGTTTTAGCGACATATAAATGTGTCGCTAAAAATGTCTTTCAGTGACTAAATGAATTGGTTGTTGAATGTTAAGACTTTTGGTGACCAATCAAGTTTTAGGTCGCTAAAAAACTAATTTACACAGACTTTTAGCAACGGAAATAAAGTGTCACCAAAAGTAAATTTACAACTGAAAAGCCTATCACAAAAAATTCATTATTTATAAAAAAAAAATTCAATTTCCCTATTCAGTACATAATTCATAAGCAAAATATAATTCAAATTAACGCACTTGTGCAAATCATTCAAAAGTAGTAGCATATTTAAATATAAACAAAATATCAAATCCAAAACATCTAATATAAGTATAAATCCCTTACAATCCCAAACTTCAAGCATGTAATTCTAAAAAAACTTCTAAACTTTTAAATTCATAACAAAAACCTATGACAAAATATATCCAAAAATTCAAAATGTAATCCCTTGATGCTCCTCGAACTATGTTCCATCCATTGTCAATCTGTCAAACATATGAAAAAAAAATTTCAATGTTAAAATGTTAATAATAAAGTTTTTAGTCTGAAAACATTGGTTTCACATTATAGATTAACAAATTAGGAGCAAATTTTCCTATGGTGAATTACAAGATTTCAATATACCAAAATCAAAAAGTAACACGTGATTCACCAATTAAAACTTGGCATATATTAACTAATTACAAGCAATATCCCTACATGTTCGTAAATCAATCGCACATTGTCCAACCAAATCTAGCTCAAATTATGTCATAATGGAATATTGATCAAATCCAATTTCAAGGTTCCAAAACAAGAGCAAATATAAACTGAGTAGGAGCCACCAATGGAATGAGATTTCATCCAAAGTGCTACCTTTACTTTCATGACTAAATTGAAATCAGAAGGACCTAAATCTTAAACTTGAGGTTGCTTTCACTTACATTAAGGTCAAAAAGTTGCTCAAATAAAAACTAGAATGAATATGAATAGTTTGATAGCATTATGCCCACAATCGTACTTTATTGCCGATGACATATTGTGAAAATTAGTTGTCTGATATTGCAAAAGCAAATTATGAGATGTGTGACATTTCTAGTATAGCATATAGTCTTCTTAGAAAACATAACAAGAGTTTTTAAACTTCGACAACTTCTTAGTGAAGAAACATTGGGATAATGAGATTAAAACACATCTTTGGTCCCTAGATCGTGTCCACAAAACATTACTCTCAATTTGCTTTTGTGAATTTTGTATTACAAGTTAGAAATTTTAGAATGTTTGAAAGATTCATAAAGAAAGCTTTTGTTGCATAAGTCTATTGTAACAACCCTGACCCAAGATGAACGTATACACTATGATTAAGTATGTCTAATAAGAAATTAAGATGAAATCCTGAGTTAATTACATGTGCATTGCATTGTTTGTATTTCTATCTGTCTATTGTAGAAAGATCTATTCATGCTTATGTTTTGTTCTGCGAATTGAAGGCCTTATTGGCATCTGATTACAAAATTGACTTCGGTTATGTGTTGTTTGGAATTTTTAGAATTTTATGGTAGGTTTAATTAAAATTCGATTCGGAGCGATTAAATTAGATTAATTAATGTTCTTTTGCTTAGCTATAATTAGCCACTACGAATGAAGCCTATATAAGGCCCGTATGTGCCCCCACTCACTCATTTTCCTCATTTCAACACATCTTTGAGCTTATACACACACCAAACGTGAGAGAGAGGGAGAGTGAGAAGAGGTTGTGCTCAAGCTTGAGTTGGGAGAAGATTAAAGAGAAATCAAAGGGATTGAACTCATTTTCTTGAAGAATTTGAGTCATAGGTAAGAACTCAACTCATTTATGTAACCTTGAACTCATTTTCTTGAAGAATTAAAGAGAATTAAGTTGTGTCAATTAAGAATTGAACTAAAAGTGTAGAAATTGAGCCATACCATGCATGCATGCATTTCCATTACATTTTTAAGTTTGAAATTCAAACAAATTTCACATGCATGTGTCTATCATGACTTGGTTTTGAGAATTCATCACATTTCTTACCATTTGACCTTAATAGATCATGTTTTGGAAAGTCTAAGTTCATATTAATTCATGCAAGTCATGTTCATGACATATTCATAAGTTTCAAATTGACTTTTGAACAATGGGCATGCTATTGGACCTTGATTTTACGAAATGGTTTTGAATTCAAGATGTTTTCCAAGTTCATACATGTATCTTTAAGTTTTTGGCCCAAAAAGATGAGTTTTGATGCATTGAATTCGAGTTTTGTAGCTTGGAGGTGAATCTGGAAATTCCAAAATTTGACTCCTTCGGTTGAGCGTCAGATCCTGCGCTTGAGTGACCACTCTGTGATCTTGCACTTCCGTTCAAGCGACTACAAATTCGCTCGAGCGTGAAATGCAAGCTCCTAGAAGTTTCATGTTTTTGCAGACCGCTCGAGTGATAAGAGTTGCGCTCGAGCAAGGACCTCAGTCTCACGCTTGAGCGACCATCGAGCGTCCGTCGAGCGGAGAATTCACATAACTAGTACTTTTGCAGAGTTTACAAGCTGCTCGAGCGACAAAAGTTGTGCTCGAGCGACCACTCACATTTTGTATGTCCGCTCGAGCGAAGGAAGTTACGTTTGAGCAGGACCGCTATTTTCAGCAAATTTTGTTAAGTGTTTCCAAGTGCACTTTAGCATTCTCATTGCATCCTAGGCATTCTTAGGCCAAGATTAAGACATAATAATGAAGATAAGAAGTAGAAACACACCAAGATAAGAAAGGATTGAGTTAATGATTTCAGGTGTGTAATTCAATACGTATCCATTCAATGTTTGTGTAGGTCACGCGCCATAGACGGTCTAATTTATCTGCCTAATCTGTTCTTTAAGTGGAGCCATCTATGAGTAATAACTTAGTAAAACTATGTTCAACTTTAATTGTTTTTTGTATGAAGGAATAAGATCTGTTTATGAAATGTTATGTTCTATACGATAAATGATTGTCCCATTTTCTGACAAGTATTCGTGGCATCCTTAGTACAAGGCCCTTGCCCGGGGGTAATAATACTGTGGTCTCATGGCCTTTGCCTGGGGGTAATAATACCGTGGGCTGAAGGCCCTTTCCTGGGGGTAATAATACTGTGGCTCAAGTATGTTACAAGTTCTTGGTACCGGAGGTTCCTTATGGAACTGACAAGCATGATAACGCTAATGGATATACCATGTCTGATGAAACATGAACTCTAATCTCTGTATGTAGTTTGAACAAGAATATGAATATAAATCTGTTTCTAATATGAACTCTAATTACTGAATATGTTATGGACATCATTCATTTAAACCCCTTTACCCTGTTATTATTCACTGAGCTTCCGCTCACTATTTATATTTATGTATGTAGGTGAGCAAATGCGTGACCAGGCCTAAGTTGTTGCTTAGAGTGTTTTTGGGTCAGCCAGTCACTATGCCTCTCGAGGAGGTTCCTTTTGAGAAGTCTAGTTTCTGTGGTCCTGATGAAGATGTTCTTTTGTTTTTGTTTGGTTTGTCTACCTGTACATTGGGCGAAGTCCCTTATGATACTATGTGTATGGAAGTTTGACATCATGTAAGTTTAAAACATTATCTGTTTTATTTATGTCTTCACAGCTCTATGGATCTTGTATTTTGTATAATTGCTTCTGCAGCCCCTTGAATTTTGTAATTCTGTTAAAAGGCCTTTGGTAATCCCAGGATTGCTGGCCGGTTACGTCGCTAAACCTATAGAGGCGGGTTTGGGTCGTGACATCTATAGTATGTTATTCTTTAGTTATATACACACATGCATATACTATATATATGTCTTCTGGTGTTCTTAACATATCTGCATCCTAATGTTTTAGAAGTTCTTATGTGGTATACTGTAACAACCCCTATCCGTAATTAGCCACTAATCCGTATTTAATGATGTTAATGAGTGGATTAAAATAAATTATGCGTTTACTCTGCACTTTGTATGATTTTGACTTTCTATCTGTTACTTATAGAAATATCTGTTTAGAATTCCACTTTAATATGTAAATTGAAAGCTTTATCGGCACCCGAAACCGAAATCGACTACACCGATATGTTATTTGGAATTTTTAGAACCATATGGCTAGTTTTATTAAAAATTGATTTAGTCTGATTCGTTAAGTCGTGTTTGGTTAGCCTAATATTCTAATTATTGTGTTTTAGCACCATAAGCTTATATAAGCCTAATAAGCTCATTTCAACTCATTTGTTTCATCTCCCTTGAGTGGAAAAATCTGGTGAGACATTTTAGAGAGAGAGGGAGCACAATTCTAGAGAGAGGAAGGAAAAGATTGAAGGTTTTGTGTTGAATTCACCAAGATTGTGCAAGTACTTAGCTAATTGAAGACTCTAGGTAAGATTACAACCTCTAGATTGTGTAACTAAGTCATTTAACATGAAATTTCTTCAAGATTATGTGTTTAAGGGTGTGTATTGAGCTTAGAATAGAGATTTGAGTTACAATTCATGCATGCATGTACATTTTCTTACAATTGAGCATGATTTCATGAATCTTCTCTTGTATGTTTGAAATTCATCTTCATTTGGGAAAATCATCAAGTTTCAAGTTGTTTTGTGGTGTTTGATCATGTTTTGAGAAGTTTGATACAAGAAAAATTCATGCATGTTGTGTTCATGAACATTCATCATGTTTTAAGTTGAAATTGTGAGTTTTTGACAAACCCTTGGGCCATGATTTTATGAAATGATCCTAAATTCTTCATGTTTTACAAGTTTACTATGTTATCTCAAGTTTTGGGGCCCAAGAGATGTGTTTTGATGAGTTGAATTCGAGTTTTGAGCTTGGGAGGTCAATCTAGGATTTCCAGAAATTTGACCCATGCTCGAGCGGGGACTTTCACCCTCGAGCGTGGGTCGAGCGTCCGTCGAGCGTGAAAACCTTGCATCCAGTACTTTTTAGAGTTTACAGTCCGCTCGAGTGAGTAAGGTCACGCTCGAGTGGAGATTCATTGTCTACATGTCCACTCGAGCGGGGAAACCCACGCTCGAGCATAGACCTCATTTTCAGAAAATTTGGCCTAAGTGTTCCAAGGCATGTTTTGGCATCCTTATTGCATCTTAGGCATTCCTAAGCCTTAATGAAGCCATAGTAATGAGGTTATGGATTAGAAACACACTAAGAAAAGAATGTACTAAGTTTCGAGACTGCAAGTGTGTGTGTTTTAGGCAATGTGATAAGAAAAAATAAGAACCAATGTAATGTAAGCTAAGCCGTGTTGGCCACATGAATGTGTAATGATAAGACGTGCTTGTGTTATGTATTTTGTGGTTATAGGTTAAGACTCGAGGATTGATTGACCATTGCTGGAACCACTGTGAGTAGCGTTATCGTAAAGATACGTTTATATGAATTATGTTCTAAATGAAATGTGATAAGCTATGTTTTCTGAAATGATATCTGTTTTTGTGAACGAATATTCCATATTTGAAATCTATTATGGCATCCATAGATAGTCCCAAGTCATGGGGGACGACATGAAAATGCGGGTCCATGACATTCATGTGTTTACGAGATCTCGTTAGCCACTTCATTGTGGTGATATGTGTTTAATCGGTATCCGGAACCGATTACTCTAGTCGGAAGACGTTCTGTGATGTGTTCTATGGGATGTACCATTATTATGTTCTGATATGAGGATGATTATGCTATAATCTGTTTTCCGTTTATGATATATTCGGATTTCGTTCACTAACCTCTTTATCTTAATGTTATTCATTGGGCTTTAGCTCACTGTGTGTATATATTTGTATAGGAGAGCATTCTGGAGCCTGAGCCTGAAGGCTTTTGTCTGGATCTGTGTTCTGTTGTCAGCCAATCATTGTGCTTCACATGGAGGTTCCCGAAGTGTCCTGTGTTCAAGTTCTGTTGGTTTTATGTATATGTATGACTTGTTTTAATTCTGTTGGCTGGACTTAAGATACTATAATATGTGTGGGTATAATGTATGAATGACTATTGCATACTTGTATATAAAGTTTTTAAATATTCCGTTTCATATAAGTCAGCACAGCTCATTGGACAACTATATTTATGTATTTGCTTCTGCTAGCCCCAAAATCTTGTTAATCTGTTCAGAGGCCTTCGGTAATCCAAGGATTACTGGTCGGTTACAATGCTAAACCTATAGGGGCGGGTTTGGGCCGTGACAATATACATATCCTTCATCTGTATCTGTACTTAAAGGAACTGCTCCTTCCGCCATATCATACCCACCAAATTATACATGCTTGTTGTAAGTTAATTTACAAGGTTCCAAATGATAAACTACTTTATATAGTAGAGTTATTAGTAGCATTTAGAATTTAGTGTCAACCCACACACATGAAAATACTATTTTATACACAATCTAGTATGATGTACTGATATCCTAAAGATTAGAGCAAAACTTGTTATAGACAAAAAGAGCACCATGGAATAGAAGATGAAATTGAAGATCTATACACAACTCATAACATCCAAATAAGCATCTAAATTGACTTCAAGTTCAAATTGTTAGGAATTGACCCTTCCTAACCAAGATCGGTGAGACACGAAATAACAAACAAGAAAGAAATTAACGAATCAAACAAATCACACACACAAGAGCACAAGGATTTACGTGGTTCACCCCAGAATAGGGCTACGTCCACGGCTATTGCAGTTTTCACTATGATCAGAAAAATACAACTCTATCTTAATCTAAAAGAGACGCCCCCTCATCTATTTATAATTATAGAATTAGGGTTACACGGAAGCACATAGGAATTACGAAAATACCCAAAACCTAGTGTTTGAGTGAACAGTACTTATCAGGGTCCACCGACCCAACAATCTCCCACTTGGAACATGATAACACAAGCTCTCTATCATCTTCATCACATAGAGGAACACTGGAACAACTAGATCTTCTTTCATCAATCTTGAAGGCCACAACTTTAGTTTGTCAATGGTGACTATCTTGGTCAACATATCTGCTAGATTCTTACTGCCTTGGATCTTCTCAAGAGACAAGACTCCATCATCTACAAGTGAATGAATGAAATGATATCGCAGCTGAATGTGTTTTTGTTTTAGAATGAAAACCAGATTCTTTGCAAGGTGAATAGACTTTGACTGTCACTATGCAAAATCCTCATCTCTTGCGTCTTACCCAACTCTACTAGGAAATTCTGTAATCAAGTCATCTCCTTCCCAGCTTCAGCCTCCGTTGTAGAAAGGGCCATAATCTTCTGTAATTGTGAAATCCAACTCACTGTTGTACCACCCAATGTGTAAACATAACTAGTAGTACTCTTTCTGTTATCCATATCACCAGCCAAGTCTGCATCAAGATAACCATGTAACCCGATGCCGGTTCGTCTAAAACAAAGTGCTATGTCTGTAGTGTCACTCAAGTATCTAAGGATCCACTTCACTGCCTCCCAATGTTGTTTGCCTGGATTACTCATGTACCTACTAACCACTCCTACTGTATGTGCAATGTCTGGTCTAGTACAAATCATAGAATATATTATGCTATCGATAGCTAAAGCATACGAAGCATGTTCCATATAAGGCTGCTCTTCTTCAGTCTTCGGAGACTGCTCTTTGGTAAGTCTAAAGTGGCTAGCCAATGTAGTGCTTATTGGTTTTGCACCATCCATGCTAAACCTCTTGAGAACTTTCTTGACATACTTAGCATGTGACAACTTCAAAGTACCATTTGCCTTGTCCTTGTGAATCCTCATACCAAGGATTTTGTTTACAACTCCAAGATCTTTCATCTCAAATTGGTTGGACAAAAGTTTCTTCAATCTTTTTATCTCTTCAATGCTAGATCTTGCGATAAGTATATCATCAGCATATAAGAGCAAAATAATATAACTTTTGTCAAACCTCTTGAAATAATAACAATGATCTGCTTGACATCTTGTAAAACCGCTGCTACACATAAACCCATCAAACTTCTTGTACCATTACCTTGGGGCATGTTTCAAACCATACAAGTTTTTTCGAAGTTTGCATATAAACTCCTCTTTGCCACATGCCAAGAAACCTTGTAGTTGCTTCATGAAAATTTCCTTCTCCAAATCATCATGGAGAAAAGCCGTCTTTACATCCATCTGCTCAAGATGCAAATCTTTTGTAGCCACAGTTCCCAGCACCAATCTGATAGTGGTTAACTTCACAACTGGAGAGAAAATTTCAGTGTAGTCAACCCCTTCTTTTTGCTGAAATCCCTTCGCAACCTATCTGGCCTTGTAGCGTTTAATCCCATCATGTTCCTGTTTGACCCTGTAAACCTAATCGTTGTTTAAAGCTTTCTTACCCACTGGTAATTCAGTCAACTCCCATGTTTGGTTTGCCATGAGTGAATCCATTTCATCTTACATAGCTGACTCCCACTTAATTGAATCATCAACCTGCAAAGCCTCATCATAACTTGCAGGTTCACCCCCATCAAACAACAACAAATAATGTAAAGATGGAGACCAACGCTGTGTAGGTTTAGACTCTCTTTTTGACTATCTCAACTTAGGAGTAGGAGTATGTGGCTCAGTTTGTAGAATAAGTTTTTCAGGATTATTTTGAATCCTATTATTCAAATCACTCTCGCTAATCTCCTCTAACTCAACATACTCATGACAAGTAACGGATTCAGATTCAGATGTAGACTTATCCCTATCCTTATACATTACTTTCTCATTAAAATGACATATCTACTTCTGATTATTTTCTGATTTTATCATCCCAAAAACCGATAACCAAATTGATCAATCCCATACCCAATAAAAGTATATTTAACAGATTTCAGATCAAGTTTACTTTTATCAGCTGAATCTATATGCACATATGAAACACAGCTAAATACCTTCAAAAAAGAAAGATCTACCTCTTTACCACTCCAAGCTTTTTCTGGTAACTCTCCATCCAATGGAACAGATGAACCACAGTTAATCAGATATGTTGTAGTGTTAATTGTATCTGCCCAAAACATCTTTGGTAATCCGGCCTGTATCCTCATACTTTTAGCACGCTCATTCAGAGTTCTATTAATACGTTCTACAATGCCATTTTGTTAAGGTGTCTTTTGAACAGCCTTTTCTATTCTAATTTCACTTTTTGCACAATATTTCTTGAACTCATTGCCCTTATATTCCCCTTAATTATCTGATCTCAAGCACTTAATTTTCAGATCTGTTTCAGTCTCCACCAAGGTTTTCCACTTCTTAAAAGTAGTATAAATTTCAGATTTATGTTTCAGAAAATAAACCCATACCTTTCTCGTTGAGTCGTCGATAAAGGTAACATAGTATGATGATCCTCCAAGAGATGAAACTGGTGCAGGTCCCCACACATCTGTATGAACCAACTCCAACTTTTTGACTTCGGTTTCTTGCCATCCTTTGAAAAACTGACCCTCTTTTGTTTGCCAAAGATGCAATCCTCACAAAAGTCAATGTCCACCGATTTCAAATCTGACAGTTTACCCTTAGATACAAGTACCTTCATTTCTTTTTGACTCATACGCCTAAGTCTTTGGTGCCACAGATTTGAGTCTTCATTCTCACCAGTAACTGCTACTGCATCCTTATTGTTCATAGTCATGTAAAGTGTGCCTTCTTTTTTACCACGAGCAACAACCACGGCTCCTTTGGTGATTTTCCACAAACCATCCATGAAGGTTACAACATGACCTTCATCATCAAGCTGTCCAACAGAAATCAAGTTTCTTTTCAAACCAGGCACATGTCTGACATTTTGTATCTTCCAAATAGATCCGTTTAGCAACCTGATTGTTACATCCCCTTTACTTACAATCTTCAAAGGTTCATCATTTGCCAAATAAACCTTCTTGAAATCACCATCAATGTAATTGTCCATGATTTCCCTCTGTGAAATAGAATGGAATGATGCCCCAGAATCTAAAATCCAAGATTCAAGAGGGCTGTCAATACTCAAGATCAAAGCATCATAAATCTTCTCTGTTGTAGCATTAGCAGTCTTCTGATTTTGATCACCTTTGTTCTTATTCAATGTCGGGCAATCTCCTTTTAGATGCCCCTTCTTTGCACAGTTCCAGTAACTCTGTCCCTCTCTAGTTCTTGACATGCTTCTGTGTTTGGATTTTGATCTGTTACGATTCTGGTTTTTTCTTACTGATCTTCCTTTGGCTTCTGTATTCAGGGCAGAACCTGATGTTTCCCCTAATTCCCTCCTGCGAATTTCTTCACTCAGAATTAAATCTCGAATATCATTGTAATTCAAATTTTCTTTTCCTGAAGAATTACTTACTGTCGTTACAGTATCATTCCAACTTTCTGGCAAACTAGATAGAAGAATCAAAGCCCTAATCTCACCATCAAATTCAATAGATACAGAACTCAATTATGTTACCATAATATTGAATTCATTCAGATGCTCAGCCACCGAAGCACCTTATATTATCCTCAGATTAAACAATCTACGCATCAAGTAAACTTTATTTGATGTAGAGAGTTTTTCGTACATGTTTAAGAGTGCCACCATGCGACCCGCTGTAGTTTTCTCCTTCACTATGTTAAACGTAACGTTACGAGACAACGTTAGCCGAATAACACCTAGCGCTTGGCGATCAAGAAGAGTCCACTCATCATCCTCATCTTTTCTGGTTCCGTTCCTGAAAGGGGCTCATACAGTTTTTTCTGGTACAGATAGTCTTCAATCTACATCTTCCAAAAACCAAAATATGTGCCATTGAATATATCGATTCTAACATTTTCATCTGTAGCCATCGCTCCCACTCGAACCCATACTCTGATACCAATTTTTAGGAATTAACCCTTCCTAAACAAGATCGGTGAGACACGAAATAACAAACAAGAAAGAAATTAACGAATTAAACAAATCACACAAACAAGAACACAAGGATTTACACGGTTCACTCCAGAATAGGGCTACGTCCATGGTTGTTGCAGTTTTCACTATGATAAGAAAAATCCAACTTTATCTTAATCTAAGAGAGGCCCCCCTCATCTATTTATAAGTATAGAATTAGGATTATACGGAAGCACATGGGAATTACGAAAGTACCCAATACCTAGTTGTAGACGCGCCCTTAGGCTTTGCTACTACAGTTCGGACTCAAATGTCATGGTTCTGAATCTAGTCCCGCAAAGTGCAATGCGAGACCGATAAATCACCAAAGAGTCCAAATTCGGCAAATCGTTTTGGAAAACTGATTTTTAAGAAAGAAGTGCCAAACATGGACTGCTTTGCCAGATACAGAGTTGCCGCCTAAATATTTTATTTTTTGGAGAAATTTAGGAAACCCTGACTCGTGCCTAAGGCCACGTGTCCGCTATCACCAAAGTTACCTCGGCTCAGAAACTTGGGTACGATTGGGGAAGGTCATCTATGAGCACCCCCGCTTGGCCGATCAAAGATCGGCCTGTACTAAACATGATATCTTGTTTTTGAAAACACATGCGTTCTTATTCCGATTTATTAATCTAATCTTACTACGTGATGCGTACAGCAAACAAGTATAGACTAGATCGCCTAATTTGGAACAAAGCATCGCATATTTGTTTGTTTGAAAACGGTTTGAAGTTTGCCACTCACAAGTAGGCTAAAATGTCGATTTCAATGAATTGTTCCAATTCAAGCAATCCAACCTTCACCCACAGGCATTCAGGTAGTTATGTCACATAAGCAATTAGCCTCATGGCAAGCATGCTGTCATGTTAACATTCACATACATGCAAGATGCTAAAGCATAAACACTTACAGTGTACTCCGAGCCAAAACAAGAAACTAGTTAGTAATCAATGCATGCTCCTAGTTTATGTCAACAACAGCTAATGCAACACATGCAAGATGTAATTAGAATAGGCTCGACTAATCTAAGATGGCATATGAAATGCGACAATTCGACACATGTATTCAAGTTGGAATTGAAGTACAATGCAGTTTGTATGATGCACCGAGCCCGGTGCATGCAATACAGATGAATGGATGCAAACATGCAAGCATAAGGTATGCTAATCGAAACATGCCCTAGAACTAACCATCGTAAGCGGTTAAGTAAAAGGGGGAAAGAAATGGGGGTTGGAAGACATGCATCACACACACGCACGCTTATTACACAATTGTGCCCTCTCGACAGAGGGTCCGAAAGAATAATACAAATCATCTAATTAACTAACTAACAAGCTAATTAATTAATTACACAACCAAATTGAAATAAATAACTATTCTAAGTTATTAAAATACTGAAATGGCCTCGAGACGAGGGATGAATGCATGCTCGGACGACTTCGCTCAGAAATCCATCGCCATGCTTCATGTTGTCTCTGTTTTCACTGCTCTGTACCTCTGAAAACTGTGCCAACTTCTGTGACACTTCTGAACCACCTTGTGGGCATGCTGAGAGGCCATCGGCCAAAAAATGATGCCATCGACCAAGATAGGAAGGTCATCGACCAAATATAAGGCTCTCGGCCAAATGTTTTTTGTCGATCGGCACTGAATGTGGTCGATCGGCTATCTCTTCCTGCTGAATGTTGTTTTTGCTGCAACAGAGAACAGACAGAGCATGACAATACATTTGTAAGACAATGTTTGCACCACCACCCTCCCTATCATGTCATGAGCTCGAGGAAGTATAGTCCTCGGCCCTCGGGCCACCAATCACGCATTTCAATGCATGATGGCCAAAGAGGCCAAGTGCGCAATTCAATATGGAATGAAATGTACAAAAACACACAAGGGGCCCCAACCTCTATCATGTTTGATCAAGAGGCAAGGGATGCAGACACAATGCAATGCAACCTAAGCAAGCGAGCAAGGCTAAGGTGACAAGCATGCCAAATGCAATGCAACCTAAACAAGCATGTGACAACATGCAATAATATCATGCAATGCAACTAAGATGCAATAACCATACAACCTAAACATGTGAACATGCATGGTATGCAACAAACATGCAAAATGAAGCAAGCATGCAACAACATGCAAGACAAGCATGCAACAACATGCAAAGATGGACTTAAACTAAAGTGGACAACTCTTAATCATGCCCAAATCAGTGGCCAAAATGCCATGGAAATGAAGACAAAGGTACATACAAACATGCATGCCAATTGGCCTATCACCTAAGCATAGGAGAGCAACTTTCAAGAACACTTAAAAGGGGGGAAAGCATGCAAGTATGACAATACTACAAGCTCTGAAATCATGTTAGGAAAAGTGCCAAACCAACCAAACAAAGCAAGCAAGTCATGCAAAAAAGCTTAAAGCTTGAAACTAGCCAAGGGACTCAAACCAAGGCTATGCAAAACATGAAGCAAATGGCAAGTATAATCCAAAACAGTCCTAGATCATGCCAAAATGAGCCTAAAACATGCAAGGACCAAAGCCAAAATAAGCTAGAATAGATGGCCAAAAGCATGAGGCATGTAAGGCTATAAAAGGGGTGTTACACTACACCTATCAAAACCAAACATGGCATGACTTAAGCAATGAAAAACAGAGTTATGGCATGGTAAGACAAGACCAAAAACCCACTTAGATGGCATCCTAAAGACCTAAACATGATGGCATACACAATCACCCATTCATGAGGCATAAAACATCAACTCTTTAAAGTATTAAAGGAGTGATAAGTGCAAGTATATGAGCATACTATATGGACCGAAATAACATTTAAAATGATGCCAAATCATGATAATAGTCCTAGTAATGCATACTAGTGACTTGAACACCCCAAGCCAACAAGTTAGAATGCCTTATGGTTATACAAGGCATGGCATATATGATCAAAATAACACCAAACAAAGCTTAAACATGGTAAATCATGACTAAAAGCTTCATGGAGTTGAGCCAAAATATGCAAGAATGATAGTCTAATTACAAGATGCATGTTAAGGCAAATGAGAAGATTGTAAGACAAGTACATGAAGCATGTAAGAGCCAACTGAACCAACTCAAAACAGAGGTAAAGCATGACAAAATAACACCAAATACTTGCTGAAATGTAGCTAAAACATGAAAAGCAAACATGCTACCAATATAAGCCATTTATACTAGCATACAAGACAACAAGGAGAAGGGATGACCCTCTCTTATTTAAGACTCTAAAACCACCTTCCCACGACTGAAAATCCTCTGGATTTCAGTGATAGGAAGGTCATGCAAAGCCAAGAACAAGGGCCAAAAGGGATGGCTTAAAACAAGGCCTAACAAGGCCTTGGAAGGGGTAAACAACCCCAAACCAAAAAGAGACCTTAACCAAAGATCTAAATCATCAAAAATTAGAACTTTTATCAGTTAAGAGCTAAGCTTGAAACAATAAGCAAGAAGGACTAAAAGCTTAAGCAAGAAAGGGGTATTAAAAGCAAGAATGCTCACCCTTGAAGAACACTTTCAAGAACAAGGCTCCAGCAACTTTCTCTGATCAAAATCACCTGAAGAACTCTAACACCAACTCCCTAGCACCTCAGCAACCAAGGATGGTGTATTGCTAGGTGTTTGTGTGCAATAGTGTGAACAAAACACCATTTTGAGCACAAATACACACACAAAGATGTAAAGAAAGGGAGATATAGAGATAGATAGATACAACTTCTCTAACCCTATTTTTTAGAACCTCTGAGAAGGGAGGAGGAGCTCCCTTCTTATAGAAATCCAATTCCAAGGCTTCTTGGAGAAGCTAAGCCAAGGGACAAATCCCTCCATACACGTGTATGGAGGGGGGAAATTGTGCATGCCAGCTGTGACAACTGGCATAAAATATCTACATAAAGCAGATGAACAGGGCTCGTCCAGAAAATGTGGCCGATGGACCAACACAAGGGCTGACCGACCAAAAAAAGTGCCGATCGGCCAACATTCTTGGTCGATGGCTCCAAGCCTTGGCCAATGGGTTGAGGGGATGGCCAACAAGCCACCCTCTTCCCTCAAAAGCAAAAACACGAGTGTTTGGTCCACAACCAAGCACAAAACAGACAAGTTAAGAGATCCTAAGGCAAGGCGCGTGGCCGAGACCTTCGGGAACTCAAAACGAACACGAACATGGATGATCATCGAGTGCTCAAACGATGACGTCCAAGTCTTGAGAACGATCAAAAATGGGGTGTCTACACTAGTGTTTGAGTGAACAGTACTTATCAAGGTCCACCGATCCAACACAAATGGCATTCCATTTACCACAAAAGCAATAACTAATTCCTTATCCCGGACTTGAGCCACACAACTTAGATGCAAATTTGTATTAGAAATGGGCTGCTATTTTTTAAAAATATTTTTATAATCAAATGAAAATCATGGCAATTAAGTGCCAATACTAGTGTAGTGTGTCACAATAGGTGAATAATACTTGGATTTATCAAACTCACAAATTTCAATTTCTAAAAATATAATCAACCAGCAACAATCAAGAAGAGAGATCAACCAATAACAATCAAGAACAACAATACATCAATAAACAAAGCAAACCAGCCAACTGAAGAGCATTATAGCAGTAGCTTGTTTCAACAAATATATTAAGTGAAGTGTTTTTAGTGATCAGAAAATTAAATTCCGAAAAGTATACTTACAGAGCAAGTTGTTAATAAAATTCCTCTAATGAACAATCCTCTTCATCAACCTGCATGTCTGCCTGATCCTTGTGCATCCTCATAAACTTTTTGATCTCTTCAAACCTTTTATTTTGCATTTTAATCTTTCTAGCTTGCTCTTGTGTTACCAGGTTCTGGGCTGCAATTTGTTCTTACTGGACCTCAGCCAAATTCTTTAATGACTCTATTTGTTGTTGTAGGCTCGATATCACCTCAACATGTGCGTGTGTACTAACAGAAGATTTTGATGAGGATGGTTTTCGACCAACTCTGAAGCCCTTCATGTATTCCAATTTACTTGTTCTAAGAACCTCAATTGACAACTGCTCTTGAGTTAAAGGTACTGCCCAGGCTCCAAAGACTTTTCACGTCGTTTTTTCAAAGCTTCCTATCAATTTGTAAACAACTTTAACAAATAGAACCAATTACATAAATATGTGACTATATTAATTGGCATACTTACATGTAATTCACCACATATTGGGGTTATCCAATCTGCCTTTCTCTTGCTTCAATGGGAATCTTTGTAGAAGTCTGCAATGTCAACCTTCGCGGTACCCTAATTCCATCAATTTAAAAGTAAGTATACATAATTAATTTTAACTTAATCACACTTGTAAATATATTAAATGCATCACCTCTCTATACATTGCAGCTTGAAATAATTTAGAGCCCATTGTATGATTATATGGTAACTTCGATCAACTATCCCTCCATTTTTTAGCTAATTCCTACAAAAGTAATTGATTAGTAAAATTAAATTGAATTTGAAACATGATTCTTTAAGTTATGAAATTTTACTTGATAATTGCCATTAAGCCATACATGATTAATCATGTATACCCAAGCCTCATGGTTGACCTCTTTGTATGGCTTAATGTAAGAGTCAACACCAGCTTTTACCAACTTCGAGTAATGCGTCTTTATCTTGTTATGCTAACTTTTGTAAAGGGTTTTACACTTCTTGTCGATTGCTTTCCGAACCTCTTCATTCTCATCATAATCAACAATCTCAAATTTATCTTGCAAATATATGAATACTTTTATTAATATTAAAATGCAAGTAATGGTGATAGTATAACTATTTTAAAAACAACAAATACAAGTACCCGAACTACTTGAATGATTGGGGCTTTATGAATCTCATCAATCTTATCCCACTTACTTATGCCAATTATAGGTACAATCATCCTTATTTGTAACCTAACTTCATTTGCAAATGGAGTGGCATAAGGCCCTATTGGCACCTTGGCATCTGCAGGGACCCAAATAGAAAGTTTTTTGCCACCATTTTTAGCTATGAGATGCGCTATGTTCTTCCCTCGAGTCTAACCCCTTATTTGTGTAAAACGGGTATGCAAAGTAGGTGTAGATGGTGCAGCTTGGGTAGTAGCTTCATTTGTAGATGGTGCAACTTGTGTAGTAGTTGCATTTGTAGATGGCACAACCTGAGTAGTAGTTGCATTTGTAGATGGTGCAACCTGTATACGTAGAGCATTGTAGATGGTACACTTTGAGCAGATGCAGTTAAGTTTGATGGTGCATGTTGAGTAAAGGCAGCAACTCTAGTTGGAGCTTGCTGGGTAGGTAGAACAACTTTAGATGATGCTACACTTCTAACTTTACCAAGGCCTGTCATCTACCATAACAACTCAACAATTATATGTGTGAAGCATATGTAAAATAAGCAATTACATTAATATCAATGGATGCATGATATAATCAATATCAGAACATAAGTGATAACTAAACAATAACATGACATAAGAAACAAAGAAAAATGGAGAAAGAGAAAGAGAAAGAGAAAGGGACACATACAAACACAGACACATTAAAACATATTCTTGGATAATCATTATGCTCAAACTCAAACAATAAGGGCACTTAAGCAGCAGTGTCATACAAAACATAAAAATTTAAAGTTCTATGTCAAAATCTATATTACAATCAAAATGACTATATAGCTCATCTTCTCGGATAGTGACAATGCTCTTAGTAATTATCTTTGTTATCTCATGTCTCTTTATCATCAACACCATCCTCGTGTGCTCGACTAATTGATTCTAAAACCGTCTCACTTGGGACAATCTGAGTATCGATGTCATTTCTATGAAGTGAGATTATGATGGGGTCTTCAATGCTAATTGGGACAACATCAGTTGTTTCATTCTGTTGGAATACATCATTAGCTTTAACGTCATCCTGTTCTGGTACATCCCATATTCCTCGATGTTGTAGTCTTTCTACGACTTTTCAATGTCCACCTAACTTTGTATCATCAACGTAGAAAACTTGTTTCACATGACTTGGTAAGACAAATGGATCATCTTTATACCATCGACTTTTAACATCAATACTTGTGAAATGTGCATCAATGTGTAATGTTCTGTTGTTACCAGTGTTGAACCATTTGCATTGGAATAAAACAACTTGGTGTCCAAGTATATAATGCATCCCCCATACTCTATTCAAGTATCCATAAAAGTCAATTGTTTGTCCCTCATGCTCCCCTTCTACAACCAACCCACTATTTTGGCATTTACGACGATTGTCACAATCCTTACTATGAAATCAAACAACATTGGAAATGCAAGTTGAATACAAATTAACTATGCTACTAGGACCATTTGCTAATGACCACAATTCATCAGTTGCTTCTGGTAATCCTTAAGCTCGTAAGTGGTTAATCTACATAATGACATATCAATTTGAATCATTATGTTAGTATTCATGTAAGTATAACTCAATAAAGTTTAGGCTTATATCTTACATGTTCTTTGAAACACTTGGGGAATTCCTCTTTCTGTCTTTTTGTGATGTCACGTGCACCTTGATTTTCTAAAAGATTTTTGTGTTACCTATTTACAAACATATGATTGATAAGTAACATATTATATTGAAAACATAATTTCACAAAAATAATAGTAATAATAATAATAATAATAATAATAAAAATGTACTCCAGATAATGGTCAAAGTTAAAGCTATTATTCAAGACAAACCAATGAGCCATTTCACGTTCTTTCTGTGACACATCAAAAGCCCTTATCATTAGCCCAAAAGGACGAACATCTTGTGTGAAGACCTCTAACCTAGACTTATGCATATCAACATCGATGTTTTGTTCCTCTCGATTAAATACAGTTTCGACCCCACCCAGATACATTGAGCAAAATATGAGACACTCCTTGACAATATAAGCTTCTGCGATCGAACCTTCTGGACAAGCTCGATTTGCAACATACCCTTTTAGAGTTCCAAGTAGCCTATGAAACAAACAATAGAATACTTTTATTACACATACTCACATTTTTATAAATATATATACAGTTTGTTCTATAATTTAACTATTCTAGTATATTGCATAGGCCCATCAAGAATGGCTTCGCGGGGCAAATGAATGGCTAAATGGACCATCACATCAAAGAACGCTAATAGGAAATTCTTCCCTAGCTTGCATAATATGAGTACTATGCGATCCTTTAATTTTTCCAAATCCTTCACCTTCAATGTCTTTGAGCAAAGATCTTGAAAGAAAATTCCAAACTCAAATAATGCGACACATATATCATTGTGAAGTTATCCATGCATTCCAATGGGAAGAAGTCATTGTAGAAGTGTATGACAATCATGACTTTTTAGGCCTGTTAACTTATCACCTTTTGTGCTTACACACTTTGAGATGTTTCCTGCATAACCATCAGGATACTTAATTGACTTCAAAAACTCACAGAAACCATGTCTTTCATTTGAGGACAAAGTGTACAATGCTAGGGGCTTTTCAAATGATCTATCGGCATGCCTCTTTAGGTGCAACTCCTCCTTTATTTTCATATCTTCCAAATCCATGTGTGCTTTTTCTGTGTCTTTGTTCTTTCTATCTATACTCAATAATGTTCCAAGCAAACTATCACATATATTCTTCTTTATGTGCATAACATCGAGGTTGTATCGAAGTTTAAGTGTTTTCTAATATGGCAACTCAAAGAAGATACTTTTTTTGGTCCAATTCAATACTGGATTTTCTCTTTTTATTTTCTTATTGGTTGGATGCTTTCCAAATGGTCTGTATGTCCCTGAGTCCAATTTTTCTAAGATTTGCTCCCTTGGTAACTCCAAAGGTCTTGACACAAACTTAGTCTTACCGTTATAAAGTCGACTCCTACACCAAGGGTAGTCATCAGGCAAGTAACGACAAGCGCCTGTGTACCCTGTCTTACCTTTCAACCGTTGTGAGGATGCATTCTTGTTACATGTGGGACAAGCTAAATAACCTTTCGTGTCCATCTAGACAAGTTTCCATATGCAGGAAAGTCATTAATTGTCCACATAACAGCTGTATGCATTCGAAAAGTTAATTCAGTTGAGGTATCATATGTAAGCATACCATCTTCCCACAACTCTTTCAGCTCATCAATTAATGGTTGCATGTAAACATCGACATCTCTACCTGGTGGTTGTGGTCTAGGGATAAGCAATGACAACATACTAAATGATTATTTCATACATTTCTAAAAGGGCAAGTTGTAAGGCACAACAATCACAGGCCATATATTGTACGAGTGGCTCATGTTCTCAAAAGGATTAAAACCATCAGTAGCCAACCCTAACCTCACAATTAGAGCCTCTTGGGAAAACACCGGATGTTGCCTATCAAAATCCTTCCATGCCTCACCATCAGCCGGGTGTCTCAATATCGCATCATCTACTCGCTTTTCTTTGTGTCATCTCATATCTACAACTGTTTTTCTCGACATATATAATCTCTGCAACCTCGGTGTCAACGGGAAGTATCTTAACATCTTATGGTAAATTTTCTTACCTTTTCCATCATTCAACTTGTATATGGATTCTTGACAAATCAGACAATTTTTCAAATTTGCATTCTCCTTCCAGAAAAGTGCACAATCATACCTACATGCATGAATCGTAACATATCCTAAGCCTAAGTTACGCAAGAATTTTTTGGCTTCATAAAGGATCCATGGGATCACTTAATCACTTACCGGTAAAAGGTCCTTTAATATCCTCAACAACATGTTGAATGACTTATTGTTCCATTTGTTCAACACCTTCACATGAAACATCTTAACAACAAATGATAAAACAGAAAACTTACGACACCCAGGGTACAACTCTCTTTGAGCATCATTTAATAATTTATCAAAGTTGCGCACATCCTCTTCTTCAACATTATTAGCCACATAATCGTCATCGTCTTTTTCATCCCCCTCATTTTCATTATCATTCATGATAGTCCCAATGCAAACATCTTCTAACAAATTTAGGAATTCATCTTGATCTCCGTCTGTATTTTCTTCCATTCTATCCCTAACACTTCCAAAGTTATTGTGGTTGACATCATTCAATGCATGAGATTGATTCATGATAACAGATTCCCCGTGATGCACCCAAGTCTTATAAGAAGGGGACATACCTTTCACAACCAAATGATACTCCACAATTTTACCAGTGTGTTGTTCACAATTCAAATAGTCCATACAAAGGCAACGAATCTTACCATTTGGCCCTACATTTGACATTGCGAATTGAACAAAAGCCTTCACCCCATCTCGATACTGGGAACTCATCCTATTCTTAAGTAACATCCAACTCTTGTCCATATTTGGTCACCTACAAAGCCAATGTTATGTGAAATTCCTTTGTTATTATGTACACTAATATTCAATAGATAAGTGGTCCTATCTCATTTATGAATGCACAATGAAAACATATACTAAAATGAGATTGAGGTGGGTACTGTCACAGCCCCCTGTTGTGACAGCAAAAGGCCCACTGTTTAGGTAGTTGGTTTGTTAAAAAAAAAATAAAATTGGAATGCAATGTAGAGTAAAGGGTGAAAAAGAATCATATGGTAAGTGATGACATAGATATATACCTTTAAATCAATTAGGCATATGTAATTTATTGACAAGTTGTATTAACAATAATAATTGATAAACAGGAATTACTATTCAAGTAGAGCATGCAATGTAGAGTTAATGGTGAAAAAGAATCATATAGTAAGTGATGACATAGATATATAAATTATAATTGCTATATAAATTATGGTCTTCAAATTGTTACATATTAGTTTAGTTATTTTTGTAAAAGCATTTTCATTTATTTTAGCAATTTGACTTATTTATTTCTTGAGTTAGACATGGAATTGAGATTTTTGAAGCAAAACACAGCAACCACCCCCTAATTAGCATATTTGGTCTTATCTTATTTATATATCAAATAGTGCCTTGGATCATCTAATTGTTTGTCATATCATGAATGCTCAAAACATTAAAATAGCCACAAAAGATGGTTTGTGGCTAAAATTACCACAAAAGACAAAATAGGCTATTTTAGCCACAATAAACAGAACATCACATCCAACCCATAATCATTACACTATTCTCTCACAAAAAAAGTCAAAAAAACCAAAAAGCCAAAAAGCCCTTCCCAAACCAAGCTTTTTAGCCCAAGCTAAAATAGCCAAAAAAATCAAAGAGCTAAAAAGTCGACCCACTTCCCAAACCAACCCTAAGATTTCATCTTTTTATGTACGTATGTGTTGTGATACATTCATAGTAGTAAAATGAAACTAAGAATACAAGAAGTGAATCTTCTAATAGCCACAAATTTAATAAAAAAGTGTCAAAATTCTCTAAATAAATTAAAAATGCCTTAACAAATAGTCAAAGATTACCTGATGTAGTAATTGCCCCCAAGGAACGAGTGCAGCTTTTTTATCTCTCTGCATTGATCGATAACCTATAACCTTGGCAATTGTAAATCAAAGTTCAAATTAAAATCGCACTTACATGAAATTAATGGAGAGTTATGGGCATTAAATGAATGTCAAATAACGTATAAGAATACTCATGTCCTGTCTTCAATTTTTTTAATTTTCTACCTTATTTGTCATACTTACTTGCCATGGATATATGCAAAATAAAGAATTCAACTACACATCTAAATAAATGATTGTACTTCTAATCTAGACAACAATTGAATCAAGTATTCCCAACCTAAGCGCTAAAAGCATGTTTCTAATTTTGTCAGTTTAGTGTCATGCACATAGATTGGAACCTTGGATTAAAGCAAAAATAAATATCAATTAAAGCAATGGCATGGCATGGCATGGCATCATAAATATCAATTAAAGCAATATCAGTTTAGTGTCATGCACCATCATACGTGAGCACACCGTCTTTCCACAACTCCTTTACTCTTTACAAGACCTAAGTTCAAGCCACCACCATCACCTCTCTCTCTCTCTCACACACACACACACATATATGTGAATACTTTTCTTAATATATATATATTATACTGATTTTTATCAATCAAGAAAATTGTTAATGGAGGATATTTTCAATCCCTTCCATAAAAAACGGAATCTTTTTTTTTATCAGCAAAAAAATCTTTATTGATGAAAAAAACATACATTTCGTATGAGATTACATCAATAGAAATGAAAAAAGAAAGAATAAAAAGAGGAACAAAGCATAATGTGCTGCTGCTACTAGCTGCCAACTGGTGTTTGCTAGTTTGCTGGTTAAAGCTAGGTTGTTGCTAAAGCAGTGTTGTTGTCCTTGGTGGCTGCTGCTTGCTGGCTTCTATTGCTACAATGTTGTTGCAAGTGTGTGGCTGTATCTGGGCTGCTGCTGGTGCAATATTGTTGATCTTGGTGGCTGCAGCTTACTACTGCTGTTTTTTCTGGCTTTGTTTTCTGGGCTCTGCTGGGCTGTAGCCACACAACAAATAGGCCACACCCAATAGACAAAACAACAACAACCACACCCTATATGCATGGTTTAATTTACTGTAGCTTATAAATTATGTCACACATTGAGTACTTCAAGGAGGGGCATGAGATAGCCACACAACAAAGAGCATAACAACATAGAGGAACAAAGCAGTAGTAGCCACACAAAGCAATTGCTGTAGCAGCAGCCACACCAGTAGAAACCACACCCAACAAAGGGACAAATCATATTATACACAATAGAGGAACAACAACTCAACCCTTGATGCAGAACTTAACTTGATCCAAAAAAAAAAAAAAAAAGGAGGGAGGGAAAGCTACATGCATTATACCTCAGCTACATGTGTTATGATCTGTAAACTTGTGTTGAACTACATTTTTTTCTCTTTTTTCCTTTTTGAAAAATTTCTTTTGTTTTCGATTTTATAAGATGCCATTTGTTCTTAAAAGGAGATACCATCCCTGAAAATATGGGAAGTGAGGTTCAATCAACATGTCCCAAAACACATCATATGATTGAGACTACCCTTTGTTCATAGTGCTACCTATGTTTTAATTATCATATATATATATATGGGACCTAATGTTCAATGATGAATAGTGTGAAACAATGAGAGATAATGGAAATGAACCCAATGGTTTCAAAGCTAGGCAGCACCAAGTGGCACATAACTTTTGGAAAATTATTCATAAACATGGGGTATAAAACTACAGGTATTATAGGGTTTGAGATGGTGGCTAGGACTATGCCAATATAATCAAAGTGTGAAGAAACAAATAGAGAAATAAATTTTGAGTGTTGGAGAATCAGAAAAATGTTATCAAATGGAGGTACAATTTTATGTAATGTCTACATGGCCAAATTGTTATGCCTATAGGGCATTGTGCTTAATTGTAAAAAATAATAAAAAAAAGATAGTTCCCAAATTGTATATAAGGCCTTCTTGATGTAGAAGAAAGTGGGATGCCAAATAAATGCTATATGTAGAGAGAAATGGGTACACATAAACATAATTGTATCCTAAGAAGTCATACATGTGTTCAAAGTTTGATAGTCAATTCATAGTGACATAATATAGATATCATGCATCCAAATCACCAATTTGAATATAAGTCGACGGGTAAAAAACCATCACTTTCTCTTATTGATTTCAAAAGATGGGGGGAATAATAGATAAAATCTCAGTTCTCAACCTTAATTTGATGAAGTAAATGTTGTGTTCCATTTCCAAATCACCAACTAAGAACGAAACTAACCCGGTTACATGATCACATCAAAATAAGTCTTCAAGACTGAAAGTTCTATACTCTTTAGAAATCTCAATTGAACAAAACACAACAGAAAAATAAATGAAGATTTTACCCACATGTATATAATTTAAGTTTAGTAATTACAAAAAAACAACACATTTTATGGCTTCGAATGTCTGCAAAACATATATATAGAATCTAAGGACAAAAATTACCCAAAAAAAATTAAAAATAAAATTACTACAAAACCGTACAACTATCTTCAAAAACATGCAAAACCCGCTCGAATTCTAGGCCAATAACAACAATATGAATCTTCATCGCACAAAAACATTAGAACTAACAAATCTATGACTACACATATACATATATGACCATGAAAAGACAAAAATAAATAAATAAGATAAAATCGAAAGCACAAAATCACAAAAGCAGCTCAAGTAAAAAAAGAAAACCAATTTAACTTTAGTAATTGCATTCTCAAACACAAAACAAACACATTTTAATGGCTTTGACTTTTTGCAAACCATAGATACAGAACCTAAGGATAAAAAACAGCAAAAGAATAAAATTAAAATTACTACACAACCTTACAACTATCTTCAAAAATATCCAAAACCCACTTGAATTCTAGCCCAATAAGACAATAAAAACAATCTCAATCCCACATAAACATGAAAACTAACAAATCTATGAGTACATACATATACATACATAACCATGAATATGCCCAAAATAAAAAATAAAATGAAAATTAGTTCATTTCACCTTTGTAACTTTAAAAATTAGTTTTAAAGAAAATACTTTCAAAATATCACTTGGCCCAGAGGAGAGAAGATGACAGGGACCCGAAAAGAAGGTTGTGATTTGCTGCTGCCCAACGCTACTGTGCCGTTGGCATTCAGTGGCACGAGAAAGCAAGAGGGAGAGAGAGAGAGAGAGAGGGAGAGGGAGGGAGAGGGAGAGGGACTACATTCAGAATATCAGAGACAGAGAAGAGAAGAGGGTAGCGACCCAAAAAAAGGGTCACGATCTGTTGTCGCCCAGCGCTGCTGTGCCTCTCGCATTCGGCGGCATTGGAGAGCGAAAGTGAGATGGAGAGAGAGAGAGAGAGGGAGAGAGAAGAAGAAGAAGAGCATAACTGGATTTGTGCTGTGCCATTTAAAATGGAGTGAAAAAATAAGAAGGAGAAGTGATGATCAATTGTTTGTTTATTCACTTAGTCAACTATTTTTGGCAACAAAAAATTAGGGTAAAGACAGATAATTTATTGGCAGCCAAATTAATTTGGCTGCCATAAATATTATTCAGATTTTTGGCGACCAAGTAATGTTTGTCGCCAAACATATACAATTAGCGACTAAAATTTCCATCTCTATAAATTAAATTGGTCGCTGAAAAGTTTTAGTGCTCCTGCACAAAAAATTCACTTCGTGCTAAACTCAATAGCAACCAAAATTATAAATTCGTCGCCAAAAGTTTAGTTTTTAGTGACCATAAATATTCCGTTGCCAATTATGTATCTTTGGCAACTAAATTTTTGTTTGGTTGCTAAAAAGTGTCACCAAAAATGCTTTTTGTTGTAGTGATTAGTTGATTGTTGCATCAATGGGTATGTGTTTTCTTGTTTGGTTGCTGAGAAAATCTGTGAAATAGGAAGAATCTTAAACAATGGAATATAAACTTAGAGTAAAACAATATCAGAGTATTTTATGTAAGCAATAGATGATAATACAGTGTGTAACAAGTAATGGAAGACAATAGAGGAAGTGGGAAATAATGAAAAAACTATATTTTAGTTTTTTTTTTTCGAAATATGTACACTGAGAATTATTATTTTTAAAAAATATGTACAGAGAAAACTAGGATTTCATATTTAGTGTGTGTTTTGATATCTATTATGGTCATTTTGCTTCATGATAAAATTGTCATTAAAATTTTGATTCATTAAGTGTGTGCACAGAAATAAAAAGGCGTATGGAAATAGAATTTCTCTAGTTGTTAGTGTATAATGGTGTTGTCCAAAATTAGGCAATGGTGTGTACTAAGAGAAATATCTTGTATAAATAGAATATTTATAAAATTTATACCTAAAACGTTGTGCACTTTATACAATAGTGTAGATAAGCGCGCGTGCATGCACATACGCGCGCACACCAAAAAAAAAAAACTACAAGTTGTAGTCCTCTAATATTTAGAAAACAAAATTCTAACCAAAATACTCCTTAACCTACAACAACACTTTAACAAGTAGTTTTAAAGTTTTATAATCTTTTGAAAACTTTAAAATTAAATAATTTTACAAATCTTCATTTTTTTAAATAAATAATTTTATAATTTTCTCATTGAAATATTTCAAATAAGATCTATAATGAATATGAGATTTTAAGGGGGAAAAAATGTAACAATCCCGACCTATGATTAACTATTAAACCATGATTAAGAGTGTCTAATCCGTAATTAAGATGGAATTTTGAATTACTTGCATATGTGTTGCATTATTTGTGTTTCTATTTGTCTATCGTAGAAATATCTGTTTGTGTTTCTGCTTTGTTCTGAGAATTGAAGGCCTTATCGGCCATAGAATGTGGAATTAACTTGATTTATGTGTTACTTGGAATTTTTAGGAATTTATGATAGGTTTAATTGAAATTTGATTCGGAACAAATTAAATTAGAATAATTAATGTCAATTTGATTAACTTAAGTTAAGTTTAATTAATTCCCTAATCAAGCCTATATAAGGCCACCCCAACACTTTGTATACACTTTACACTTCTTTCCCTCTTCTTTTGAGCTCAAAACAAACGAGAGAGAGAGAGAGAGAGAGAGAGAGAGAGAGAGAGAGAGAGAGAGGCAAGAGGAGAAGTGAAAACAAGCTAGGAATTGCTTGGGAAATTGAAAGAACTTGGTAGTATTGAGCAAGACTTGCTAAATTTCAAGGGAATTAAGGCATCTAAGGTAAGAATTTAACCCTTAGCTATGTAATTAAGCCAACTAAGGCATAGATTCAAGAGGTTTAAGTGTTTAACATGGGAATTGAGGTTAAGAGCTAGAATTAAGATCAAATCATGCATTGCATGCATAATTCATGAATTTTGAGGTTCGATTTCAACAAATTCTTACATGCAAGAACTTATTTTTGGTCTATTTTAGGAGGTCATTGTGATTTTGCACTTTAATTCTTCATTTGAACAAGTTTGGAAGCTTTGAAGCCAAGACACTTCATGCATGTTGTGTTCATGACATACCAAGGTTGATTTTACATAATTGGCATGCTTTTGGGCCTTGATTTTGCGAAATGATCTTCAATTCATGATATCCTTCAAGTTTCTAAATGTTTTCTTGAGTTTTAGGCCCAAAGGAACAAGTTTGAAGCTTTAAACTCATGTTTTGCACCTTGAACAACAATCTAGAAATTCCAGAATTTTGCCTTACCGCTCGAGCGACTCCTTTTTATTTTGCGCTTTTGCTCGAGTGACCAAAAGTTGGCTTGAGCGTAAAATGCATGCTCCAAGAAGTTAAACCACTTTTGCAGACCGCTCAAGCGACAAGAGTTACGCTTGAGCAAAAACTTCAGTCTCATGCTCGAGCGACCGTCGAGTGGAAAAATCACACAACCAGTACTTTTCCAAAGTTTGCAGACCGCTTGTGCGAAGGAAGTTACACTCGAGCAAGGCCCTTGTTTTTAGCATATTTGATTAAGTGTTTTGCATCTTATTTTGGCATCCTCATTATATCCTAGGCATTTCTGGGCCACGAATAAGATATAATAATGAGGATAAGATGTAGAAACACACTAAGAGCGAAACATAATAAGTTAAGTGCTATCCAAGTGTGTATGTCAATCTGTGTATCTATTATGTTTGTGTAGGTCACGCTCCCTAAGTTATCTGATTTGTCTGCTCTATCTGTCTGCTTTCGGAGCCATCTATGAGTAATACCTTAGTAAAGCTATGTTCAACTTTATTTATTTTCTATATGATGAAATAAAATCTGTTTTCTGAAATGTAATGTTCTATACAATGAATGATTGTCCAATTTCTAAAATGTATTCGTAGCATCCTTAGCATTATATGATATCTGTTAGCTGTTACCTGGTATCGGAGGTTCCATTTTGGAACTTAATATGCCTACTATCTGTTATCCGTACCGGAGGCTCAATTATGGAGCTCAGTATATCTGTTATCTGTTACCCAGATTCGGAGGTTCCTTTATGGAACTAGTTATACATAAACACCATCTATTCTGTATCTGATCTGTATCTGTTTTGTTAGCGTTAATGGATGTACTACGTATGATTAAGTATGAACTCTGATTTCTGTATATATGAGTTGAACAAGAATAAGAATATGAATCTATTTCTAACATGAACTCTGATTTCCGAATCTGATATGGGACTTCATTCAATTTAAACCCTTTACTTTGTTATTATTCACTGGACTTCCGCTCACTATTTATATTATGTATGTAGGTGATCAGGCGTGTGACTAGGCTCAATGATGATCGCCTGGAGCTTGTTTTGTTGGCCAACCCTTGTGCCTCCCGAGGAAATTCTGAAAGTCATGTGGTCATGTTTTGTGAATGTATAAGACTTGATTTCTTTTGGTATATGAACAAGTTTTTTGTTTATCTGTACTTTAGGTTAAGTCCCACTTTTGTTTTATCTGTATTAGCGGGTGACGTAAGACTGCTGCATTATGACGTCACGTGCATGTATATAAAAGTTTTGAAATTCCGTCCTATGTACGTCAGCACAACTCAATACTAGTATGTTTTTATATATTTGCTTTCGCAGCCCCTTATTATGTCATAATCTGTTCAGAGGCCTTTGGTAATCCAAGGATTACTGACCGGTTACAACACTAAACCTATAGGGGCGGGTTTGGATTGTGACAAAAAAGTTCACAAAATTTCACTATGTTCACTTTTATCAAAACAATGTCAAAAGACAATAGAAATGAAATTTCAATTATACGCTAAAAACTAAAGGTAAATTATCGATATATCATACTTTTGGGACTTATTATCCATTAAGTTCTATTGATAAATTTATCAAATAATAAATTTATTAGCCTCTCTTGTTTTTATAAATAAATTTATCAGTCAGAATCTGCAGGTAAACAAGTCTAATTAATAGGACTAATTGATAAGTGCCCCAAAAAATAAAGAGTTAAAGAGGGCAAAACACAAAAAAAAAGAAAAAAAAAAAAGAAAAAAAAAAGAAGAAGAAGAAAATAGTACCTAATTTTAAATTTAAGACTAAAACTCCAATTGAGGGCTTAAAAATGAAAAATTTGAAGATTTATCTGATTTAAAATAGAAAAGTTACACTTTTTTCAAACATAATTTCTTTTTTTTGTATTTTCATTTTGACAATTAATTCTAGCTTATATAGAAGGAACAAGTATCTCAACTAATTAACTAAATAAATTGAAATCATAGCATAAAAGATGACCTATTTTTGAAATATATGAGAGCATAACTTAAGTTAATAATTGTGCTTAATTATTGGATATGGTACACAAAACATAATCTACCATGTCTTTAGACACTTCACTTTTCACATAAAAAAAAGTAATCAATCGTGTTAAAAAATAGTCATGCATATTGCATGGAAGTAGGTAGATGACATATATAAGAGGAATCTCTTGGATTATCTCTCTAACAATAGGGTATTTACGGTCACTTTACGATCTTTCTCATCTCATGTAGGGCCATTTTAAGATTGTCTATTAGTTGGATTTGGTAGCCTAGCTATGGAACTTGTTATACAAGACTTTGCAGCTCTCTCGCTCTCGAGAGGTTGAAACTTTAAACCCGTTATCAAGGAAGACAAAACAAACAGTGGTGATAGTACTCTATACCGGAGCAAAAATAGGATTTATAGTTGAGAAGATGAACGAGAACAAACAAAAATAAAGAATATAATGTGGAGCATGAGGGAGAGACAAAGTAATCATACAAATTTATAAATGAATGAAATATGAAACTTATATTTAAAAATTAACAAGTTGTTTACAAAAAGATGTAAAAAAAATAAAAATAGTGATGTGATTAGGTGTTTTGACTTATTAACTATTTTAGACCTGATTCAATTTGTCAGTGTACTAATTAACATTAAAATTATTTTATTTTATATGTACTCTATATTTTTGTTTGATTTTTACTAGAAATTTTACTTTTTAGTTAAGCAATAAAAAATAAAAAAAAAGGGATTTAGGTGAAGATTTTTTTTTATTTTATAAACCGCAATAAAAAATAAAAAAAAGGGATTTAGGTGAAGATTATTTATTTATTTTTTATTTTTTAACAAAATCCACCATAGCAAGTGCTAAAAAGTCTTTTTATTTTATTTTATATATATATATATATATTTTCCTGAACTTATTTGTTTTTAGTATTTTTTTAATTTTTCAAATTTGATAGTCTAGAAAAATTTAGAAATTTAAAATTTCAAAAAATAAAAATAGTAAAAATTTTATTAAATAAAAAAATTTAATAAAGATAAAAATATTCCAAACATTACCTGAACTTTTTTAATAACAAAAAATAACTTTTTTAATATTTACTTCACACGTCAATTTTTTAACAATAATAAAAAAAATTACTAAAAATAAAAAATTTAAAACATAATTTCAAATGAATGAAATGCAAGCAACTACAAAATGAGAATTGTGCTGTTTTGCACAATTTTTATGGATATATGTCTTACTTACATTCAATTAATTTTCAATTATTTATATTTTCAATTTACCTAACATTCTTCCTTCACTTATTGCATCACCGATTCTCTTAATTTCTTGATCCAATTTTTTTTATTAAAAAAAATTGATTCCCCATTTAGCTTTTATCAAATCTTTATAAAATTAGAAAAAAATTAAAAAGACAAAACCATGTGCCAAAAATTAAAAATAAAAGGAGAAATTACTTGACAGTGGAGCATTAAAAAAAAATTATAAATATGAGGGGTTGCAAATAAATATGTTTGGTTGTACAAGTGAAAATTTGTCAAATGCAAAGGGTTGTTTTGGGGTGTCCTAAATAAATGTATTTTTTTGTCTTTTTTGACTAAAAAGTTGAGGAAAAAAAGATGGATATTTGGGTTAATTTTTTATTTTTTTACGAAAAAATGTGTAATAAAAAATTGTATAAATAAGTGTATAGGAGAAGTAAGTGTAATAGACTGTACGACACCTTTTTCGGGGCAGAGTAGGATATAAGGATATGATTGCCTCCTTCGCGGGCAATTATTTGGATTGTACTGTTCGACTCGTGGGGTCTACCACGACTCCCATTTTGATAATCTGAACTGTTCAATATGTAGAATTCTTCGAGTACTATATGCCTGTAAAAAATCATATTGATCGGATATCAAAATCACATTGATCGGATTAGTTTTTGTTCACCAGTTAACTATAACACCATCCATTTTTTTTTATACAAAACTGATTTGATCATATAATTAGCGATATCTGATCAACATGATTTTTAAGTATTTTTTTGACTTTTTGTCTTTTTCAAGACATGCCAAACCAGGCCTTACTTGCACCCTTCGATATTTGTATATTTTTTTTTCCAGAAATGTTTGGGACTTGTTTTTGGGGGTTTCATAACTTCCAATTTGATCTTGGTCCTTGATGTGTGTGTGAGGTCCACTTATGTATGTGCGGACCCCGCATTATGAGTGGTTGGGATGAGAGTGGGGGGTTGCGGGGGGTCATGCACATGTGGGGTCTCTTTCACAGTTGTTTTTTTTAAACTGCCTAATTGTTAACTAAGCCTTCGTTTGAGATGTGGATTGACTTTTTGGTTTTTTTTATAATTTTTTTTGACTATTTTAGTCTGAGGCTAAAAAAACTTATTTGGAATGAACTTTTTAATTTTTTTGACTTTTGTGAATGAATCATTATAGTTTAGATGTGATATTTTGTTTTATTAATTTTTTAAAGATAAATTACAAATACAACCCCTGAGGTTTGCTTAAAATACGAATTGCTTCTGTGGTTTGGAAAATTGCAAATACCTCCACGTCAAAAAATTTTATTTAAGAGAATTAATTGAAAAAGTAAAATTTCTAACTATTCACCTATACAATTATAAAATTATCTGAATTATTAATTGAAATAAAATTTTAACATTATTAAAAATTGTTAATTAACTTGATAATTTATTAATAAAATGACCTATTTATTATGAAATCAAAAATCTTAAAGGACATAATGTAATTTTTAAAATCACATAAAATAATTTATAATTTAAATAAATTTAAATAAATGTATTTATAATTTACCAATTTTTTTATGACTAAAATAAACTCAAATCCTGTGCCACACATAGCCTAATTCCCGCAAAATAAAAATGATTTGAACATCTCCACAGTCCAAACTGAATTATCCGAAGATCACTCTCTCTCTCCCCTTTCCAGCCTGTGGAACAGTGTGAGACAATGGGCAAGCTGAGCTCTTCCTCTGCTTCTAATTCTTCTTCTTCATCTTCAACTCTTACCATTATTTGTTGTATATATTACATGTATTTGTTCTCAAATTTCACAAATGTTGAGGGGTTTGATTCACTGATACAGCTCCCACACTCTGGGGGTTTTAGACACCGACCCAGATCGAAAAAAGTTCTCTATGTCACTGATTATGGTGCAAAAGGCCATAATTTCAACGATGACACTGAGGTATTACATACCCAAAACTTGTTCTACTTCTTCTAGCTCTCTGTTTATATGTATGGATATAGATGTATCCTATGTAACTACTGCATTTCAAGCTGTTAATTATGCTTGTGGTCTGATTTAGAAATGGATGGTCTGAATTTGACAATGAAAATCATATTTTATGAACTGTAATCTGTATTGTTTGGTTGTGTTTTTGTTTGGTGTTTTAATTTTTCAAAAACTGCTTTCCAGGAATTTGTTATTAGATAATCAATTTTTTAGATTTTAGTTGTTTTTTTAATTTTTGAAAACTATTTTTGCACAAAATTAAAATGATGGTGTTTTCGAACTTTTATTGTTTTTGTTTTTGAAATGAGAAATGCTATAGTGTGGTGCATATCATATGCACAAAATGTGTAACTTTACCAAAACAAATTGTAAGCGTAACCTCGCTACAAATTGAACTATAAGGTTTTAGGATACCTTACTATAAGATAATAGTTTTGTTTGCCCACTTGAGCCATTTTGTTTAATAAAAGGCTTATAAAAACAATGTAACATTACAATTTTTCTTTCCTTTTGTCTTCTTACCAACCAAATGAAGAGAAAGGTAATTATTTATTTATTTATTATTATTAATCTTAGGAACTGTTGAAATGAAACCATCTCCTGATGTCATGCTATGCTTATGCTTTCAGGCTCTCAAAGATGTTTGGAAGGTTGCTTGTTCTTTATCATCACGACCAAAAATAGTAGTTCCAGTGGGACACACCTACCTGGTCCGACCTATTGATTTTGGTGGCCCTTGCCGATCAAAGATAACATTGAGGGTATGAGCCAAACATTAAATTACTTAACAGCATTTTCCTAAAAACTCACTTCTACTTAGAAATGTATACAACCAGTCATTTGTGAAATATTGGCCTGTGGATTTTTGATTTAATCAGTTGATTGGTGTTGCAATTTCTATAGATCTCTGGAACTATCGTTGCTCCCAAAGATCCTGATGTCTGGGATGGCTTGAATCCACGTAAGTGGCTCTATTTCCATGGGGTGAACCACCTGACTGTAGAAGGAGGGGGGATAATTGATGGGATGGGACAGGAATGGTGGTCTCAGTCTTGCAAGATCAACAAAACAAATGTATTGCTTGCTGTCTTGCATCCTTGACATATTTTTTTGCTAAGGACATACATGGATATGTGACATAATACAGACACGACATGGACATGCCCGCACCAAAATTTTCAAAAAAATGTAGGACACGCCATGTGGGGGACACATGCAAAATATATAATTATATATATTTGTTATGTGTCATATATAAAAATAAATACTTATATGTCATATATATGAATATTTAAGTCAAATGATAATTTTTAAAATTTGAAGGAGGAGAATATGTATAAATTTACATTTTTTTTGTTTTATTATTAGACTCCAAGTAATTTTTATTCAAACTTGTAATGTCTTTTATGTGTCTTAAGTGTTGGGAAGTGTCTAACGAGTGTTGTGTTATGTTAGTATTGGACATGACATGTTACCTTTTTAGAACTTCATAGAAGTGACTGTGCTTCTTAGTTTCTTTGTAATTTTTTCCCTCTGTCTGATATTTTAAACTAACTTGCCTCCACCCTTATTTTGGCAGCCATGTCGACATGCTCCTACGGTTAGTGCTGCTTTGTTCTCCAGGCACTGCAGTCGATTCCATGGATCTGCTTCATCTATCTTTGCTTTGCTATTGTGATCATAAAGATATTACCTCCACTCAATGGTTTTCCTGATCTTGATTTGTTAAATCGATTAAACTGCAGGCCTTGACTTTTCATAGATGCAAGAATTTGAGAATCAGGAATCTTATGATGGTAAACAGTCAACAAATGCACTTGGCATTTACTAGCTGTGTTCGTGTTGCAGCATCACGTCTAAAAGTGCTGGCACCTGGGTCTAGCCCCAACACTGATGGTATCCACATTAGCGCATCTACTCTTGTTGAAGTCAAGGAAAGTATTGTTAGAACAGGTTAGTTGACTCCTAGAAATATTGACTGCTCAATCGCAATTGTTCTGTTCTTAAAATTGCACGCAGTTAATACTTGTTATGTTTGAAGGGTTATGTGTTGATGCAATATTTCACCGAGGAAGAAAGGAAATTCTATACCATGTTTTTCTTGTTTATTGATATTTTCAATGTGCACCAAACTTTTCTGATGATTACTTGGTGTTTCAGAGTTTATCAGTTCAATTCCAATAAAGGGTTGAGTTGGTTATGTGGAGCTTGGTATTATAAAGGCACCCACAACATGAACATAAACAGGACTTCATAGGAAAAGAAATGAAATGCAATTTCAGCTCTATAAGTAACATATTTTTAAGGATCATATGCAGCAGAGAGAAACATAGGTTAGTGATGGAGGGAAATATTGCAACTAATGGCCAAGGAGAAAAGTTTAATATTCTATGTAGTAGTTGAGGACAAAAAAAAAATATTGAAATGCTCTATTTTCATTTCTTTGAAGTTGGAATGGCTAAGATTTGACAATTTTGGAATGGCTAGTTTAAATATTTCTGTATTTGACCTTAATTTCTTTTCCTCTTCTGTTCTTGAAACCAATCTATCCATGGAGATAACCAATAAAAAAAAGAAAAAAGAGAGAGGTTATACAGAGTTGTCGTTTCTTGAATAAAACTGTGAAATTTCATCAAATTGATATTTTTGTATAAACTTGCTTCAGGAGATGACTGCATCTCTATAGTCGGCAATTCTTCGAGTATCCGAATCAGAAACATTTCCTGTGGACCAGGCCATGGTATAAGGTAAGTATGAACATGACCCTCAGTTATTTACAGCCATGTGCACTGTGAGTAACTTGAATAATGATGATTTTCATCTGTTAGTATTGGAAGCTTGGGAAAGTCAAGCTCATTGGTGGAAGTGCACAATGTAAGTGTTGATGGAGCATTTCTGTCTAACACTGAAAATGGGGTGAGGATCAAAACGTGGCAGGTAATCTTCTGCATCATGCAGTCTTTCTTTCTTAAAAATATTATTATAAGAAGTGAATTTATTGTTGATTAACCACGTAACCCGATTCTCACTCTGCTGATGTTTCTTCATTAGGGAGGTAGTGGTTTTGCCACGAAGATTGCTTTTCAGAATGTGTGGATGGAAAATGTCTCGAATCCCATAATAATAGATCAATTTTATTGCGACTCACCCATTCCATGTGAAAACCAGGTATATGACCCACACCTAAGTTTTCTTGTATAGTGTTAAGTTGAGAAATAAAATCAATTACTTAGAGAAAGAACAAGTAAAATCAATTGCTTTATCTTTTGCAAAACTTAGGCCACCCTTCTCCTCTGTTTTGAGCACAAGAAAACATACTTTTTGTTAGATCCAACTCTTCATATTAAGGGAAATGACTTGCTATGTCTTCATGTGTTTTAAAAAAATACAAAATGAAGAGCCTGTTTGATAACTTTTATGTTTATATTTACCAAAATTTTGAAAACGGGAAACAAGAACTCACTTACCAGAAACTACCTCCAGTGGCCAACCACCACCTTTGGTCATCATCTTCAGCCATTGACAACCAACTTTTGCCATCACCTCCTAACGGCCACCTTTCTCACTTGTTTTTCGAACACGTGTGCCAAATAGGTTTTTTGTTTTTGTTTTATCAAAAATAAACATAAACATGTTCAATGTTTTCTGTAAACAATGATAATAGATTGTAAAAGTTTCTAAATGGTACCTAAGCACCTCATTCGTCTAAACATCTTCCTAGCTTCAAATATAGTAAATTATGAACATACAAAGTTTACGTTTGTTCTTCATCAGCATCTGGACACACTCAACTTGTTTCGCAAATGCTATTAACATGTGTTCTGAGGAAAGTTGTCCATAACACAAAATGTTGAATATTTATAACTGTAAAGGAAATTTGATAGTCCTATTATCCCATGACAATGCAGACTTTGGCTGTTAAAGTTGAGGATATATCCTTCATGGCCATAAAAGGAACATCGGCAACAGAGGAAGCTATAAAATTTGCTTGCAGTGATACCTTCCCATGTGAAAGTTTATATTTAGAGGATATTCAACTTGACTCGTACTCTGGTGGATCTACAAGTTCCTTTTGTTGGGAAGCTCAAGGCTCGTGTTCAGGTCTAATAAACCCCCCTCCTTGCTTCGCATCCGATGAAACCTACATTGGGCTGAAAGTTCCTTCTAGCTCTGTTCTTCAGTCCATTTAACGATGATTATGCATTTTTAGATGAGTAAATTTCAATTCAATTAAACACGCCTGTTGCAGTTATGCATAGCGATATGCAGTCCATATAAACGTTACAGATCATGGCAGTGGCGGTCAATATTGAGTTCTTCATGCTGTGATAATTGTTGTATATAATTTCTTTAATTTCACGTGTATATTGATGTAATTGTACTTCAATTATCATTTATAAATGTGTATTTATCTAATTTGCAAGTCATCCTGAAAAAAATTATTTTTATTTTTTATGTAACAATTAAGTTTAACAAAAGAAATTACTAAATCCAATGCCATTATAGATGTGTCTACTGTCATCACTTTCTCAAAGTGAGATTCACAGAGTGCAAAGGACTGGGTTGAGCAGCATGTGATAGAGAGCTGGTTTGGCATAATAGAGATAGTAGAGTGTGAATCAGTTTGAAATTTTGCTTCTGATAATTCACTTTTGTTGTGAAAAATCATGTTGTAGATATCATGATGGAACTAGTGACGGGTGCACACGCTATGCATGTATAATTTTATGTTCAAATTTGTGATAGTTTGCTTTGCTGATGGAAAATATGGGTTAGCTTTGAAAATTGATTAGCAGCTATTTACTGAATGTAACATTTTTATTAATCAGTCAACAATTTTATGGACTCTTTTTTATTTTTTTACATATTTTTTTTTTCAAAAAAAAGCTAAAAAGTTAGTTTTTAACCTACTTTTCAAAACAACCCGCTACAAAAAAACAAAAATCAATAAGACAAAATGTCATATTTAAATTATAATCATTTTATTTTTTTTCTCATAAAAATCAAAAAAACCAAAAAAGTATAACTCAAATGAGGCTTTTTAATCTCAGACTAAAATAATTAAAAAGTCAACCTCCATAGAATAGATAATAAAGCATTTGTTTATGGTGTATGATGATAATTTACCAAACAGAATATGGTCAAAGTGCCTATTAAACAAAGCTCAATAATCCAAAACTCACCAAAACAAGTTTACTGGATTTAGCATCTTCTACTGAGAGAGTGGAAGTGAAACCCTGGGCAGCATTTTGAAGAAAAAGAAGTTAATCACATCATATGAGATTCAGTATCTTTCTAGCTCCAGTTATCTAGAAGAAAATAGAAACAGATGCTTTCTTCTACATTTAAAAATAACAAATAAATAAAACAACAACACCAACAACAATGCAAATTGGCACAAGACAGTCTTGGAACTTTTTATTTATATATCTGGATTACAAAAGGAACACAAACCATATTGGGATGTCATAGTACATGGTCTACATTAAACACTGAAGTTTGATATTGATTTCATCAGAAGCAACATTTTGTCGGAAATAATTCACCCAAAAAATTCTGTCGAAAATGAACGACTGCTAAAGAACGCCCAGCTTGGGGGACCCAATTGGAAGAGGTAAGTCGAGGTTCTTTACGGTCCTAAATGTTCTTGGGACCATCTTGTCAACGTAGAGAGTTCCATCCAAATGATCACATTCGTGCTGTAAAATGCGGGCCTGCCAGCCTGAAGCATCAACCTTGATTGGCTGGCCATCACGACCCAAACCCGTTACCTCAACTTCAAGGTATCGTTCCACCATTGCTCTGAATCCATCAACACTGCATAATAAATCATCGCAACACAAAAAATAGAAAGGGATCAAATCCATCAATCTAAAGCTCTCAAATCCATTCTTGAAAGCTATATTGCGGCCCCGTTTGGGAATTGGCTATTTTAGTTGACTTTTTGACTTTTTATTAAAAAATATGCAGAAAAATAGAGAGAATGACGAGACAACTTATAGTGGTTTTTTGGCCAAAACTATAAAAGCTATACTCCTTGAAAGAATGATGTCAAATCCCTTCATTTCAAATCCATATCCAAATGTGACCTTAAGGTCTGTTTGATTAGGAAGAGAATGACGGTACAAAGTGAAGTGAAAGAAAAGAAAATAAGAGACAAATTTATTTTCTTGTATGCATTTGATTAAATAAAAATTTTATGAGAAAATGGGAATCTACATCAAGTCTTGACCTTTTTCTTTGGTGTGCAAGAAACGGAAAGGGAACTTCACAAGCAAAAGATAGTTGTACAGGAAACTTAAGGTAGCGTTTGGTAGAGTTTTGTAAATGTGATTTGAGAGTATGAGTTGTATTTTGAGTTTGTGTGTTGTGGAATTATGATTTGAGTGTAGAAAATTTGTTTGGTAAAGAGTTTTGAAAATAGTTTTGATTTGAGTGGGGAATTATTGATGTGACATTTGAAATTTGATAGAAAAATTTACAACTCATACAACTCAAAATTATTTTAAAGCACAAAAAATTTTAAAAATTCTAGAAAATATTTTTTTCGATTATATATCAATTGCAAAAAAAAAAAAAAAAAATCACTATTCCGGTCAACCAGCCGGACGTCCCGTTTTGAATAAAAAAATTGAAACACGTGCTCGGTTTTGACAGAACAAACAGAGCGTTTCGCAGAGCTGTGGAAAATTAATTCCACAGCTCCATCCAAACACCATACTCAAACTACCACGTTGAATCACATTTTGAAATCACAACCAAACACAGCTTAAATTTCTAGCAATTTCTACAACTTTCACTCTAAAGAAAAGTGAAAAAAATTGAGTTTTTTTTTTTTTTCCCTCTTTCCCACATTTTCTTTTACTCTCTCGCTAATCATGATACAAACTTTTATCTAAAAATTTTGGAATGTTTTAACATTTCATGTCTAGTTGCAGCCATTGCTAGACATTTTCATTCCCCCACCCCCACACCGGCCTGACGGGGGCCAAAAAGGAAAAGGGACACCAATAGTTAAAAGAACTAGCTGACTAATGCAGAAGATGTATATTGCACACCAGGTGTATATCATTTACTCTCCAAACACCTTGGCCTATAAATACAACCCTTCATTCACTAGTTTTGGAGAGCGAACTTCAAATATAGAACTGTCGCCCCAATACACTATCTTCTTAACCCTAATTTCGAAATCCACTTAAACCATAAAAATCAGAGGTTGTCTTTGGGTAATTGGAGTGCCTAAACTAAGCTTTGGGAGTCTAATTGCCTGAGGGAAGCACCTAGGGGCCTTTTCTTTTCAGTTTTTCTTGGATTTCTTTGGTTGATTTAACAAAAAAGCAGTTAGTTCCTTTTTTTCCCTAAGATTTATTGATTTTGTTTGCTTTGCAATCATGTTTCTAGTATTTGATAATGGCTAGTATTTATTTGTAATCATTTTGTACATCTAGTTTAGGCCTTATAGTATGACTGATAATTTAGGGTTCGGTTTTATTCATATTTTCATTCATCTAAATCAGTTATTGGCTTTATTTATTCGCTTCATCATTCATGAAAAGTATGATTTTGGCATATTTATGACATGTTTAGTATGGTACCGAATCTTTAGGCACATATCATGTGTGTTTGCATTAATTGGAACATCTAGAATCATGCGTTCGTTTACCTAATCTTGTTGTGTTGAAGATTTGGCCAAGTCCTCCCTTTCTTACATATTTTTACTTCCGTTTTTCTTGATTAACTGTTTCCATAATGTTTTTGCTGTGTGTGTTTATTTGAGACAACAGCATGTTTGGAGGTTGTGCTATATCAAATTTCAGAAAAAAAATTCATTTTAGGAAACTTTCCATTCCCTTCTTAGAAAGTTTCTTGTTGCAATAATGGAAGCATTCTAGTTTAAGTAACAGATCATGGATGGTAGGTTAGGTGACCTTCCCCTTTTGTACCTAAACTTCAAAGCCAAGATTTTTGGTGATGACTAATCAGTGGCCAAAATTAATATGGATTTAAGGGTAGTTTTCCCATAAAAATTAGGTAGCGACTCCAAGTTTAGCGAATTGGTCTATTTTGCCAATATGTGGGTTATTCAGATTTGGTCATTTCGATTTCCATAGTCCCTTGATATGTCCCTTGAACATAAAAATGGAATTCAATCACATACGAGAAAAAAAAACAATTTACTACTAAATCTAGACCTTGATGATTCGCAATCGAATATGGAAAGTTAAATCCAATGTGTGGGCGCGCCTCTCTCTTTCTTACTTTCGAAAATAAAATAAGAAAGCAACAATGACAAAGCTTCAAAATAATTCATTTTTATATGGAAGTTGGAACATAAATAAAATATTACTTCAACACCAACAAACTAGAGGCAATCGTATACATGGATGAATCTTGTTTCCTAAGGCTGGGTATGCCACCCAATGTGGATGCATACTCTTAGATGTTCTTGGCAAATACAGGTGAGTTGATCGTGTATCTCCTCTATATTCCTCCCTTTTTCCTAGAAACCTAACTAAGCTTACCCATTTTTAAAATATATATATAAATTTATAAGTAGAAGCTGATAACAGTTTGCCTCCAAAAGATCATATATTCAAGGGATGCAACACTTATTAGGTATAGGCCTTTGGGAATACAATTAACTCCATTATTTGTTATTGAAATCCCTTGTTTGGTGTATGTTGATGTTGATTGAGTGAGGAATTCGATCTATACTTTGGTTAGGAGGTTTAATCACGTTCAGACTTTTCGAAATTATGCTGTAGAACCTTAGAAATTTGTTTTGGGTGTCGATACTAAGCTCCTGGGGTCGACATCAGCAACCTTGTCTTTCTTGTGTAACATTCCGCTTCTTAGGGTCAACACCGCCCTCTCTGGGTGTCGACACCATCAGGCCTAGAATTAGATCTTAGTGCATTATGCTTTCTGGGGTCGACACTGGGAGAGTTTGGTGTTGACACCTTACCTGTTTTGAACCTTTTCTTTCGTAGCCCTATACGCAGGTGTTGACACTACCCTTCAAGGTGTCGACACTTAACAGAAACTCTAGAACTTCCAGCCACGTTTTGGGCCCCACTTTTTGGGATTTTTAACTTTATATTTTGTGTATTCTTGGACCCCACCACCTATTATGTCCCCCCACTATAAATAGAAGCATCTTCTCTCTCTTTCCTTACTTTTCTCTATTTTTCTTCCTCTCTCACCGTCACTCTCTCTCTCTCTCTCTCTCTCTCTCCACCATTGTTGAGAGCTTCAAGCTTGGGTTTCATCTACCTAGAGGCTAAATCTACCCCTAGTTCTTGAGGGAAAAAGTTAGATCTTGTCGAGAGCTACGTTTGGATGTAAGTTGATCATGATTTTGTTGCCGCAGAAGTTTGGGTCTTCAAGGAATACCTTTAATTTTGTATATCTATGTTTTGATGTGATTGTGGTATTTCCTTACTTATAGTTATGTATGAGCTAGAGATTGTTGACTTAAATGATATTGATGTGTAAAATGAGATTTTCACTCAAGTTTTGAAATGTTTTGAATGTTTTAACATATTGATGATTGATGATCAATGATTTGAAGATTTTGTGAAAGAAATGAGGAAACCCTCAATTTTCTTGAAACCCTAGATTTTAGATTTTTGTTTTAAGAGATTATTGAAACTAATTGATGTTTTATGTTGAAATGGAAGTTGATATTCTTTGGTAATATTGGAGTTGTATAAATTTTTGATCTATGACGATGCTATTGAGGAATTATGGAAGTTGAGTTGAGTGAAACACTTAGAAATATGGGAACTACACAAAGTATGGATTTCTTTTAAGATTGTTGTTGATGACGAAGATTATTGAGTTATGTCAATTGTGATTATTTCAGTTGCGTGTTAAATTGTTGATTTCTTCTTGTATAGTTGAATTGAACCTTAGGCAAAATAAAATATTTGCAAAAACTCATGCATCACATTTACATCACATGATTTTGACTCGAGATGACATTTGATTTTGTTTTTTTAAGTGATGGATCTTGGAAAAGGGGTAAATGGCGTAGTAATCAAGGTAGAGGGGTCAGTTTTGGAATTTGAGTTGTGTATTGTGTTGGTAACCTGCATGGGGAATCAAGGTGCCCAATTGGCCTGTCTATGACGAATGTGAGAAAGGATTGTTTTCAAGGTGCCCAATTGCCCTTTCCATGCTTGAGGCCGGAGAATGTGGGAAAACGTGTATTTTAGGTGCCCAACTGTCTTTCCAAGTTTGAGCCGGTAAATGTGAGACTATTTTGATATAAAATCAGTATATATATGTATTGTGACTCTTACTTGGGATTCTAACGCATATTTATTGCCTTGTGTCTTACTTTGGATTTGATTTACAAAAGTGCATTGAGCATCATTCTTTTAAAAGGGCAAACAATGGATTTTAGCACGGCATTTGCATTGACATGATTATAATGGCATCAAACATTTACATACATTGTTAAATGTATTTCTACTGGGCATCATAGCTCATTCCTACCATGACAAACAAATTTCAGGTCTTGATAATGTGATTCCACTCTACTGGTGATCTTGTGGAGACTTTTGATGGAGCATTGAAGCTTCTTAGATGTTCATGTGCTTACAGTTACCGAGCTTACTTTTCTGGAAAAGAGTTTCACTTATTCGTAATCAAGGCCCTAGCCTTGAAAGGTGTAAGCCCTTAGGGTATTTTGTTGTATATCTTTTATTTCTTGAATTACCTTGTATCGTTTATTTGCACATAACGGATGTAATACCATAATGAAATTTTATGAGAGAAAACCCAAGGAGAAAGAGGACCGTTATGATTCATGAGAATGTTGTCTTTATTTTCCTTAATTTCCACTTTATACCAGGAAATTGGACAATAATGAAGAATTGGTAATTATAAAATGGTTTAAAATTATTGGGGTGTTACAAGGGACATATGGAAACCAAGTTAAAAAGAAGTCATCTAACTTTACTTTTAGAGCTCTTCATGGCTAAACCCATCCTTTGAAAATGTTGTCAACACAATATCCAATTTTTACTCTATGCCAAAACAAACAACGAGCATAAGTCATGGACAAAATAAAGAGCAATGAAGGGTTAACACATTCCTGATAAGAAGAAGAAATTCCAACATAAGAAGTATCCCGCGTATTACCTTAGGCACCCTTCAAAAAATAATGCACTTTTGTTGCTCTTCTTTTGAAGCTTTGGGTTTACAATAACCTGTGTTAAAGAATTGATAAACTATACTACAGCACTTACAACTGAAAATGTACAATTTCAAATGTTAGCAACATACCAGAAGATCAAAAGGACGTCGGTCTTGTGCTTTAGTTTCTTCCTTTGGAGCATAGCTGATATATTCTTTTGTATCTTCCAAAACAATTATCTGTTATTCAAAACCAGCTCTGCATGATGGCTAGAGACACAATCTTGTAAAAAGTGATCACATTGGCAAAAATAGTACATGTGCAAACTAGCTGGAAAATACCACTTCTAAATCTAAGATTGTGTTTGGATTTATGGATTTGAAATGAAAGAATTTGACACTACTCATTCCAACAAAAATAGCTTGAATTTAGATTTGTTAATTTAAAAATAGATTTCAAGATTGGATTTGAGAGCTTCATCTTAAATTTAGTGGTGGTGAAGTGACGGCGGCTGTGGCTAGGGTTGTAGTAATGTGGTGACATTCGTAAAATTTTATTTTTCACCCAAATATATATATATATATTTTTGTTGACCATGAAAAATGTTTTTTGTTAGGAATTTGTTTTTGTTACACAAATGGATCAGTGTTCCTAGCTCTACAAGGATCCTAATAAAAACTTGTCTTCTATCTCTAATTTATCTTCTCCTTTAGTTTCTTTTTACAAAAAAAAAAAAAAAAAAAAAAACAAATTTTTTTTTTTTTGCATCCATCCAAGTGGAGCGTAATTCTTTTAACTCCAATATAGCAATGCGGCATTTTCCATTAAAGCACAAATGTGGTGTTTGTTTTAAAGGATTGGGCCATGGATTGGACTTGTTTGGTTCAATTTTTTTACTCCGGACTAATAGTCTCTCTGGACTATTAGTCCTCATACGAGGGATTATTGTATCCTGGGGGTGGGATTATTTCCATAGGATTGGTATTCCACGAGACTAATTTGTGAAATGTCCAGTTTACCCTTATACTATTACTTAATAAATAATTAGAAAAAGGTAAAATAGTTTTTTGAACATTTATAAATTAATTTTTTAGTGTTGTTAATATAAAATTATATATTAAATAAAAAATATAAATTATAAATTAAATTTAATTAAAAATAATAAATTAAAAATTATAGTCTTATAAATTAAATTTTTTTAGTGTTGTTAAAAAATTAAATTTATATATTAAATAAAATTATTTTTTTAGTGTTGTTAATTTAAAATTATATATTAAATAAAAGATAAAAATATAAATTTAATTTAATTAAAAATAATAAATTAAAAATTATGACCATATAAATTAAAAAAACTTAGTGTTGTTAAATTATAAATTATAAATTTACAATTATATATTAAATAAAAATTATAAATTACAAAGATAAAATAGCCTTTTAACATTTATCCATGACCAAACAAACCTAAGCACAAATCTTCCAACCAAATAATCTGGGACAATGTATCACAACTAACCGTATGATAGATTACAATACCCTTATCCAGTGCGTACAAACAAACATGCTCAAAAGGTATACACAGTGAATGCATTGAACAGAGAATTTTGATTGATGGGTAATTTTGCAAATTCAAACAAACCTTCAAGGGGACACCAATCTGGGGAGCAGCAAGACCAACACCAGGTGCTTTTCTCATCACCATCACCATATCATCAATAATCTCCTGGATCTTATCCGACCCGATTTCTTCTTGCGGGACTTCTCGGGCCGGCTCGTGAAGAACCGGGTCACCGGCCTTCACAATCTCGGGAAGCATCTGCTGCCTTTTTCCTCCTAAACCCAGAAACCAACCGGCCTGAGCTGTTGAAGGAGAGCTGTGATTTCTTCTTCTTGTTCTTGTTATCAACCCAACATTGAAAATGGGTTTAGGGGAATAGAATTCGGATTTAAAGATGGTATTTCGGGTTTGGTGAGAGCGGGTTAGTGGCGTTCTCTGAAATGGAATGTTTGTTGGGGTTTTGAAGCATTTTCTGGAGATGGGCATGGGAAGGAGATGGTGAGTGAATCGTTGAATGCTCTCCATTATCACTACTATATGTTCTGCTCTCTACTGTCTTTCTCTGTCCTGATAAAAATTGGGTAAATTACTCTTTGCCCCATTTTTTTAATTGGGAAGTGTTTTGGTATGTGTTTTCGTGTGCATACCATATCCACATGCATAAGTTTTTATTAATATACAAAAGCTATTTTATAAAATTATATAAATTCTTATAAATATTTATAAGTAATTTTTTAATATTTTATAGATTAACTTATGTATTTTGTAAAAATTTATATTATTTTATGAATTAATACACATATATTTATAAGAACTTATATAAATATATATAATATGTATTTATACACTTAAAAATTGCCTTTTTTACTTTAATGCTTAATTTTTTTTTTTTGGGAGGGGGAGAGGGGGTTTCTCCTTCGTGTTTCAAATCTTTCTCTATTACTTTTAAAATTAACTTTGGTATAAAATTAGATAAAAAATATTAGCTAACTTTTATATAATATAAAAAATATATTATTCTATTACAATTTGAGTTTTCATATTATATATAATTTATTATTTTTATGTCAAGTTATTGTCAATATGTATTTTCTATCTAATTTTAAACATAAATTAATTTTTAAAATATGAAAAAAAATAAAATATAAAAAGTGTAGAACCAAAAGTGAAAAATTATCAAACAAAAAAATCCAAAATGTTGTTTACCCAAAAAAAGATGAAAGGTATGGACTTGACAGGGCAATGCTTGGGTTTGGCTTGGGCTTGAGCCTGCGAACCCACAACCCATGCTTCTGCTTGGTCTTGGGCTGGGCCTGCGTCTTTTGTTTGAAATGATTTGCAGACCTATACGAGTCAGTCAAGTTCAGTAGGCTCTAGAATTTTCTCTCCTTTCCCTTCTCAGTTTTTTTTTTTTTTATTTCGTCAATAATTTGTTTGTCATGTGCATAAAAATAAAATAATATTTTTATCTATTTTCAACTAAAATGTATATTTATTTCAGTGTATCATTTGCATTAATTTTAGTCATTTTAACTATACTAAAAAAAATATCAGTATAATTATGTCAAAAGTGTGATTTTTTTTTTTTTTTTAAAGAGAGGTGAGTGTAATTTTCCCTTTACTTTTGTATATTAGAGATTGTAATTTGGGAATGAGGAGTGTTGTATATGACAAAATTGAAACTCTTAAATCTTTTAATAGCCCTGTTTGGTAGAGTTATGGGAAAGTGATTATAAATTATAGTTTACAGCTGTGAACATAAGCTGGTAACCTGTTTGGTGCAACTGTGGGATTATGGATTTAAGCAGCAGAGTAGTGCTTGATAAATAAGCTGTAAAATAACTTTTTGCTGTGTAATTGTTATTTTTGTCCTTATGAACATAAAAATTGTAATTTTGTCATTTTCTTCACTTTAAATTTTAAAAAAGTTATTTCATTAATGGAAGTTGATATAATTAATACCTAATTTGGTACATTTTTTCGTCACCTCAAATTTTTTTTTTTTTTTAATTTTAATATTGAGTTCACAAAGGAACATAAACATGTCATTGCGATAAAAATATCATTTTTTTTTTAATATTGAGTTCACAAGAGAAGCCTAGCCCTTACTCATAATTTCTTTAATTATACCTCATATTGTATTTAATTATAATATTTTTTCTTTTTTTTTTCAATTATGATTTAAAAAATTAAATTAATTTTTTTTTTTAAATTATAAGATATATATGGTTCATACATAGCATTTCCTTTTCTTATTTATACTTTATAACCTGAATGCTATTTGATCAAATTGGATAGGGCTGTGATGAGAGCAAAATTAGTAAATAAAATAAAATAGAGAAACAACTAGAGGACATTAAAATGGATAATTGCCAGAAAAATCATCAAAACTTTTTCCTTTTTAAAGGTAACAATAAAAGAACAAAACTTTGAGGCACAGCCTCAACAATTCATATAGGAACACGAAAACAATACTTCTATTAAACAAGTTTTCGTGATTTTTATTTTTTTTTCTTTTCAAAAAATAAAAAGCTATAACAAACATCCCCTAAATTTGGCAATAGCTGAACAATACAACCAAATCTAAGTTCCATCTCTGAGTAGTCTTGAGAAAATTGTTGATGCTATTTGCTAAGCAAACCAAACATATTATCTCCATTAGTTTCTCTTCACTCCTAACAAATATGGAAGGCAGAGAAGTTGTGAGCTCTGAGTATGTTGAAATAGGCCTTGCTAGCTCAAACTGAGACCTGAAATCCATGTCTACTATCAACCTCACTGTTTCATCACCACCACCATTGCTGTCCTTCATCAAAACATCCATATATTCATAATCACCTGTAAATTCAAACATTTCATGAACACAACACCACACACATATCAGAAATGGGTCCTTACCAAAATCCACAGAGAGAGAGATGAGAGAGAGAAAGAGACCTGAAGGGCGACCAATGGTAGCAGGCCAGGAAGTTCTACAGAGAGAGGCTTCAAAACCATCCCTAATAAGCCTCAGGACAATCCATGTTGATGCCAAGTCCAAAAACATGCAGCACCATTAATAGGTACTAAGGTATTATATCAATGAATGTTGTTATCCAGCAAGCTAGTAGATTGGGTTATGATAACAGCACAAGTTCAAAGTAGTGGTTGTATTTCAAATTTGATAACAGCACAAGTCCAAAAACATATTGACAACCCAGTTTTTTATAAGTTTTTTCAGAGTTCTATAAGCAACTATTAAGTTTTTTATTATATTTTTTACCTAACCTCAAGCAATGAATATCACAACCCAGTTTTTTATTATACTTTTTACTTAACCTTAATGAATGAATATCACAACCCAAGTCAACTCACATAATTATAAACTCTTTACTAGCAAGATTCTTATATGAAAACATAGCCAAAGTGAATAATAGAAAAAAAGAACTTGCAAATTGGCACTACAATCTAGATGCCATATATCCAGATTCCTCTCTATCAAGAGACCTAAATGCCTTAATGTAAGTAAGGGTGCACTACATCCTCTAAGCTAGGTTCTCTGTAAAACTCCACAGAAATAAATTACAAAGTAGTCTCCGAAAATTCTCAAACATGTCTTTAAACTTTTATTACTTGCCTAGCCAAGTGACATCACTTGAAGCAATTCTATTGCAAAAGAAATAATATCGCTCATTTTCAGTTTCAATCTATCAAAGGTTCACTAAGCCAATTTAATTGATATATAGGCAACAATCAAAAAACAAAACACAATAAACACAAATTAGAAAATATAGCCATCCACAATTGGCATTTGGCCTACTTGAAAAAAATTATAATGCTTTCTTTGTGTGAGGAAGTGTCTCAAGCTTGAGTCTCATTCAGGAAGAATTTTTTTAACCAATGTAGAGGAATTTATTTATTTATTTTAGAAAAAAAAAAATAGACAGATGATACTCCAAGTTAATTTCACAAGCAAGAAATTAGGTGAATCATCAAGTTAATTGCTACTACTACTGTGGGGACATATTTTTGGGTAGTCCACGTGGCCGAGGTTGTTAGCCGAGGTACCACGTGGGCGGACCATGATGCCGAGATATGGTGCAATAATACCAGAATCTGAGATATTTGGATAGAGGACTAGAGTCCTAGATGACATCAAACTACATATTTGGATAGAGATGAGACTCTTGAAAAAGTTCATCTTAATCTGAATAGTGTGAGTTGTGATAGATGTTATCCTTGTAAAGGATAGAGTTCCTTGAAGTAAGATTTCTAGGGGAAGTTGGACACTGACCACTATAAAAGTGAGGCACCCCCATGGGTCTAAGGTATGCTTTTTATGTTCTGTCTAGTGAGTTAAGCACTATTAATTATTTTTGAGAGATATTTGATTACTGACTTGAGCGTCGGAGTGCCCCCGGGCGGATGAACCACTGCCGGATTCTTATCTTTTTGTGACAAGTTGTTCGGGGTTAATCTATTCTGCCGGTGCTCTCCAGCTGAGTTCCCCCTTTGGTTGTGTGGTCAGAAATCAACACGCACAATTTGGCGCCGTCTGTGGGAACTTAGTAAGGATAGATGGCCAACAACAAACAGGAAGTGAGGGAGATGACATCCACAGTAAGGAAGAGGAGCTTGTAGATCCTAACACTGAAGGAATGGACCATAACGGAAAAGTGCAAGAAGTGAATCCTGAGGCGAATAATGTCGCCAAAGGCCAGGAAGGGAATAAGAAAAGTAGCCGAGACGAGTACTACTGTGAAATGGACCTTCAGGTATGGAGGGACAGATGACGGAGAAAATACGAGGAAACTGAAAAACATAGCAAATATGTTGACAGATCTACAGACAGTGGTCAACCTCATGATGTAGAACAACGTGATGCAACCGCTCATCCCCATTACAGGACATGTCGGCACCAACAACCAAAACTGGTGCCCAGAAGACACGATCCAGATCCCGGATCCCAGATCCTAGAAGACAAGATCTCGGCCTAGATGATTAGGTCCGAGGAGACAAGAGCTCAGCCGAAGTGAGCAGATCCCGGATCCCAAATCCTAGAAGACATGATCTCGGCCTAGATAATTAGGTCCGAGAAGACAAGAGTTCAGCCCAAGTGAGCAGATCCCGGATTCTAGATCCCGGATCCCAGATCCTAGAAGACATTATCTCGGCCTAGGTGATTAGGTCTGAGAAGACAAAAGCTCAGATCCCGGATTCCAGATCCCAGATCCTAGAAGATATTAACTCGGCCTAGATGATTAGGTCCGAGAAGACAAGAGCTCAACCCAAGTGAGCAGATCCCAGATTCCAGATCCCAGATCCTAAAAGACATTATCTCGGCCTATGTGATTAGGTCCGAGAAAACAAATAGCTCAGATCTCGGATTCCAGATCCCAAATCCCAGATCTTAGAAGACATTATCTCAGCCTAGATGATTAGTCCTGAGAAGACAAGAGCATAACCTAAGTGACAGATCCTGGATTCTAGATCCCGGATCTTAGATCATAGAAGACAAGATCTCGGCCTAGGTGATTAGGTCCGAGAAGACGAGAGCTCAGCCTGAGTGAGCAGATCCAAGATTCCAGAAGACACGATCTCAGCCTAGATGATTAGGTTCAAGAAAAAAAGAGCTCAGCCTAAGTGAGCAGATCCAAGATTCTAGAAGACAAGATCTCGGCCTAGATGATTAAGTCCGAGAAGATAAGAGCTCAGCTTAAGTAAGCAGATCTCAGATCCTTGAAGATAAAAAAGAAACACACAAGTTCAGACTGAAGTCGGCCAGGTTAAAGGCTTTTTATATAAGGTCCACAAAAGAGTATGTGGAAGTCATGCAGGGGGCAGATCCCTTGCCCATAGAGCAATATCGCAGGGATTCTTTTGGCCTTACATGCAAAAAGAAGTTGAAGCCTATGTAAAAAAGCGTAAAAATGTTGTTGAAATCCACCTGCAACGTGCGAGAGAACAACAATTCGGCTGGGGCCATACCAGCAACAACTTGCTAGGGCTTACAACAAAAAGGTCAGCCCAAGAGAGTTCAAGGTTAGGGACCTTATCCTAAGAAAGGTTGTCGGCAATAAGAAGGATCATAGGGAGGCCAAACTTGGCCCAAATAGAATTATCTCGGTTACGGGCAATGGGACATATCGGCTGAAGTAATAATAGAGTGCTAGTTTGATTTTTGTGAATTTGAATCTGTGCGATAGGACCGACCAGTCTTATGACGATGTTTCCGAATGAAACATGACGAATAACTTAGACTTATTATATGGCATAGTTAAATTATACTTGCATATAATAGAGTTGAACTAAGTTGGCGATGTTTCTGAATGAAACATGACGAATAACTTAGACTTATTATATGACAGAGTTGAATTATACTTGCATATAATAGAGTTGAACTAAGTTGGCGATGTTTCTAAATGAAATATGGCAAATAACTTAGACTTATTATATGACAGAGTTGAATTATACTTGCATATAATAGAGTTGAACTAAGTTGGCGATGTTTCTGAATGAAACTTGACGAGTAACTTAGACTTATTATATGGCAGCGTTAAATTATACTTGCATATAATAGAATTGAACTAAGTTGGCGATGTTTCTAAATGAAACATGACAAGAAACTTAGACTTATTATATGGCAGAGTTGAATTATATTTGCATATAATAGAGTTGAACGTTGGCGATGTTTCTGAATGAAACATGACGAGAAACTTAGACTTACTATATGATAGAGTTGAATTATACTTGCATATAATAGAGTTGAACTAAGTTGGTGATATTTCTGAATGAAACATGACGAGTAACTTAGACTTTTTATATGGCAGTTGAATTATACTTGCATATAATAGAGTTGAACTAAGTTAAATTCACCTAGACTTGCCATGTCGGCAGAGTTAAACTCAGAATGGAACTAAGTTTGCTTTAGAGAAACCAAGGTTGAACACCTCGGCTAGTCTTTGTTTAAATCAGACTTCGGCGAAATTGAAGATGCATGCTTAACGTGAACATAAGTGACACTTGGGTTCACATTAGGGGGCAGGAAACATGAATAAAGAATAGAGTTAACACTTGTTGAAATTTTTTACAAGTTGGAGTCAGCCGAGGTATCCAGATGAGGGGACACTCGAGTTGTTGGTTACCCGAAATCACCAACCAGTTCGTCAAACCATGAAATATTGGAAGGCAGTAAGTACAAGTAAGGAAACAATACTTGTTAAATGTTGTTTAAAGAATTTTTATAAAATCCCATTGGCCGAGATCACAGTAAAAGGTGAACTCCGAGGTAAGTTGGTCCGAGGTGGCCAACTAAGGGTGTACCCGAGATGAAGTGGATCTGAGGTGGTACGTGTCAGATGTGTTCTAACCCGAAGTGATTACATAGTTAAAGTATACTTAGGAGAAGTACAAAAATATTCTAAGTATGGAATCATACAAGACAGTAAAGACAGAGACAAGCATTGAACACTTAGTCAAAAAGAGGACTTGCATTCAAAAAGATAACTTGTTCAGATACAAAAGAAAGCACCGCGGCCCAAAGCAAAACAAGATATCAATATGGAATCTGACTCCACCTTCAAATGATAGATACTACAGGGAAGGGCATATATGTCTCTCCAAGCATCATGGAATCCTCCTCCCCAGCCAACCTTAGATGAATGTCAGCTGGAATGAAGAATTCTTGACGGAAGTATTCTAGTTTATTGGAGAAGTTTACCCTCAATTTGAACATCCCCATGACCTCGGCCAGGGTGAATTTGGCAAGGAAAGTTGGACTATGTGGGTTAAAGACCTCGGCGAAACCTTAAGGACTGTTGGGTTATCAGTTTTAGGGTTCTAAGGAAGGTAAAAATTTGTTTTAGTTTTTCTAAGTGTGGATTCTAGCAAATCCCAAACCTACGTCTATACAAATGTACAGGATTCAGAGGCAATAATCTACTAACAAGCAAGAACAGACAGAAAAAATAGGTCTCAAAAACATGAAAATATGAAGATGGGCTCAAGAACATAAAGGACAAAATATGAGTCAAAGCAAGCGAAGGCATGTAGAACAATGAGATTCGAATATGAATACAAGATGGCAATGTAGATGTAGATACAGATATTGTGTTTGTAACAATCCACATAAGGAATATATTTGAAAACAGTGGAGAACTAAAGTTAAAAATAAAAGAAATCAAGGACTTACAAAGTGAAGCCGAGAAAGTAAATGCCGGAAAGGGATTCGCCGGAGTCAAACAACGTTATGACTGGAACAGAACTGCTGAGTACACGCCAGAAGTGGTGACCAGAGTTGTAATAGGAATGAATGCTTCAAGAACAGTGATGATGGTTTGCAGAGGCCAAGAGAAAGAGAGTCTAAAGGCACAAGTAGACACGAAATGAGAAAATGAAAAGGTTTTGCTAGAATTAAAAAAAGATGGCAAAAAGTTATGATTTCGATTCCCGATGTGCCCGCCCTGACATCAAGTGGCGGGGGGTAGAACTGATGCGACACAATAGGGACGTGATTGGTATACTCCAATCTGATGATGATCTTGATTGAGAAGTGTGATCTTAGTTGAGGTATTGATCTTGGTTGAGATGTTGAAATTGGATGAGGGCAGAACTTGTTTATTTTTGGTTTCTGATGAGATGATACTAGGATCTTGATATTCTTGAACTAGCAAGTCATGATCACTGCTAGTAATGTGATCTTTGTTGAGATGTTGGACCTGGATGAGATAGAATATGATGGTTCTTGATTCTTGATTCTTGATACTGGACGAGTGGACATATGAGTCCTTATTTCTTAGCGCCGACAAGTCACGATCTCGGTCGGAGGAATACATGTATAGGTTCCATCACCTCAGTTTGCCAAGGTAATAAAACCTAGGGGGCAATTGTGGGGACATATTTTTTAGTAGTCCACGTGGTCGAGGTTGTTAGCCGAGGTAAAACGTGGGCGGACCATGATGCCGAGATATGGCGCAATAATACTAGAATCTGAGATATTTGGATAGAGGACTAGAGTCCTAAATGACATCAAACTATCTATTTGGATACAGATGGGACTCTTGAGAAAGTTCATCTTAATCTGAATAGTGTGAGTTGTGATGGATGTTATCCTTGTAAAGGATAGAGTCCCTTGAAGTAAGACTTCTAGGAGGAGTTGGACACTGATCACTATAAAAGTGAGGCATCCCCATGTGTCTAAGGTATGTTTTTTTATGTTCTTTCTAGTGAGTTAAGCACTATTGGTTATCTTTGAGAGATATTTGATTACTGACTTGAGCGTCGGAGTGCCCCCGGGTGGATGAACCACCGCCGGATTCTTATCTTTTTGTGACAGGTTGTTCGGGGTTAATCTATTCTGCCGGTGCTCTCCAGCTGAGTTCCCCCTTTGGTTGTGTGGTCGGAAATCAACACCCACAACTACTACTAGTACTTTAAAAGTAGAAATGATTGACAAAAGAAAAAGAAAAGAACATTTGAGGTATCTTTTAACATTGTAATGCATACTTGCGAACTGGTTGAAATTGGAATTTGAACTCTACAAATAATCGATTAATTCAACTAATACAAAAATGTCACATTTGAACTCTTTTAAACCATTCCACATAGTTATGAGCGCAATCCACGACAATTTTTTAATTCAAACCCTTCACTTTAACGGAAAGGTATGGAGTTCTCAAAGACTGCATTTCCTTTGTTCCAAAAAGGCCAAGCAACCAAAAGTTGAGAAGATTTGTCACAGATATTCCCTACTGTATGAATCCACATGATCCTATCATAAGTAACAGAATAGAATGAAAATTCAAATTCCAAGTCCCCAACCCCTAGTGAGCCCATGCCCCCCTTGTTAGGCATTAGTGAAGTCAACTCAAACCATAAAAAGAATAGTTATTCAATATAAATGGTGAAAATGGGCAATAAAAGCCATCATGTGAATAATTAGAACTGGCTAATTAAATAGATTAATCCACTTGGTAAATTTTAATTGCTAATTTGTTTAAGAGTTTGGCCTATTCATCCCCCTCTAGGCACAAACATAACTGTTTCCGCAATTTTAGCGAATAACACTACAAGAGTAAATACATGTATATATCATACAAAAAAACTAATGAGCATGTATGGAAAATAATTTTTAGCATTAACCCACAAACATATTCCTTGCGGTCCACAAAGTCAACTAGAGCTGAGCAAGCAATTAAACTAACATGATTCAAAGGTTAGTGTAGTTTTAAAAAATTGTCATTTTTGGGTCTTTTTTCTTTGAAATTTGATTTTGTAAAGTAGATTTTGCCCAACATATACAAAAACAAAACAATTATAAGAGCTCAGTCAGTCACAGGGAACCAAATTTATGCATTTAAAATTGAAAAACATCTAAGGATTAAATAAATAAATAACAGATCACAGTAAAAGGTGGGTTTTCAACCGTAATCACAGAGTGGAGAAGAGAGGCGTTTTCAACCCTAATCACAGAGTGAAGAAGAGGGATATTTCACAGTAATCAGAGAGAGAAATCTTATATATGTATATATATATATATATATGTATTGTATATAACTTCTCAGTCATGAAATAAACCCTAATCGATGTCTATATATATATATATATATATAAATGTATTTGTATATATCACAGTCATGAAATGTTACCTTTTCGATGTAGATGAACGGAAAACAGGGGACGACTGTTCTTGGAGAGGTAGACGATGTTCTACAAGCACCAATCTGTTGCAATCAAGAAGCAGACGGCTATTCTTCTCGGTCGCCAGAAAGGAGAGGAGAAGAAGAGAGAAGATTATGAGAAGCGAGAGTGTGTTTAGGGAAACAGAGATAACGGGTATATATAATGGCAATTTCATAAATATTGAAGTTTGGGAGGGACATTTAAGTCATTTAACCCTCCAATCCCAGCTCCGCGCTTGAGTCGAAATCCTTAAGCACCCAATCACCAACTTTTGATATAAGTTGAAAAATAGCTTAATCTAAGCTATAAGTTGGTAACTTAAACTGTACCAAACACACTATTTTAACTTAAATTAAGTTAAAAGTTAAAATAATCAGCTTATAAGTCCTACCAAACAAGCCCAATGGAGTGCAAAGATTCTTACGAGTTAATCTACCTTTACTTGATCTACAAGTATGATTTTACATGAGCCTAGTTAGCATTTTCAACTAGTTAACCTATTTTAAGTTTGAGCTCAAGCTTTGTTCTCCATTTAATCATACTTAGTTATCATAAAAGTATCTTGGATTTTTTTTAAAAATTTTTTGGAGGATTTATTTTGGTCTTTAGGCCTTAGCCCATTCCTTATGTAAGTGAGGCACTCAACAAAAACTCTAATTTTTTGAAGTCCTTAAAATTTTATTTTCTTTAATATTTGTGAAAAGGTTCTGTTGGGAAAAAAAAAAAAAATCTTTATTTAAAGGCCCTCCAAATTTAAAAACCTTATCTAAATGCTTAACAAAAATAACAATCAATCTGTTTGATTTTAATTTTTTAAATTTAATTTTTTACAAATTGAATTTTTTGTTTTTAGTGAATATTTTTAAAATTTGAAACAATTTTTTTTTTTTATACTTTTTTAGATGCACCTTACTTAGATATATCTAAATAGTAAAATATTTGTGAAAAAAAATTTGAAAAATTAATAAATACACAAAAATATAAAAAAATGTATTGAATTTATTTTATTTTATATTTTTGGTATTTAGTGAATTTTTTAAATATTTTTTCACAAATATTATATTTTTTAAGTACATTTATGTTAGGGGTGTCTAAAAATTACTTAAAATACTAAAAAAATTCAGTGAAAACAAAAAAAAATACGAAAAACGAAAAAGTAAAATTTTTTAAAAAATGAATTATGAAAATAGAAACCAAACAGAGTGAATATTGTTCAATGATCCATAAAAAAAATATATATATATATATATATATTCATCTAAAGGTCCAAGAAAATAGAAACACTTATGTATTCATGGTTTGAGTTGCAGTAATACTGTGAGCATAATTTGAATACAAAACGCCCAAAAAAATATATGTAGGTGAAACTCATCTTGAATGCGAGATGTGTCATATTTTAAATAAATTTTACTCATTTAATGCATTTGCTGTGCACATTAGTTTTGATTTTGCATACTTAACACTGCTCTTTGAGTTGGGGCAAGACTAGCATGCTAATAATGATGTCACTTTTTGTAATTTTAATTTTAAATTAAAATGTTTAATATTTTTATTTATAATTTTGAAAAGTATGATTCATATTTATACGGGATAAAAACAGATTTTGTACGTGTTGATTGTCGATTAATTAACACACAACTTTCTTCTTAAATAACCTCGGCGAATAGAGATGCGATATAGTTATGATAGATAAAAATGTTAGGAGAATGGATAGACTTAAATTGACGTGGGATAATGTATTAAATAACAATATGAACCTCTTTAATTCAATTAATCAAATAGTCATTGATAGAATTAAACAAAGAAAAATGATTTATATGACCAACTCCATTTAATAGAACTTAAGACTTAAGTTGATTGGTTAATAATTTTAAAAAATATTTGTAATCACATCATTTGAGATGATTTTGAATTAAATTTTTTTTTTTTCACCAGATTATTCATCAATAGTCAAAATAAAGAACTCAATCAAGCCTTGAAATTGAAACTTCGAACACATCATTAAAGATTTGTAGATGTCATCTAATAAATCGCTACTCCAGTAATTTAGCTAACCCATGTGGTATGGATATGGGGTGACAACTAGTCAACTCATATCTCATCATGTCATCCACTGTTGTAAATAAGGGATAGCTAGCGTGGGCATGAAACGTGCCTGCTCTTTGAGTTGGGGCAAGACTAGCATGCTAATAATGATGTGACTTTTTGAAATTTTAATTTTAAATTAAAATATTTAATATTTTTATTTATAATTTAAAAAAGTAAGATTCATACTCATACAGAATAAAAACAGATTTTGTAGGTGTTGATTATCGGTTAATTAACACATAACCCTTCTCCTAAACAATCTCGGCGGATAGAAATGTGATACAGTTATAGTAGATGAAAAAGTTAGGAGATTGGATAGATAGAACTTAAGACTTAATTTGATTAGTTAGTAATTTTAAAAAATATTGTTATCACATCATTTGAGTTAGGGGTGGGTGCGAGTCGATTGTGGTCACGTAATCTCTAATCTATCATCCATCCGTCAGATTGGCGGATTGGAGAAAATTAATCCGCATCCGTCTGTCAATCCGACGGATGTGGATTGAGCGGATTGGCGAATTAACGGATGGATGCGAATCGGTTTGGCAGTTTAAAATTTATAAATTTTTAACATAATTCAACTTGTGCACTTCCTAAAAAAAAAAAAAGTATTACAGTCAATAACTTAAAAAAGTATTACAATCACTGCATGTCTTATCCAAAAAAAGAAAGTTTAAAACTTTAAAATATTATAATCAATGCATGCTTCATTCAACCTAAGGGTCGGTGGCATTGTGGTTAAGGTTGGGGTTTAAGCCCCAAGGTCACAAGTTCAATTCCTTTCCCATTAGACCAATCTCCTGGGCGAAACACGGTTGGTTAGGAGGTTGGACCTCAAGTTGTCTAATCGCACTTGGTGTGGGTTCAATGCTCCCCCGCTGTGCGAGTGAAGCTTGTCTTGGTATTACAATATGTGATTTTTAAAATATAAAAACAATTCAAACCACCAGAACCATGAACATAGTAGTAATAGAGATTGTATGCCTTTGTATTGTTATATCTATATTTGTTTTTGAAAACAAAAACCAACCAGCATATATTATCTTTTTTATTTATTATTTTTAGAATTAGATTTAAAAACAAAAAAATATAGATAAACAATACATTTATTTTTTTCAATTCAAAAAATATATTCAAGTTAAAAACTCTTTTTCAATAAAATATATTCAATTGAATATTTAAACTTTTTTTCAATTGAGAATACAAATAGAATATCTAAATAAATTGAAAACACAAAATCTTACAAATTCTAAGAGTGCTCGCAGTTTAATGATTCGGTTGCGGCCAAAGGAACCTCAAATCCGTTATCTATCCAAAATTAGACGAATTGAAAAAAATCAATCTGCAACTGTTTGCTCGTCAACACGCATCCGTCCAAAATACGATAGATCGATTTGGTTCGATCGATTTAAACGAATTGATATATCTGCTGCTCACCCTTAATTTGAGAAGATTTTGTATTTGAATTTTTTTTCCACTAGATTACTTTTCAATAGTCAAAATAAAGAACTCAATCATGCCTTGAAATTGAAACTTCGAACACATCGTTTAAGATTTGTAGATGTCGTCTAATAAATCGCTACTCCGATAATTTAGCTAACCCATGTGGTATGGGTATGGGGTGACAGCTAGTCAACTCATATCTCATCCATGTCATCCACTGTTATAAATAAGGGATAGCTGGCATGGGCATGAAACGTGCCTAACAAGCTTCACTCTCAAGCTTGTCTTAATGAAAAGCAAAGCTTATAAGGAAGTTAGTTAAAATTTAATTTTTTGATTTTTCTTTTGAAAAAATATGTAAAAAAAATAAAAAGATGATATGATTTAAAATAAATTAAAAATTAACTCTTGACTTTTAACCATATCTTAATGAAAAGCATAATATATCATATAAGTGGTTATGTAATGGGATTTTAATTTTCTTATATTGTTATTTATCGATATATCATTTGATATAGGTGAATATATCATTGTATCATTGATATTAAGGCTTATTTTGAGAATTTGGTTAAAAGTCACTTCTTAACTTGTAACCCACTCCCCCTCTCATAAAAAAGTTTAAAAAAATCAAAAAAATAATTTTTAACCATTTTCTCAAAACACCTATAATACATATTTTGATATCATTATTTGAAATTATGATCTCAAGTAATGTACATGCGATGGGTGTTCAGAAAAAATAATAATAAAAAAAAATAGATGCAATTATCATCATCTTGAAAAAAGAAATTCAAATATAGATGGTGGAGAAAAAAATTGAAAAAATCAAAGTTTGAAATAAAGACTTTAGACAGTTTATGTAGGAAGTTCCGAAATATTACATGACTAGTATGTCCGTGTTTAAAAGTACGGTATAATTAATAATGAGATCAAAATATAATTGAATATAGAATTATTAAGTTAAAATGTAACTTATCAAATTTGTTGCTAAACATTTGATGTGAAAATATAAATATAGGACCGATTAGTTATCTGGAAATAAAAATATATTATCTTTGTTACTGAGGTGGGCTTTTTTAGTCTTTAAAGAAATCACACCACCCCCATTATCTCTCTTATCTCTCATTGTGAAAAGATTATATTTTAATAGTAAAACTAAACCATTTTTTTTGTTAACAGAACCCAATTTTAACCCAATTTAAATTTTGAATTCAAATTTGTTTGCCAAAGAAAAAAACATTTTCCAAAAAACATCTTCAAATTATATTTTGATCTCGTCATTAAACATATTCAATTTTTTTATTTATTTAAATTTTCAATTCAACTTTGTAAACTAAAAAAAATTTCCACAAACATTTTTTAAACATGACTATAATCAAACACAGCAACACCAGCCAACAAAAAAAAAAAAAAAAACAAACAAACAAGAAGAAGAAGAAGAAGTAGGGAAGAGGGATTTGGAAGGAAAGGGCATGTGAAATTGGTCTCTCTCTCTCTCTCTCTCTCTCTTTTTTAAATTTTTTTTTTATTTTTACTAACTACAAAACTCATAAATCTAGGGATGCTCTTCACTTTTAAGAGCGTAAAACACATAAACCCATAAATTTAGGGCATGCTCGGGTTATAAAAAAAATAAAAAATAAAAATAATGCTTGGTTTCTCACTCCTCTTCCTTTCTCTCTCTACCTCTCTCCCAACCCCTCAAATTCCAAACCATTCTCCAACAATTTCTTCCAAAATCACAGTTTCTTTCATGGACCACAACTCAAGATTCAAAAACTCTCACTGTTGATCAGAATTCAAAATCACCCTCTTCGTACAATTACACCACCCTCACCGACAACAACCCTCTTCGAAACCACCCGTTGCTACTTCATAATGCCTCTTTCACGCTACCTCCAACGCGACGCAGTGGGGCCAAAACCTTATCCGCTGCTATCTACGACAACACTACCATCGACTGCGACTTCAGCAGGTATCCTACGGCAATGGTTCATTTGGATCCAATGCTCCCTGTGCCGAAAATGCTACACTTAGACTGACACAATCTTCAATTTGACCAAATTGACTCGCTAAGCTACAACAACTGTCAGATGTGTCTCTATCAGGTATTGTACAACGACGATTTGTTCACGGTGGGCAATTTCTCAACCGAAATTTTGATGTTTCGGAGGACCATAGTCCCCAACGTTGCTCTCGAATGCGGTCACGACAACGAAGGCTTATTCGTCGACGCCGTCGAGTTGTTGGGTTAGGGTTGGGGGAAGTGAGGCTAAAAGACAAAAGAGAGAGTGTTTTGTAAGGCTGGAAATTGGTAAGTGAGGCTAAGAGCCTTAAGAGAGATAGGAGAATTTAAGAGAGTGAGAAGAGCCTGGGGGAGAGAGGGAGTGAATGTGTGTTTTGAAATTTAAAATGTGGAAAGTGAGGTTGAGAGAAAGAGAGATAGGAGAGTGTAGAGAGAGAATGAGGTGAGACATGAGAGAGAAAGAGGAAAGGTGGGTGAGTGTAAAGTTTTAGATAATGATGTTAGATGTGAAGATGCTGTGGTGCATAAAGCACAGCAGCAACTGCGGCACAAGGTACGGGATTGCTTTGTTTCTTTGTTTTGTTTTATTTTTGTTTTTTCTTTTTGGCTCATTGTTGTTGAATGGATTGGCTTTTAAAAATATTCCTCAAAGTGTTTCATTAATTTTCTTATTGGATTCATTTATTTAAAGGAAAAACCTTTGACCAAAATATTACTGATTTTCTTATTAGTTATTAAAAAATATTATGCTTACATCTCATGTTTGAGTATTTGTTCAAAATCAAATAATGTTAGAAAATTTTAAAATTTTAATACATATTTAAATAAATAAATAAATATATATATATAAATTATATTAAAATGTAAACATGTATATAAATATAAAAAAGTGTGTAAGAATATGTAAAATGTGTATTAAAATTTTAATTTTTGAACATTATTTAATTTTTAACAATTTGTAACCTAATTTTTTAAATACAACAAATAAGAAAGTCAATAATAATTTGGTTAAAGTTTTTTGGGGAAATTATAAAAAAAAAAAAAAAAACCTCCTAGGATTTGACCCTTATAACAAAATAAGACCTTAGATTTTAATTTTGTCAATTTAAAACCGGGAAATGCCCATTTGAGCCACTTTTGAGCCACAAAATTTGAGCTACGTAGCATTGCCGTTTAAAACCTAATATTTTGATTTCTTTTCAATCTAAACTGTTTATCTATTAATACTAAGTAAAACTAACAAAAAAAAGAAAAAAAGAAAAAAGAAGGTATTTTAGCCATTAAACTCAAAAAAAAAAAAAAAATGCTATTTTAAACATTTTATATATACTACATTAAGTTTAATGGCTAAAATCCACTTTCTATGTCGGTTTTATTTAATAAAAATAGACAAATAATTTAGATTAAAAAAATATGGGTTTAAATTAAAAAAATTAAAACCAAAAAATTTATTTTATTACCATGGTCAAACTCTAAGATTTTTTTTTTTGTGATTTGTCCAAGGTTTTTTTTTATATTTTTTTTAAACTGCAGTCAAACTTTGTTTTAAGAGATACTTTTAAAAGTTCAATATCATTTTATACGCGCGCACACACACAAAAAAAAAAAAAAAAAAAACAAAAAACAAAAACAAAACTAAAAAACAAATCAAAGACTCATACCGGAAGAAGACATGTTGCATTGGAGAAAGTAGTGCAGAGATAGAATGGAGGTGATTGATAGTGAGAGGATTAATAGTGAGGGGATTGTTAGTGAGGGGATTAATAGTGAGGGGATTGATAGTGAGAAATTGTTAAATTATTTTTATATAAAATAATAAAACAAATAAAAAAATATAAAAATTAAACATTAATATTTTAAAAAAAATTCCCAATATATAAAAAATAAAAAAATAAAAAAATTTCTAATCCCCTCACTATGTTTCTAATATCATCTCTACCTCCTCACTATGAATCCCCCTTCCAAGGGTGTTAGTAAAACCAAGGTATTAGTAGTCCTAATGCCATCTCTCAAAACAAACAAGGTATTAGAGCATCTCCAACGGTAATAGGCATTTTATCTATTTAAACATTACTATAAAGTATATATTTTAGTTTGCCTATCAACTATTTCATGTTTTTACTCCAACCATGCTCTTTATTTTAGCTATTCATCTAAATACTATTAATTTTATAAAATGCCACATCAGCAACAAAGATGGAGGGAAATGATCCTAATGATTAAATACATTTTGCCTAGCCTTGAAGGCTAGCTATATGTAGCTAGTGAATGTGAGTTGAGCTAAAATGCCTAATCATATGCCTAGTGCATTGGAGTTGAAAAAAATGAGTTATACTAGGCATTTTGACTAACAAACATGATATACCTAGTGGGTTGTATTAGTAGTCCAAATCCCTTTCCTATAACCCCAAACAAACCGGGCCTTAAATTGTTAGATAAAATAATCTGAACCGTTGATTCAAAATGTATGTCTAGTACGTTTTGAAACATTTTCAAAAACCGTCATGCCATATTATATAGATTTATTTATAAAATGTTCTCAAAAAATTCAATTCTCTATGATAGTGTATTTTATACCAATTTTACTATTTTCATTTACTATAAACAATAATTTCATAAATAATTTTAATTTTCTGAATTATATTTTTTAATTGTAAAAATTATGAATATTAAATTAAACAAAATCATAAGCAACAATTGGATGAAAACAACTATAGCATAAAATTCATCATTTTCTGTAGTTTCAAACTATAATTTTTATTTGGTAAATAATCCAAAAAGGCTAAATTTTATCAAAATTACATCAATAGCTAGAACTATAGAAAATAATTCCATGGTGAATTCATAATACGTGATGGTTTTGTTTATGAAAATTTATTTAATTTCAATAATTAAAATCTTTTTTCGTAATTAATTTTTTTAATGAATTATTTGGTTCATATTTTAATTGAAATAAAATATACTATTATGAAAAATTGAATTTTTTCTATAAGAAACGAAATTTAGTTGTCCATGTAAACTTGAAACACTAAAATATAACTTATTAGTAATTTTTGAAAAAAATAATAAAATATAAATAAATAAAATTCAATGAATTCCAATTTTGACTTTTGACTACTCTACCAAGAGGTGCTCAATTAATAAAAATAGGATAAATTATAAATACACCCCTGAGATTTAATTAAAATATAAATTGTCCCTGTAGTTTTGAAAATTACATTCTACTCCTTGAGGTTTCTAATTTCATAACAAATCGCCTATTTTATTAATAAATTATCAAGTCAATTAACAATTTTTAATGATGTTAGAAATATGTTTCAATTAATAATTTAGGTAATTTTATTATTATATAAGAGAGCAATTACGAATTTTATTTTGTTAGTTAATTCTGTTAAATAAAAAATTCTAACAAGGGAGTATTTGTAATTTTTCAAATTACAGGAGACAATTTGTATTTTAAACAAATCTTAAGGAGTGTATTTGTAATTTACCCTAAAAATAATAGACCAGGGAATCAAATGTTATCCAACGCCTCGATTCCATCGAGAATTACAATCAAAATGCTTGCTAGGAATATAGGCTCCTCTATAAACTTTTGTATTACTGTTTTGTTATTTTTGTGTTTTGTTAAATTGTTGGATTGGGTATGTGTTCGTTTTGATCAGTCCCTATTGGATCTATGAATAAGCAAGCATGGAAAAAAAAGAAAAAAAAAAAAAAAAAGTCCATTTCGTATGTTTCGAATCAAGCATATATATGTTGTTCGTTTGTGTTGAATTTTTTTGCTAGTATGAAATGTTAAAATATTTAATTGAAGTAGTTTATTTTCACCTGGGAGCTGTTTGGTTGATGCATTGGATTGGTGGATGCATGATGGGCTTTGGGAATGCCACTGTTGCTGCAAAAAATGTAATGCTATGTATTAGCATAGCCTTAATAAAAAAAAGTATATTTTTTTTTTAACTATCTTATTTTATGTATAAATATGGTATGGATGTATGGGTTGAGTTGAGACTAACAGAGAGGGTGCTCTCCATTGAGAGAAGGAAGGAGTTTCCAATGTGTGATGAGATAGTGAGAGCTACACTAAGATGTTTACAGTAACCCACTCTATTGACATTGACATTAGAGACATTAGATCAAGTGATAGTTCTTTCTCTTTTATCCACTTTACTCATTTTTTTTTGATTATACAGTCCACTACAAATTATGAAAGAGATTTTATTTTGGACTTAAAAACCCAATTTCACCCCTATATTTGATCAAGCTGATAAGAAAGTCTTACATTCTTGAATTCAATACTATATTTTATAAGTAAAGGAAAATTTCTCTTTTAATGGCTCTACTCTACTATCAACGTTCAACATTTTTTCATCATACGGTCTACTATGAGCTATAAAAAAGATTTTATTTTAAACTTAAAAAACCGATTCCATCCCTATACTTGATCAAGTTAATAAAAGAATCTTACATTCTTACATCTAATATTTTATAAGGGAGTACACCAATTCTATTCATTGTTGTTAAACATTGATAGTTAAGTGAAGAAAAGAAAGACCATGACTTGAATAGGATTGGTGTACTCTCTTATAAAATATCAACAATGATAGGCGGTCCGAAAATTCATTGCTCGAATAGCTCGAAACATCCAAAACGACGTCGTTTTGAGTGTAAAACGACGTCGTTTTGACACATTTGAACCATTCGAGCCACACAAATTCGGCCCACCAAACATTTTTCAATGTTTAATATTTTTTTTAAGGTGTAACCAACTATGAAGGGTTGATATTTTTTTGAGTGTAACCATCTTATAAGTCACTCCCTTCAAGACTTAAACTGCAAAGTCGCACTCATTTGATCCCAAACTTACATAAATGCATCCGATCTCATACTCAATGCAAGTGCACCTGATTCCGTACTTCCAAACTTACATATATGCATCCTATCTCATACTGCATCTGATTCCATACTCGATGTAGTAATTGTCTTTGATACCACATAATAATACATACTCCACGAGCAAAACTCATTCTCAGTAACTATGGGCATGTTTGATTGGCTGAATTAAAGCATGAGATTGGAATTATTAATCCGTGAGTCCAATTATCTTATGTTTGTTTTAACATTTTGGTTTAGGATTATTAATTCAATGGATAATTAATCCAACAAAATTATAGAATTATTAATAATAGGGTAGGGGTGAGATTATTAAACCCATGAATAATTTATCCTATTAATCCAATTGGATAGTGAATACTACACTAATTTGATAGGATTATTAATATCTCACTATTAGTCTTGTAAATCAAACTTGACCTAAGAGACTAATAACATTCCTTCTAATCACAATGCAAGCAGAAAGCCAATTTTGTATTTTTATCCAATAACATAAACACACACAAAATTATCCAGAAAATTACTCTTATCATATTCAATCAATACATTCCTTCTAATCACAATGTAAGCAGAAACACCCACAAAAATATCCAGAAAATTACTCTCTCATATTCAAGTGTAGCCTTACGCCCCACTTTTGAAATAATTGCCAAACCAAAAGAGTAACAATTTCAGGCTATAACATGGCCAAGCACTCCAAAATATTTACAACCAAAACCCAGTTAAAGCCATGGAGGAGAGAATCACAATTTGCAAACAAGCTCATAATAAGATTCCAAGATGGGCATAAATGACCATTATCATTTTGTTGATGGAATGGAAATCATGAGATCACCAAGTTCTTAATACATAAACCCCAAATTAATAAACGAATTAAACAAGAAAAACAAAAGCAGAGAAAGCTAAGGCATGCTAGCTATAGCTCTCCTATGGTTGGACAACTTGTATCTGTTGCTGCTGATGCTGCATTTTCTTCTGCAGATTGACCTGGGAACATGATCGAACCGCTTCTCCAGATAGTGGGACAATGGGGATGTTATCGCAGTTGCATATCTCGATCATGAAGCCATCCGGGTCGTGGAAGAACAGTTGATCGACGTGAATCCCGCCTTCCTCCACCATCTGCCTCATGCATTCGATTCCCATTTCCTTCAGCTTCTTCTCCACCACTGCCATGATCTCACACTGCAATGACACAGAAAACACACCACGTATCGTTTAACTAATCTGACAGCAAGTTCCACATTCTGATCACTAAGTTGCTTAATCTCATATACTGTATACAATACTCTAATTAATTAAAGAGAAATACTGCGTCTCCCAATTCATCATTCCCAATTACACCTCAAACGGGGAATTTAAGGATGCAAAATTAAAAGGATGTAACACCACTCGGTATACCAAGATCAACAATTCTACATACTCTAATTTATCACCTTTAAATAACTCTAAATAGCTCTAATGATGTAGCATTGTTTGAAATATTATTAGGGTAGATTTTAAGAATAATAAATAAGGTGTCTCAAGTATTTTTTATACCCAGATATCAACTCATGGACAGTCTATACTACCTCAAATTCTGCACAAGTTGTAATTCTCAAATCAAAATAGGAAATTGTTATGCATCAAAATTCCATTCATTCTGTTTGATTTAGTTTTTAAAAACTGTTTTTAAATTTTTTGTTTTTCAAAATTTTAATCAAATTCTTATTTCAACCTATTTTAATTAAAAAAAAATTAAATCTGAAAATAAACCAGAAATTAAAAAATTATTAAGTATGTTATTTTTTGGGTACCTATTGAACCTTGAAAGTAAAAAAAATTAATTAAAATATTAAAAAATTACCAAAAAATATGGAAAATAAAAAATTCAAACATCTACTTTCATCATAAAGTCAAACAAAATGATTATTTTTAAACCTATCAGAACAGCATATTGTACACGTCTTGTTATGTCAATTCACAAGTTAAATTTTAAAAAAAAAAAAAAAAAAAAAAAAAACAAAATCAATTTTTTCTCTGTGTTTTTGGCATGCAACCTAAAAAAGCCAAAAAAAGTTGGAGAGAATCATCCTTGTCTTCATGTTGGGTTCCTTCTGTAACTATTCAGATACTGATTATTGTCATCATCCCAAGTTAGTTCAAGAAACTGACAAATTACATATAAATATATTGAAAATAATAAAAACATATTACAATTGATCAGATTGAAACTTGAAAGTACCTGGAATGAAATATGATTGTCCTTGGGGTCGATTTTGCTTTTCTTCATCATATGTTCTGGGTCTTCTGATTGCAAAAGATGTATTCCAATTCCATAACTGAACAACCTACATTAAAACCCAGAAACCCAAATCAATCAAATCAACAACCAAAATATTTTCCCGAGAAAATTAAAAAGAAAGTAGGAACTCCATTATTCTAAGTGGGTTTTTTTCTTACCAAGCTCCATCAAAATTAAATGAGTTGGGTCTTCTCACTGGGACGAACCCAAGAACATTCGTGTAGAAATCGATGGATTTCTCGAGTGATCTACAAACAAGTGAGACGTGATTCAGAGAGGTGAGCCGCAAAGGGTTTTCCAAATTTTCCTTCATTTTCTCAAGAAAGTTCAAAATTCAAGATTCTCTCAAGAAAGTTCAAAATTCAGAAAATAAAGATTGCCGGAACAGAGAAGAAGAGAGAATCAGACACTAAAAAACACAGAGAGAACAGAGAGATTGAGAAAAGTTGCTGAGATAGTCACGGAATTCTATGAAATTGAAAGGGTAGGGCTTGGTTTATATAGACGACGTGATAGGCCTTCATGTCCACCACGTATCCATGCTTTCATGTACACGTGTCAGATATACTAGGAGACATTTGACATGTTGCTGACTCAGATCATGAGACCTACCACCGACCGAGTAATTGTCATGGGTGCGAGTTTCATATTGGAAAATGTCATGATGTTAAATAATTTATCAAACCTTTTAGATGGTTAACACAAATTTATGTGTGGAATATGAGAGGTTTAATAAAAAATTTAATAAATTATTTAAAAATCTTAATATAGATCTTTTATGTTAGTGTAGGCAATCATTAATAATAATTGTTTTTTATTTTTATTTTTTATGATCAGGGGTTCAAATTAGTTTATGTGTGACTTTGACTAGTCCCAAAACGTGCCGTGGCTCCAAGGAGTCTACATAATTATATAGCCTACAAACTAAAAAATGATAAAAAAAAATAAAAATAAAACGATATTATTGGATAAACATATAATTACGTGATCTTCTTGACTTGTATAATAATTTTTGCTTACAATAATATTATATCTCACTAATTTTGAAATTCTAAAACCAACTTTCAATAACATGATAAGATGTAGCTTATGGCATATCACTTGGGTTAGTAGTCAAAATTGGGGTTGAAAATATTATTTTTTCATATTTACCACTTCCATGCTTGACACGTTCTCGTTCACAAAATTCAATCACAACTTCCTCTTATGAGGTTGGGTTTACACATTTGGTAGGAACCATTTAATTTGAGGTGGTTATATTCGATTTTAAGATTGAATTTTGTACATTTAATTTTTTTTAATAATTTTTTTACACATCCTTAGTTTTTTACCATTAAGAATTTTAACAATAATTATTAAAGAATTAATAAAAATAAATAATATTATATTCAAAACATATATATATATATATATATAAAATTCTATTATGAGGTGTCAATGGTTAGTTTCTTTATAAATTCAAATGTAAGTTAAATTTGCTTTATTAATAAACTACATGATAATTATTAAGAACCAATCTCCAAATATTTTTTAGATTGGGTTACATGAAGAAGCATCTTTTGCGTGAGACAACCCAAAAATCATGGTGCTAAGCAACACCCAACGTTGAATCCTCATGAGATGTTGATTAGAGCGAACTTCTAAAGCGGTGAGTGTGAATGTTGTAGGTTTGTAATTTTATATTTAACCTTCCACATGATTTGATGATTAGGCACTTGAATGAATGAACAAAAAATCATTTAATATTTTTGGTCAAAAGTTTTGTTATGTTATTATTTGATGTGATAGTTACTAAATTGTGAGTAACATTAACTAGCATTTACTTCTTTACCCTACAATGGTTTTTGTTTGGAAAGTAGTTATTTTTTAGATTTTTTTTGACTATTTAATTATTTTAATAAGTTATTTTAATTTGTATGTTTGGAAAGATGGGCAGAAATTTTTTTGAAAGGTGAATATTGGAAAAGTGTTTGAAATGATGTTTTCATATGAAATTACCAATCTGCCCCTGCATGTGTCCATGTACTGTTCCAACAGGAAAACGATTGTTTGTACGCTGAAGTGGCAGTGCGTGAATTTAGACGCTGCTTTTTAATTTTTTGTTTTTTTTAACAGAATTTGGACGCAGCTTGTAACCGCTAAAATGAGGCAATTCGGCACAAAATTCAAAATCTTTAATTTGTGAATTATAAATAAATTTTAAAAGAGCAATAAAAAAAGAAAAAAAAATTTATAACTTGTAAACAATTGGCATATTATGTAGTGTATCAACATACCTTCCGACATTATTTTAAACTTTACCCATTATACAAATTATAAATTTTTAAAAATTTAACAATTATTAGTAATCATCTGTTACCAATTGTTGCATATACAATTATTTATTTGTTTGATAGGTAACTTGTAATTATAAATAAGAATTAAAAAAAAATTGACAAACTTCTTACAAATTCAACTTTTAATTCTATCAATTACAAATTTGAGATTATTATAAATTTGGGCAACATTGGAATTTTAATTAAAAAAGTAAAATATCCATGCAGTTACAAAATTGTCCTAAATTTGAATTGTCCCCACACAAATTACAAATACAACTATAATTATTAGTCAATTTGCCGACAACTTTTACGTTTAATTATAGAAATTACGAATTGTAATTAATTCCTAGTTCAATTTATGGAGGTATCTCATGCACAGTTCATAGGACAGAGTTGAAGGCATGGTTTCTCATCATATGCATCAAGCATTCGTACCCACGAATAAAAAACATTTGTAACCGTCATTTAACAACAAATGACCATTACTTTGCATACTGTACTCTCCGCACGGTATTTCAAGAAAAAGTTAAACAACATACAAATTTATTATTCACTAAATATGAACAAATTAATTTGTGTCTCTTCACATTAATGTCAAGCTTTGTTGTTAATTTTTTTGTAAATTAATACAACAGTGTTTAAAACAAAAATCTGGGCAAAAACTTCAGCAAGAACTCTATTTAACCAAAAATTACACTATGTTTGGGAACTTAAGAGAGAAGAAAAGAAATGATTACTTAAGTAATAAAAAAAAAGAAATAAAATGATTGTGATTTCTCTCATTTTTGTTTGGATAAGGAAGAAAAAAAAAAAAGAAACGATTGTGATTTCTCTCATTCTTGTTTGGTTAGGTTTCATTAAGAGAAAAGAAAAGAAATTATTTTATATTATATTACCAAAATAACCTTTTTATATTTTCAATCATTTTATTTCTTTTATTTTTATAGGGACAAAATAGGTATTATGAAAATAGTGGTTTCTTTTCTCTCCCAATCTCTCCACTTTTGGGAAGATTGAAAATGAGGCTCATAAGAGAAATGAGTTTCTCTCAATTTCTTTCCATTTCTTCTCATTTCTCTATACTTAGTGTTGGAAATGGTAGAAAAATTCTGGGTAAAACTAGAATTCTTTCTCAAGTTTGGTCTATTTTTTAGGTGGGCCCCGAGTGTCGATTTACTCGGGTCAAAGTGGTAACGCGTTCTATGCCGCGTTGTGATTTACGTGGTATATTTGGTTGCTCAAAACCATTACCGAGTGAATGGAAAATTGAAGCCAAAGTGTGCTCCATGGAAATAGAGTTTTGGTGGAAATTTCTTAAGGTTGTAAATTGGCTTGTCCCACATTGATTTGGTGGGAAGTTTTGAAAGAGTTTATAAGGCTTGGGTGAGATACTTGGGGTGTGCCCCAAGGGGTACCCAAGTGTTTTAGAGGGAAAGGTTATGGGCAAAATGGGCTAGACCCATCGGACCCAAAAATCACCACACACGCACGTGCCGCCGCCGTCCATCGGGCGGGCTGGCCTGGGCGCTGGTGTGTGGTCTTTTTGGGCCAAAAACATTTGAATTTAATTTTATTTTTTGGTAAAATAAAATTCAGAATTCAAATTAAACTGGTTTGGATTTATTGTTCATCCAAATAGGGCCCTTCCCGTTTTCAAACAGAATTAAACTGGTTTGGATTTATTGCTCATTCAAACAAAGCCCTTCCCGTTTTTATCTGTTTGAATTATTAACCCAACAGATTCAAATCTGTTTAAATTTGAAACTAACAGGTTTCATACCTGTTCAATTCAAAACCAAGAGCCACCTTTACATCTATAAATAGACTAGCCTCCCATTTGGATTTCACTCCAATTTTCGTACTCCATTCTCTGCTTTAAATCTCTGCATTTTGCTGCATCTTATTTCTGAAAGAAAGAATGTAAACACTTTGTGTGTTCGACGAACGATTAAATTGTAGTGTTGCTTTTATTCGTTGATAAGATCATTTTATCCTGGGAGATAGACGTCCAAATTCTGATAGCACCGTAGAGAGGACAAATCTGTCTTAAGGACACAGTGTTAAACACTGAACTTGATCAGAAAAGTTATTCAGATAAATTAACCAAGTAAGTTGTTTAATTTTATTCTGTTTTTATTTGTTTATTTAATCAGATTTTATTTTTTGTTTTTGTAACAAAATAAAATCTGTGGTTTTATTTATTTATTTATTATTTAGAGTTTGATTTTTGTAATCAAACAAATTCTCTCATTTTCTTTATTTCTTTATATTCTTCTTGTTGTTTTGTACACAACAGAATTTAATCTATTTAAATATAGTGAAAATTGTCCTACACTTAGGTTATCCAAATAAATAAGAGAAATACATATCACTCCATTTCTTTTCTTTTCTCCCCAAATCACTCAATCCAAGCATAGTGTTAATTCCTATTTCATAAATCCGTGTTACTAACAAAAACAGATTTCGGAATTTAATAGTTTTTAAAAATGTTAATTTATATTTTCAACTCCTAACAAAATTATTAAAATACCAGAACCATCCATGTCCGCGGAACAAATTGTCAAGAACAAATTATGGGAAGAAAAACAAAAAACAAAAACATAGCACAGGCATCAATGTTTGAAGAAAAGATTTTAAAGAACTTTAAAAACAGAAAAATAAAATTAAATTCAGCATGACAATCTGTTTGACGAATAACTTTGTGTTCTTCTAGGATGTTTTGCTAAACTTTTTCGTGCAACAACATGTCAAAAAGCAAAGTTCGAAATACAAAGGAAAAAAAAAAATGGGCAAAAAAGATTATGACCAGATCGACAAATCTACCACCAAATACCATCAGTAGGGAGCAAAACACAGAAGGATCTTCAACATCGGAATGAAAAACTAGCAAAACTGAGTTAACAAAAGCTAGAAAAAGATGTAAAATCGGGTCAGTTCATTTACTTGTCGTAGTTCTTCGTCGATCACGTGGTCTGGAAGGGAGAGCTCCGCTGGGCAGAGATCTGCTGGAGAGAGATCCATGACAGGGAGTCTTCTTTCTTCTGTCGGTAAGTGAGAAGTGACAGAGAGTCTGCTTTCTTCAGTCGGTAAGTGAGTTCTTTCTTCAGTCGGTAAGCAAGAGATGAGAGAGACGATGGAAGATGAGTTGGAGAGTTATGACAATTGGATTGAAGAGTTATGACAAGTTCAAACATTCAAAGGGTAAAACGATAATTTCACCTTATAGTGCAACCTAACTGTACACAACCTCAACAACAAGAGATTTTTTGACTATTTTAAAAAAAGAGGCTACAATAGCCTATTACACCGTTTCGCAAACAAAGTCAATATACAATAGTTTTAAGAAATAAATTTTAGTAGATTAATTCGTATATTGTCGGACAATGAGTTAATAAAATGATGTATCAAAGTAAAAAAAAAAAATAGACTATAAAATTTAAAAAATGTTCTTAATAAATACACTTTTATAAATAAAATAAATATTTACTTTTTGAGAGAACAATTTTGGTGATAAGAACATGTTGGAAAAAATCATTAGTGTAAAAAAAATGGTTGGAAAAGTCGCCCGTGATGATTGGCGGTGGTTGATGATAGTAAGGTGGACAGATAAACGACATGTATAGATAAATAAATAACTAAAATTTGGACATATATGTATGCTTTGGACAAATAGATGTTCTTTTAGCTAAAAAAAAATTAAAATTAGACATGTAGTCTGACTTTCCCTTTTAAAACCTAATATAAAATTGGGATAGTGGCTTAACATTCTTTAGGAATGAAATTTGTTTTACACATTTGTAGTGGATTTTTGTTTTTGCCAGTGGGTGTTTGGCACTCCACCCCGACTAATTTTTGGATTACATATAATTTCTCTGTTTTATGAAAAATGAGTGAGACCTCTAAAAAAAGAGCTCTAATGGAGTATTAATTTGTCTTTTTCTTCCTCATATTTTGTCTTTTACCTCACTATTTTTTTTTTTTTAAATTTATATGTGCGCTAGCTCATTAGAGCAGCTGCAGTGTAGCTCTAATTAGAGCTCTGCAGCACTACTGCTGTTTTATATACACTAATTAATTATCAAGTCAAAACATATTCAAGTCAAAACAATAGGGTAACCTTAAAATAGTGATGAGGGGGTCTCTACCCCAATTAATTAATTCCTTAACTACAGGTAGGGTTTTCTTCCATATAGTGGTGCTCCAGAAAAAATCATTTGGAATTTTAGGGATTACAATAAAATTATAAAGATTTTCAAGGGGCAAAAATGTTAATTTCTATTATAAATACTCAAAATAGAGCATGGGCAAAATGAGAGTTTTGTGAAGTTTAGGATGGAAGGTAAACTTATATAAATTTCGGAGGGGTCATAGAATTTCAAGGGACCAAAATAAAACCATATAAATTTTGTAAGGGTCAAATGCTATTTTTTTTTTCCCCTTCTTATAAATACTTAAAATAGGCTTGGTCAAATAGTATTTTTTGTTCCCCCCGTCAGCCTAAAATTGGTAATTATCTAAAAAGACAAAAACAAATATAAAATTTAAGGACCGTGCTAGGGAGCTCGAAAGCTTCCCCCCCGAATCCCCCTAATTTTGCGACAACGCCATTTTTGATTTTTTTTTTTTTTTTTTTTTTTTTTGTAGAAGAAGGAAGATCAGAGAAGGAAGAAGAAGAGGCTGCGAGGCAGAGGCTGCGACGACGATCGGCGGAGGCGGGGCTGCGACGATGGGGCAGAGGCGGCGGCGGGCGGAGGGCTGCGACGACCTGCCTTCTCTCTCTCTCTCTTTCTCTCTCTCTCTCTCTCTCTCTCTCTCTCCCTCTCCTCTCCCTCTGTTTCAGCCTGCATGACGAAGAAGACGAAGAAAAAAAAAAAAAACCGAATGCCCAAAACGACGTCATTTTGGGCATTCGGGGGATTAGGGGGGAGAAGATTCGAGCTCTGAAACATTATCCAAAATTTAATTATTGATCTACTTTTTAACTTTCATATATTTAACTATTAGTATTTCTTGATTATGATTATTCAATGATCCTAAGATTTGTGTTTTAATCAATTCCAACCGACAATAGAAGTTGTGAAAGTGATTGTAAATGATGGGTCCTTTCTTACTTGGTTAAAAACACAACTTCTCCATATGCATGCTCGGGCGATGCTATGGTAGATTTGGATGTACCATACATCAGTTATGAGGTTATATGATTTTATATTATAACTAATATCATATGATCATAACCATTATCATATTAACTCATAACTTAGTTATATTTAGTTATTCATACATACCATATTATCTCATAACTATCACATGACTAAATTATTTTTATAATTTAATTTTGAATTGGCAACCGGTGTAACCGGTTACCAAAAAGAGGGCAAAAGAAATCAGAGGAGTCCAGGGGTCCCAAGTCAGTTGACCTCCCTCTTTTGCTCGGGCTCTGGCTCTGGTTGTTGCTGTTGCTCTTCTCTTTTTTTTCCCTCTACTCTTTCGCCATGGCCAAAGCTTCAGCCATTGCCAAAGACCACCAGCTCCGTTGGCGTCAGTTACCAAAAAGAGGGCAAAGGAAATTAGAGGAGTCGAGGGGTCCCAAGTCAGTTGGCCTCCCTCTCTTGCTCTTGCTCTTGTCTTCTCCTCTTTTCCGCCATAGCCAAAGCTTCAGCCATTATCGAAGACCACCAACCTCGTCGACGTCGGGGCCACCATTTAGGGTTTTGCCTAACAGATTTTTATTTATTTATTTTATTTTATAACAGAATTAACGTCAATAAAAGAAAAGAAAAAATAAAGAAAATTTATATTTGGTGAATTTTTAAAAATAGTTTCTTGAATTTTTAATTTGTATTTTTATAGTTTTAGTGATTTTTATAAATAAAAAAAAAATTTACTTGTTGGATCTACTTAATTTTGATATACTTAAAAATATAAAATTTGTAAATTTTTTTTTAAAAATTCATTAAAATGTACTAAATTATTATTTTTTTTAATGGAGCTTTGGATGCGTTTGGCGACTTGGATTTGGTTGTTTTCAATTTACCTTTTTACTTTTTTATTATTTGTTGTAATAATCCTCCTTGTTTGGAGGTTGTGTCCTTTCTTTGTGAGGGTTTTTTTTTCTCCTCCTCTATGGAGACTAGGATTCTTCCTCGTTTGAAAGTTTGGTATCTCTTTATGTGATCTTTTGCTACCACTATACGAGATTAATCCATTTTGTTTATCATTTTTGTAATGAAGATTTTCTTCTCGGTCTAAAAATAAATAAATAATTAAATTTCACACACACCATTTTATGGAGTGGATTTGTTTTTTTTTTTAATTTTTTAAATAAGATAAAATTAACACAACAGAGTTTCAACCTCATCTTCTCCAAACTCAAAATTAGATTAAGATTTTTATTAAAATTAAATTAAATTAAATTAAAATATAATTAAGAATTTATCTAAAAGATAAATTTAATTAATGATTGGTTTTAAAATATAAAATAAAATAAATAATATTTAAAATTTGATAAAAAATATAACTAAATTAAAATTATTAAAAAGATAGATATTAAAATAAATAATTAAGAATTTAAAATTATTAATTGTGACTTAAAATATAATTAAATTAAAATTTGACCAAAAAGTAAAGAATTACAATAAATAATTAAAAATATATGATTAATTGTGATTTAATTGAATTGATGTTATAAATTATAAATTGTGTATGAAAAAGGATGGAGAAAGGAAAAAGAAAGTATAAGGTTTGAGAGTATTACAATAATTTCACACATATAAGTAGGGCTGCAAATGAACTGAGCTGTTTATGAACAAGCTCGGCTCGGCTCGTTAAGGGCTCGGCTCGCTCACATAAGCTCAGCTCGTTTATCTTTATTTAAATTATATAATAAATATATTATTTATATATTAAATAATATATATATAAATAATACTTTTTATTTAATTTTTTTATTTAAATAATATAAATAATATTTAAAAAAACTTATCAAGCCGAGCCGAGCTCGAGTTCTATTAATGTTAACGAGCCGAGTCGAGCTCGAGCCTGATTTCTTATCGAGCAGAGCTCGAGCTCAATAAACGAACTCGATAAGTAAACGATCCGAGCTTGAGCTCAGCAAAGCTCAGCTCGGCTTGGCTCGATTCGTTTACAACCCTATAAGTTAATAGTTATGTTTTAGTTTAAAATCATATGGGTGAGGCTTTCTTACAATATTTGAACCATAAAAAGTAACATATTCAGAGTTTAAGTCACAATGTATTCGTAGTTTAAATTACAAGAGGATAAAATAAATTTTACATTTTTTTGTTGCGTGAATTTAGCTTTATGGATTTCTGTATTTTCTTTACAGACGATACCGATGTTGAGAAATTCAGGAGAATTGAATATCTGATGAAAGAGCGATTATTTGGTTTAGTAAATTTTGTTACAAAATTTTTAAAAAATATGCTTTTAGAGGCAAATTTAAAAAATGTCCCTAATAAATAGTATATTTTTAGGAATAAAATAATTTCGTCCATTTGCTTTTTTTAGAAGAAAATTTTGGTCCCAAATTGATAAGAATTCATTATTAAATGTCCAATTTTGTCACTAATTTTTTTTTTTAAAAATGATATTTTTTAAAACTAAAATATTCTGTTATTAAAAAGTGATTTTGTTGCTAAAAGAAACTCAAACGTCAATGATCACCCTGATCAGGATTCGTTGGGTGGACCCTCCGACGGTCAAATGAGAATATTGTTCGGCCATGAGAATTTGTATTTAAAAGAGGGTTCTCGAATTACCACAAGAATGTCCTTTTTTGCTTCACCTGTTTCGCCTTTTATAATTTTCTTGACTTGAATCCCATTCATTGAATCAATATTTGATCTGAGGGTTCTGTCCACTCTTGACTTTGATCGGACAAGTCGTCAAGTTGCCTTTGACTTTGATCGTTGGATCATCCTCCTATGGACAACTTAGATTATGTCAGATGCTAGTGGCCAGTGTGCCAAGTGTGACGTTTGTCAGATTAGGTTGATCAGACGGACTTACCGTCTAGTAAGCCCGATCTATACTCTTGTACTTACTGTTTTAATGTTTGTACCATTGGATAAAGATAAATCCGACATTCCTCTTTCATTCTGCAAATCTCTTTTTAGAAGGAGATCTTTTACTCTTCATTGCTCCTTACGCTCCTAGCCACACGTCTTTGTACTGCAAACTGTATCTAATGGGCTCCTTAGAAATTTATTTGGGCCTTCTCTTTCTTTTGGTCTGCTTTGCCTAATTGTTTCGTGTTTGGGCCAATATTTTACCCCTCCACAGTATTTATTTGAAATGCTGCCTTTTAAAAGGATTTATTGGTGAAAAGTCTATATTTATGGATATAGCGATCTCGGTTTTACCTTGACCTTCATTGTGTTCCGGACTCGGGTTCCGTGGTTGAATATTGTATCCATGCCTTGTTTTCCTCCTTTGACTCTTTGCATTTGAGTTTTGGAACTTGTTGGGTGAATTTGGAACAGGTTGGTTGTTAGTTGGGTTAGATTGTTGTTGCCCAGATTTTGGTATCTTCGCTTGAGCGAGGTTTCTTGCACTCGAGCGAGCTTTTTGTAATTTGTTTCTTCGCTCGAGCGAGGTTTTTTGTGCTTGAACGAGAATTAGGAGTTCTTAGGTTTCCTTCCAGACGCAGCATTTTTTGGGAAGGTGAAGTTCTTCGCTCGAGCAAAAATTCTTGTGCTTGAGCGAGTCTCGTGTTATTTGTTTCTTCACTCGAGCGAGGGTGTGCGTCTGTGAAATACCTGAAGGTATGTATTCTTCGCTCAAGCGAGCGTGTGCGTTTGTAAAACTTCTGAAACTTTGTAATCTATGCTCGAGCGAGATCACTTGTTGTGTCTTGTCGCTCAAGCGACAACTCCTTCGCTCGAGCGAAGATCCCGTATATCAGTTCGCAGCAGAGATATTTTACATCACTTTTTGATTTCATTTCTTCCCCAAACCCTAATCTGGCAACCTCTTTCTCTCTAAAACACACACACACACTCTCTCTCTATAAATACACCTTGATTTAGGGACCTCTCAATCCTTGTCCCTTTATTAAAAAGTTAGAGCATCTTGTGGGCTTCCATTTCATCCAAGAAAAGTTGAGTTTTGGGCATCTTCAAAGTTTCTTCTTCACTCCTTTGGGCTTCTACACTTGAGGTAGGGATATTCTACTCTTTGATATGGGTTTTAACCTAGATATTTGTCATTTTGTATAAATGGTGGGATTTGGGAAGATTGTGGTGAAGTTAGGGTTTGGGTCAAAATCTAATAGAAGGGTTTTAATGTTGGGTTCCATGAATACATATTTGAGGTCGTGAATAGGGGGTTATATGGGTTGAAATGATGAAATTTGGTCTTGGGTTTAATATTGGGAAAAAAGGGAAGGTTTTGCCCTAATTTGGGTCAAATAATCATTTTGTATAAATTATGAAATTGATATAAGAAATATGAAATTGGTAGGGTGTATAATTAAATGGTGTAGTTGGATTTGTTAAATCACTCAACTGTGGAAATTTGTTAAATTATCTGTTTGATGGATTATATATCTGTTTAGAAATACCTGTATTGGGCTATCGGTGGAGGATAGCTATGATTGTTGTAGAAACTGCATGTTGATTAGGTAAATTGAAACAAATCAATTGAATATGCGATTTGGTTAGTCATTGTATATGACAACACTTTTAAATACATTGTATATGTATCATTGTTTGGGAGGAAATAGGGGATGTACTCCATTATTTGGGAGGAGATAGGGAATGTACTCCATTGAAAATTAAGTTGGCCGGAGTATCCAGGGTAAAAGTTCCGAAATCTTATATATATACGAGTGTCAGTTCCCTCGGATGCGAATTCCGTAAAATGGCAAGCAAATAGAAGTGTTGGATTGATGAATATATTAAATTGTGAACCATTGAGTTATAATCTCATTTTGGTTGATTAGATAATAATGAATTGGGTTAATAGATTTACCCGAAATGGATGAATGGAAATGAATTGTGGTATGGTTATCTATATTGAATGGTCTTTAAAAGAATATTTGTTGGTTAAGAATATTGTACATTTAATTGATGCTTATATCTTAGATAAATCTCATATATTGTTTTAGCATATCTCTACTGGATTTTGGCTCACCTACTTGGGAAAACCATTTTCAGGTACAGATGACATACTGCCTCCAAGGGCATAGCTTAGGAGGTTTAGGGGCTGAAGGCTCCGTTTTGTTATTTCGTTTTGTGTTAAATGTTCATTCAAGCTGAGGGCTTTAAATGTATAGAGCTAGGACTCTTTCTTTTATTGTAACCAAGAGATATCTTGGAAAGATGTAAGCCCTTAGGACGTTTATTTTGTTGTAATCAATTAGTGTTACATGATGTAGTTTCAGAATGAATATTTATGAAAGTGTGATGCATGTAATCTCTTTTGCAATATAACTCTAATGAATGAAAGTAATACATTTCCTATTATGTTTATAAATCTCTTGGGTTGGTTTATCCTCTTTATTTTGAGGGCTTTACAACGGAGATACAACATTACTTTCAATAATTAATTTTTTTTGTTGATAAGACACGTTGAATTAGATTTTTGTGAAGTTTAGGATGTCAGGATAAAATTATATAAAATTTGGAGGAATCAAATTAAAATTATATAGATTTTCAAGGGACCAAAATAAAACTATATAAATTTTGTATAGGCCAAAATGCTATTTTTTTTTTTAATTATAAATACTTAAAATTGGATTGGCCAAATAATATTTTTTGTGAAGTTTGGAGGGAGGTCACTGCCACCAAGCTCTGTGTCTGGTGCATCTATGTGGCCCTTTAGGAAGCAAATAAAAAGCTAGTTTTTAGTTTTCAATCCATTCTGAGTCATATTACCTCTCACATTTTTTACTCACAAAAAGACAAAAAAGATAAGAAAAAGCCAAAAAACAAACTTTTAATCAGCTTCTCAAAACACCCCATATCCGGTAATTACTCAACTAAAATTGGTAATTGTATAGGAGGAGAGAAAAATATAACATTTAACTATTGATCACTCTTTTAACTAGTAACTTTTATGATAAATTATGCTCTCCTCTCTAGAGGTTTAAAAAAAATATAATTACTATCATACTTTTGATATAATTACTGAAATAAATAAGGACAAATATATATTTCAATAAAAAGTAGATAATAATATTATTTTTTCCCCTATTTATACGATTGAAAAAAATTTGATGAAAGTGACATAAATTAGAATCTCAAAACAGATTAATATAATTATATCAAAAGAATGAAACTAATTATATTGCTTTCAAATTTTAAGGCAGACACAGATCAACTGAATATTTGTCATTAATATTTATTAATTATGATTATTCAATAATCCTAAGATCTGTATTATGTCTTCATTCCAATCCACTATAGGAGTTGTGAAAGTGATTGAAAATGATCGGTCCTTTCTTGGTTAAAAACTCAACTTCTCCATATGCATATGCTCATCAACATTGCACTAAAAAATAAAAAACAAAAATCATTGCACTAAAGCAGTTATGCAAATAATATGAGGCAATGTAGAAAGTGACACAAACAGATGTTGATCACCAAATAAAGAAAATGTGTATACGTCATATTTATTATTATCAACAAGAGTGATGATATAGAGCTCTACTTATGTGACAAGGCAAAAAAAAAAAAAAACATACACACACACACAACATCACATCACAGTGGTACTTATCATAATTAGAGCTCTCAATCATTTTTGTATCAATAATGATACATCCCTCTAAATTTAGAGTTCTAATTGAACTCCAGTGAGGTGGAAAGTTAAAACAAAATAAAGAAGCCAAAACATCACATCAGATGGATCTCATATACACATTAGAGTTGTAAAAACTCACAAATTAGAGCTCCAAAACATTTTTGTATTATTATTGGGTAAATTACATCATTAGTTTCTATAGTTAAAGTGAAGTGCCACTTTAATCCTTATAATTTTAGTTTGAATCGTAGACTTTTAATTTTGTTATAATGTGACCCCTCTGTCATGTGTCGTTAACATTTTGAACTAAAAAAGTAAAAATAAAATAATGTATGGAATTTTTAAGAAAAAAAATGCAAGGAATAGTGGTGTAATTTATTCATTATATTGGTAGTCTTATAATTTGTTTTGAATTCTATTTTAGTTCCTATAGTTTTGTATGTATTCTTTTTCGTTTAAAATTGTAACGGTAAGTGTCAGAGAGACCACGATGCAATAAAATTATTTTTTGTTGGAAGGAGTAACAATGGTAGTACCAATTACAGAAGGAGTAACAATGGTAGTACCAATTACATATGAGGACACAAACAGTAAATGGACATTCTTGAAGCCTCTCAGTAGTGACTTGTGGCTAACTTGTACAGCTTTCTTCCTCTTCACTGGATTTGTTGTTTGGTTTATGGAACACCGAGTGAACACCGATTTTCGAGGTCCACCTTCCCATCATGTTGGCTTGATCCTTTGGTTCCCCTTTTCGACTCTAGTTTTTGCTCACAGTTGAGTATTTTGTTTTACTTGTACTACTCAATTCAATATTTATAGTTTCTTAATTTTACCTTAAATTTTTTTAAATTGTGCCAATTTTAGTCCAGTGGATATTATCTGTTTAAAAATTGGACTGCGATTAGAAGACAAAACAATTTATTTGCTCTCCTCAAAGTGATTTAGGGCTGTGATGAGTTTCTATTTACACAATAAAGTTTCTCTCAGTTCACCCATACACAATTTTGATTTTTTCTCATTTCACACCACTTTATCTTCCTAATATATCTTCACATCTTTAACTTTCAAATTCCAACTCCAATCTTAATTCGTCAATCATCACCACCTGTCAACTACCACCTCTGTTGTCACCTCTGTTGTCGGGGCAACCCCTATCTAAGCCCCTTTCCTCTACCACATCTTTCTCAGTCCCTATCCCCCTCTTGCCTTCCTTAAAAATAAAAATAAAATTAAAATTAAAAGGACAAATTATAGAAATGGTCCCTATAGTTTACCCGTATTTTCATTTTGGTCCCTGCACTTCTAATTGTTTCAATTTTGCCCCTACAGTTTGGTTTTTAGCTCGAAATGGTCCAATAGTTAACGATGGTTAGACATTTGGACGGAAAATCGACATGTGCAAGGCACGCTCGGGCCAATTTTGACTTTTTTGAACAATTTTGACTTTCTTGAGTGTTTTTGGATCAATTCAATTTGTTTAATAGATGTTTTATTTAATTTCATTATTTAATTATTATTATTTTTTAAAATAAATTTATTTAAAATTTTAATTAAAAAAATAACATATATTTTTATTGATATTTTATTTATTTAATTTTTTAAAATAAATTTATTTAATTGTGTAAAAAATAAAATAAAATATATTTTTTATTTAATCTAGCTAAAAATAATTAAACTATTAAAGATATGTTTACTAAGTAATAGTATGACGGTAAAATAGACATTTCACATATTAGTTCCATGGAATACCAATCTCATGGAAATAATCCCCTCCCCCCTACGATTGTTTAGTCCCTCATATGAGGGATATGGAGTCCGGCCAGACTTCATGACACAACAAAGAGATTATTTGCTTCTAGAAGATTTGCTTAGGCTCCATTTGGTAGAGTTTTTAATTATTATTTTTTAAATATTAAAAATTAATTTAATGTAAATAAATATCAAAAATAAAATTTAAAAAATATTAAAAATTATTTCCTACCCAAAAATAAAAAATCAGATGAAAATAATATATATTTTTATTTTTTTACCAAACTAATTTTTAAAATTTTAATATTCTTCAAAACATAATTTCTAGAACTCAACCAAATAGAGGTGTAATGAAATAACCTGTCTATTTGCTAAAATATAGTTTTTATTGGAATTTTAGCTAAAACATAATTTATTGACTCAAAATCAACTTATAAAAATTTAACACTAAAAAAACTAATTTATTTGATACATTGTTAACTTTTTGACTCGTGCAATGTTTGGTAATTTTTTCAATTTTTATATTTTTATGTAAAATTACTATTTTTCCCGTGAATAAAAAAAGTTCATAAGAATGATGGATAGAGACAAAGTAGGGAAATTCCACGTGTGCAAGGCACGCATGGGACAATTTTGACATTCTTGAACAATTTTGACTTTCTGTTTTATTTAATTTCACTATTTAATTATTATTATTTTTTAAAAAAAATTTATTTAAAATTTTAATTAAAAAAACAACATATATTTTTATTGATATTTTATTTATTTAATTTTTAAAAATAAATTTATTTAATTGTGTAAAAAATAAAATAAAATAAATTTTTATTTAATCTAGCTAAAAAAATTTAAAATATTAAAGATATGTCTAATATTACTATTACTTAGTAAACAATTGAAAAATGGTAAAATAATCTTTTGCACATTTATCCTTATCCAGTTTGTCCAACCAAACATTAGATTCACTAAAAACAGTCATTTCTCGACATCTAATCCCATGAGAAAACAAACACGGGATACAAATCTAATCCAACCAAATAGTTCGGGAGATTCATAAAAAATATATATTAATAATAAAAAATATAAATTATAAATTATAAATTTAATTTAATTAAAAATAATAAATTATAAATTATGGCCTTATAAATTATAAATCATGACCTTATAAATAAGACAAATAAATTTATAATTTATAAATTATTTTTTTGGTGTTTTAAATTTAAAATTAGATATTAATAAAAAATATAAATTATAAATTATAAATTTAATTTAATTAAAAATAATAAATTAAAAACTATGGCTAGATTAAAAATTATCTTTAATATTTTAATTATTTTTAGCTAGATTAAATAATAATTTATTTTATTTTATTTTTTTCACAATTAACTAAATTTATTTTTAAAAATTAAATAAATAAAATATCAATAAAAATATATGTTATTTTAATTAAAATTTTAAATAAATTTATTTTTAAAAATAATAATAATTAAATAATGAAATTAAATAAAACATCTATTAAACAAATTGAATTGATCCAACAACACTCAAAAAAAGTCAAAATTGTTCAAGAAAATCAAAATTGGCCCATGCGTGCCTTGCACGCATCGATTTTTCGTCCAAATGTCTGACCACCGTTAACTATTGGACTATTTCGAGCCAAAAACCAAACTGTAGGGACAAAATTGAAAGAATTAGAAGTGCATGGACCAAAATGAAAACGCGGGTAAACTATAGGGACTATTTCTATAATTTGTCCTAATTAAAATTTCTCACGATGGGTGGCAGATGGGTGGCAGCCAGTGGTGATGGGATTGGGAGAGAATGTGTACCTTTTGTTCGTAATGGTAATTTGCTTAAGAGGCACTATTATAATTCAAAAATTTTTAAAATAATGTGAAGGGAAGCACTATGATGTGCAAATAATTGATTGATGACTATTGCTTCAAACTTTTAATAGACCATTATGTCTGTCTAATTTGTCAATGATGTTATCAATTAAATTAAATTATCACACGAATAAAATTGATACAATTAAAATTACAGATTTTAAACGAACACAAAAAACAAAATACAAAAACTACGAGTATATGTATTGCTTTCTTCCCATGAACCTCATATATATATATATATATATGGTTTTGTAGGAGAGAAAATAGTAAGCAACTTGGCTAGATTGATGATGACAGTATGGTTGTTTGTGGTGCTGGTATTGAGCTCAAGCTACACTGCAAGTGTGTCATCAAGATTAATATTAACGGTGCAGAAGCTTCGACCCACTGTGACTGACGTGAATGAACTCATAAAAAATGGGGACTACGTTGGGTACAGATCTGGATCGTTCATTGCTGATATCTTGAAGGACATGGGGTTTGATAAATCAAAGATCACACCTTGCAAATCTCGTGTTGAATGTAATGACGCTCTATCCAAAGGTCGTAAAAATGGAGGCAAATCGGCCTTGTTTGGTGTGGCACCTTACAATAAACTTTTTGTATCAAGATACTGCGGTAAATACACCACAATTGGACCCATCTATCGAGCTGATGGATTTGGCTTTGTAAGTTTCTCTCTCTTTTATAGTATATATATAAAAGTCTACATATTAAAAAACCAAACATAGAATTAGATACATAAAATAAATGGATGATGGTTTCATTCGTATTTTCTGTGTCATGTTCTGTATTTAGCATGGAACTAAATCTTGCAATTTTTTTGGTTGATAAATTGAAACTTACCACATAATATGGTTCGATTTTATCAATTTGTCACATAAGGCTTTAGGGTTTTATAAAAGCCAATGGAATCTCACATTGGGAAAAATTAAGATAGAGTGTGGGAATTATCTTATAATTGACTCAATTCTTAATTTTTTTGCACAATATGTAGTATTGGTCACTTATTTTCTGATGTTCAAATATAAAAAAATATTTTAATCACTATAGTTAAGGTTAATTATATTTTTAGTACCCAAAGTATAAATCTTGTGTCAATTTGGTCTCAATATACAAAAATATTTCAATTTAGTTCCTAATGTTTAAATTGTGTCAATCTAATTCCTAATGTGTAAAAGTGTTTCAATTAAGTCTCCCAATTTAATTAACTCTATAATTACCCATCTTATTCACTCTTACTTTTCAGAATCTCTGAAAACACCCCATATTAAAACCATCTGACCCGGGTGCTTTGTTCCCATCACAATCCATCACTGCAGCTTTGATCTTAGCCTCTGAAAACACTGCTTCCAGCTTTTCAAACCCACAACTTCCTTGTATTGAGTTGAAAGTTCTCCTAATTGTGGCCTCCCACCCCAGTCTTCAATAAAATGACTCTTGAAATGTTCAAATACTCAAACCCTCTTCAGCTTATACCTGCTTAGTCTTGAGGCCTCATAGAGAGGGTGTTTTGGTTGAACTATCTGCTAGTATGCTTCAGCACTATCATGGTGATTTTGGTGACTATCAAGAGGGTGTGATGGTCTGGTGCTACTGGTTTGCTCAGCATTGTGGTTCCTATTCTGTTATTCTGTTTTGCTCATCAGGGGCTGCAACTAGTGGTTGTTTTGTTGGATGGCTTTGTTGCTTTTGCTTTGTTGTTGTTGGTTTCTCACCAACTGGAGCTTGGAGCTTGAGCTAGCTCCAAGTTTCTCTTTATTGATGTACTTTTCATACTTTGTATGTTTTCATCAATAAAAATTTCTTTTGTCGATAAAAAAAAAAAAAAAAAAAATTAATACTAGTACCTGATGTCTCCATTGGTACCTGATGTCTCTAGAGCAGTAATCTCCAAAACAGAAGGTCTCAAGATTTTGGAATTTGAGAGGCAGTTATTGGGAAATCCCACCACATGTATAGTTCCAGAAATCAATACTAGTACCTCAAACAGCCTGACCCTCCAAAGTTTTGGAGGCCTCTTTGCTATTACTGGCTTTGTCACTATTTTATGCCTTGTTATATACATATCCAAGTATATTTTTGAAAACAAAGATCTTTTTAAAACAGTATCAAATTCATGACCACCAACTCCTTGGTCAAGATTTTGTGCACTTTGTAAACAATTTGATCAAAGAGACCTCACATCCCATCCCTTTAGCAAGAAGAGAGATAACCCAGATCATGATTTGGAATTTAATCATGTCGGTGATTCATCAAGTTGTAGTGATACGCCAAGCTTATCGAGAAATTGTAACTCCAATGGACTGGTTATTCCATTAGAAGTGGAGATGGAAAGTGCTAGTGAGGTTGTCGATTCAAATGTAGAAGATGTAGTTGTGGTGCATTTGCCAGAATAACTATATTTGACACAAGATGCACTTTTAGATTGTATTTAGATCTTGGATTTAATGTGAGATTTTAAGGAAAAGGTAATGGAAAAGTGACAAAATTTTGAACTTTTTCCTTATCTTTTTCTTTTTCTTTTTTGTACAAATTTTTATTCGAATTTAAAGTCTTATCGCTTTAATTTAGTAGAAAGGGAGAAAGAAGTGTGAGAAATCTAAGTAGTGCAATGTGTTATGCCATTTTCCATGCATGATTGCAGATTGCTATATTGCTTTCTACATTTGTCAAATTGTTTTGGTTGTTAGCAAATTTTTTCATTCTAATTTACACAGCCAACATTGCAAATAATTAAAGTGCATATCATGTAGTTTCTTGCATTTTAAATCTTATGAATCGACAAGTAAAGATTATGAAAAAACCAAGCAAATTATATATGTGGTTCTTGTAATTTATTTTTGGGCAAATTACAGTAACAATCCTTATAGTTTGTGTGATGACCAGTACGTAATTTGCCTCGTCCCTCTTTAAGTTATGCCGGGTATGTTGTTGTTGAAAACTCTTTCTCAAAATTTTTGTTCGTATTTAATTCGATCCCCAGTACTTCACTTGTTCCAGAGGGTGTGAGGTCGGGTTCAAAGTGTCAGGAGTTAAGCTGAGAATTTTCCAGGCTGGAGGACCAGAGCTGCACGTGCAGGGGCTTGGGCCGCATGTGTGGGAGAGGGGCCGCACGTGCGGAAAATAGGGGGGGTGACCTGGGTGCATACTAAAATAAATGCACGTGAAGCAGTAGGTGCGGGAGAGGGAGGGCCGCACGTGCGGGGATGAAGGTCGCACGTGCGGGCATGGGTGTTGCACGTACGATGGTAGGTGAGTCCAATTGCTTTTTTGTTTTTCTTCTCTTTGGGCTGAGTGTATCTCATTTTCGTTGTATCTCCCTCTCTCTAAAAACTCTTCTCTCCCTTCTCTCTACATTTCCTACACCAAACAAGATCAAACCCTTGATCTCTTTAAATCCAGAAGAGTTTTGCCCATAGTTTCTTCATCAATGTTGGATAACTTCTCGAGGGTTGCGTTGTGTGCGGTGAAGATTGAGCTTCGGCACCGTTGATTTTGGGGGTTTTCATCTTATTTCCTCTTCAAAACTTGAGGCAAGGATTTTCTTTGAGTTATATATATATATATATATATATTGCAAAGCTTGAAATTTGGTTGTTGGCCCAAGAAGATGAGTGATTTTGAAAGTGAGTTTATCTCTTATTCCCTTTTAAATCATCACTTGAGAGTTTTAAATTATATTGATAAAAGAAAGATGTTTTTGGTGAGATTCTTTCAAATGTTTTGGAGGTGTAAGGTTGTGGTGAGAAAATCTAGAAATTTGGGAGGTTTTAAAAGAAATGGCCATATTTTCTCTAGGTGCCAAAATGAATGAATGTTTTTTTTTTTTTTTGAAAATTTCTTATTTATATTTATATAAATGATGAGCTTCATGAAATATGAGAATTGTAATTTTGGAAGTTGTTGTTCAAAATATTGATAGTCTTGAAATGACTAAATTGTCGATAATGCTCGAAATGTGTTATTCCTTGGATGAATTGGAATAAAAGTATATATATTCATATTGTGAAATTGCATTGAAAAGAGGATTGGGAACTTTGACCACAATAGTAATATTGTGTGGAATTATGGAAAATGGAAGGAATGTTGCATTGCATCATTAATTGCCACATTGACATATCGATTCATTTGATTATGTTAAGCTTTGAATTTAAATTTGAAAAACTTTTGCATTGAGAAATGAATGTTGTGAAACAAGTTTTCATGGAATGGTTTTAGGGTAAATACGTTGGTAAGTCCGGATAGGAGGTGTAGATGAAATGAATTAAGTTGGCCTGAGTGTCCAGGGTAAAAGATCGAAAACATGTATGGAGGAGGTACCACTTCCCTTCCTGTGAGAGACCGGTAAAGTGGGGTTTTGGTAGTGCTAGTTATGTCTACCTGCAGATACCAACATAGGGATTACTTGAGATGTATTTACCGCCCCTTGAGTTAAATTGATAAATTTTGAGTTTGTTGAAAATATCAAGATATCATTGAACATAATGGTTTTCAAAAAATGAGCAAATGTGATTTTCTTTCAAAAGAGCATAACATGGCATATGCATTTCATTCCTTAAGACTTGTATAAAATGTATATACTTTGTTAAGAATTCTCTATTGGGCTTTATGCTCACCCTATGGGATTTTGATGTAGGAAAAGACGTGGTGAACCCGCCAAACTAGGGCGTGGGTGTATGTAGTGAGAGCACAAGGCTCTATTTTGTTGTGATTGTAATTTTTGCAAGCCAAGGGCTATACGTGTACGGGTTTGAGAAATCATCTTTTGTGCAACCGGGCTTAAGCCTTGAAACTTGTAAGCCCTCAAGGGCATTTATTTATTTTTGATTAATGTTCTACATGCTATAGGTTCAGGTGCCAGAATTCATTGAACGTATACTCGCATGTGGTATTATTTTGTTCGACCTCATGATCTTTAATGCAAACATTGGGAGATTGTTTTGGGTTGTTATAAGGAGTAATGGATGTTATGTTATCATATTGTATTTTTTTTGGGGGCGTTACAGTTTGGGGCTTGTATCACTTTAATCCTTAACTTTTCAATTGTGACACATTTGACCTTAAATTTTGAATTTTGTTTCAAATAAGGACAATCAAAGATATTTCCTTTGTAAATGGTTCATTTCAAAGGCAAAGTCATCATATAACTTATTTTGTGTTGGTTAACTTCTATGTTGTTTGACATTTAATGGCCCTTTTTAAAAATAAATAATGTTGAAACTTTCTCGATTATAAAGTTATATTTGGTTTGGTTTAATTTTATTTTTTGGGAGGGTAGAAATAATTTTTTAAAATAATTTTTGTAAATTTATTTTTGTTAAATTAATTTCTATTTTTTCAAAAGTCAAATGTGAAGACAACTTTGATTTCATTATTAAACCAATCCATTAAATTAAAAAATGCAAAACTAAAAATATTTCATATATTATACATATCAATTACACATTAAAAACCTAATAACTATTGATAACCGTCTACAAATATCTATCACCAACAAATACAACCACCTATTACATGATGACCATAAAACAAATATCAACAAAAACAACTACCCATTACATGATCATCATCAAAACACATACTCAAAATTAATTTGGTAAAAAATAAAAAATAAAAATGTAAAAAAATTTATCATTTTTATATAATTTTATGTTTAATGAGTAGAAATAATTTTTAAAAATTCAAAAATAATTTTTTGACATTTAATTTTGTCAAACTAGTTTATATTTTATCAAATTGATGATTTTGCGCTTGAAATAGAGCTATGGTGTCTTTAATTGCCCTTGTTTGAGTTGAGATTCAAAATTCAAGATCAAATATATCACAATTGAAAAGTCAGGGATTAAAGCGACACAACCCCCAAACTATAGGGACTATTAGAGTAATTTGCCATTTATTTTTTGTGTAATTTGGTCCATTGATTTTTAATTGTATTAATTTTGCATTAATTTAGTCCAATTGATAATACCCACTAAAAAAATTAGATATAGAAATTAAGGGAAAAATAATGCATTCGAAAAGGAATGGACCCGTTTCAAATTGGACGTACATCAACCTCGCAATCTTTTTGAGAAGAGCAAATGGATTATTATGGCCATTGATTTCATTCAAGTTTTTGAAGGGCATTATTAACTGGAATAAAATGTGTTATTTTTTGTTTAATTTTGGACATAATTTAGCTTTTAGAGTAAAATTTGAAAAAAATTAAAACATGAAAGGCCAAAGGGACAAAAATAAATAAATTTAAAAAATCAAAGTGAGAAAATAGCTAAATACACTACAAGAAAAACACATTCGGTGACCAAATTTCCCGACTAAAAAGAATTTGGTCGCTAAAAGTATAGCTTTCAGCGACTAAAAAAGAATTAGTAGCCAATTGGGAAGCTTTTTGGCTACTAAATTTGTTTAGTCGCCAAAAAGCTTCACAATTGGCGACTAAAAATAAGTTTGGTCGCCAATTATATGGGTTTTACCGACTAAAACATTTTTAGTAGCCAAAAGTATAGTTTTCGCCGACTAAAAAAAATTTAGTAGCCAAAAAGTCGACAATTGCCGACTAATGATAATTTTGGTTGCCAATTATGTGGGTTTTACCGACTAAAACATTTTTAGTAGCCAAAAGTATAGTTTTTGCCGACTAAAAAAAATTTAATAGCCAAAAAGTCTACAATTGGCGACTAATTCTAAGTTTGGTCGCCAATTATGTGGGTTTTACCGACTAAAACATTTTTTAGTTGCCAAAAGTAAGTTTTTTGGTGCCTAAAAAAAATTTAGTAGCCAAAAAGTCTACAATTGGTGACTAAAAATATGTTTAGTAGCGAAAAGTGGTCTTTTTTAGCGCAAAAGTCTCTTTGCCAACCAAAATTATTTTGGTTGCTAAGAGGTAAATTTTTATTTTTATTTTGCTACTAAATAATTTATTTTTACATAAATTATGTCAATAAAAATAATTATGTATATTACATATATATAAATAATATATATTACATATACAATCATGTGGTGTTATGCTGGCGTAGTGGGAAGTGTGTGGTGCATAAGGCTTATGCTGTGGGATGTCAGTGGTTTGAGTATTTATAAGAGTGGATGCAAAGCTTAACAATGAATTATTTTTTTTCATGGATGAAGCTTTTGACGACTAAAAATGTTGGTCATCGTTTGGTAGCTTTTGGCGACTAAAGATTTTGGTCGGCGATTCCTTGACTATTGGCGACTAAAACATTGGTCAGTGAATGTATGATTTTAAAGAAATATAATTGACTATTGGCGACCAAAATTTTGGTTGCTAAAGACTTGCTTTTTGCCGACCAAAGGTTTTTTAGTCGGCAAAACCTTTCCCGACAAGTTTTTGGCGACAAATGTAGCGACCAAAATTTTTTGTCACAGAATGGCTTTGGCGACCAATATTTTAGTAGCTAAAATTGACTTTTTTTGTAGTGATATAAATAGGACAAAATGTAACTTACCCTTACAAAAACAGATTGCTTATTCTTATTACAACAACAACATAAAGTTGTTCCCCTACCTCCTAATTTAATTTAAAGCAATGCTAGGAATACAAATTCTTTAACCAAAATTCTAATAAACACTCACATGAGTGTGGGCACTCCCCCACACCCATATGAGTATTTGATAGAAAATTTAAAATTCCTAACATTTTTGTTTAATTAAAGATTAGCATGACTCCATTCCACTTCATAGGTTAGTTCGGTGCAGTTTGGGTATGTTAATTTATTTATGATTCATTCATTTTACAAGTCTCTCTCAATAGATTACTCACAAAAAAAAAAAAAATAATTAATTAAATTTTTTTGATCAATAAAAAATTAATTAATTAAAATAATTTTTTTTAATAACTAGGTGTCTAGACTAGCTTTTGTATACCTCATCTATTCTCGAGATCCTGAAATAATGACCAAATAAATATCTAGTGATTTCTTGGGATGAATTGAATTTAAGATCTTAAATCTTATCCTCAATTAATTAATTAATTATAACTTCATAATATTATGTGACACTCATTGTATGTGTGCCACATATGAAGAGATAGTAAATAAAATATGAAGCAATAGTCATTCTAATTGAAAAACTTAAGTGATTCGTGATTAGATCAAGATTTAATTGTACCAATTCCCAAATGATTAAAACTAACAATCTAAATCATCTAGCACATACGAAAGTGATTTAGATTGTCGCTTAAAAAATAATAAATTGATACAAACGATTTTTAAGTGGAAAAATCACAATTGGAGCACCTCCAATTGTGATTAAAAAAACCATAGGCGAAATGCCACAAATCAATCCACTATGAAAGTGAGAAAGAATACAAATTTACCAAAACAAATTACCCAAACACAATCAATTTGTCTTCAACAATCTGTATCTCTTTCACCACCGCCTTTGTCTCGAAATTGATCAGCTTGATGTTGAATCCACAACATCCATGTCGAACCAACGACTGCGCACAGCTTTGAACTCCTTCGAATTCTCCACACTTAAATCTCCGAATTCCACCGAAGAAGAAGAACACTCTTGAAGATGAACAATCAAACTCTTTGATGTATGCTTGTCAAACCATGAGTTGAATACTCAATCAAACATCAAAGAAACCTATAAAAATAGCCCCAGAAGAAAACCCTAAAACCCTCAAAGAAGATCTAGAAACCGTGCCCTAGAAAAAGAGCAAACTACAGTTTTATAACAGCAAAAATCATGATGTCCGACGCTCGAGTGGGGACGCTAAAACGCGTGTTCCAAACCAGGATTCACGCTCGAGCGTAGGAACTTACGCTCGAGCGTAAAATCACTCCTCACAATATTTTTGCAGACTAGCCAAAGTACTAGGTGTAGACACCCCATTTTTGACCGTCCTCAAGACTCGGTTGCGCTTTCAGGTACATCTAGCCACTAGCTTGATTGCTCGTCGGGTATTCGACTTTCGCGGTAGAACGTCACAGGTTTGAGCTTTCCAAACCCTGTATCCTTTCTGCCCCATTCTTGGACCATGACTTGGTCCTTTCAGAATGCTTTTCTTGGTCTGGCACTGCCGGCCATGCCTTTGTTTCTGCCGGCCACTGATGAAGCCTGCCGGCCATCAGTGAGCCACTGCCGGCCATTACTGATGGCTGGCAGACCCCTTGTCTCAGCTAGTTTCACTCTAGATCTTTTGAGCCAGCTGGAATCCTTTCTTCTCCCTTCCATACAGGTGTATGGAGGGATGAAGCTCTTGCCAAGCTTCTTGAAGAAGCTTTGCATTGTTTTCCCTCTATATAAGGGGTGAGCTTTTTCCCCACTTTAGCACTTTTTTGTATCTCATTTTGGCCATTCTTGCATATTATTTTAGGCCTTGTTTTCAACTGAAAAAAGTCTTGTATTTAAGTGCTTTTGGTAGTTGTTTAAGATCTTTGTGCTGTTGAGGGTCTTCAACCCTCTTGTTTGCCTTGTTTGGCCTTGTTTTGAGCTATGCCTTAAGGCGTTCGAGCTAGCCTTGGTTTGGCCTTCTAACCACTAAAATCCAGTGGATTTTCAGTGGTAGGCATGTGGTTTTGAGGCATCAAATTAGAGGGGGTGACCCCCTCTCTTTTGGTTTTTGTTTGCTTGCATTTTTAGCCTTCCAAAGGAGCATGCCTCTCTGTACTTTTGAGGCTTGGTTCAGGCCCCTTTTTGTGACTTTTAGGACCTTCCTTGACTCTGTCCATGGTTGGTTTGGTCACCTTGTGCATGCATCTTGTATGTGTAGTGTAATCCTATTTGTAACTCATCAAAGTAGCATGTTTTCCGAGCTTGTGTTGAGTCCATTTCAGTAGGTTTTTGGTGATGTTTTACCATGCCTTAGATATTTTTTGGGCTGATTTTGTTACTCTATGCATGCATGATACACTTGTAGTGTAAATCTCATAAACTAGCTTTATATGCTTCTTGCTTTAGCATATCATCCTAGCTTATGTTGAGTCCATTCCAGCATGTTTTTGGTGATGTTTTGCCATGACATAACTCTGTCCATAGTGGGTTTGGTCATCTTTTGCATGCTCCATATACTTGTAGAACAAATCTTGCTTACTAGCCTTATGTGCATGTTGATTTGACTCATCATCCTAGCATATTTTGGCTTTACTCTAGCATGATTTTATTCTTATTTTGGGCTATCCTAGGACTTTTTTGGGTTGCCATGGCCATATCACTTACGTTTTGTATAGCTATAGTGTAAATGCTTTGGCTAGCCTTGGGTTTTGAGGCCCCTACCATGCCGTACATGTGATGTTTGCATGCTTTGCCATCATTCTAAATGTTATTTCAGTCCATGAAATGTGGCCATACATTTGCATTTGACATGCTTTGAATGCCTTGAAGAGTTTGTGCTTTATGCCTCAAGAATGAACTTTTGTGCATGCCACTAAGCCTAAGCCTTTGGCTCATCAGTGCATTTTTGGTCTTGTTATACCATGATGTAACTCTGTTTTATGCTGTCCAAGTCATGCCATGTTTGGTTTCAATAGGTGTAGTGCATTGCCTCTTTTGTGGCCTTGCATGCTCCATGTTTTTGGCCTTGTGTTCTAGCTTGTGTTGGCTAGCTTCGAGCTTGTTTTTGGTCTTGTTTGGACCTGCCTTGGGACTGTTTTAGGTTCCCTTAGCCCTTTGGGGCTTGCTTTGTATGGCCATGGCTTAAGTCCCTTTGCTAGTTTCGTGCTTTGAACATCCTAGCATGCTATGCTTACATTGTTTAGTGGGTTTGGCATCGATTTACATGAGATTTCAGAGTTTACCTCATTGCCGTCTTTCCACACTTTTCACTCTTTAGGTGTTCTTGAGAGTTTCACTTTTATACCTTAATTGATGAGCCAATTGGCATGCATGCTTGTATGTGTTTTTGGTGCCTTCATCTTAGCATTTTGGTCACTGATTTGGGCATGACCGAGGTCTGCCCATTTTGGTTTAAGTCCATCCTTGCATGTTGTTGCATGGTTGTCTTGCATATTGTTGTATGCTTGCTCTATCTTCGCATGTTGTTGCATGTTTGTTTTGTATGTTGTTGCATGTTTATTACATACTTGGTACATTGCATGTTGTCGCATGCTAGTTCCGTTACATGTTGTTGCATGCTTGCTTTACGTCGCATTGTGTATGCCATGCTTGTGTTGCATTGTTGTTTGGATTAAGTGTTAATCCAAGCACGAGAAACAAGAGACGTTTCATACTTCAAGTGATGAAACATGTCTCAATTCTCGATCGCCGACGCTCTTGATTAAGCATGATGGAGTTCTAGGCATTTATGTGTTTATTTGTGCATTCATTTTACATTGATTTGAACAAGTTGGATCTTTGGCCATCATGCATCGAGATGTGTGATTGATGGTCGTAGATCCGACTATGCCTCTCCCTTGATGTTTTGAGGTGATATGGGGTGGCATAGTGCGTACATACCCTTGGGAGGTCCTCCATTTTCTCTATTTTGTGCTCTACTGCAGTTTGGTGTCCCAGCACATCAGTGGCCGGTAGTGTCCTATAGATGGCTGGCACCTCCTCATTTTTGGCTGGCAGTGCCCACCTTTGGTCGGCAGGTGGTCGGCAGCATCTCTCCATAACCGGCAGGCCACTGATGCACTCCCCAGTATGTTTTTGGTAAGGTTCAGCAGGAATTCCTTGAGGAAACCCTGCAGACAGAGCCTCTTGAAAGCATCCGGAGAGCTTTCGGGACAAGAACCGAGCATGCACCTTCCGCTTCTTTGAACAGAGCTGGAGCAGCATTATTTGTCGCTTTCCATTTGTAATTAATTAATTTGTTAATTAATTAAGTTTTGTAATAATTAGTTGTAGCCAGTTATTCAATTCGGTTATGTAATAATTAATTAGCTTGTTAGTTAGTTAATTAGTTGGCATGTATTATTTATTCGGACCATCCGTCGAGAGGGCCAATTTTGTAATAAGTGTGCGTGCGTGTGTGCATGTCTTCCAACCTCCATTTCTTTCCCCCTTTTACTTACCTGCTTTTGTTGGTTAGTTTTCGGTCATTTTTCAATTAGCATACTTATGATTTGCATGTTTGCATCCATTCATTTGTCTAGTATACGTATGCCTACATGTTTGCATCCATTCATCTATCTTGCATGCACCAGGCTCGGTGCATCATACTAACTGCATCGTATTTCAATTCCAAGTTGAATACATGTACCAATTGCTGCATCTTATATGCCATTTTAGAATAGCTGAGCCTATTTCTAGTTGCATTTTGCATGCGTTGCATTAGCCATCTCAACATAGTTAGGATCATGCATTTGATTACTAACTAGCTTCTGTTTTGGCTCGGAGTACTAGGTAAGCTTTTTAAGCTTTAGCATCTTGCATGTGTGCGAGTGTTAACATGACAGCATGCTTACAATGAGGCTATTTGCTTAGTTGATATAAACTGCCTGAATGCCTGTGGGTGAAGGTTGGATTACTTGAATTTGAACAATTCATTGAAATCTATGTTTTAGCCTACTTACGAGTAGCAAACTTCAAACCATTTCCAAACAAACGGATATGCGATGTTTTGTTCCAAATTAGGCGATCTAGTCTATACTTGTGTGTTGTGCGCATCACCTAGTAATTCTAGCTAATTAACCGGAATAAGCATGTGTTTTTAAAAACAAGATATCATGTTTAGTATAGGCCGATCTTTGATCGGGCGAGCGGGGCTGCTCATAGCTGACTTTTCCCAATCGTACCCAAGTTCCCGAGCCGAGGCAACTTTGGTGATGACGGACACGTGGCCTTAGGCAACGAGTCAGGGTTTCCTAAATTTTCCCCAAAATAAAATATTTAGGTGGCAACTCTGTATCTGGCAAAGCAGTCTATGTTTGGCACTTCTTTCTTAAAAATCACTTTTCCAAAACGATTTGCCGGATTTGGACTCTTTGGTGATTTATCGATCTCGCATTACACATTGCGAGATCAGATTTAGAACCCTGACAATTTGAGTCCGAACTGTAGCATGAAGCCCTCGGGGCACGTCTACAGTTTATGGCGACTCTGCTGGGGAATTTAGAGAACTTGACTCGAACTCATGATATCTTGTTTTGATTACACTTATTTGTCTCTTTGTATTGCATTTGCATTGGTGCGCCTAGGACACTGTGTTTGCCGTATGCTATTCCTGAACGGTTTGCCAGAGGCTCGCTTGGAAAAGCGTACCATAAGGTTGACCGGTTGCGGGCTCTGCCACGACGGGAACACAAACCCCAGTTTTCACCGGGGCACCCATTTTGACCATTCGATCTAGTGCATATTCGGAGTCCATAGTGACTATTCCAAACTAGGACAGGTTGCTTACCCGATTATAGGTTGTTTGAAACCGATGCATGCGAAGTAAAACTCTAGCTCTTGACAAAATAGGACAGGGAAACCCTACCCCAACATAGGGGTGTTTTTGGCTCTCATTTGCTTGCTATGTGCTGTTAGAGTGTATCTCTACAGGGTTGCGCGTATCAGTTTGCAAATCTGGGTATCAGGCTTGCGAACATTAGTATTTTGAGAATTAGTTATATCTGCGGGTATCAGAATCAGTTTTGGGGCGGTAATTTGGGGAACAGTGATCAGTGGTCAAATACAGTTATTCAGCTATGTCCAAGTCTGTATTGATTAGGCTGAGATGCTGCTTGTTTTCTCTTTCAATTCAGAGACTCGGTTCAGAGCAACTAGTGTTTTCTTTTGCTGAGGCAAGACAGGAAAAGGCTCACTGGTTCGCCAGGTCCGTTAGTCGCCTGTTACGCCACCTCTGTCCAGTTCAACAGACTTATGATGATCTAGAGTTCAGAGGAAATTATGGTTATGGCAGCCACATTAAACTAAGGAATCATCTTGCAGGGTGAGACCGACGTTGAAGTACCACACCCGCCTAGGTCGCCTGCCGTATATCCGATCTGGGAACCCTAATTATTTCAAGCCCGTGAGTCCATAAATTTTGAGCTGATGGGAATGATCGGCGACCTTCAGAGATCTGTGGCTGATCTAGCTTATGGAATGTCGGCCCCGTCACCAACTGCATCGTATACCGAGAACTTCATGCCGCAGGAGCCCCCGCTACTGGGGCGAATTGTAATTGAGCTCAGCTAACCTGAAGCTGTCGCAAGCTCCGGTAATGACATGTCAACGACAACGGGGCTTCGCACTGAAGTAGCAACCTAAACCATCCACCAAGCTGAGGCTAGTGGAAAGAACAAGGTGAAGGTGGACACTGATCCCTACGAACAACTCTAGTAGGCTGTTGAGGCTCTGAAAGTCGAAGGGTTGAATAAGCAACACGTACTCGCAGTTATGGTTAAGCCTGTGGATGACACTTTCCCCACTCAGACCGAGGGCAGTTCAAGCCAAGGGGAAAATCAAGAGAAGGGTCATCATACCAGAAACGTTCCCTCCAACCCTAATTCTGCACCTAGAAAAAATTAGCAAGCCAAGCCTGTACCTGCCGATCCTTTTGCTAGTGCATCCAGTAAAAATGCACAAAACTCGAAGTATCTACCCTGAGGTCACAGGGTCTTTCATGCCCTCTACATGCCTTTGTTCAAGGCACTTCAGATCCTTGCTGAAAAGGGGCATCTTAAACCCCTCGAGCCTCGACCTCTCCCTAGTCGTCTTCCACTTAGCCATGACACTACCTAGTACTGTGCGTACCGTCAACAAACTAGTCATACCATTGACAATTGCTTCCATCTTCGCCACGAAGTACAGGATTTATTTGACAACGGGGTCGTCCTCCCACCTAGCTCAGCAAAGTCTATCGTCACTGGATCAGTGAACCTGGAGGCTAATGTGATGTGATCAGGGGATGAACCACCTACGGCGGCGCTCGGTTTACTTCATATGTGGCATATGGCACGCACTGTTTTGAGCATTTGCGAATGCTAGTTTTGTAGTTTCTGACTTGGGTGTGGAGTCAGTTCTGTGGTTTTGTTTTGAGTCTGCCTCATTGTTTTGAGTTAGTCTTTTTGATTAAGGGTCTGTCTTATTGTATCGAGTCAGTCCTGTTGTACAGAAGCCGGGTGATTTCGGGGGGTGTTACCTCGGGCATCATTATTTTGTTTTATGTTTGTCTTTTCATTTTCTTTAGAGTCTGTTTCTGTTGTGCAGCCAGTTACACCAATAGATTTTGATTGAAACAACAGTGGTTTTTCATACTTTTGTGCTTATCTCTGCCTTGCACCAGTTGTGCCAACAGACCTGAATGAATCGGCAGTCCATTTCACCTGCTCTTCTGTGCCTTGAAATTATTGCATTGACCTAAGTTTTTCAAAACTTTTTGAACACTGTGATGAAAACAAAGAGGAAGGAACTCCTCAGAATTTACAAAATTTGATCAACTGAGAGAAAGAGAGGCATGCTAAGCCCTTAATGAATGAAATCATGTTTGTTAATATGAGTACTGAGAAGGATCCTAGTTTGATCCAGATTGGCTTCACACTGTCTTCAGCGCAAGCGACTAGTTGCTTTCTTAAATGATTTCAAAAAATGTTTTGCGTGGTCCTACGAAGACCTGTGTGGAATCGCTCTTGAGATTGTGCGGCTTAGGATCGCTCTCAGCCTCGAGACTCAACCCCTCACTTTCAAACCTTGGACTTGGATTCAGAATGTTCAACGGTCAACCATAACATGAGGCCTGTGTGGCCAGATTCGAAGCAGCCCTCGAACTAGGGGCAAGGAAGTCAGATCAAGAAGGTCAGACGTCGTCAAAAGAAGCTTGCAAAGCTAGATTAGAAGCACCCCTCAAACTAGGGGCAAAACTGTCAGATGTGCTCGACGAGTCAAAAATTGGGATGTTTCTCAAGCTAACGAAGATCGACAAGAATGCCAAATCCCAGAAGGAAGGAAAGAAGAAAGTATTGCTAAAGGACAACTGAGTTCCTATCCACAACATTAGGGGTAAATTCAGCCCCTATTGGATGGACTTCTATATCATCAGCGAACCACAGCCACTCTCCTAGATTCAGATGGCTTCGAGATCTCAAAACCATTTGACATGGACAAAGCTACACTTTTACCCTTGAGAGGCTCTTTGGGCCGGAAACCCAGAAGGGCGACCCAGGCAAAAGTTAGAGCAAGGAAAAAAGAAAAAAAAAGAAAAAAAGAAAAGAAAATAAAAAATGAAAAGAATAAAAAAATAAATGAAAAAATGAAAAGAAAAGAAAAACTGAGCTCGCAAGGTTGAAAACCCGCAAAGGGCGGCCTTGGCAAAAGTTAGATCGCAAAAAGAGAGAGTAAATACATGAGTGAACCCAACCCGAACTACATAAGGCTTGATTCCCATGTTTGGGATACGTAGGCAACTTCATTTTGAAGTCCAGCCATAAACACTTCCAAATCAATTGTGTCCATGTAATGGTTTTGATCATCTTTGTCTTCTCTAAATCCGAGAGTCTGGTTGTGATCGTCGCTATGAGGACTGGTTGCAATGTACTACGGTGCTATTCAAATAAGGGGCAACTTTCCATTGCCATACAATGCGCTGCGGCGCCATTTAGACAAGGGCAACTTTCCGTTGCCATTCAATGTGCTGCGGTCAAGCAAGGGGCAATTTTCCATTGCCATACAGTGTCTTTCAGACAAGGGGCAATTTTCCATTGTTATGGATCTGAGGTTGTGCATCTCAAGGGTAGGTTCCGTGCTCGTTGAGCAGTGGCCATTTGCAAAAACAGTTTTTGAGAATTTTTACTGAGGTTGACTAAATTTCTTGAAAATTGCTCTATTTTTTCCAAAACTGGACCATTTCTTGGACCCAAAAAAGGAAAATTTTCAGTGCTCACAGCTTGACTTGCATGATTTTAAATCAGGAAATCGAACAAGTATGTTAATCTAACCCTCACATTGGTCAAAATTGTTTTAGTAGAATGCAAAAACAAAAAAATGGTCAAAATGATGAACTAGGGGCACAGTTAAGTCAGGTGTTCTGTCTTTTCCCCATTGTCAACATACTTGCCAGAAAGAGCACTCTACCTGCCAGAACAAGGCACAACTGAAGCTAACAACAAAGGGCGGAAAGCTCTCTCATCCTCCAAGCAACGAGGTATCAAGCTAAGTGCGAAGCACGAACTGAAATGGATCTAGATATTCCACTCCCTCGTCTGGGCGGATTTGATCACATCCAAACTCCCCAGCAAAGCATCGTCAAGCGATGTCAGCTGCAAATTGGCTACCCACCCAGTTGTAGCACAACCCCTCTGTGGGGGAACTTCATTGTTGTGAGAAGAAGAGGAAGAATCTAGCAGAATGCTAGGGGCAAGAGCCCGCAACTTCTTGTTCATTCATCAACCACCCAGGGGAGGGACAAAAAAAGAAGAGAGATTGAAGAATAGAGAGATGTGTGCCAAGAGAAAAAGTGAGAAAAGGGATTTTTCCAGAAAAACAGAGCCTGAGAGCCGAGTGATGTGAGAATCATAAATGAGAAAGGGTAGGAAACAATACCCAGAGAAACAGGCTCCCTGTCCACGTCTGAGTGTCATGTTTGTTGTTTTGTTTTATTTTGATTCTTGTTTTGAGTCGTTTCAAGTGTTTCTCGTTGTGTTTAGGTTGTTTACCTTTTTCTTTCCGTTGTTGAGTCGTGCCGTGCTGTGTTCAGTCGTAGGCTCAATACCCGATCAAAAACTCATCTTTCAATTTCAAAAAAAAAAAAAAAAAAAAAAATCGTTTTGTGCTCAGAGTGCTGTGCCAGTCTCTACATTTGTGCAAAACATGTTTTGTTCTTTCATAAAACCGTAGGGTTTAACCAAGTCATGTCAGATCAGTAAAACCAGGACCTATCTGAAGCTGCATAGGTTCCAGGCTGCAAAGCAAAAGAAAAGAGAGAAAACTTGGAGCATCTGTTTTGTTTCAATTTTTGCAAGTGCCGTCACTACATCCAGTATATTCAGAATGAGCTGTGGTCAGAATGAGCAGTGTGCTGTATGAGCTGTGTATTCAGAATAAACAGAATAATGTGTCGACTGTTTCAAAGCCAGAATGGCAAGCAGATGTGCTCTCCCTGGACGCCATTCCCCACCAGAGTTACTTTGGTTTTGTAATGAGGGAAAGTTGTGGATATGATCAGGAAGAAAAGCGACATCTATGGTTTCCCCAGCAGATGTTGCTCCTTGTCAGTATTTTAGAACCTTTGAATTGGAAGTTGAAGGTAAGTGTTTGAAGAACACAAGAAGGGGAGATCCACGTCAGAATGGTGCAGTTTGCCGCCATTCACTCCTTGAGGTGCTTTCTAAAGTGCCGCTTTGTTTGTGTATTGCATTCCTTAAACATCATGCATTGTATTGCATTGTACCTATCAAGCTTCTTTCTCGTTTATGCACTGTATTGTATGTACTGTTCGTTTTGAGAGATTTACCTTTCTTCTCTTAGGTGTGATACGCTGAGAGGTTTACCTTTCCTCTCTTGCGTGTGATACGCTGAGAGGTTTACTTTCTCTCTCTCGCGTGTGATATGCTGAGAGATGTGCCTTCTTCTTGTTGCATTGTTATGCACACTCTTTCTTTCGGGAAACATGGGGATATGTCCCTATGTTTCTCTTTCCTTCGGGAAACACGGGGATACGTCCCTATGTTTCTCTTTCCTTCAGGAAACACGGGGATATGTCCCTATGTTTCTCTTTCCTTTGGGAAACACGGGGATATGTCCCTATGTTTCTCTTTCCTTCGGGAAACACGGGGATATGTCCCTATGTTTCTCTTTCTTTCCGAGGAACACGAAGATATGTCCCTATGTTTCTCTTTCCTTCGGGAAACACGGGGATATGTCCCTATGTTTCTCTTTCTTTTCGGGAAACACGGGGATACATTCATATGTTTCTCTTTCCTTCGGGAAACACGGGGATACGTCCCTATATTTCTCTTTCCTTTTCGAGAAACACGGGGATACGTCTCTATGTGTCTATTTTCTTCGGGAAACACTGGGATACGTCCCTGCGTTTCCTTCTTTTTCCGAAACACGGGGATACATCCCTATGTTTCTCTTTCCTTCGGGAAACACGGGGATACGTCCCTATGTTTCTCTTTCCTTTTCGGGAAACACAGGGATACGTCCCTATGTTTCTCTTTTCTTCGGGAAACACTGGGATACGTCCCTACGTTTCCTTCTTTTTCCGAAACACGGGAATACGTCCTTATGTTTCTTCTCTTTTCCGAAACACCGGGATACGTCCCTATGTTTCTCCCCCTTATTCTGAAACACCGGGGATATGTCCCAATGTTTCTCCTTTTGTTCCTTCCTCACACGATTGCGGCGTGTTCGGAATTGTTTTTGACCTTTTCTCGCGAATCCAACGTGGTTTGAGTGTCCCTCTTCCTCACACGATTTCAGCGTGTTTGGAATTTGTCTCAGGTTGCGTTTTATATGCACCTGATTGCTTGTTTTTCCTCCTCTCATGATTCCAACATGGTTTTGTCCCCTTTTGTATCTACTATACTATCCTCCTCCTGCACCTGTTAGTGCATTGTTCGCGCTATTTTGCGCACCCTCCTGCACCTGTTAGTGTATTGTTCGCGCTATTTTGCGCACCCTCCTGCACCTGTTAGTGTATTGTTCGCGCTATTTTGCGCACCCTCCTGCACTTGTTAGTGCATTGCATTGTCTTGCATCCCTTACCGCATTGTTATGCGTTACACTTAGGTTGCTTTATCTTGCATCCTTTACCGCATTGTTATGCGTTACACTTAGGTTGCATTGTTATGCACCCCTTACCGCATTGTTATGCGTCACACTTAGGTTGCATTGTCATGCACCCCTTTCCGCATTGTTATGCGTCACACTTAGGTTGTATTGTTATGCACCCCTTTCAGCATTGCTATGCGTTACACTTAGGTTGCGTTGTTTTGCACCCTTTTTTTTTTTTTTTTTTTTTTTTTTTTCTTTTTCTCTAACTTGCGCCGTTACAAAGGTTATGTGCGCTGTTACGCACTTATTTTCTTTAACTTTCCCTGTTACACAGGTTATGTGCACTGTTACGCATTTGTTTTCTTTAACTTGCGCTGTTACGCAGGTTGTGTGCGCTGTAACGCACTTGTTATCTTATCTTGCGTTGTTACGCAGGTTATGTGCGCTGTTATACACTTATCTTATCTTGCGCTGTTACGCAGGTTATGTGCGATGTTACGCATTTATTTTCTTATCTTGTGCTGTTACGCACTTACTTTCTTAACCTGCGCTGTACCGCATGTTTTATTTTCTTAATCTGCGCTGTACCGCATGTTTTATTTCTTTACCTGCGCTGTTACGCATCTATACTTCTTTACTTGCGCTGTTACGCATGTTTTACTTGCGCTGTTACGCATGTCTACTTCTTTACTTGCGCTGTTACGCATATTTTACCTGCGCTGTTACGTATGTCCACTTCTTTGACCTGTGCTGTTACGCATGCTTTACTTGCGCTGTCACGCATGTTCCATCCACGTTGTCTCGTACCCACAGGATTGCATTGTTTTGCACCCCTCCACTTGCGTTGTCACGTACTTTTCACTTGCATTGTTATGCATGTTTCTAATGATATTGTACCTGTTGATTTTCTTTCTTTTACAGGCACGATATTGTATGTACGGTTCATTGGAAGTTGGTGCGACCAGACGAACCGCACGGTTTTGTATGCACTCCACTTAAGACGTAGTGAGAATTACATAATTTTCTTACATCCTTTCTGTTGGAATATGTAGGACTGTTATTCACTTGCTTAAAACTGTTGCATTTATTGTATATAATTGCTTCGTTACAGCTCTCTTTGCATAATCATAAGTTATGCCTTTGCATCTTGCATATCATTGCATTTTGCCCCAGCCTCTGGGCGCATCTCTGCATGCTTATATTGAGTGTTTGCCTGAGTCTTCAGCTTTGTAAAAAATGGGTCATCTCTGGGCTTCAACACTCACTCCCGTCACTTTGTGACTTTCGAGTTCTGTCAAAGAGGGGCAAATGTAGACACCCCATTTTTGACCGTCCTCAAGACTCGGTTGTGCTTTCAGGTACATCCAGCCACTAGCTCGATTGCTCGTCGAGTATTCGACTTTCGCGGCAGAACGTCACAGGTTTGAGCTTTCCAAACCTTGTATCCTTTCTGCCCCATTCTTGGACCATGACTTGGTCCTTTCAGAATGCTTTTCTTGGTGCACTGTCGGCCATGGTCTGGCACTGTGGGCCATGCCTTTGTTTCTGCCGGCCACTGATGAAGCCTACCGGCCATCAGTGAGCCACTGCCGGCCATCACTGATGGCTGGCAGACCCCCTATCTCAGCTGGTTTCACTCCAGATCTTCTGAGCCAGCTGGAATCCTTTCTTCTCCCCTCCATACATGGAGGGATGAAGCTCTTGCCAAGCTTCTTGAAGAAGCTTTGCATTGTTTTCCCTCTATATAAGGGGAGAGCCTCTCTCTTTAGCAGATGTTCAGCCTTTTTAGAAGAGATATCGCTTTCTCTCTCTATATTTCTTACTCTCTCTCTGTGTTGTTGTGGTTTAGTCCATTTTTTCTTGCACTTTTACAAAACAACACATAGAGATACACCACCACCATTGGACTGAGGTTCTTGGGAAGGTTACTTGAGCTCTGAAAGTGAGTTTTTGGCCCCTGAGGTTGCTGGTTTCGAAGTCGGACTTCAAGGGTGAGCTTTTTCCCCACTTTAGCACTTTTTTGTATCTCATTTTGGCCATTCTTGCATATTGTTTTAGGCCTTGTTTTCAACTGAAAAAAGTCTTGTATTTAAGTGCTTTTGGTAGTTGTTTAAGGTCTTTGTGCTATTGAGGGTCTTCAACCCTCTAGTTTGCCTTGTTTGGCCTTGTTTTGAGCCGTGCCTTAAGGCGTTCGAGCTAGCCTTGGTTTGGCCTTCTAACCACTGAAATCCAGTGGATTTTCAGTGGTAGGCATGTGGTTTTAGGCATCAAATTAGAGGGGGTGACCCCCTCTCTTTTGGTTTTTGTTTGCTTGCATTTTTGGCCTTCCAAAGGAGAATGCCTCTCTGTACTTTTGAGGCTTGGTTCAGGCCCCTTTTTGTGACTTTTAGGACCTGCCTTGGCTCTGTCCATGGCTGGTTTGGTCACCTTGTGCATGCATCTTGTATGTGTAGTGTAATTCCATTTGTAGCTCATCAAAGTAGCATGTTTGCCTAGCTTGTGTTGAGTCCATTTCAGTAGGTTTTTGGTGATGTTTTACCATGCCTTAGATCTTTATTGGGTTGGTTTTGTCACTCCAAGCATGCATGATACACTTGTAGTGTAAATCTCATAAACTAGCTTTATATTCTTCTTGCTTTAGCATGTCATCCTAGCTTGTGTTGAGTCCATTCCAGCATGTTTTTGGTGATGTTTTGCCATGACATAACTCTGTCCATAGTGGGTTTGGTCATTGTAGATGTCCCCGAACGTCCCGGGAGGGAATCCAGTTTTGTGCATTGGGCTCACTACAGTTCGGACTCAATGTCACGGTCTTGTATCTAATCTCGCGGAGTGTAATGCAAGACCGATAAATCACCAAAGAGTCCAAATCTGGCAAATTGTTTTGAAAAACAGATTTTTAGAAAGAAGTGCCAAACATGGACTGTTTTGCCAGATACAGAGTCGCCACCTAAATATTTTATTTTGGGGGGAATTTAGGAAGCCCTGACTCGTGCCTAAGGCCACGTGTCCATCATCACCAAAGTTGCCTCGGCTCGGGAACTTGGGTACGTTTGGGGAAGGTCAGTTATGAGCACCCCTGCTCACCCGATCAAAGATTGGCCTCTACTAACCGTGATATCGAGTTTTGAAAACAATATGTGCTCTTATTCCGGTTGATTAGCCTAGGATTACTATGTGATGCACACAACATACAAGTATAGACTAGGTTGCCTGAGTTGGAACAAAACATTTCTTGTTGTTTATTTGAAAATGGTTTGATGGTGCTACTCGCAAGTAGGCTAAGACGTGGATTTGTCACCCTCAAGTGGGCTTAGGAAAACATGATTTTGCCACTCTCATGTGGGCTAAAAACTCATAATCGATGAATTGTTCCAATTCAAGCAATCTAACCTTCACCCACAGGCATTCAGACAGTTATATCACATAAGCAAATAGCCTCATGGGAAGCATGCTATCATGGCAGTCACTCACACGCATGCAAGGATGCTAAAGCATAAATACTTACCGAGTACTCCAAGCCAAAGAAAGAAGCTAATTAGAAATCATGTATGAATCCTAACTATGTTGAAATGCCTAATGCAACACATGCAAAAAATGCAACTAAGATAGGCTCGGCTATTCTAAAATGGCATATGAAATGCAACAATTGATACACGTATTCAACTCGAAATTGAAAAACAATGCAGTTAGTATGATGCTCTGAGCTCGATACATGCAAGACAGATGAATGAATGCGAACATGCGAGTATAAGTATGCTAATTGAAACGTGCCCTAATCTAACCATCATAAGCTGGTAAATAAAAGGGAGAAAGACGTGGGGTTGGAAGACATACATCACACACACACATACTTATTACAATATTGTCCTCTCTCGGAGGGTCCGAATAAATAATACAGAATCGAATTAACTAATTATTACACAACACTAGCTAATTAACAAATTAACTAAACTAGCATGCAAATTATGCAAAATGGGCTTCCTCAGCTCTGCTTTGACTGATGAAGGATGCATGAGTGCTCGAGTCGCCTTGTTTAGAAATCCCTTGCGATGCCCCGATTTGCCCCTATTTGCAACTGGTCGCAGAACACTGTATAAAGCTCCGGAAGGCTGCTGACTAGTTTTTGCTGCTGGTTTTTGGTTTGCTACAACAGAGAGCGAGAAAGGGGCATGGCAAAGTATTTTTAACATATGTGTGCATGACCGCTCTCCCCGTCATTGCATAAGCTGTAGGGAATATGATCCTCGATCCTCGTGCCACCAATCACGCATCTCGATTCATGATGGTCGAGGAGTCGGGTTGCACGGCTCGATGTAAAATGAATGCACATGTAAACACAATAAGGCCCAAACTCCATCATGGATAATTCGGAGTGTCGGTGACCGAGAATTGAGGCACGTTTCGTCACTTGGAGTATGAAACGTCTCTTGTTTCCCGTGTTTGGGCTAAACCCTATTCCAACCACAATGCAATATACATGGCATGCATGAATGCAACTCTAACATGCAAACTAAACATAATGCCACTAAATGATGCAAACATGCAAATAATGATATGCAAACACGCTACTAGCATACACAATGCTATGGAGTAATCAATGGCATACTCAATGAACACGAAAACTATATGGCATACGCAATGCACACATAGAGACTAACAATGAAATGATCAAGGCATACACAATGTAATGATAAATCATGCAATAACATGGACTAAATGGCATATACAATGCAAGATGGGCTTAACCAAGATAGGTGAGCCTCAGTCACACCCAAATCAGTGGCCAATGGATGATGAAATTAGGCAAGAACACTCATGCAAACATGCCCAATGCAAGGGACCAAATCATAAGGCGTCGAATGCCACTCTACCAAAGCATGGCAAAGATGAAATATGGCATGCAATCACACATTTTCCAGCTCTGAAATATGATGCAAGATGGTCCCGAATCATGCAAACACTTCACACAATGCATGCTAGATGGCCCGAATACCAAAACTAGTGAAGCGCGTTACATTAGAGGTACACAAAGCAATGCACAAATGGAAAAACTAGCCCCAAATAGACCCTAGGCAGGTCCAAGACAGTGGGAATATGGCCTAAAATGATGGCTCGAAAGGCATGGAAATGAAGCTCATGCAATGGTCCAAAAACGAGGCATTTATGCACAACTCTCAAACGCATTTAAAGAGTGGAAAACAAGGGAATATGGCATACATATAAGCTCTGAAATATGATGCACAATGGCCCCAAATCATGGAAACACCTCAACACAAGCATGCAATAGGCTCCAAAACTCAAAGCTAGACAAGGGTATTGAACTACAACCATGCATAGCAAGCATCATTCGACCATGAGGCATAAAAACAGAGCTAAGGCAGTCCAAAACATGCATAAAATAAGTTTAAGGCATGGCCAAAAAGTGCTAGAATGAAGGACCAAAATAGCATGCAATACAAGCTAGTGAAGAGGGTTTACACTACAAGTATATGGAGCATTCAAAAGGTCACTAAACCAGCAAAATTCAAGGGTATGATATGCCAAATAAAGCCCTAAAACCTACTGAGATATGGTCTACGCATGCAAGAGTGATAGGCTATAAAGAGGGATCTTCTACACATGCAAGATGGACACGAAAAATGGCAAAATGGGCTCTGGATAGAGCCTATTCAGGTCCTAAAACCCACCAAAAAAGGCCTAAAACATGCTCAAGAAGTGTACAAATAAGAGCTCCTTTGTTAGGCCAAAAATGCTAGTAAACAAGACAAGGGGTGAGAGGGTCACCCCTCTCTGATTTTGGTGCTCAAAACAGTATGCTAGCCACTGAAAATCCACTGGATTTCAGTGGCTAGAAGGCCAAACAAAGCTCAATACAAAGGCCTAGATGCATGGCTCAAAACAAGGTGAAAACAAGCATGCAAGGGGGGTAGACGACCCCCAATAGAAAAATGACATTAAACAAACATGTAAAGGACCTCAAAATAAAACTTGTTTCAGTTTATGACAAAGCCCAAAAGTGCTTGCAAGTAAGGCTAAAAGATGAAGCAAAATAAGGACCAAAAGAGGAAATAAGAGTGTTACCCTTGTAGCCAAGAACTCTAGCAGATTTTGGACCAAAAATGTAACCCCTTAGCCTCTGAAAACAACCTCCAAGAACCTCCAAGCAATGGTGGAAGGGTTAGGCTATGGAGTTGGTATGTAAAGGTGCAAGAACAAGGGAGTTTGGAACTTGAAATAGAGAGATAGAGAGAGGTGTATGTATATGCCTTAACCAATTTTTCTGAACCTTTGCTAATGAGGGAGAGGGTCTCTCTTATAGAGTAACAAAGGTCCAAGCTTCCTCAAGAAGCTAGTGCAAAGGTCCAAGCTTCTTGAGGAAGCTAGAGCAAAAAGGGTCAAGCTTCTTGAGGAAGCTAGAGCCAAAGGGTCAAGCTTCTTCAAGAAGCTAAAAAAGGTTCAAGCTTCTCTTAGAAGCTTAGAGCAAAGAGCCAAGCTTCTTGAGGAAGCTAGAACAAGGTTGCCAATCCTCCATACACGTGTATGGAGGATGCAGTCTCTGCCTTCCAGCTGGCACAGCTAGCACACACTCACAGAGACAGAAAAAGGGGAAACTGGCCGACCAGTTCAAGTGGTCGGCTGACCAGGGTCAAAAGGTTCAAGCTTCAAAAGCTGGTCGGCAGCCTCTAGGGTTGGTCTCCCAGTTGAGTGCAAGGCAATGGTACTATGGAAGACCAGTAAATGTGGCTCAAAAGTGAGGGAGACCAGTTATCTGGCAAGAAAACCGGACGACGGGGGAAAAGTGGTCTCCAAGGAGAAAAGGTGGTCTCCCACCATTGTACCACCTTCCAAACAATGAAAAAAGTGTCTATGCCAGAAATGAACCAAAACGGATGCAAAACGAGGGTTCGGGGGCCAAAATGCGCAGCTGGGTGCCCCGAAAATTGACTGTTAAGCATCGAAAGTGGCGTGCGACCACAAAGGTGATCTCCCGGGCCACAGTGTCCCTCTAGAGAGAGGAAACTAGGTGTGTGCCAAAAACCAGAGCAAACGGAGAAAGTTAAGCGGTCCCGAACCGAGGCGCATGGCCGACGGCTCCGAAAATCGAAAACTGGTCTCCAAACGGGAACAGTGGTCTACGACCACGAAAAGTATGCTATGGCCATTGAGAGATGGTCTACGAGACCTCTCCCTCCCTTCAGGAAGAGAAAACAGAACCTGGTTCACAAACCGAGGCAAAGAACAAAAGAGTCCCAAAGTCCGGAGGCAAGGCTCTCAGCCGAGACTCTGTAACCTCAGAATGAGCACAACAGGCACCATCACTGAGCGCTCAATCGATGATGTCTGAGTCTTAAGGTCGGTCAAAAATAGGGTGTCTACAGTTGTCCCTCTTTAACAGAACTCGATAGTCATAACAATGACGGGAGTGAATGTTAAAGCCCAGAGACGACCCATTTTTGACAAACAGGTGAGATTAACAAGAGATGTGCCCGCAGGCAGGGGCAAAATGCAAAAGACAAGCACAAAGCCGGACACAACTCGTGATCATGCAAAGAAAGCTATAACGAGGTATATCATGCAACAATTTTAAGCAATCAGACACAAATCTAACTACATCACATGCAAAAAGGATGTAAGAGAATCATTCAATTCTCGCTACGTCTCACGCGGAGAATTCAATACCTGTCCGGTTCGTCTGGTCGCGCTAGGTTGAAATGAACTGTACATACAATATCGTGCCTGCAAAGGAAAGAAGCCTAACAGGTGTAATATTGTTAGCAACATGCATAACAATGCAGTTGAAAAGTAGGTGACAACGCGGGTGAGGGGATGAACGACAATGCAACTTAAGTGCGACGCATAACAATGTGAGCGAGATGTGCATAACAATGCAAGAAGAGTGCGTGACAACGCAGGTGAGGAGTGCACAACAATGCCGTTGACACAAGCATGACAATGCAAGTAAAACGTGCGCGACAACGCAAGCGAGGGGTGCATAACAATGCGATAAAGGCAAACAAAGACACATATAAACAAAGCATGCGCAACAACGCATACAATGTGCGTAACAAGAATTGAACACATGTAAGTAAAGCATATGCGACAACGCATGCAATGTGTGAAACATGAATTGAACACGTGTAAGTAAAGCATACGCGACAACGCATGCAATGTGTGAAACATGAATTTGAACACATGTAAGTAAAGCATACACGACAACGCATGCAATGTGTGAAACAGGAATTTGAACACATGTAAGTAAAGCATACGCGACAATGCATGCAATGTGTGAAACAGGAATTGAACACATGTAAGTAAAGCATACGCGACAACGCATGCAATGTGTGAAACAGGAATTGAACACATGTAAGTAAAGCATACGTGACAACGCATGCAATGTGTGAAACAGGAATTGAAGTTCGCGACAACGCAAGCAAAGAGAGTGCATAACGATGCAGGATAGGAATAACTTTAATAGTATGCTTGAAACAAAATACTGAGTAAAGAAGTGTAAGCCTCGAAGAGAGCAACTCAAACATGACCTCCGATTTACCTCTCGAAGGGGTCACAATGTACTCAAAAAGGATACACCTTGATCTTGGTGAGTAATGACGAGACACACGTTGAAAATTAGATTTGAAGTCCCCACAGAGGTATTTCGCGCTGAAAGCTGCACTTTCCTTGTACTTTCCCGAGAGCCGGGGACTCCAATCATCACCAAAATTTGCAGGGGGAACAAAGACTCATTGGAGACCACCCAGGAGGGCCACCGACCACCTAGGGAGGCCACCGACCAGGTTTTGTGCAAGGGGGTGATCGGCCTACCAGAAAAGGTGGTCGGCCGACCACCTGTCCAAATCTGGAATAGTTTTGTCTTTTTACACTTGTTTCTTTAAATTCACTTGTCCAACTCACTGTTGCTCACAACCCCAAGTCCGAAATTAGCTCCTCTTGCTTCCTAGACCATTTCCCCCCTCAGATATGCACTTTATACTCGTTTTCCAACGCCCCACGCGAAGTTGTTTCGCGAAATCTTTCAGTTTTCTTCACTTTGGACCGATTAAAATTTGATTTCGGAGCTTCTTTCTTCATTTTCACCACTGGGGATAAGTTTGTCTCGACATTTGGAACATTTTTTCAGGAGTTGACTTTTGTTGACTTTTTCATTTCCCGAGAGTTGACATTTGTTGACTTTTTCCATTTTGGCTCATTTCGCTCATTTTTGCTCACTTTTGCAGATTTCTTCAGATGGCAGGTCACTTTCCCCACGGTGGAGGTCCTCTAGACGCTGAGGGTGAGCCGGACATCATGTCCTTGCCCCCGAGAGTTCGACCTTTTGATCCCGAGAGGTATCATCCTCAGGAGCACATCCTTCCTCGGGCCAATTTCTATCATTTTATCGACTTTGATCGACGAGCACCCGCGGATCTGTTGCTATGGGAGTCAAAGTCTCACCTCTCTCACCAGGCACGAGAGGTACGTATTTCATTTTTTACATTCTCTGCAATGTATTCTGCCTTTTTTGCACATTTCATGCTTTCGCTATGTATTTCATCTGCTTGTTCTAAACACATTCGCACGCTCCGTCCGGTGTATTTGGCACACGGCTCATATATGACCATATTTTGTTCATTTTAGCATATAGCTTACAACAGGGTGTTCTGTTTAGTTGGCACGCAGCTCACAACACTGCATATTCTGCATTTTGAACAAACAGTTAGAACTTTTGATTGTGAACACAGCACACACTTGTTAAAAGTTGAACACGCAGCCTGAACTTCTGAATTTTTGAACACGCAACCCATTTTCTAATTGTGAACACGCAGCACACACTTATTGAAAGTTGAACACGCAGCCCAAACTTTTGAATTTTTGAACACGCAGCCCATTTTTGATTGTGAACACGCAGCACACACTTATTGAAAGTTGAACACTCAGCCCAAACTTTTGAATTTCTGAACATGCAGCCCATTCGTTTCATTTGCACGTAGCTTATACTGAACACACAGTTCATACACTTCACTTTTGAACACACAGCTCATTCATTTTATTTGCACGCAGCTTATATATTTCATTCTGAAACTGAATACATCTGTTCATTTTGAATGCAGGTATCTTCCCGTTCGACGCGAGGTTATGGCTCGATTGTCGCCAGGGACTGGTACGCAGAGCTCCTAGATACCGTTCGCCATCTCGTGGACGAGGTTGGGTTTGGACCTTTCTGCACGGGGCTATCACGTTACCCTGCGAGCAGGACCCTGATGGGGGCACTCGTAGAGAGATAGTGGGACACTGCCAACTCTTTCCACTTCTCAGCTACCGGGGATATGACGATGACCCCATTCGACTTTGCGATGCTGACTGGCCTTAATGTGGCCGGCCAACCGGTTCCCTATGACTAGGATATGGGCGAGTGAGAGGCTTCCTGGATCTATCTGTTGGGAGATCGCCCACCGATTGACCGATCTTCGGGCAGAGTCAGGTACACTTGGTTTCCCGTGCGGTACAGGGGGTCTACGCCCGAGACTCTTGAGGAGATAGACCAGTACGCTCGAGGTTTCTTGATGTTCCTCCTTGGGACCGCTTTGTTCTCCAAAAGGGGGAACACTATTGGACTATATCTGCTCAGTGCTTTGGTGGACCTGTCACAGGTCAGCCAGTATAACTGGGGTGGCGCCGGCCTTGCTACCCTTTACTGCTATATGAACGCGACCTCCTGCGGACGGGGGAACATAGTCGGCAGCTACTGGAGAGCCTGGGAGGTGCCTTTTGCCCTCTTGATTTACATTTCTACTTTTCATCATCTGTACACTGCACACGGCACACTTTACATTCTATATTCCACATTCTGCACTTAGCATACTGTATTTTCTGTATATTCTGTATTCTGATGGTCACTGCCCTGTTTTGCACAGCTATGGGTTTACGCGTACTTTCCGACGCTAGCCCCAGAGCTCGAGGTGGCGGTGCCTCTTGTGATCCCTTATTCTCACGTATTTGAGGGCCGATACCGGCCGAGGGTTCGGGAGACTCTGCCCTATTTGCGGCAGTTTTTTGACACAGTGCGGGCGACCGTGGTAATTCAGAACTCTGAGTTCTTCATGTTTTCAGCTTTGATTCATCTTGCATATTTACGATATCTAATCAGCTCATGCACTGGTTATTCGCAGATCACTTGGCAGCCCTGGGCACCGTTAGGAGGAGACATCCGTTTCCGATTCCCTGGGAGATGGTCCGCTTCTCGATATAGGACCTTATTTAAGGGGCCAGTTGGCAGGGCCTGGTTTCTAGGGGACCGCTTCTTGCGTCAGACGTTGGGCCACCCTGATCAGGACATCCCCTCAGTACCTCCAGATGACATGCGGTCCACTGAAGGACTCACTCCCCAGGGGGTCGAGATGGTTATGTTGGGTAATGATGTTATGCTGTTCTTGGAGGAAGGGGAGTAGGCGACCTACTGCCATACGTACTTGATGCCTCCGCTGATAGCTATCTGTACTCCTATGAGGAGGGCTGCTGGTGCATCATCGTCAGCTCGAGCCCGGGCTACAGATGTTCCTTCGACTAGTAGGGTCGGCACATTGAGGAGTGGGGCTAGATAGATTCCCCCGATTCCCCCGACTTATTAGCACGCTGGGTGGCCCGATCTCCCGACTAAGCTGACAGGATGGCGATACGGGACATCTTACTCGATTCCACTGGAGCCTTCACCGCCTGATCATCGATACGTCAGAGACCTTGACTCACCACCAGTATGCTTTATAGCTTTCATTTATCACTCAGATATATATTTAGACATTTATTCATTTACTGATGACTTGAACTTGCATCTATAGCCTTCTGGCGAGTACATGGATGGGTTGCTCGGAGTGATGGCCTTGCTCGAGGGCATGGTCCTGCGGAGGGAGACACAACTATTCATTGCCAGTGTTACGGTATTTCTCAATTTTCTTGCATTTATCATACTTCTGATGACATGCTGAATTTGACCATTTCACTGCATTGGTTGACTGTATGTGTAGAGCACATATGGCACACCCCACATTCATACATTGTATCTGCATACACCCACTTTATGTAGCTTTCTTATCTCTGCATTATACATATTGGCTAATGTATTCAAATTGCCCTCTTTTTAGATGCCACCGCTATAGGCTGGGCCATCCAGGCCTTCTCGAGGAGCTAGGAGAGGGGACTCGTCTCGCAGACGAGGTAGGCACAGAGCACTCGTCATAGATGACGATGAGTCCAGTGAGGAGGAGGAGTCTACGCATTCTCAGTCAGAGACATCTGCAGGTAGAGAGGATGACTTTGGATCCGGTTCTGAGGGCGGAGGTGATTCCGGGGAGGGTTCTGGGGATGATGGCTCCGATTCAGATGGAGACGCCGACGATGATAGCGTGGAGTGGCTCAACCAAAGAGGACGAAGAGGGCCTCTGGGTCTTGCGCTTGATAGCACTAATGGGGATGTTCCCGTTTTATTTTCCTGCTTTATTTTCCTTTTTACTAGTAGTTGTAGCACATTAGCTTAGGCACCAGTTTTATTTTCTTTAAAACTTGTACCTTACTGTAAGATGTTGTAAAAAGAAAATATGATGGAATGAAACGGCCTTTTGTTCAAAAAGTGTTGTATTTTATGTTTTTAGCATCGCATCGCATCATTTTGCACAAAAATGAGATTGAATGGAAATTGAGCATTGTATATCACCTAGCCAGGTAGTGAACCGACGCAACAAACTAAACAACTTAACTTACTAAGAAACAACAAAACCTTAATAAGTTTACAACTCGATAAGCAAAACACGACAATGTTTGATAAACAGAGAGTAACAACTCGATGTACAAAACTCGACGACTTGATAAGCAAACTTAACAACAACTCGATAAGCAAACTCAATAATAACTCGATAAAGCAAATGCTGTTTCTGACAAATCAGGCGATGGAATGCATTCGAAACAAAGGTAAGCTCGGACCTTCAACACTCCCAACGCATGGAAATGCAAGGAGCTCTTTTCTAGAGGCTAGGCAAAGACCAAAGACCACCTTCTCTCTATGGCCGACTACCAGAAGGGGCCGGCTGACCAGCTTTCTACCTTAGAGACCAAAGGGGTGGTCGGCCTACCAAAAAAAGTGGTCGGCCGACCACCTGGTTTGGCGACTACCAGATTTTTGACACGTGTCCCCGAATAGTGCCTTATTCTCTTTAAAAGTTCCAGCTTCGTGGTTCTCTCATTCCATCTCAGTTTTGCATCAAAATGGAGGCATTCCTCATCAAAAATCTCACAGCTTGGATTGCTACTTTAGACGGCTCGGAAAAGTTGAACTTCTGGGGCTTTGGCTTGAATGCACTATTCACTTTGAGTCGTACCGCACTGCACTTTCCGCTCCATCATGTCGCGGCAAGGTTTTGGAATTCGGTAACACACGTCTTTAGCTTCGGTGGGCAAGAGATGTGTCCTACCTTCGAAGATTTCTAAGCTTTGATGGAGTCCGAGCGCAACGAGGAGATCTTGCCCCAACTTCGCTTCGGCCATGCTCAAGCCTTAGGGAAAATGTGTGGGCTCACTATGCACGACGCTCGATCTTTGATTTGTGGCGGAATGCTGGACATCCCGAGCCTGATTAGTCGATTTTCCGATGCCGGTGACCGCGGTGACCATCATTGGCAAGGCTTTCGGCGACATGCCCTTTGCTTGTGCTTGCTATCTCATTTCTTGCTTGCCTCAGGCTCCGGGGGATCTAGTGTTCGTCTGATTGAAGTTGTCCAAAGCTTGAAAGAAGGTAAGAGCTCCATTGCCATGACATTGGCCGAGACACTGATGGGGTTGGATGCTTTCCATCGCCGGGAAACAACCAGATTTGCGGGGAGTCCACTACTGCTGCAGGCAATGTTTCCCTCCCTATCTCACATATATATTGCTCACATCACTCGGCCTTCAGGCTCGATTTTTCTCACAAAACCCTTTTCTCACTTTTCTCTCAATGTACACCTCTCTATTCTTTAATCTCTCATTTTTCATCCCTCCCCAGGTGTGGTTGATGGACAAGTTACAGGTTGTAGACTCTTGCCCAGCATACTTGGCTCGTGGCTACTTCTTCCGGCGACGCCTAGTCGATGCCCTTGATGAGAGATGGTGGTTCGACTGGATTTGCCATTTGTCCGCAGACCGCATTGCTTGGCGTTGTCCTTGGCTCAATCTACCAGCAATGAGCTACAGCATGTCCCGGCAGACAAGGATTCAGTTGATTGGCTTGACGCACTGAGTGTTTCACTTTCCTTTCCAGTTCCAGCGCCAGTTTGGCCATGATCAGACTTGCTCGCCAGAGGGGATAGAGTACCCTGCTGCATTCCCGGTCCGAGGCACACAACTTGCTCGGTATGCCACAGCATGGAGGACGAGAGAACTCCTGGCCTCCGCTTCCACTTTCAGTTGCATTTTGTTGGATGAGTGCATAGATTGGCTCAATGAAGAGGCACGGATTGGGCCACTTTGGCGTTAGAAGCTTCGACCAGCTCTGGGAGGGGGCGCAGGAACACCTAACTTAGTTATGCCTCGGATTTATTGCTTTTTTAGTACTTTCAAGTTTTCTTTATGAATGTAACCAAAAATAACTTCAACTTGTATGCAAGAGCAGGAGAACTCTGTATTGAAATAAATAAAATTGAAGGTTGTGGGTACTGAAATTTTTTCGCTTTGGTCCAAAAATGGTCTAAGTTGTAGAAAGATTAATTTGAGCAAAATCAACTTTTATTAAAACTTTTCAAAACCATTTTCAACATGGATCAGAATTGGACACGCCTGAGATCTGTCACTGAGATGCACAACCCCAGATCCTAGCAACTGGAAAGTTGCCCCTAGTCTGAATAGCACTGTACCGGAGATCACAACCGACGCTCTTGAATGCTGAATAGACAAAGATGACCGAGATGATCAAATGGACAAAGTTGATCAGGGAAAAGCTTATGGCTAAACTTCAGGATGAAGTTGCCTACGTATCCCAAAGATAGGAATCAGGCCTTACGTAGTTCAGGCTTGAGTTCACTCGAGTATTAACGCTCTCCTTTTGCGCTCTAACTTTTGCCACGCCGCCCTTTGCGGGTTTTCAACCTTGCGAGCTCGGTTTTTGTAGTTTCAAATTTTTCATGCTCTAACTTTTGCCTAGGTCGCCCTTTCGGATTTTCGGCCTAGCGAGCCTCTCAGGGGTAATATTTCTTCAACTTGTCCATATTGATCGGCTGTGAGAACTCTAGGCCATCTAGGTCCATCAAAACGACAGCTCCACCTGACTAGATAGACTTGATGATGTAAGGACCAGTCCAATTAGGTCTGAAATTGCCCCTAGGGTTGTGGATGGGAGCTCGATTGTCTTTGAGCACCAAATCTCCTTCCTTCAAATTTTGGGACTTAACCTTCTTGTTGAAAGCCCTGGAAATTCTACGCTGATAACCCTGAACATGGTACAGTGCTTTCAGTCTTCTTTCATCGAAGAGCATGAGTTCTTCGAATCTGCTCTGCTGCCAATCTGCCTCGGCTATCTGACACTTAGCCAGCACTCCCAATGATGGAACCTCAATTTCAATAGGTAGATCGGCCTCCATCCCATAAACTAATGAATACGGAGTCACCCCAGTAGAAGTTCTAATTGACGTCCGGTAGCCCCACAGAGCAAATGACAACTTATCTGGTCAGTCTCGGTAGGTTTCCACTATCTTCTGCAAAATGTGTTTGATATTCTTGTTGGCGGCCTCAACTGCTCCATTGGTTTGTGGCCGATAAGTGGATGACTTATGAAAAGCCACATTGTATTTTTCTAACAAATCAATCACTTCCTTCTTGAAGTGGGAACCATTATATGAAATAATCTCGTTTGGGACCTCAGAACGACAGATAATGTTGTTCCGGATGAACTTTGCAACGTGCGAAGCCTTCAACACCGTATAAGGTTGGGCCTCGACCCACTTCGTGAAATAATCTATCGCGACCAGAATGAACTCATGCCCATTAGACCCTTTCGGAGTGACGGCCCCGATCACATTGATTCCCCAAACTGAAAATGGCCATGGCGAAGTCATATTGTATAGCTTCGACGGCGGGATGTTCGTGCGGTTTGCATGGATCTGACATTTGTGGCAGCGCCGAACAAAGCCGATACTATCCTCCTCCATGGTGGACCAGTAGTAACCTTGTCTGAGGATCTTCCGGGCTGACATTACCCCATTCATATGCGCTCTGCACTCTCCTCTATGGATGGCCTCCATTAAGAACTTTGATTCTTTGACATCGACGCATAACTTATGCATTCCCAGATGACCTCTCTTGTATAATTTACCCCCATAGATGATGAACTGGATGACCATTCTTCTGATTGCCCTTTTATCCTTGGCATTTGCCTCTGGTGGGTACGCCTCTTTTTCCAAGAAGTTCCAGACATCGTAGTACTAGGGGTTCTCATCTTGAACCTCATCTATAGCAGCAATCGACTTGTAGGCTGGCGCAAATTTCTGGTCAATGATGATCGGACGCATCCGGACTCTGAAAGGGATGTCTATCGTGGAAGATAGAGTTGCTAGTGAATCTGCGAACCTGTTGTTCTCTCTTAACAGATGAGCAAAGTTTAGTTTCTCAAACCGAGGAATTAACAAGTCCAAGGTCTGGTGATACATTATCATATTTTCTTCTTTGACTTTCCAATCTCCTTTCGCTTGAGAAACAACAAGGTTCGAGTCCCCGATGACGTCCAACCATTTTGCCCCTAGTTCTAGGGCTGCTTCTAAACCCGTAATGCATGCTTCATATTCTGCTTCGTTGTTGCGAGACTTTGAACTGGAGTTTGAAGGCTAGAGGGAAATTGTCAGGTGCTATTAGCAACACTCCTACCCCATACCCGTATTGGTTTGATGCTCCGTCAAAGTACATCGTCCAAGTTTCATCTTCGATATGCAAAATGGCCTCATCTGGGAATAAGTACTCAACTGCTTCACCTCCTTCCATTGGATGATTGGCTAAGAACTCTGCTACCGCTCTTCCCTTGACTGACTTGTGCGTCACATATTTCAGATCGAATTCAGAAAGCAACAGCAACCAACGAGCTAGCCTACCCGTAAGTGATGGTTTCTCGAAGAGATATTTGATGGGATCTAATCTTGAAACCAACATTACAGAGGCCCTGTTTGGTAGGGCTTATTTCCAGCTTATTTCAACTTTTGGCTTAATTTAAACTATTTTGATGTGTTTGGTTCAACTTAACAATACAATTTATAACTTTTTGTAAGTAAAAAATCAGCTTATTCTTTAAGTAGGGGAAGAGAAGCTTAATTTATAAGTCAAAAATCAGCTTATGTTCACAGCTGTTAGGCCATAAGTTATAAGCTGTTAGGTTATAAGTTATAATCACTTTCCCACAGCTCTACCAAACAGGGCGAGAGTGAGCTAACAGGTAGTGCTACAGCTTCCTGGAAGCCCATACCAAGGCTAAGCAAGCCTTTTCCAATGGTGTGTAGCGGGTTTTATACTCCAGCATCTTCTTGCTCAGATAGTAGATAGCCCTCTCCACCTTGTCCTCAGACTCTTGTGCGAGCATACAGCCCATTGTAGTCTCAGTTACTGAAAGACACAAAATCAACGGTTTCCCCAGCTCAGGCGGTGACAACACGGGTGGGTTCTATAAGTATTCCTTGATTTGTTCAAAAGCAGCTTGGTATCAGCTGTCCCATTGAAATTTCTTTCCTTTCTTCAGGAGACCAAAAAGTGGTTCACAAGTCAAGGTTAATTTTGAGATAAACCGTCTTATGAATTGCACTTTACCCAGAAAGCCTCTCACCTCCTTTTCAGTCCTTGGTGGTGGCATTTCTAAGATGGCCTTGATTTTGGAAGGGTCGACTTCGATACCTCTCTGTGTAATCAGAAACCCCAGCATTTTCCCTGTTGTAACACCGAACGTACATTTCTGAGGATTCAGCCGCAACCGAAATTCTTTGATCCTTTAGAAAAACTTTTGTAGGACGATGTAGTGGCCCTCTTTTTCTTTGGACTTGACAATCATGTCGTCCACATACACCTCAACCTTTTTGTGGATCATGTCGTGCAATATTGTGGTCGCGGCCCATTGATATGTAGCTCCAGCGTTCTTCAACCCAAATGGCATCACCCTGTAACAGTAAGTCCCCCACGGGGTGGTGAAAGCAGTCTTCTCCCGATCTTCAGGTGCCATCACTATCTGATTATAGCCCGAGAATCCATCCATGAACGAAAGCAAAGCATGCCCTGCTGTGAAGTCCACTAACTCATCAATATGCAGCAAGGGAAAGTCGTCCTTTGGACTGGCTCTGTTCAAATCCCTGAAATCCACGCATACCCAGATCCTGTCATCCTTCTTCGGCATCGGAACAATGTTGGCCAACCAAGTTGGGTATTTGGATACTAGTAGGAACCCTGCGTCAATTTGTTTGGTGACCTCTTCTTCAATCTTGAGGGCCCAGTCTGGGCAGATCCTTCTGAGTTTCTGTTTAACGGGTCGGGCCTCTGGGTCAAGAGGGATCCGGTGCTGTACAATCTCAGGATCGATTCCAGGCATGTCTTCGTAGGACCACGCAAAAACATCTTTGAAATCTTTTAATAAAGCGACTAAGCGCTCGCGTTCCTCCAAAGACAACGTGGACCCGATCTGAACCAGCCGCGGGTCCTCCTTAGTACCAACATTAAGAGTAGTGATTTCATCAACTAAAGGTTTAACAAATCTTTCCTGCTCTTGATCAATTAAGCGTTGCAAAATCGGAGGAATTTCTTCCCCGTCATTTTCATCAAAATTTTGAAAGTCCTATTAATACAATAAATCATGGGCACAGAAAAGTACTCAAAAACCACATCCATTCCATTCTCATTAAACAATTCCAAATCGTCCGATTCTTCTGTTACAACAGACTTAAGAGAGAAAGAAAAAGACGACCTAGATAGGACTGTGGCATCCGGGTTATCACCCCCAGGAATACCGGACTCAGACTCAGATGAGCTGGAACCTGATTCCAACTCTACAGACTCGGTGGAATCAGATTCCGGCTCACTACCTGACCCGGTGCTGCTTGACAAAAATCCCTCCTCGTACTGCCAGATGAGAGCGGGTGCGATGGATGCATCCAAAATACTTGCAAGTAAGCTCGCAGCTGTTTCATTCTCGATCATGGATACCGAGAAGTTATCCCCCAAGCACTTCTGTTTGATCGGGGGATCTGAAAGTAGACAAGCCAATGCTACCCCTATTTCAATTTTGGCGCTCTCGGAATCCACTTCCTTACACTGCTCAACCTCAGCTGATGGGTCTGTTTGCTCCTCAGCAACATCATCCCCGGATAATTGCAGGTCAAAGAAGATCTCAAACCCCGGCAGGCGTCTCCTCTCGGCATTCAGCCATGGCTCTGGGAAGCCACATAATGGAAAGTCCTCTCCCTCCCGGACGAAGCGTCCGTTTAGGGTACCCTGAATGGGTCGGTGCATCAACTCAAAAGGCTTCCCTACCTTCTTTGCTCTGGCTCTCCCAGCCATCTCCTTGCCTTTTTTCACCCAGTCCTCTTTGGTGGGCAAATAACCCAAGCCAAAGGTGTGTGGGTTGTGCGGCACTTCGGCCGATACAGCAATGCCCTTCCGGCCACTTTTCCAGTCCCATCCCAGGGATATGCTGAAGCTTGTTCATGAGATACACCGACTGCGCGTTGACATACAACCTCTCCTTATCAGCCAAGATGTTCTAAACGACTCGAGCCTCAGCCAGAGTAAACCATGATAAGAACACATCCATCGTGCCGTGCTCGATTTCCAAGACTGGTGTAGACACCTCCGGCGGCGGATGGATTGATGAATTTCCAAAAACTATAGCTACCCCTTTCCCATGAGGGTATTTCAACATTTGGTGCAAGGTGGAAGAAACTGCCTTTACCTGGTGCAACCACGGTCGCCCCAAAAGTAGGTTAAAGGTTGCAGGAACGTCTAAGACATGGAAATCGATCTCGTGCTGTCCTGGACCAACCTCGGTCTAAATTTTGACAGTCCTCATCACCTCCCTACTTGTATTATCATACGCTCGAATCACCTGGGCAGTTGGCACGAAGTCCGCGGGCTTCAACCTGATTGCATATGCCGTCCTTGACGGGCACACATTAATGGCGGATCCCTTGTCGACAAGAACCACTGGTACCCGTTTGCCTCTACATTCCACAGAGATGTAGAGAGGTTTGTTGTGATTTGCGCCCTCAGGCGGTAGTTCTTTGTCAGAAAAGGTCAACGTCGGGGAACCTCCTCCCAAAAAAACCAATCCAACTAGCTGCTCCGGTGTGGTGTCTATCAAGAGCTTGGCCTTGTCCATGGCTGAAAGGACGGCCTGTCTATGTACTCGAGAAGCCATAAGCAGTCCCCAGATGGAGATATCTGCTTGTATCTTTTTCAACTGTCTCAGTACGGCCTCATCTTCGAGTTACTTCTCTTTCTGTTTCTCTGCCTCCTTGTCCTTCCCGGACGCTTCTGGTTGGTCCAGATGTGGGGGCTTAAAATACCGCCCGCTCCTGGTCATATGATCGACTTTGCCGATGTACCAGGTATCATCAGGTTGATTGCTCCCCCAATGCTCATCCGTGTGGGCAAGACATAGATCATCGTCTTTCCACCACATTCTATCGGCAGCCGACAGACACCTGTCCGGCTCTGTTACAAAAATCTCTGTGCCCGCAGCACCTTGCGTTCCTGTACCCACAGCACATTCTGTTCTTGTGCACACAGCACTCTCAACCCCCACAGGAGCTTTAGCCTTTCTGGTTCTTTCGGAATCTTTGATCCTTTCTTGTTCTAATTGTTTCAACATAGCCTGCTCAACATTTCCTGCATTCACAATGCCGAAGTCCCGAGTGAAATTCTTAGCACCAGCGCTCTTCGGCGATGTATTCTGATCCCCGGCCCTTCCGGCCACAATTGATGTCCTTGCCCCTGACGGGCCCTTCCCCAGCTGAGATTCTTCAACAATGTTTGGTTGGTCGTCAAGCCACCCTGTGACCTTTGTTGACTCCTCAAAATCAAACCAGTTGACTATCATGTCCCCTGAATCTTGTTCGTTGAAAATCTGTCAGCAATGTCCCCTTCCAGAACTACTAAGTCATCTGTCCTCTGATCAAGTCCATCCCTCTGTAGTACACAAATTTCTACCCCCACCGGCAACCCCACATTTGGCCTAATTTGACCCGCTGATGCAATGTAGCCACTCGGATTGTACACCTTCTCAGCAAAGCTCCCCAATTTCTTAGTCCCTGAATCAACACTCCCATTTTCCTCTGAGGTCATCCCTCTTCTGTCTTCGACAGCCACCACCATTGGCTCGGGTTGGGTTTGGGAGATGTCCAACATGCACAAGTCAGTGCTGTTAGGAAGGAACACCTCCGGCTTGGGTAGGTGAGATGGGGTGATATATATGCTGGGGTCGTATGGCGTGACCCCGGTTTGGATAAAGTTGATGCGTTTGGGAGGTGGAGCTTGGTTGTGTGGTGGGAGAGGGTTAGTTGTGACATTGGGTTTTTCTGGAGGCATAATCACCTGTTTGTCAATGAGATCTTGAATCTCATGATGCAATCAAAAGCATTGGTCGGTGTCATGACCGTGCTGTTGGTGAAATACGCAGTATTTGGCTGGGTCGTGGGAGGGGGAAAGTTTCTCTGGTAACAGACGCGGCTCTAGGGGCTTCAAATGCCCTTTCCTGATCAAAACTCCTAAAGCCTTGGACAAGGACATGTATAATGGAGTGAAGGTTCTTTGGTTTTTGGGTGCGTATCGGGCTGTTTGCGAACTACTATCGGACTCACCGGTGAATGGCGTAGCTGCAAGGGTTTTTGGAGGGGTGGTGGTAACCATGCTTACTTCCGAAGCTCCAGCAATTGTAGCACTGCTTGTGCTTGCATTGTTGTTTCTGTTGAAGGTTCTCTTGGGTTGCTCTCTGCCTTGGTCAATCAGACCCTGTTTCATAGTGTCCTCAATTTGTACCCCCATCTCGTGCAAATCTGAGAAGGTGGAGAAGGGGAGAACAATCATTTTCTGCATGAGCTTAGGCTGGAGATTGTGCACAATCATCCGTATTTGATCTTTATCAGTTGGCCTAAGGGTCGTCATTGAGTCCTTGGCCCTCCACCGGGTCACAAAATCAGAGAAGCTATGACGCCCCGAACCTATGCTATTGGTTGCAGTCAAGGAAGAGTCACTAATGAGTCCTATGGTCAATAACCAAGTAAGATCCCAGATCGCCGGAGGAGTCAAATTAGCCTTTCTTCTAAGTCTGGCTTTCTTAGGCAGTGCACTACCCTTTTGACAGATCTTAAAAGGTATTGACACAAGGTCTCATAAGCAACGATAAGGTGTATACGTATAAATATTAAAATATAAGTACATAACAACCACGAATATCATTAATTTCAAAAGCTTGATCCATTACATTACATCCCAAGAGAAAACTTAAATCTTCATATGAGTCTTACAAAATATCAAAAGGAATTTCTAACTTTCCTAAGATAGCCAAAAGTCTTCGAAGGTTTCAGGTTTGTCATCTCCAGCTATAAGTTCCTCTTCGGCACCTGGCATGACACGCCGTGAGCTTTGAATGCCCAATAAACACACACACACCCCGTCCCTTTTTCCCAACCCAATACACTATCACATTTATGGAAAACAAGTAGTGGAGCATGATATCCAAGCCAAGAATAGTAATAGAAGAGAAAAAGAGCCTGTCATTCAAATAGATAACAAGGTTATAATGTTAGTGGTTAGTATTCTAGAAATCCCCCAAAGAGATTTCATCCTCCTAACCACAAGAATTGGACACCGGACTATTCGGAACTCCCCCTTTTGCTGCTTTGTTGCAGAACTAACCTCGGATGCCTACCAACGGTTATATACTATGCAGCGCCAACCGCAGGGCCTCAAAAGGGACAGCGAAAACAAAAAGTTTTATCTCCTGAATCCAACCTCATCCTTCCAGAAAATTTTTTTATCATCCTGAATGTCCCATCCGGACCCAACCTTATCACACCATTCAAACCGTCGTAAGGAGTCCGAATACGTCCGTTCCATTCTAGGGTTTACGCGACAACTGCTTGCGCAAGACTTTAACTTTCACATAGGGAACGCATCCCAACAATCCATATATCACATATTCTCATCTTTTCATTACTCAAGTGCTCGAAAACCCAATACCCTCCCAATTAGGTTTCCCGTTAAATTAAGTGTTTTAAGACAAGGTTAGTTCAACTTATAAAACAGTGATATCCATATAAGCATGCATTCTTAAGATGAGAAAGGCAAATAACATAACCACAACACATATATTATTAGGTCAAGAAATGAGTATAAGCTACAAACATTCTCATGAACTCAAAGGTACAAAACATCCATGTATATCAAAATTTCCAGATTTAATATCACATAAGGATTAAAATAAAAGGACTATTTTAGATCCTTCACCGGACTTGGCCTTCCTATGGTTCGTAGGGGATTTGATCCAGTTTCTAGAACATTTTTCGGAATTGGGGTTGCTCTTCCAGATTCTAAGTTATTTAGAAAATATTTCAGCGCTGTCCAGAATCTGTCCAGATCCGTCGACTGTTACGAAAACTTGATTTTCTTGCAAACCGCTCAATGTTTTTCGGTGAAACCAATTCTAGTTGAAATCTAACTTCTAAAGGAAGGTTTTGACATAAAATAGAGGTTCAGAATATTTTTGTACATTTTTCTGGAATTTGTGAAAGTTGACTGCAAAAATAGGTTTTAAGGTAGAATGCCCAAAACAAGAAAATTTATAACAAGGGGGTTCCACCATGGGAAAGTTTCATTTCTTTTGTGAAGGAAATATGCTAACTCTCAAATGTTTAACTCAAAAAATTTGTTTGAAAGAGTGCCCTTGAAAAATTGAGAGATTGGTACAAAAAGAAGATGGTTTGTGCCAAAATGGGGAAAATACAAGAGGGATGAAATCAATACACAACCCTTAGCATTTTTTTTGACATAAGAACTTGATAATAACAGATCTGGAACATTATTTAGAAACTTTAGAACATGCATTAGAAAAGGAAATGAAAAGAAGGTTGTGTTGGTGGCTTATCTTCTAAGCTTTGCACAAGAGACTCTCTTCTTCCTCCCTCTTCTCCTCTAGACTTCTCTTCCTTGCTCTCCTCCCTCTCTCTAACCAAAATGTGTGTGTGAGTGAGTTTGTTGTGTGAGTTTGCAAGCTAGGGGGTGTGGTATATATAGGCAATTTGGTGTAAAAGGACATAAAAGCCCTTTAGTTGAAAATGGATGAGAAAGCTAGGATTTTGGTTGGTGTCAAATCGGATAGGAGTAACTAAGGTGCTAAATCATAGGTTTTGGCATCAATTAGTTGATCTTTAGTTGAAAGGTAACTAGTTTTGAGATTTGCAACCTAGGTCTAGGTCACTAGGTTTGGATTTCCTAGAATATCTTAATCATTGTCTTGAAAATTGGCTCCTCTCTCTTCCCTATGAGTGTGATGGGTTATTATTTTATTTGTTTTGGTCCTAGAGCACACTCTTCAAGGTGTATATATATATATATCTTACAAGATTGATGGTACTAATAATATTAGGGTACATGTGCTAGTTTTTGTGGTTTATTTTGAATTTAATAAAGAAGTGACATCTTGGAGTTAAATACACGTAACTTATGTAGAATAAAATTAGGTTAGGGATCCTAATCCGGTTAGGAAAATCCCTGTTTCGATAAAAATAAAAATAGTAATGCTAACCGACAAGATTCGAAATAATTCAAGGAACTGAGGGGCTTTGAGGAAATAATTCAAACATTAGGGTTTTTAAAGAAAGTACATTTTTCAAGGGCTTTACAGAAGCTCTCCTTAGGATTCTGCCTTGTTGTCTCAAGATCACGGGTTGTAATCTCGATTTGTGTGTTATAGGAGTACTGTGCAATGAAAGCCTCGGCCATCTCATCCCAGTTTCGCTTGACATCGTCTTCCAATTTTGCGTACCAGATGGCCGCCACACCTGACAGGGTCCGGCCAAACAATGAAAGCTTCTGTAGTCAGGTTAGGTCCATCAGCCTTAGTATGTCTGAAAACAAACGTAGATACACCATGGGGTCCCCGGACCCGTCAAAGCGGTCAATTTGTGGCATCTTGAACCGATCTGGCAGCGTCACAGTCGCATCGGTATACCTGTCCTCAATGTCTGGGATGGACTTTACCCCTTGGGATTTCTTGAACAACTTTTCAGGCTTGCTCAACTTCAACGCTGTAGGGTCCACCTCGAAATCGAAGGGAGAATCCGGTAGATTGATAGGCACGGGTGCCTTGGATAGTTGAGGTAGAATCGGGGGCGAAGCCGGCCCCGTTGGGATATCTGTGTCCTCTTGGACATTCTGGACATTTGCCGTCTCCCCGGGTACTGGAACTCTCGGTGGGGGAGGAACCTGATGCGAAGCTGATGCTCCGACTTGTTGCTGTAGTCGGGTAATTAGCTCGGCCTGCTGGGCCATGACTTCGGTTTGCTGTTTGGCGACTTCTGCCTGACGGACAACGTCCTATTGCATGACTCTCATACTCTCCTGGAGCTGACGGACCACCTCCTCCATTCCTGCCATACTATCCTGATCTGACTGAACTACCAGTATATCTATCTCTGCAATAGACTTGGAAATCTCAGCCTGATTGTTCAAAGACCACTGATCTGGCAATCTCGGTACCGATACACTGCGCCTACTCGACCTTCGCCTGACAATCGGGGGTAAAGAGTAGAACACTGGTTGTCCGTCAACTAGATCCTCAGATCGATGGAGTCTGCGACCTCTCGTCTAGAGTGCTTGGGGAATATCTGCTTGGTTGGAAGGTATTGTGCTAAACTACCTAGCAAAAAGATAAATAAAGCAATAATAAGGAAATAAACAACCAGACAAACAGACAGCATAATAGCGTAAATAAACACACAACACACAGTTGGGCATCACCACACACAGTTGATGAGTTGAATACACTGATCATTGTTCCCAAATTACTGCCCCCAAAACTGAACCTGATACCCGTAGATAACTGATTCCCAAAATATTGAACTGGTGCCCTCGGGCCTGATACCCAAACTTGCGAACTGATACATGCATTCATGTAGAGGCCAACTCTAAAGCACATAACAAACAAGTGAGAGCCAAAACACCCCTATGGAGGGGTAGGGATTCCATGTCCTAGTTTCGCCAAGAACTAGGGCTTCACTACGCATGTAGCGGTTTCAAACAACCTACAATTAGGTAAGCAACTTGTCCTAGCTTGGAATGGTCACTACGGATTCCGAATATGCACTAGGTCGAATGGTCCAAAAGGGTCCCCCGATAAAAACCGGGGTTTGTGTTCCCATCATGGCAGAGCCTGTAACCGGTCAGCCTTATGGCACGCAGCCGCCGGCAAACCGTTCAGGAATAGCAGATGGCAAACACGGTGTCCTAGGCGCACCAATGCAAATGCAATGCAAAGAGACACATAAGTGTAATCAAAACAAGATATCATGAGTTCGAGTCAAGTTCTCTAACTCTCTAGCAGAGTCGCCAGAAACTGTAGACGTCCCCGAACGTCCCGAGTGGGAATCCCGTTTTGTTCATTGGGTTCACTACAGTTCGGACTAAATGTCACGGTCCTGTATCTAATCTCACGAAGTGCAATACAAGACCGATAAATCACCGAATAGTTCAAATCTGGCAAATCGTTTGGAAAAACAGATTTTTAGAAAGAAGTGCCAAACATGGACTGTTTTTCCAGATACAGAGTCGCCACCTAAATATTTTATTTTGGGGGAATTTAGGAAACCCTGACTCGTGCCTAAGGCCACGTGTCCGTCATCACCAAAGTTGCCTCGGCTCGGGAACTTGGGTACGATTGGGGAAGGTCAGCTATAAGCACCCCCGCTCGCCCGATCAAAGATCGGCCTCTACTAACCATGATATCGAGTTTTGAAAACATTATGTGCTCTTATTCCGGTTGATTAACCTAGGATTACTATGCGATGCACACAACATACAAGTATAGACTAGGTCCCCTGAGTTGGAACAAAACATTTCATGTTTGTTTATTTAAAAATGGTTTGATGGTGCTACTCGCAAGTAGGCTTAGACGTGGATTTGCCACCCTCAAGTGGGTTTAGGAAAACATGATTTTGCCACTTTCAAGTGGGCTTAAAACTCATAATCGATGAATTGTTCCAATTCAAGCAATCTAACCTTCACCCACAGGCATTCAAGCAGTTATATCACATAAGCAAATAGCCTCATGGCAAGCATGCTATCATGGCAGTCACTCACACGCATGCAAGGATGCTAAAGCATAAATACTTACCGAGTACTCCAAGCCAAAGAAAGAAGCTAATTAGAAATCATGCATGAATCCTAACTATGTTGAAATGCCTAATGCAGCACATGCAAAAAATGCAACTAAGATAGGCTCGGCTATTCTAAAATGGCATATGAAATGCAACAACTGATACACGTATTCAACTCGGAATTGAAATACAATGCAGTTAGTATGATGCGCCGAGCCCGATGCATGCAAGACAGATGAATGAATGTAAACATGTGAGTATAAGTATGCTAATTAAAACGTGCCCTAAGCTAACCACCATAAGCTGGTAAATAAAATGGAGAAATACGTAGGGTTGGAAGACATACATCACACACACGCACACTTATTACAACATTGCCCTCTCTCGGAGGGTCCGAATAAATAATACAGAATCGAATTAACTAATTATTACACAACACTAGCTAATTAACAAATTAACTAAACTAGCATGCAAATTATGTAAAATGGGCTACCTCAGCTCTGCTTTGAATGATGAAGGATGCATGCGTGCTCGAGTCACCTTGTTCGGAAATCCCTTGTGATGCCCCAATTTGCCTCTGTTTGCAATTGGTCCCAGAACACTGTACAAAGCTCCAGAAGGCTGCTGACTAGTTTTTGTTGGTGGTTTCGATTTGCTGCAACAGAGAGTGAGAAAGGGGCATGGCAAAGTATTTTCAACATATGTGTGGATGACCGCTCTCCCCATCATTGCATAAGCTCTAGGGAATATGATCCTCGATCCTGGTGCCACCAATCACACATCTCGATGCATGATGGCCGAGGAGTCGGGTTGCACGGCTCGATGTAAAATGAATGCACATGTAAACACAACAAGGCCCAAACTCCATCATGGATAATCTGGAGTGTCAGCGACCGAGAATCGAGGCACGTTTCATTACTTGGAGTACGAAACGTCTCTTGTTTCCCGTGTTTGGGCTAAACCCTATTCCAAACACAATGCAATATACATGGCATGCATGAATGCAACTCTAACATGCAACCTAAACATAAGGCCACTAAATGACGCAAACATGCAAATGATGGTATGCAAACATGCTACTAGCATACACAATGCTATAGAGTAATCGATGGCATACTCAATGCACACGAAAACTATATGGCATACGCAATGCACACATAGAGGCTAACAATGAAATGATCAAGGCATACACAATGCAATGATAAATCATGCAACAACATGGACTAAATGGCATATACAATGCAAGATGGACTTAAACCAAGATAGGTGAGCCTCAGCCACACCCAAATCAGTAGCCAATGGATGATGAAATTAGGCAAGAACGCTCATGCAAACATGTCCAATGCAAGGGACCAAATCATAAGGCGTCAAATGCTACTCTACCAAAGCATGGAAAGGATGAAATATGGCATGCAATCATATATTTTCCAGCTCTGAAATATGATGCAAGATGGTCCCGAATCATGCAAAAACTTCACACAATGCATGCTAGATGGCCCGAATACCAAAACTAGTGAAGCGCGTTACACTAGAGGTACACAAAGTAATGCACAAATGGCAAAGCCAGTCCCAAACAGACCCTAGGCAGGTCCAAGACAGTGGGAATATGGCCTAAAATGATGGCTCGAAAGGCATGGAAATGAAGCTCATGCAATGGTCCAAAAACGAGGCATTTATGCACAACTCTCAAACGCATTTAAAGAGTGGAAAACAAGGGAATATGGCATACATATAAGCTCTGAAATATGATGCACAATGGCCCCAAATCATGGAAACACCTCAACACAAGCATGCAATAGGCTCCAAAACTCAAAGCTAGACAAGGGTATTGAACTACAACCATGCATAGCAAGCATCATTCGACCATGAGGCATAAAAACAGAGCTAAGGCAGTCCAAAACATGCATAAAATAAGTTTAAGGCATGGCCAAAAAGTGCTAGAATGAAGGACCAAAATAGCATGCAATACAAGCTAGTGAAGAGGGTTTACACTACAAGTATATGGAGCATTCAAAAGGTCACTAAACCAGCAAATGTCAGGGGTATGATATGCCAAATAAAGCCCCAAAACCCACTGAGATATGGTCTACGCATGTAAGAATGATAGGCTCCTTTGATAGGTTATAAAGAGGGATCTTCTGCACATGCAAGATGGACACCAAAAATAGAAAAATGGGCTCTAGATAGAGCCTATTCAGGTCCTAAAACCCACCAAAAAAGGCCTGAAACATGCTCAAGAAGTGTACAAATAAGGGCTCCTTTGTTAGGCCAAAAATGCTAGTAAACAAGACAAGGGGTGAGAGGGTCACCCCTCTCTGATTTTAGTGCTCAAAACAGTATGCTAGCCACTGAAAATCCACTGGATTTCAGTGGCTAGAAGGCCAAACAAAGCTTAATACAAAGGCCTAGATGCATGGCTCAAAACAAGGTGAAAACAAGTATGCAAGGGGGGTAGACGACCCCCAACAGAAAAATGACCTTAAACAAACATGTAAAGGACCTCAAAATAAAACTTTTTTCAGTTTATGAAAAATCCCAAAAGTGCTTGCAAGTAAGGCTAAAAGATGAAGCAAAATAAGGACCAAAAGAGGAAATAAGAGTGTTACCCTTGTAGCCAAGAACTCCAGCAGCTTCTGGACAAAAAATGCAACCCCTTAGCCTCTAAAAACAACCTCCAAGAAACTCCAAGCAATGGTGGAAGGGTTAGGCTATGGAGTTGGTATGTAAAGGTGCAAGAACAAGGGAGTTTGGAGCTTGAAATAGAGAGATAGAGAGAGGTGTATGTATATGCCTTAACCAATTTTTCTGAACCTTTGCTAATGAGGGAGAGGGTCTCTCTTATAGAGTAACAAAGGTCCAAGCTTCCTCAAGAAGCTAGTGCAAAGGTCCAAGCTTCTTGAGGAAGCTAGAGCAAAAAGGGTCAAGCTTCTTGAGGAAGCTAGAGCCAAAGGGTCAAGCTTCTTCAAGAAGCTAAAAAAGGTTCAAGCTTCTCTTAGAAGCTTAGAGCAAAGAGCCAAGCTTCTTGAGGAAGCTAGAACAAGGTTGCCAACCCTCTATACGCGTATAGAGGATGCAGTCTGTGCCTTCCAGTTGGTATAGCTGGCACACACTCACAGAGATAGAAAAGGGGGAAGCTGGCCGACCAGTTCAAGTGGTCCGCTGACCACTTGCCCGGGTCGGCCAACCAGGGTCAAAAGGTTCAAGCTTCAAAAGCTGGTCGGCAGCCTCTAGGGGTGGTCTCCCAACTGAGTGCGAGGCAGTGGTACTATGGAAGACCAGTTATCTGACAAGAAAATCGGCCGGCGGGGGAAAATGGTCTCCAAGGAGAAAAGGTGGTCTCCCACCCTTGCACCACCTTCCAAACAATGAAAAAGGGTCCATGCCAAAAATGAACCTGAACAGATGCAAAATGAGGGTTCGGGGGCCAAAACGCGCAGCCGGGTGCCCCGAAAATTGACTGTTAAGCATCGAAAGTGGCGTGCGACCATGAAGGTGGTCTCCCGGGCCACAGTGTCCCTCTAGATAGAGGAAACAAGGTGTGTGCCAAAAACCAAAGCAAATGGAGAAAGTTAAGCGGTCCTGAACCGTGGCGCATGGCCGACGGCTCTGAAAATCAAAAATTGGTCTCCAAACGGGAACAGTGGTCTACGACCATGAAAAGTAGCCTATGGCAACTAAGAGTTGGTCTACGAGACCTCTCCCTCCCATCAGGAAGAGAAAACAGAACCTGGTTCGCAAATCGAGGCAAAGCACAAAAGAGTCCCGAAGTCCGGAGGTAAGGCTCTTAGCCGAGACTCTGTAACCTCAGAACGAGCACAACAGGCACCATCACTGAGCGCTCAATCGATGACGTCTGAGTCTTAAGATTGGTCAAAAATGGGGTGTGTACAGTCATCTTTTGCATGCTCCATATACTTGTAGAACAAATCTTGCTTACTAGCCTTATGTGCATGTTGATTTGACTCATCATCCTAGCATATTTTGGCTTTGCTCCAGCATGATTTTATTCTTATTTTGGGCTGTCCTAGGAATTTTTTGGGCTGTCATGGCCATATCGCTTACATTTTGTATAGCTATAGTGTAAATGCTTTGGCTAGCCTTGGGTTTTGAGGCCCCTACCATGCCGTACATGTGATGTTTGCATGCTTTGCCATCATTCTAAATGTTATTTTAGTCCATGAAATGTGGCCATACACTTGCATTTGACATGCTTTGAATGCCTTGAAGAGTTTGTGCTTTATGCCTCAAGAATGAACTTTTGTGCATGCCACTAAGCCTAAGCCTTTGGCTCATCATATCAGTGCATTTTTGGTCTTGTTATACCATGATGTAACTCTGTTTTATGCTTTCTAAGTCATGCCATGTTTGGTTTCAATAGGTGTAGTGCATTGCCTCTTTTGTAACCTTGCATGCTCCATGTTTTTGGCCTTGTGTTCTAGCTTGTGTTGGCTAGCTTCGAGCTTATTTTTGGTCTTGTTTGGACTTGCCTTGGGATTTTTTTAGGTTCCCTTAGCCCTTTGGGGCTTGCTTTGTATGGCCATGGCTTAAGTCCCTTTGCTAGTTTCGTGCTTTGAACATCCTAGCATGCTATGCTTACATTGTTTACTGGGTTTGGCATCCATTTACATGAGATTTCAGAGTTTACCTCATTGCCATCTTTCCATACTTTTCACTCTTTAGGTGTTCTTGAGAGTTGCACCTTTATACCTTAATTGATGAGCCAATTGGCATGAATGCTTGTATGTGTTTTCAGTGCCTTCATCTTAGCATTTTGGCCACTGATTTTGGCATGACTGAGGTCTGCCCATTTTGGTTTAAGTCCATCCTTGCATGTTTTTGCATGGTTGTCTTGGATATTGTTGTATGCTTGCTCCATCTTCGCATGTTGTCACATGTTTGTCTTGTATGTTGTTGCATGTTTATTACATACTTGGTACATTCCATGTTGTCGCATGATAGTTCCATTACATGTTGTTGCATGCTTGCTTTACATCGCATTGTGTATGCCATGCTTGTGTTGCATTGTTGTTTGGATTAAGTGTTAATCCAAGAACGTGAAACGAGAGACGTTTCATATTCAAGTGATGAAACGTGTCTCAATTCTCGGTCGCCAACGCTCTTGATTAAACATGATAGAGTTTTAGGCATTTATGTGTTTATTTGTGCATTCATTTTATATTGATTTGCACAAGTTGGATCTTTGGCCATCATGCATCGGGATGCGTGATTGATGGTCGTGGATCCGACTATGCCTCTCCCTTGATGTTTTAAGGTGATATGGGGTGGCATAGTGCGTACATACCCTTGGAAGGTCCTCAATTTTCTCTATCTTGTGCTCTATTGCAGTTTGGTGTCCCAGCACATCAGTGGCAGGTAGTGTCCTACAGATGGCCGGCACCTCCTCAATTTTGGCCGGCAGTGCCCACCCTTGGTCGGCAGGTGGTCGACAGCATCTCTTCATGGCCGGCAGGCCACTGATGCACTCCCCAGTATGTTTTTGGTATGGTTCAGCAGGAATTCCTTGAGGACACCCTGCAGACAGTGCCTCTTGAGAGCATCCGAAGAGCTTTCGGGATAAGAACCGAGCATGTACCTTCCGCTTCTTTGAACAGAGTTGGAGCAGCATTATTTGTCACTTTCCATTTGTAATCAATTAATTTGTTAATTAATTAAGTTTTGTAATAATTAGTTGTAGCTAGTTATTCAATTCGGTTATGTAATAATTAATTAGCTTGTTAGTTAGTTAATTAGTTGGCATGTATTATTTATTCGGACCCTCCGTCGAGAGGGCCAATTTTGTAATAAGTGTGCATGCGTGTGTGCATGTCTTCCAACCTCCATTTCTTTCCCCCTTTTACTTACCTACTTTTGTTGGTTAGTTTTACGTCATTTTTCAATTAGCATACTTATGCTTTTGCATGTTTACATCCATTCATTTGTTTAGTATACTTATGCCTGCATGTTTGCATCTATTCATCTATCTTGCATTCACCGGGCTTGGCGCATCATACTAACTGCATCGTATTTCAATTTCAAGTTGAATACATGTATCAATTGCTGCATCTTATATGCCATTTTAGAATAGCTGAGCCTATTTCTAGTTGCATTTTTCATGCGTTGCATTAGCCATCTCAACATAGCTAAGATCATGCATTTGATTACTAACTAGCTTCTGTTTTGGCTGGGAGTACTAGGTAAGCTTTTTATGCTTTAGCATCTTGCATGTGTGCGAGTGTTAACATGACATCATGCTTACCATGAGGCTATTTTCTTAGTTGATATAAACTGCCTGAATGCTTATGGGTAAAGGTTGGATTACTTGAATTCGAACAATTCATTGAATTCCGTGTTTTAGCCTACTTATGAGTAGCAAACTTCAAACCATTTCCAAACAAACAGACATGCGATGCTTTGTTCCAAATTAGGCGATCTAGTCTATACTTGTGTGTTGTGCGCATCACCTAGTAATTCTAGCTAATTAACCGGAATAAGAACGCATGTGTTTTCAAAAACGAGATATCATGTTTAGTACAGGCCGATCTTTGATTGGGTGAGCAGGGGTGCTCATAGCTGACCTTCCCCAATCGTACCCAAGTTCTCGAGCCGAGGCAACTTTGGAGATGACGGACACGTGGCCTTAGGCAATGAGTCAGGGTTTCCTAAATTTCCCCCAAAATAAAATATTTAGGTGGCAACTCTGTATCTGGCAAAGCAGTCCATGTTTGGCACTTCTTTCTTAAAAATCAGTTTTCCAAAATGATTTGCTGGATTTGGACTCTTTAGTGATTTATCGGTCTCGTATTGCACATTGCGAGATCAGATTCAGAACCGTGACAATTTGAGTCCGAACTGTAGCATGAAGCCCTCGGGGCGCGCCTACACTAGGAAGGTGGAAACTCCGCTCGAGTGCAACTTTCCCCACTCGAGCGGGAAGACCAATAATAGAGGAAACAATACAACTCAATTAACCCAAGCTTGTTCGCGGAATTGGCAATAAGTAGGGTCCTAACACTAATATTATTAATAAATTCAATGATTTGAATGATCAAAACATAGCCAATATGCTTTGGACACGAAGAAGCTATGCCACTGACTAATCGAGTGATTATTTAGTATTTCTAGAGTATGGACACGTGATATTCTATAAAGTTTTGATTGGTAGAGAGGGGTAGGGGCCCATGATTTTTGTTGGGAATGGGAGAATTGCTATATAAATTGTGTGATAACATAAATCAAATAAACTTATATTTATCAATCTGAATTTTATGTTGGAAATTATATACATATAGAATAGAAATTCATAAAATTACAGAAAAAAACAAACCAAAGCCTACAATAGATAGTGTCCTTATAACAGATTCACCGCCTCACCGGTTAGGTGCTAGAGGTTGTTCGACGTCTGTCTCCCAGGATACGACGGTTGGACCAGGTATGTAATGCACTGACTGAATAGCTTCGGCGAATCGAACTTTGCAGCACTCTCTCACAGGAAGAATATAAAATAAACTGAGAAACTTAGAAAGACAAGAATAACAACAATTTCTGGTGTTAGAAAGCTGAAGGAGAATGCCTCATTTTATACACATGGAGAGAGAGAGGAAGAGGCTCCCTTGCAACAAATTCAGGAATTAATTCTACAAATTTGATGGGTTTAATTCCATCATCAATAGAGGAGACTAGGTTTTTCTGCAGCCCACACATCTGACTTGGCCCAAAAAGATTAAGATTGGTAGGGCCAAGCCCAACCCCCACACTCAATCCATTCCAGCAAGCCCAAGCCCATGCCCAAGCCCAAGCCCCAAGGTCTAAGATTCATGATCCACGACCCATGGATCATGGACCCGGACCCAGACCCGGCCACGGCTCGGTCCAGTCTGGACGGGCAGGCTGCGCACGAGCGTGCGCGCGTATGGTAATTTTTGCATACCCAACTTGGACCATAATCTTGGCCCAAGTTGTAAATAGCTTCTTTTCGGAGCAAATGTGGCATGTATAGACACCCCATTTTTGACCGCCCTTAAGACTTGGGCGTTACTGATGGTTTACTTGGTGTTAAAAGTTGTGCAGTGCAAAGGTTCGGTTTCTTTGGCAAGGAGAGAGTCAAATCCAAACCTTATACCCCATTTTTGGACCAAAACTATTTTGACCAAAGATTTTAGACCTTAAAACCCTCTCTTTCAAAATATTTTTGAAACAAAGTTCCTACGATGTTCCGATGCTCGCATTTTGTTAAATGTTGTGCTTTTTGGTAAACTGAGCAGGGACAACGTAGAAATGAATGAAAGAGAGGTGAACTCTTTGAAAAATCTTCCAAAACATCTTGTTTGGAGGTTTGGAGTTGAAGAAAAGAGGAGAAGAGGGAAGAAACCAAGCTGGAGAAGAAGATGGGCATGAATCGCTAAGAGAGAGTCGAGCAGCCCTCGCTAAATCAGGCCTATCCATTTGCACACTTGTATTTCAGCTATGAGGCCACCACTGTTGGAAATAAGACTTATGGGGCTTCATTTTGCACTCAAGAATTCCCTAAAGCCAAGTCCGAATGGGGGAGATATGGTTGGTTGAAGTAGGGCATCAATCTGGTTGGAGCGAAATTGAGCAGTCTTCACTAAAAGAGGGATATCTCTTAGCATAGTTGGAATTTTGATGTGAGGTTTCCACCATTGGAAATCTTACTTTCGGGGCTTCAATTTGCACACAAGAATGACTTGAAAAGGCATCCAGATGAAGGAGTTAGGCTTGCTTCAAGTTGGGGACCAGGACTGATTTTTGCTGCAGACCACTAAGGGAGTGTGCCGACCACAAATGGAGCATGCCGACCATATGCCGACTAGAAATGGTCCTTGTCGACCAGAAAAAGTGGTCGGTCGACTAGTTGAGGTGGTCGGTCGACCACTTGTGCCCAGAAAGCTCAGAAATTGTAGATATTTTGCTCCAGCTGTTCCAGACTGTCCCAAATATTTTTGAATTGAGATATTTCGACCAAATGCTCATATATTGCTATATATTGAGCCATATCTCATAGTTTTAGGGGGTTAGAAAATTTGGGAGGTTCTCACTCTAGAATCCTCTCTCTTTAGAAGATTTGTGAGCAAAACTCTCTCCCTCCCTAGAATTCTCTCCTCCTCCTCTTGTTTTTGAGCCTTAAGCTTAGAATTCTCTACACTCTTGCAAAGAGGCCCTTGACCAAACACCTTTACCTTTGGGCTGAGCTTTTTGGAGGTCTTTTTGAGCTCCAAAAGGCTGATTTTGGCTGGTTTTGCTGCTGTCCTTCAAGGTGCTTCAAGGGTAAGAACTTCCCCCTTTCAAGCTTGTTTTTTGCACACTTGCTTCACCATTCTTTTTCCATTGTTTTGGACTATTTTGGGGCTGGTTTTGGACCATCAAAAGCTTTGTTTTTAAGGTGTAAAAATGGTAGTTTAAGGCTTGGTGAGTTTAGGGGTTGTTCTCCCTTTTTGTTCCTTGGCTTGTGAGGCCTTTTGTGCAACTTCTCACCACCTTCAAATCCAAATTTTTTGGCCTTTTCACCACTGAAATTCAGAGGTATTTTAGTGGTGGAAACCATGTTTTGAGGTCCAAAATAGGAGGAGTTGGCTTCCCCTCCTTGTTTCTTGTTTGCATGTGTTGATAGCCTACCAAAAGAGCATGTGTTTCTACTTCTTTGTGGCTTTGTTTAGGTTCATTTTTGTGACTTTTCAGACCTTCCATAACTCTATTTTTGGCTGTCTTGGGCACCTCTTGCATGCTTCTTGTACTTGTAGTGTAATCCTACTTGTGGCCTTGCAAAGTAGCATGTCTTTGTGCTTTGAATTTGCTTAGTTCAAGAATGTTTTTAGCCATTATTAGACATGTCATAACTCTGATTTGTGTTGGTTTGGTTGCCTCTTGCATGCTCCTTGCACTTGTAGTGCAATTTTGTTCACTAGCCTCGTGTATTTGGTGTTTTAGCCTACTGATTTAGCATGTGTATGCTCCACTCCAGTACATTTTTGGCAATGTTTTAGCATGCTTTAGGTCTAATTTGAGTGGTTTTGGTCATGCATGCTTGGCTTTGCATAGCTATAGTGTATTTGGCTTTGCTAGCCTTGCACTTTAAGACCTCTAGCATGTCATATTTGAGCTTTTTGCATGGCATATCATCATTTGGCATGTTATTTTAGATCATATACCTCTGCCATATGCTTACATATATCACTCTTTAAATTGTACTTGAGAGTTGAGCCTTATGCCTTGCTTGCGAGTCAATATGTGCGCATGATTTTCTTGCCTTTTGAGCTTCAATTCCAGCATGCGTAGGCCACTATTTTGGCATGTTCTAGGTCTGTCCATAGCTGGTTTGACCATTCATTCTATGTATTGCATGCCTCATGTGTTATGCTCTTTGCTAGTCTTAATGCCTTAGCTTTTAAACATGCCATGCATGCATTGCTTACATGATAGAGTCTTGCGCATGTCACTTTGGCATTGAAGGTTGACCATCTTGTTTGCTCTGTATGTGTTTGGATTGGACGTTAATCCAAACACGAGGAATGTCGCACGTTTCATACTTAAAGTGATGAAACGCGTAGCATTTCTTGGTGGCCGACCCTCTTGATCAAGCATGATAGAGGTGGAGGCCCTTATGTGTTATTTGTGTGCATTCATTGACATTGACTTGTGTAAACTTGGCTTATTGGCCATCGTGCATTGTGATGTTCGGTTGGTGGCCCGAGAGTCGAGTACCGCACTCTCTTGAGCTTAAGAAATGATAGGGAGGGTGGTTGTGCATACATATCTTGCAAATACACTACTATGCCCCTTGTTGTTCTCTATTGCAGCAAAACTGGAGCTTGGCAAATTAATTGGTCAGCTGACTAGTAGAGGTGGTCGACCGACCACTTTTTATGGTCTATAACCATTTTTTCTGGTCTACAGCCCCCTTTTCTGGTTGGCAGCCCACCAGGAGGTCCCCATGTTGGAGAAGAAGCAATCTGGAAGTTGGTACACTTTTCAGAGATCAAATCAAATGCAAACAGAGGCAATTCTGGGCATAGCAATGGATTTTCGAGCGAGGCGATCGAGCATGCATGCACCCCTTGCCCTGAGGACCTCTTTTAGCTGCTTTAGCTGCTTTACTTAGTTAGCTAATTCGTCGGTTTTGTACTTAATTAGTTAATGTGCTTAATTAATCAATTTGTTTTGTAATAATTAGTTAACTAGGAATAGTTAATTAGTTTTGGTTTGTAATAATTAGTTTAATTAGCGTAGCTAGTTAGCTTATCATTCAGACCCTCCGTCGAGAGGGTAAATGTTGTAATAAGTGTGCGTGTGTGTGTGAATGTCTTCCAACGCCACGTCTTTCGCCCTTTTACTTATTAGCTTTTGATGGTTAGTTTTAGGGCATATTTCAATTAGCATCATTATGCTTTGCATGCGTGCATCATTCATTTGTATTGCATGCACCGGGTTCGGCGCATCAAACTGCATCATATTTCAATACTTACTTGAATATGTGTTTCAAACCATGTTATCAAGTGTTGCCTTCATATGCCATCTTAGATAGCCGAGCCTACTTAGTTACATTTTTACATGTCTTGCATTAGGCATCTTAACATAGCTAGGATAATGTATGATTTCTAAAATAGCTTCTGTTTTGGCTCCGAGTATACTGTGAGTGTTTATGCTTTAGCATCTTTGCATGTGTGTAAGTGACTGCCATGATAGCATGCTTTCCATGAGGCTATTTGCTTAACTGTTATAACTGCTTGAATGCCTGTAGATGAAGGCTTCATTACTTGAATTGGAACAATTCATCAAAATGTGCGTTCTAAGCCCATTTGTTTGTGGCAAATCATCATGTTTTAAGCCCACTTGAAGGTGGCAAATCCGTGTTTTAGCCTACTTGAGGGTAGCAACTTCAAACCATCTTCGAAAAACAAACATGAGATGTTTTGTTCCAAATTGAGTGATTGAGTCTATACTTGTATGCTGTGCGCATCACGTAGTAATGTTAGCTAATAACCGGAATAAGAACACATGTGTTTTCAAAAACAGCATATCATGCTTAGTAGAGGCAGATCTTTGATCGGGCGAGCAGGGGTGTGTAGACCGCCCTAACTATGCTTTGCGCGCGAGGGCGCGAATCGTGGTTCTTAGCTATAGGCTCCTCATCTACTGGCTTAAAAACAGATATTTACTTTTTCCCCAATGCATCAAGCATAAAATATGCTCCACCTGTACCTTCTGAAGACCTAATTGGATAGTTCCCTCTATCTAACCCATCAAATGTTGAGTTAAGCAAATTCTCAAGGACCTAAGGTATTTCAATATTCCGATTAACAATCAGGTTGTTCACAGCCATGGGCTCCTCATCTACTGGCTTAAAAACAGATATGTACTTTTTCCCCAATGCATCAAGCATAAAATATGCTCCACCTATACCTTCTGAAGACCTCATCGGATAGTTCCCTCTATCTAACCCATCAAATGTTGACCATCCATATTTATAGGGTTTCGTAATTACGATGTATTAAATTAGTTTCTATTTTTTCAAAACTCAAATTTGGCGACAAATTTAATATCATTATTAAACCAATTCATGAAATCAAAAAAACCAAAATTAAAAAATTGAGTATTGCTGTTTTTTTTGTTTTTTTTTTTAGGTAAGAGATTTCCCTTACCTTTTGTCATTTAGATTTGCCTTACCTTATATGTCATTTAAGGTAAAAAATTAGCTTATATGTCATTTAGATTTTCCTTAACTTTTGCTTTTCCTTTTCAAATTTCTATCTAAATTCATGTTTCAAAACACAACATAAAAAAATAATAAAAAATACATTACAAATGGAATTATCATTCAATATTGTAAAAGGATGGTCATTCAATAAGGAAACAAAATGAATGATCATTCTATTCCAATTTGCCTTCATTTTAGTGAACTTTAATATCATTATTTCTACCTATCAAAGATAAAAATATTTTTAAATCTTCAAAAATTATTTCTACCTACCAAAGATAAAAATTATGTACAATTGATAAATCTTTTAAACATTTATTTATTACCAAATTAGTTTTTATTATGTATTTAGATAACGGTCATGTAATGAATAGTTATTTTTATTTTTATTAAATTAGTTTCTATTTTTTCAAAACTCAAATTTGGCGACAAATTTAATATCATTATTAAACCAATTCATTAAATCAAAAAAACCAAAATTAAAAAATTGAAGCATAAAAACTAAAATTGAAGCATCAAAAAAACCAAAATCAAAAAAACCAAACTCAATTTTTTAATTTTGGTTTTTTTGATTTAATGAATTGGTTTAATAATGATATTAAATTTGTCACCAAATTTGAGTTTTGAAAAAATAGAAACTAATTTAATAAAAATAAAAATAACTATTCATTACATGACCGTTATCTAAATACATAATAAAAACTAATTTGGTAATAAATAAATGTTTAAAAGATTTATCAATTGTACATAATTTTTATCTTTGGTAGGTAGAAATAATTTTTGAAGATTTAAAAATATTTTTATCTTTGGTAGGTAGAAATAATGATATTAAAGTTCACTAAAATGAAGGCGAATTGCAATAGAATGGTCATTCATTTTGTTTCCTTATTGAATGACCATCCTTTTACAATATTGAATGATAATTCCAATTGTAATGTATTTTTTATTATTTTTTTATGTTGTGTTTTGAAACATGAATTTAGATAGAAATTTGAAAAGGAAAAGCAAAAGGTAAGGGAAATCTAAATGACATATAAGCTAATTTTTTACCTTAAATGACATATAAGGTAAGGCAAGTCTAAATGACAAAAGGTAAGGGAAATCTCTTACCTAAAAGAAAGAAAAAAAGAGAAAGAAAAAAAGAAAAAAAAAAAACAGCAATACTCAATTTTTTAATTTTGGTTTTTTTTGATTTAATGAATTGGTTTAATAATGATATTAAATTTGTTGCCAAATTTGAGTTTTGAAAAAATAGAAACTAATTTAATACATCGTAATTACGAAACCCTATAAATATGGATGGTCAACATTTGATGGGTTAGATAGAGGGAACTATCCAATGAGGTCTTCAGAAGGTACAGGTGGAGCATATTTTATGCTTGATGCATTGGGGAAAAAGTATATATCTGTTTTTAAGCCAGTAGATGAGGAGCCTATGGCTTTGAACAACCTGATTGTTAATCGGAATATTGAAATACCTTTGGTCCTTGAGAATTTGCTTAACTCAACATTTGATGGGTTAAATAGAGGGAACTATCCAATTAGGTCTTCAGAAGGTACAGGTGGAGCATATTTTATGCTTGATGCATTGGGGAAAAAGCATATATCTGTTTTTAAGCCAGTAGATGAGGAGCCTATGGCGTGAGGGCGCAAATCAATGTGAAATGAATGCACACATAACACATAAGCGCCTTAAACTCTATCATGCTTGATCAAGAGGGTCGGCGACCGAGAAATGAGGCACGTTTCATCACTTCAAGTATGAAACGTCCCTCGTTTCTCGTGTTTGGACTAATACCCAATCCAAACACAAGCAATGCAACTCAAGCATGGTAAACACAATGTAATGCATGCATACACGATGCAATGCAACATGAGCAACCTATCAATGCTAATGACATGCATGCACAATGCAAGGCAACATAAACAACCTAACAATGCTAATGGCATGCATACACAATGCAATGCAACATAAACATACAAAACATAATGCGAACAACAAGCGTGCAAACATAATGTGATGCAACAAGCATGCAACATAATGTGCTCAATAGACTTAAACCGAAATTGGACAGACCTCAGTCATGCCAAAATAGTGGCCATTATGCTAAAACCAAGGCACCAAAAGGCAGGACATGCATGCACATGCATTGGCCTATCAACTAGGTATAAGTACACAACACTCAAAAGTGCTCAAGGAGTGACAAATGTGGAAGTGTGACAACACCATATGCACTGAAATAAGGTATGAAGTGATGCCAAATCATTCAATCAACATAAGCATGGCATGCTAGGGTCCTCAAAGCTTGAAACTAGAATAGGCACTTACGCTACATCTATGCAATACATGAAGCATATGGAAAATACAACCCAAAATAGTCTTAGAGCATGTCAAAATGATGCTAAAACATGTATGAAAGGAAGCCAAAATAAGTTAGCATGGTGAGCATGAAGCATGAGATATGCAAGGCCAAAAAGGAGGATTACACTACACCTACTAAGACCAAGCGTGGGATGGCTTCACCAACAAAAATTAGAGTTATATCATGGCAAAATAATCCTTGAAACACACTGAAATGATAGCTCGCAAGCTTAAGCATGAAGGCATACACAATGGCTCATGTTTAAGGCATAAAGCATAAACTCTCCAACGCATTGAAAGAGTGAAAGATGTGAATGCATGGCAATGAAACATGCTCTGAAATCACATATAAAATGATGCCAAATCATGAAAATAGTCCAAGTAATGCATGCTAGTGGACTCAATACACAAAGCTAGTGAGCTAGATTGAACCATAGCTGTACAAAACAATGGATGCATGACCAAAAAAACACAAATCAGACCTTAAGCATGATAAAACATGGCTAATAGCTTCTAGAAGTTGAGCCAAAAGCATACTAGAATGATGATCAAAAGCATGATACACATTAGGCTAGTGAATAGAAATGCACTACAAGTGCAAGGAGCATGCATGGGGCTATCAAACCAAGCCAAAAAAGATCTAAGGCATGTTAAAACAACACCAAAAATCTACTGAGATGGACTCAAAACATGCTAGAAAGACATGCTACTTCATGAGGCACACAAAGTTAGTTTGTAAGGATTTACACTACAAGTGTATATAGCATGCATGGGGTGACCAAACCAAGCCAAAAAAGTGGTATGCCATGTCAAAATAACCCCAAAAACAAGTTGAGAATAAGCCAACACAAGCTTAACAAACATGCTCAAACATGAGGCAAATAAGGCAAGGATACAAGAAACAAGGAGAGGGGATGACCCTCTCCTATTTAAGACCTCAAAACACAAGTTTTACCGCTGAAAATCCACTGGATTTCAGTAGTCAAAAGGTCAAGATAAAGTGATCTCGAGGGCCTAAAGTGATGGTGTAAAACAAAGCCAAACAAGGCACAAGAGGGGGTAGACCACCCCTAACACAAACGAGACCTTAAACAAACATTACAAGCATGCAAAATTAGAACTTTTTGCAGTAGAAAGTGAAGAAAACATAAGCATGAAAATAGGTGCAAAAGCTTAATAAAAAACAAGGAATTAAGGGGTTAGAAGCTCACCCTTGTAGAATCACTTTAGAGCAACCACTCCAGCAGCTCTTTTGGATCAAAACCAGTCCAAAAACTCCAAAACTGACCTCAAAGGGCCTCAGCAACAAAAGGGTGGTGTTTGAGTGTGTGTTTGTGTGCAATAGTATGAAGAATAAGCACTTTCAAGCACAAAATGAGACAAAGAGAGAGATATAGAGATAGATGTGTATCTATAGCTCAAGCCAACTTTTTTCTGAACCTAAGGCAGGAAGGGGGATGTTCTCTTTTATAGAGAACCAAAGTTCAAGCTTGTTGAACAAGCTTAAGGTCTAAAGCCATGTGTATGGAGGATGGTTTCTGTGCCCTACAGCTGTAACAGGTAGCACCAAAATATCTTCAAAAAGGTGCTAGAAAACTGCCGACCACTTGAAGTGGTTGGCCAGCTACTTGTAGTGGTCGGGCGACCACCACAAGTGGTCTGCCAGGAAAAAAGGTGGCTGGTAGGTGGGGGGAGGTGGTCTGCACACTGAAAGCAAGCTAATGGTGTGGTGGCCAACCATTTTTGGTGGACCAAAGACCAAGAAAACCAGTTGGTTGACCATAAAACTGGCTGGTGGGAAGAAAAGTGATCTCCAAGGTGAAGAACTGGTCTCCAACCCTCATTCCACCCTCCAAGAAAGGAAAACAAGGTTTGTTCCAAAAACAAACCAAAAAGGATGCAAAACAAGGGTCCGGGGGTCAAGACGCGCAGCCGGAAGCCCCGAAAACTAGTCTACGGGCACCAAAAGTGGTCTACGAGGGAAAAGTGGTCTCCCATACCTCAGTGTCCCTCTAGACCAAGGAAACAAGGCATGGTCCGAAAACCAGGCCAAAAGGAGAACGTTAAGCGGTCCTGAGACAAGGCGCGCGGCCGAAGGCTCCGAAAATCGGAAACTAGTCTCCAAGCGAGAAAAGTGGTCTACGAGCACAAAAGAGTGGTCTACAGACCTCTCTCTCTCTCCAGGCAAGGTCAACAAGGCTTGGTCCATAAACCGAGCCAAAACACAAAGTGTTCAGAGGCCCGGAGGCAAGACACAGTCGAAAACTCCGAAAACTTGAAATGAGCATAAACATGCACTATCGCAGAGTGCTCAATCGATGACGTCTGAGTCTTAAGGTCGATCAAAAATGGGGTGTCTACAGGGTGCTTATTTCATGACCTTCCCCTCTCGTACCCAAGTTCCCGAGCCGAGACAACTTTGGTGATGACGGACAAGTGGCCTCTGGCACGAGTTAGGGTTTCCTAAATTTCCCAAAACAAAATATTTAGGTGGCGACTCTGAAATCTGGAAAAGCAGTCCATGTTTGGCACTTCTTGATTAAAATCGATTTTTCAATACGATTTGCTGGATTTGGACTCTTGGTGATTTATCAGTCTTACATTGCACTTTGTGAGATTAGATTCAGAACCGTGATAGGAGTCCGAACTGTAGTAGCTAAGAACACAATCCGCACCCTCTCCGAAAGGGGGGCGCGTGGAGCGAGTTCGGGCGGTCTACAACATGTAGCCCTTGTATCAATCCACCATTCTCTTGGGTTTGAAGCCACCAGATTCACCTCAGAGACAATGGCAGACAAGTGCATGTCATCCTCATCATGGGAGTGCTCTTGCATATCTGCCATGTGAGCACGGGGTTTGGTCTTGTACGGCTTCTTCTGCTTGCGGCAGTCACTAGCCCGATGCCCCTCGCTACCACAGTTGTAGCACTTCCCTAAGAACCGATAACCAAGTTACTGCGGCTTATATGCCGGTTTCTTTGCAACACCACCCACTGGCCCTAGCTATGAGCCCTTGTTCACAGGAGGCTTTTTCCTTACCCCAGAAGATTTGCCATGCTCAATGACATTGGCCGTCACAGAGGAGGTACTTCCTCATTTCTTTCTATTATCCTTTTCAATTCGAAGTCGGACAACTAGTTCTTGACATTTCCTTGCACTGGTGCGTCAAGTAGTTCTTGAAGTCCTTCCAACCATTGGGAAGTTTCTCAATGATCACAACAACTGGGAATGACTCATTCAACGGTATCTCGTTAGCATGAATTTCAAGCAAGATCACTTGGAACTCATGGACTTGGCTTATCACAATTTTTGAATCTACCATTTTAAAGTCCAGGAATCGGCCAATGACAAATTTCTTTGCCCCAGCATCCTCAGTCCTGTATTTCTTGTCTAGAGATTCCCATAACTCTTTTGCTGAGCTCTTGGCACAAAACACACTGTAGAGTGAGTCTGCCAAGCTGTTGAACACATAGTTCTGGCAAAGATAGTCAGTCTGCTTCCATGTGTCAATTGCCGTGACTTTCTGCCTTTCTGGCTCATTCTCTGCCACGGCTGGATGATTCTCACTCAAAACCTTTGTAATTCAACGTGGTCAAGTAAAACAGCATTTTTTGCTGCCATCTCTTGAATTTCACCCTAACAAATTTCTCCGGGCGCTCATGGTGACTGAGCGGTCCTCCCGGAATAGTCGGAGTACACCAAGGTTGACCACAGAGGTCACAGTTGGGTTGGCAAGTCAGTTGTCCCGGGATTAAGATCCCCACCAACATTAGCAGTAGCAGCATCATTGGTGAGAGTTGTCATTTCTGAAAAATATAACAAAATATCACTTTTTGTGTTTCCAGAAATTAAACTTAACCCTTAAAAAATCCCACAGTTGGAAATTTAATTCAAAACTAGTCTCACCACTTAACCTAGAATCGAACATGGTTAATAATGTTCCCAGGAAAACTGGAGGAGTCACATCGTTCCCACTTAAAACACATTTAACCTTTGGACAAAACTTTCAAGTGCATGTTGACTCCTAATTCGTGATAAACAATTTTAAGAATTAAATTTTCCAAAGGATGAATTGGGTTAAAACAAAATAGGATCCAACACTTACAAGCAATTAAAATAAAATTGCTAACAATTACAAGCAATATAAAAAAATTTCTATAACAATGATAAGCAAAAAAAAAAAAAAATGCTTCTAATTTGCCAAGCAAACAACCTTGCTTAAAAAATTGGCAAGTAACCACTACAAAATCTCAAGCAAAAATTGCTTAAATTATATAGTCCAAATAATTCATTTCCACACTTAAGTATTCCTATAAAAAAGTTAGCACAAAACCACAAGAAAATACACACCAACCAATCTAAAGAAACCTATCTACTAGCAAACTAATTAATAATAAAATTAAATAATCAGTTAACATGCTAGATGAGTTACAAAAAAAAATCTAAAATTAAATTAAAAGTTAATAGTCAAGAATTATGACAAAGGTTACAAAGCCTTAAACCTCCTAAATAATTAAAATTCTAGCCATGAGTTACATATCAATTAAATCACAATAATAAACAAATTAAATTAAATATGCAGGAGTTACATATAAAACTAAAACTCTAAAATTAAATTCATAATTTAATTTGGACATTAACCATATAAACAAGTTACAAACATTTTATAACTCTAAATACATTAAACTAAAAAGTTAATAGGCAAGAGTTATATATAATTGTTACAAAACAATAACCATTTAGCAATTAACATGCAAATGATGCTAGAAATTAAATCACGTAATTTAAACTAAAATCTAGAAAATAATTGGTATGACAAAAATTGCAACACCCATAAGCAAGCAAATTATATTCTAAAATTAAAGATTAGGCAAATCATGGTAGAAAATTATGAACCATACTCATAAAATTATATTACAAACAAATCAATATGCAACTTTTCCTAGAGGTTTCTAAATAAAAGAAAACATAACTGTGCAAAATTTAATATACCATCAACCCCTAGAAGGAAAAAAAAAAAAAAAAAACAATACAGTAAGGCCATGTTTGTTTGGACGGACTGGATTAGCATTCCCATGACTAACAATCCTGGGATTACGAATTTGTTGGATTATGTATCCTATCTTTACTAAAAGTCAAGTTTAAAATAATTAGTCCCTACTTCAATTGTTTAACCAAATATCGAATTAATAATTTTATTGGACTATTAGTCCAATCCCAAGCTCATGTCCACCCAAACAAACATGGCCTAAGTTCCCAAACCATAACCATATTGAAAATATGCAAAGTAGGTACATACAAATATTTTCTGTTTGTTCTCAATACAAGCCGTGGGTACACTAAATTATGTAATAGACTAATTTGACTTTCAAGGCAAAATATCATGGCAGCATGTACAATTAAGAATATGTTTGGCACACCAAATATATTAATTTAAAGAAATTTGAACAGTATCCTACATGCTATAATTCCCAATCATGTAAAACAGTGGCCTCAAGAACAGTAAGTACAAATATTCAAACAATAGCTATATATATTGGAACTCCTACAGGTGGTCCAAGACACGAGTAGCATGCACATGAATTAATCTAATCTTCTAATCATGGATGTATACAAATCAAACTGTACATATGCATCCAATAAACAAATGTAATTACCAAGTGCTATTAACAGTGACCAATTATCAAAACAGTATACAATTCCAGGGAAAAATGATTACATATTACATATGAATCTATTTACTAATTTCATGGAAGTATATTTGATCTGTTTGAAGCTTGTTGTATAAATTGTGTGATAAAATAAATCAAATAAATTTATATATTTATCAACTTGAATTTCATGCTGGAAATTATACATAGATAGAACATAAATTCATAAACAATAAAATTGCAAAAGAAAGCAAACTGAAACCTGCACTAGACAGTGTCCTAAAAACAGATTCATCGCCTCATCGGTTGGGTGCTGGAGGTTGTTCAATGTCTTTCTCCCAAGATACGACGGTTGGACTAGGTATGCAATGCACGAACTGAATATGTAACGCCCTCAAAATAATAACATTAAACCAACATTTTAGACATGCATTGATACAAAAGAAATCAACCATTTCTATTCATCAGAGTAATTCTTACAACTGCATTACATGTTAACAACAAAAGCTAATGCCCTAAGGGCTTACAGCTTTCCAAGTTAACACTTGGTTACAAAAAGAAGAGTACTAACTCAATACATATTAAGCCCTTGGCTTGAATTTACATGTAATACATCAAAATAAACAAAAGAAAGAGTCTTCAACTCTCATCATCATCCAAGCTATGTCCTTGGGGGTGGCATACTACCTGTACCTGAAAATAATGTCCCATAAAGGGTGAGCCAACGTCCAGTAGAGATATGCTAAACACAGTATGAGCAATGATTAAGACATTAGCAATTGATAAATATTCAACTTTCATAAACCAATTCATAATCCATTTCCACTTCATGATCACTATGTTCATGTTTCATTTCAGTTTTCATTTCTTATCAATTTCACAATTCACATCAATGGCTCAGAACCTGGTCAGCCACTTATATGAGACAATGGCTCATATTAAGCACTTCCCATTTTACAATAGATAAACATATTAGTTGTATCAACATCTCAACAGATAAGCATACAAGCTGTATCCACATTTCAACAGATATGCATATTAGCTATATCAATACTTCCAATGACAAGCATATGAGCTGTATCAACACTTCCAAAGATAAGCATATGAGCTGTATCAACACATTATCTGACAAGCATATGAGCTGTATCAGTGGAGTCCATCCCCTATCTCCTCCCAAACAACATCCGGTTTAGAGGTCCATCCCCTATCTTTCCCTAAACCGTGGAGTACATCCCCTATCTCCTCCCACACACACAACATATATACACAAAGGTCATATACACAATCAATCAATACATAACGTTAATGTATTCTATCAACCATCATACTCAATGACATATCCAATTGATTAGTTTTAGTTTGCCTAATTATCATGCATTGTCTACAACAATCAAAACTACCCTCCACTGATAGCCCAAGCAATTATTTCTAAACAGATAATAAAAGCTCTAACAGATAAAATATCGATGTTTTCAAAAGTGAGCGATTAATAAATCTAACTCCACTATTCAACCATATAATGAACTGATTTCATTATTTCCAACTCAATTCCAAAAGTTTACAATTTTCCCAAATTAATTATGCCAACTAATTTATACAACAAATTAGGGTTTTCTACCCCATTTCCCAATATTGACCCAATGGTCTAATATCAACAACCAACAACTACATTATCACTTTGAAACCCAAAATACAAGTTATGAGCCCAAAATCACAAAACCCTTTTTACACATTTTGAAACCCTAAGTCCCAAAATTTCCCAAGTTCAACACTCTATCAAAACAACTAAAAATCTAGGTCAAAGACCATAAGGGTGAGTAGGAATCCCTACCTCAAAAGATGACACCCAACGAAGAAGATGATGAAAACGAACTTGCTCCAAACCACGAGTTTCTCGGATCAAAAGATAGCCCTCAACGATCAACAACTCTTTTGTAAAGGCCAAAGGTGAGGAAAGCAGCCTAGCTAGATCAATACTTAGAGAGAAGTTAAGGTTTTAGAGAGAGGAGCTCTCAAATGGCTTTTTCGGAAATGTAAGAGAGAGAAAGAATGAGAAAAAGTGATTTAAAACTGTCCCACAGCCCACTGATATACGACATTCCCGCTCGAGCAGAAAACACAACGCTCGAGCGTCAAGAACAAAAACTAGGTCCGCTCGAGCGCAAAAAGGCCCGCTCGAGCACCAAGACACAAGAATAAAGCACATCCACTCGAGCGCGAAAACTAGTCCGCTCGAGCGCAGATTTTTCCCTCCCAGAACTTACACCGAAAAGGTACTACCCGCTCGAGCGCCACCGCTCGAGCGTAAATAAACCCGCTCGAGCGTAAAAATCACACTTGCAGAAGTTTTGCAGGGACACGAAAAACTGGGAGTGTGCAATCCCTGCTCGAGCGTAAAAAGGCCCGCTCGAGCGGACCGCCTAAAAACTGGGCAACAAGGAATTGAAACCAAGGCCTAACCAACCTGTAACAACCCTGCCGAAAATATCCTAAAACTCAATCAAGCGGAATTAAAGGACGAAAACAAGATAAATACAACTACCAACTTCACGGAACCAAGTCCGGAACACAACAGAATAGTAAAAGGGACAACCGGGATCGCTATAGAATAGTTTCGGCGAACAAAACTTTGCAGCACTCTCTCACAGAAAGAATATAAAATAAACTGAGAAACTTAGAAAGACAAGAATAACAGCAATTTCTGGTGTTAGAAAGCTAAAGGAGAATGCCTCATTTTATACACATGGAGGGAGAGAGGAAGAGGCTCCCCTGCAACAAATGCAGGAATTAATTCTACATTAATCCTACAAAATTGATGGGTTTAATTCCATCATCAATAGATGAGACGAGGTTTTCCTGCAGCCTGCACATCTGACTTGGCCCAAAAAGATTAAGATGGGTGGGCTAAGCCCAACCCCTACACTCAATCCATTCCCAAGCACCATAGACCCAGACCCGGGCTTGGCCCGGCCTGGTCTGGTCCGAGCGGGCGGGTGGGTGGCACGCGCGCGTGTATCAATTTTTGCATAACCAACTTGGACCATAGTCTTGGCCCAAGTCTGTCCTTGAAGCATCCATAACTCCATTCCTTTGGAAAATTTGGATGCCCCAAAGAGCTTGTACCCTTTATGCAAAAAATGGGTTTTAAATACCCATCAATGCTCTCCTCTACAGTCAATGTGGGATAGAGGTTTTACACCTTTCCCAGCACCTCTTTCATGCGGCCACCTTAATGAGTCAATTTCTCATTCAAACCTTAATATTTTTTCGTCATTCTTTTTGTGGTGTAAAGATCTCACTACAAAGAATCTAAACCCACTTAACTCCACCTCAATTGAGGATTGGCATAATATTGCATTAAAGTCACCAAAAAACTATTATTTTTCCAACAAGATTAACATGGGGACTAAATAATTAGTGATTGACTTGGAGTATGATCACGTGATATTTCGAAATTATTAAATAATTTCCCCTATCTAACCAACCATACTATTCCCTCCACCAAGCAATCACAATATTTCTACACCACTTGGCTATAATAAATCCATGATACCAAATCCCACGGGACTAGTGACAAATTAATTCTTTTACATTGTGTTTACTTGAGGGCAGTGGCGTAGCCAAAAATTTAGTGAAAAAGGGGCACAAATTAATGATAACATTATTTTTTTTTTCAGAATAAACAACAATGAAATATTACTAAACTTAAATATTAAGAGTTTATTTGGATAAATGTGAATTTTAAATTAAAAGATTTGAGATTAAGTTTTATACAAATATTGGGGAGTAACTATTTTACAAGTGGATTGGAAAATTAAAAAAAAAAAAGAGATAAGTTGAGGTAGAAATGATACATTTTAGTCGAGAAATTTTATAAAACATACTGCAAAAAAAAGTGTCTATCATATGTCGCAATTATGATTTTCGTGGCCTTTAGTTATAACACATTATAGTGTTAGATATAATTTAGTTATAACTTCTTGTGGTTGTTATTTTGGTTATGACTACATATCAAATAATAGTTAATTATGACTTATTCTGATATTAGTTATGACATATTGTAATTTATTTTTTTTTATTTTTTTTATTTTTTATAATTGAAGATGTGTTGCTTAATTATAATTTATATAATGGTCATTTTAGTTATGAATGGAAAGAAACCCATGGAGGATAAACTCCACATGTCAAATGTAACTAACAATCCAATAAATTCTATATCTTCATTGAAATTAATTATGTTTGCATGTCAATAATGATAGACATCACCATTATATTGAAATTTTCATAGATAATAATATGACTCATCATAATCTCTTTATTTTCAATCAAAATAACCATTATTGTTCTCATAATTTTAAAAATGTCATTGACATTTCACTTTAATGAGCCAATTAGGTCTTCAGAAGGTACAGGTGGAGCATATTTTATGCTTGATGCATTGGGGAAAAAGTATATATCTGTTTTTAAGCCAGTAGACGAGGAGCCTATAGATAATAATATGACTCATCATAATCTCTTTATTTTCAATCAAAATAACCATTATTGTTCTCATAATTTTAAAAATGTCATTGACATTTCACTTTAAATAATATTTTTATTTAAAATATTTTATTTATGTTTAAAAAAAAAATCCCAAAACCCAAGGGGGCACGTGACCCCCCTGGGCCCTATGTGCCTTCGCCACTGGTTGAGAGATTTAAAAAGAAAAAATATATAGGTGAAATGTGAATAAATACTTACATTTCATCTAATTTTACATATTTTTTTCTTTTTCCTTTTTTTTTAAATCTCTTTTTAAATCACTCAACTAAATATAACGTTAAATTAACCGTAATCATAAAAATAGGTGGCTATCTTTTCGTGCTTTTGCAAAAGTCCAGATTGATAAGATATCATGTCATTTGATTTGTCAACGTAGAAAGAAATTACTAGGTAAATACCATTATTATTGTTTGACTGAGAAATAACAAGTTCCTATGATGATCACCACACAATTAATTAATTAATCAACGTAGAGAATCTCGCCCAAAGCAAGCATGCATAGTGTATATATAAGGCAGTCTTGCTTACAAACCCAATTCAAAAATGAAGAGAAACAACAAAAACAATAACATGATATTTTTGCATATCTTCCTTGTTTTGATTAGTTTGTGTTCTTTTTTTGGTGCATCCCAAAGTAATGTTTTTGGGAATGGTTTAGTTGTGTTTCAAGTGGGTATGGTTCTTGACTTGGATTCAAGAGTAACGCGAATAGGATTAAGCCACTTAAAAATGGCTCTTTTGGATTTTTTATTCGGCTTGTGAAAACCACATAACCAGCCTGGTCCTCCATGTTAGAGACTCCAAGGACCAAGTCACTACAACATATAAGAGTTTTAGAAATCAAATGTTTTGGTCTTTAAAAGTGAATATTTTGTTGTGAAAGACATTTAGGGACCAATTTCTATCGTCATGAGGATAATCGCTAAAAGGTCATCCCGAAAAGTAAAAAACAAGGCTTTTAGCCACAAAATTTTGAAAATGTCACTAATAAATAGACTTTTAGGGACAAAATAATTTGGTCTCAAAATGGTTTATTTTTTGAGACAAAATATTTGGTTCCAAAAAGATAAAAATTCGTCACTAATATCTAATTTTCCTTGCTAAAAATACAATAATGACATTTTTCTTAACAAAAATATTTGGTCCCTAAAAAATAATTTTGTACCTAAATTTTGGTCTCTAAAACCTTATTTTTTGTAGTGAGTTACCAATGCTGTTGTTGCTGGTATAAATCCTTTTACATATGCATACATATATACATGCACAATTTGAGATAGGTGATCATGTTTTCTTGAAAATATCACCTAGACGAGGTTTGATGAGGTTCGGGAAGAGTGGGAAGTTATCCCCTCGGTTTATTGGTCCCTTTGAGACCCTTGAGAGGATTAGGGAAGTTGCTTATCGTTTGGCTTTGCCACTGCAATTGTCCGGGGTTCATGACATGTTTCATGTTAGTATGCTTCAGAAGTATGAGCCGGATCCGTCCCATGTGTTAGATTGGACCGACTTAGAGGTAGATGAGGATGCCTCGTACGAAGAGAGGCCGGTTCAGGTCTTGGATAGGCGGGATCAAGTTTTGCGAGGCAAGACCATTCCCTTGGTAAAGGTTTTGTGAAAACATCATAGAGTGGAGGAAGCTACTTGGGAACGTGAGTTTGAAGTCCGTGAAAAGTATCCGGACATGTTTGTTGATGTGTAATCATGTAGTGAAATTTTGTGATAATATTGAACTTTAAGAGCATTATATATGTCTTAAGTTGTAAAACATTGTGAATGTTTTGGTAAATGGAAGTTTGTGTTAACATTGTGTATGTTAAGTATATTGTGGAAAATGAGTTGAAATTGGTAAATTCCAAAGGAATGCATGTAGATAATGCAGGTTATTGTATGTAATGTGAAATGCCTCTTGAAAAGAGATGGGATTGACCGGTAATGGGTCGGATTGTTTAATATTATGTTGTAATATTGTTGGGAATGGAGCAAACTTGTTTTTTTTTTTTGAAAACTTGTACTTAATTTCGAGGACGAAATTCTTTAAGGGGGGAAGGTTATAGCGATCCCGGTTTTCCCTTTTCGTATTTATTGTTTTCCGGACTTTACTTTTGTGATGTTGGTGGTTGTACAGCCTGTTGTCATCCTTTAATTCCTTATGTTTGAGCTTTAGGATGTTTTGGGCAGGTCTGTTACAGGTTGGTTGAGCCTAAGTCTCAAATCTAGTTGCCCAGGTTTTTGGTGTTACGCTCGAGCGGAGTTTGGCTTTTAGTTGTATGCTCGAGCGGGACTTTTTGCGCTCGAGCAGATTTTACACACCCCCAGTATCTCGTGCCTCTGCAAAACTTCTGCAGGTGTGATTTCTACGCTTGAGCGGTTTTCCTGCGCTCGAGTGGGTAGCGCTCAAGCGGGCTTGTTGGAGCTCGAGCGGGTAGTGCTTTGACTGTGTAAGTTCTGGGAGAGGTAAATCTATGCTCGAGCGGACTGGTTTTCGCGCTCGAGTGGATGTACTTTATTCTTGTGTCTTGGCGCTCGAGCGGGACTTTTTGAGCTCGAGCGTCCTCTTCTCCGCTCGAGCAGGAATGTCGTATAACAGAGAGCAGCTGGGCATTTTTGAATCACTTTCTACCCTTTCTCTCTCTCTTTTACTTTTTAAAAAGATATTTTGAGAGCCTCTCTCTCTAGAAACTCCCTTCTCTCTAGGTATTGATCTAGTAGGAGTTGTTTCCTCACCTTTGGCCTTTACAAAAAGGTTGTTGATCATCGAGGGCTATCTTTTGATCCAAGAATCTCGGGATTTGGAGCATTTCCGTTTTCTTCATCTTCTTCGTTGGGTGTCAACTTTTGAGGTAGGGATTCCTACTCACTATTATAGGTTTTAACCTAGATTTTTGGGCATTTTGTTAAATGGTTGATTTTGGGAAGTTAGGGTTTGAAAATGTTAAAAGGGGAGTTGTTATTTTGATTCTAAAAATGTATATTTTGGGTTTCAAAATAATGGTATTGTTGTTGGGTGTTGATATATAGACCATTGGGTCAATATTGGAAAATATGGTAGAAAACCCTAATTTGTTGTATAAATTAATTGGTATAATTAATTTGGAAAAATTGTGGTTATATGCAATTGAGTTGGAAATAACGAAATTGGCTCATTATATGGTAGAATGGTGGAGTTTGATTTATTAATCGCTCAATCTTGAAACAGTGATATTTTATCTGTTGGAGCTTTTATTATCTATTTAGAAATAATTGTTTGGGCTACCGGTGGAGAGCAGTTTTGATTGTTGTAGACAATGCATGATGATTAGGCAAACTAAAACTAATCAATTAGATGTGTCATAGAGTTTGACGGTTGATAGAATACATTAACGTTATGTATTGATTGATTGTGTATATGACCTATGTGTATATATGTTGTGTGTGTGAGAGGAGATAGGGGATGCACTCTACGATTTAGGGGAAGATAGGGGATGAACCTCTAAACTGGATGTTGTTTGGGAGGAGATAGGGGATGGACTCCACTGATACAGCTCGTATGCTTGTCAGTTAACGTGTTGATATTGCTCATATGCTTATCTATGGAAGTGTTGATATAGCTCACATACTTATCTGTTGAAATGTGGATATAGCTTGTATGCTTATCTGTTGAGATGTTGATATAGCTAGTATGCTTATCTATTGTAAAATGAGAAACGTTTAATATGAGTCACTACCTCATGTAAGTTGTTGGCCAGGTTCTGAGCCGTTGTTGTGATTGTGAACGTGATAAGAAATGGAAAATGAAATGAACATGAACATAGTTGTCACGTAATGGTAATGGATTAAGAATTGATTTGTGGGAATTAAACATTTATCAATTGCTAATGTCTTAGTTATTGCTCATATTGTGTTTAGCATATCTCTACTGGGCGTTAGCTCACCCTATATGGGACATTATTTTTAGGTACAGGTAGCATGCCACCTCCAAGGACATAGCTTGGATGATGATGAGAGTTGAAGACTCTTTTTTTTTTTGTTTATTTTGTTAGTATTACATGTATATCAAGCCAAGGGCTTATTTTGTTTAGAGATAGTACTCTTCTTTTGTGTAACCAAGTGTTGACTTGGAAAGCTGTAAGCCCATAGGGCATTTGCTTTTGTTGTTAACATGTAATACTGTTGTAAGAACTACTCTGATGAATAGAAATGGTTGGTTTCTTTTATATCAATGCATGCCTTAAGTGATGGGTTTTATGTATTTTTTTTAGGGCGTTATAGTATATACAAGGCAATCTTGCTTACAAACCCAATTCAAAAATGAAGAGAAACAACAAAAACAATAACATGATGTTTTTGCATATCTTCCTTGTTTTGATTAGTTTGTGTTCTTTTTTTGGTGCATCCCAAAGTAATGTTTTTGGGAATGGTTCAGTTGTGTTTCAAGTGGGTATGGTTCTTGACTTGGATTCAAGAGTAACGCGAATAGGATTGAGCCACTTAAAAATGGCTCTTTCGGTTTTTTTATTCGGCTTGTGAAAACCACACAACCAGCCTGGTCCGCCATGTTAGAGACTCCAAGGACCAAGTCACTACAACATATAAGAGTTTTAGAAATAAAATGTTTTGGTCTTTAAAAGTGAAAATTGTTGCGAAAGACATTTAGGGGCCAATTTCTATCGTCACGAGGATAATCGCTAAAAGGTCATCCTGAAAAGTAAAAAAGAAGGCTTTTAGCAACAAAATTTTGAAAATGTCACTAATAAATAGACTTTTAGGGACAAAATAATTTGGTCTCAAAATGGTTTATTTTTTGAGACAAAAAATTTCGTTCCAAAAAGATAAAAATTCATCACTAATATCTAATTTTCCTTGCTAAAAATATAATAATGACATTTTTCTTAACAAAAATATTTGGTCCCTAAAAAATAATTTTGTACCTAAATTTTGGTCTCTAAAACCTTATTTGTTGTAGTGAGTTACCAATGCTGTTGTTGCCGTTATAAATCCTTTTACATATGCATACATATATACATGCACAATTTGTATAGTTTTTGATTGGACAAATTACAATGGTAGTCTTTGTATTATGGTCATTATGTTATTTTAATCCATGTAATTTCATTTAGCTCTATTTTGATGATGAATTTATGATTTTGTCTCAATTTGGTCTAATTAATTACAATTCTTAGCATTTTTTTATTAAAAATATGCAAAAAAAAAAGAAGAAGAAGCCATATGTCATATTTTTAAGGGTAAAATTTTAAATTTACTCAACTCAGTGAGTTAACCTAGGCCAATTTAGTGATAATTTTTCTTAACGCTATTATTAATTAAACCAAATTGATACAAAATCTAAAATTAGGAGTTAAAATTGAACCAATTGCAAATATAGGGATCAAAATGATATAAGAAATAAATTGTAGAAACTACTGGTATAATGTGATGACCAGTTCAAAAGCCATCTTGTTTCTTTTGAGTTATGTTTGGTAAGTGTTGTTAAAAATTCTTTTTTCTTAATACTTTTGGTTGCATTGTTTTGTTTTTGAGTTTTCACTTGTTTCGGAGGTTGCGAGGTTGGGTCCGGAGTGTCTGGCGTTGAGCCGGGGTTTTTTCGAGCTAAGAGGCCAAAGCCACACGTGCGGGGCCTTGGGCCACACGTGTGGGGGATGAGGCCGCACGTGCGGGAAGCTGGGTAGAGAGGCCGTGTGCACACTGCCTAAAAGATAGGTGCAGAAGTGGTGGTGCGGGGAAAACCGCACGTGCAGGGGTGAGGGCAGCACGTGCAGGAGAGGGCGCCGCACGTGCAGCCAGGCGCTTGTTTTGTCTCGTTTTTCTTGCATTTCAGCTATGTATTGCACTTTTGCCTCTTTTTATCTCATTGCTGAATATATCACTCTCTCTCTACAATATTTCCTCTCTTTTTCTCTCATCTCTCTCTACTCAAACCCTCAAAACTTTACATTTCTTTTGATCCCATGAAATCCGTTGAGTTTTGGATACTAGTTCCTTATACCAAAATGATGAGGGCTTCGTCTTGACCGGTGGAGATCGATTTCTGGCGAAGTTGATTTTTGGGATTTTTCTGCTCTTCTCTCTTGAGGTAGGGATTTCTTTGATCTTTTTCAATACCTCCATTATAGATAGACATGTGGTATGTTTTTATTGCATAAAAACCATGTTGTTATGGATTTCTATTGAAAATCATGATACGGGATCTAAGGTTGAATGTTGAGCTTGAGATTTTGTGAAATAAGTGGTTGTTGAGTTAATTTGGGGGTGTGATTTAACATATTCATGATTAAAGAGTGTTTAAGCCCTAATGTTTGCAATAATGCCTACTAGATAAAAGGGGTTAAGATTGTAGAATAATTATGTTATGAATTTAAGAAATGTGATTAATGAATTGATAATTGATTTAAGATTAGTTTGGGCCTCATGATTGGAGCATTAACTTGTGTTGGATTGACTAGGTTTAAATATAATGAATTGATAAATTGTTAATGGTCAAAAAAGGGATTTAACCATGAGATTAGAATATCATTGGGTTGCACTACCGTTATACGAAATTGAGTAAATATTAACCTTGTTAGCCATGATTGAAATGCCTTACCTAAAATGAAGGAAATTGAGTTGATCATACTTTTCTTGTGAATGAAATAAATGGGTTGAGGCAAAGGGTGGAGAATATTAATGTGGAAGAACAAGATAATTGATCTTGAAATGGAAGAATGAAACGCTAACGTTGTGTGAATTTCGAAAATTAACTTGAGATTGAATCACAAATATTTTATTTCTTCATTGTCGTAATTGAATCTAAAGTTTCATGAGAGTTGGATTATTGATAATGTGTAAGTCGAATACTTTTTGCTTAGAGGTTTTGTCCTTGGTCATCGATGGAGGATGACATTGTTGTGTTGATTAGTTGTGCGTATGCATTACACTTGTTGGTTGTACCTTATCATGTTGTGATGGTTGATAATGTGTGTTGCGCTGAGAATCAGAGGTACCATTACCTTCCAGCTAGCGCCTAGAGCATTAGCTGCACTGAGAATCAGAGGTACCATTCCCTTCCAGCTAGCGCCTGAAGAATTGGCAGAGGTACCATTCCCTTCCAGCTGGTGTCTGGTAAATTGGCATGTTATTGTGGAGAGATGCATTATTGGCTTACCATGCTTCAGGCAGGTAGAGCAGAGATTATTTATCATTGTTGTTTCAGTTTGACTGTGTGTGTCATGTGTTATGACGATTATGATTTTGTAAGGTTGAATTGTCTTATATGTGAGTAGATGTGTTCATGAATATTTGGACGTGCTAGAGAGTGGTTAAGGGAGTTTCCTACCATGAATTATTTTGTTAAAGGTATCTCGTTGAATTTCGAGTTTAAGATTGAAAATGTGATGAATGGGTGGAGACGGATTTTGTTGTATATTGGGTATGAATAATGTGAAGAAATCAGACTTGGTGAACGTGCTTTTCAAAAGAAATAAAATGGATATTATGTGGTGTTTGTCACAAATGGAAAATATGGTTATTATGTAATAATGGTTTTAATGGGAAATGGGTAGTAAAAATGAACCTTCGTGTTGTTCAATAAACTGAATGTCTTTGAGAAAAGTATTTATGTAAATATACCTTGGTTATAAATTGTCACATTATTTATACGGTATGAGATAAGCATTCATGATCATAGCTATCTGTAAGTTGTTATTGTTGAGGATCATGTTGAGATCCCTACTGGACTTTATGTTCATCCCACGTTGTTAATTTTTTTTCAGGTGTATATCAAGATGTGCTACAAGATCACGGCTCTTTCTTATTTGTTGGCTACGAGGCCTTTTTATGTGTAGGTAGAATGCCATTGATGTAAAAGGTTAAACCCTTCCTCTTGATTTAAATGATGTAAGCTTATGGGTAATTTATTTAGATATGAATTCATGTTGCATTTATTTTATATTTGAATGAGAGGATTTATACTTATGTATTCCTTTTGTATATACTATATATAATGAGCTTCTGTACGCTAACTCTGAAATTGAATTATAACAATGGCTTGGTAATGGAAATCCGTGTAATAAAAGGTGGGGCGTGACATATAATTTGTCCTTCCTAATTTTTATTTTTTTTTCTAACCTAAATGATTTCCAAATGCATAAGTTTATTCAATTGTTTTGTTGTGTGATGGGTATTGTAAGCAAAGTCACCTACTTATCACCATGCATTGAGATTCAGCCTAGCGTCGTTTTAATTTGTGAGAAAAAAAGAAAAAATAAAAAAGAGTTTAGGTTTAGGTGTGATGTGGGTTCGAGCGCCATTCCCCCCATCTTGCTCTTATAAAAAAATAATAATAATAAAATAAAATAAAATAAATGTTCTAGAAACATGACAATGGTCAAAAACAACACATGAAACCTAAAATACCTATTAAAAAAACTGTTGGAGTAAAGAAGACAGAATAACTCCTACATTACAAAGTGAGGGCCTCATGAGCAAGAAGTTACATTGTAAGAATCGATTAACAATTCTTTTATTTTCACATCAATAAATTCTTTTAAAAAAGAAGAAGAAGAAAGAATCGAAAGCTAGAGCTCTAGTTGCACTCTAGGTTGAGTAATACTATACAAAATAACAAATCTTATAAAAAAAATTTATTCACTGATGTGGCACTTGTCATATTATTGATACTGATCCCGTTTTAGTTTCTAAAATTCTATTATTACATGACACATTAATTAGTATGTGACAAATTTTATAATTTTTGTTTGCAAATTACACAAGAAAATTTGAATGTGTCTATATAAGAAGCTATTTATACCTAAAATTTCAAAAAAAAATTATTCTATTTCTTGCAAAATTTTTATCTTAATCAAATGTTTGCAAAAAAATATATTTTTCCTTTTCTTTCACTTCAATGTCTATCAGTTTTATTTTCCATTAAAGTTATTTTCTAATCAAACAGAGCCTAAATACATGCAGCTATTGATTTGTTGAAATATGTAAAGGTGGATGCAATAGTAGGTCCACAAAAATCAGCACAAGCCAATTTTGTGATGGGTCTAGGAGATAGAGCTCATGTGCCACTCATTTCTTTCTCTGCAACAAGTCCTTCTGTGCTTTCCCGAACTCGTCACTTTGTCCAAATAGCTCTTAGCGACGACCCTCAAGTTGGCACCATTACTGCCATTGTTGAGTCCTTCCTATGGAGCAGTGGTGACTCCAAGAATTATCACTACAAAAAAATGCACCTTTGGCGACCAAAATTGGCGACTAAAAAAAATTTAGTCGCCAAAAGTTATGGAATTGGCGACTAACATTTTTTTTAGTTGCCAAAATTAAAATATTTAGCTACTAATTTTTTTAGTCGGGGTATATTCATTATTGGCAACTAAAAAAAAATTTAGTCGCTAAAAATGCCAAAATTGGCTACAAAAAAAAAAAACGTAGTCGCTGTATATTGACTTTTGGCTACTAAAATATTTAGTCGCTGAATAAGAAATAAAAAAATTATTTTTTCTCTTTGGCGACTAAAGTTTTAGTTGCCAAAATGTTACTTTTAGCGACAAAAAAAAAATAGTCGCTGCATATTGACTTTTGGCTACTAAAATATTTAGTCGCCGAATAGAAAATAAAAAAAATTATTTTTCCTCTTTGGCGACTAAACTTTTAGTTGCCAAAAACTTACTTTCAGTGACAAAAAAATAATTTAGTCGGTGAATATTATTTTTTGGTGATCAAAATATTTTCAGTCGCCAAAACTGCTACAATTGGCGACAAAAAATTTGTTTGGTCGGCATTGATAAAATATTTTTTTTGGGGGAAAGTTTTTCAAATTTGGAGGCAATTCATTTTGACTTTTTCTTTTCATACATATTTGTTTTTATCAATCCACCCAAACCAAACCCAGAAGACTCTTGACTTTTGCTCTCCCTCTCTCTCAGGGACGACTCACCATCACTTTAGGCCCCATCGCTCACCGTTGATCTTCCACCATCGTTCACCGTCAATCTTCCGTCGTCGCACACCGCCACCGCCGTTACTCGCCTCGCAGCTCCTCGCATTGCATTGCTTCGACATTGAGGTTTTTATCTTCCTCTCTCTATTTCTCTTACTCCTCTATCTCTCTCCCTCTTGGTTCTATTTTTCTGTCTCTCTTTCTCTATTTCCCCATTTCACTCTACATCTAGGGGTTTTTTTTTTTTTTATGGTATAGGGTTTTGATTTATGTGAAATCAATGAACCAATGATTGAAGGAACATGTAATTTCTTAGGGTAATTGTTGTTTTGATTTATGTAATTTCTTAGTGTATGTATTACTATTGTTTGATCTATGCTTGTAATTATTGTTGTTTTTCACCCTCTTGCTCACCATGTACCTGAAAAAATGTTCAAACGAAATTTGTCCATGCTTGTATTTGTTGTTGTCTTCTGACCCTTTTGCTCACCATGTGTTTGACGAAATGTTCAAACGAAACTGGACAATGCTCACGTGTTGGATATGTGAAGCAATCCAACATTGGAGGTTGAAGCTGAAGGAATTTTAATTAGGATGCTCTTCTTTCTCTCTTCAATCCATAGGAGAGCAGACAACATGAATCCTTTCATATCAAATGTTTGCAAATAAAAGAGACAACAAGCGGCATCTTCTCTTCTTAATTCTTGCATAGTTTCTTTTTTATATTTGTCTTTTTTTTGCATTGGTGGTGTTGTGTTGTAAGCCTTATTTTACTAATGCCCAATGCAAAATTTCTCCAATTTATTATATCCATTTAGCTTATAAAATGCTACAATTAAAATTTGTATAGACTTTTTATTTAATACATCGGATGCCAAAATTTGGCGAGGGGAGACTTGGATCCTTACTTTTTGGGATATGTATAACATTGTTTATGTCAAGTTTGCATTATCTAACAACCTATTGCTCAATGTTATGGTGGTCCATTAATCTTAAGAGAATGAGTTAATGTAATGGCATTTTAGACATTAGCTCCTCACAGTTAAGCAACTATACCTATTGCACATTTAAATTTGCATTCTCCGGTTACCATGATTAAAATGTTAAACGTATAGAATCCTGTGTTGTACATAGTGATTCGATTGACGATGGAAAAAACCGAATACTTCATTTAGTTTTTCAATTTAATGACAGGAAAATAAATTGATCAAATTCTGCTGATTCTAACCAATAATGATCATTTATCAAAGAATAACTATAATTTAAAAATGATTGAACAATTGGAAGAAATCAGTCCCAAACAAACAGGACACAAAACACTTACATGGTTGTCTTATAGTAGAATAATTTTTAACTACAGATCTTTCATTGATTACGTGTACTGATGTTTTGCTTTTGTTTTGTTTTTGTTTTATGTGGTGTACTTTGGCATCCCTGAATTTCTGTTTCTCGAAAATAGATATGAATCACGTTGTCAAAAATAAATACACATATTAGTGAAACTTCTTCAAAGTTTTAGTAGTGCTTAGAAGTTAGATGTTTCTGCATTTCTTGAAATATAGACAAGTAGTTAATGCAAAGTCAATAGTTGGGAAAAAAAAATTCTCAATTCTTCTTTTTAATAAATGTTGCATCCACTGTTGGTTTTCGTAAGAACATAGCTTTTCCAATGTTGTACTTTTCCAAAATTCAACTAGACAAAGTCATTCTCAGAGTAATTGTGATTTTTTGTGTGAATCCTTGCTCACCATTTCCTTCAATCGTAGCATAATTTTGTTAGATCATAATAAAGAAGTAAAAAAGTTAATGGTGATCCTTCATTGTCCTTCTCTAGATTTTTTTTTGGGGGGTGGGGGGGTAAATAACCAAAAAAGGAAAAACTACAACCAACTTTTTCCCCCCTGATTATTTTGGTAATTATTAGACTTCATCTTAACAAAATGTTAGAAATTGATTTTTTATTTGGTTCAAATTTAATAGTGTAGGTCTTTAGTTCATGACCATGTACCATTTTTTAGGTCGTTGGTTGTTGCACTTTCCTTGTATACATTCAACAGTTAATGCAGGTCGTCACAAAATTCACTAATTGGCCATCGTTTTTACTTGTATGGCTTAGTTGAGTCATGTTGTTCACATTTGCATATAGGAACTATTTCACCATTCATTCACCAACACCCTCGAATGGCTAAAAAACTATAAAGAAACAGAGGATATATTTAAAATGTATGATCATTGTTATTATTTTCGGTGTAATTGTTCAACAATATGATTTTATTTTGCATTACATGTACCTGCCAACCATGATATGTTTGATATAGAATCCGATAATCCTTTTTATTTTATAAACTAAGTTCTACTATATGATTGCTGTAATTTATTTGAACTTTTGAGACATTACTTCTTGCAACATGTAGGATGTAGATACACCATAGTGATAGCATATTGCAATTTGTTTTTTTTTTTTTTTTCACAAGAAGCAGAACCAAGTGACAGAAAGATTGGAAAACTGTGTGAATATGCTGCAAAAAATCCTTTATGTATATCCAAGGTACTATTTGATTCTTTTAGAGATTCTCATAATAGCAAGTTTCCTTCAGTCATTCTATGTTAATTTTTTTATGGTAAACCCAATGAAACATATAAGTAATGTACAAAGACACAATTTGAATTATTGTTATTGACTTGTTTTCTATCGATGTTCTCTTCACACAACGCTATGCTATGCCATGCGTTATTGTATATGATGAATTTGATTATGTGGTGATATATGAACACTTGGCCTATGTTGACTCAATTCATACCATTTATTCAATAAATCAACCTTATTTTCACTCAGTTTGACCTTTAGTCACCCAAACTCGAGCTGGGTTCTTTGTATGTGTCTCTTGACAAAAGAAAGAAAGTGTTTTTGACTCAATTCAGACCATATTTTAAATAAAGCTTTGGAAACTGATATGGAGACTCAAACTTTAGCTGGGCTATCTCTGTTTCTTCACTATGCCCAACATTTTAATGTGATCACACAGCTTAGCTTTATATGGATTGGTCTATGTAAATTGCAACCTTAACTGACAAAAATTAGGAATTGTTTTAATATCGCTTTATGAGTCCAATAAACTTGAGCTTACCCACAAAAGGAAATCATGAGAAAAGGCGGTTGCTTGGCAGCCTAACTGGGTGTTTTGAGCCTCTTGACTAAACAAATTTGTTTCAACAAAACAATTTAGTTTGTAGCCAGAATCGCTAGATTATAGGAGTCTCAATATCAGTCTCGCTAAGGACCTTAAACAAGAATTGAGTAGGTTCTCATTTTTAGTGTCTATGATATGTGGCTTTATTTTTTTTTAGCTAATTTATGTACAAGGAGGAGAGGGAAAACTTGGCATGGTAGAACCAAGAGTAATTAGGAATAGTCCAAGCATAATGCTGATGATGAATAGTCTAAACACAATGCTTGAAATATGACTTATATTGTGTTCCATGAATTGTTCTCTTGCTTCTCTTCTATGGCAGGCAGGCTATAATCCTATAATTCATACTTTTGCCATCATGATGGAGAATGTGGAGGCAAATAATCACCCCTGAGATATAGTTAACTAATTCAACTACTTGACCTATGCAGGAACACTTCTGATGTGTTTTGGGAAGCAATTTCTAACCACCAAGTTCTCTCATTGTACTAGGGCCTTGGGACAAAGAACCTGCAGTCTGTTATTTTTTTGTTTATCTACTTCTATGGATACAGCTTCTTTAAGAAGCTATACTTAAAGAGAAGTGGATCAAAATCTATTGGAACAAAAGCTAATTTGGTTCTTGTTGCTACTGTTGGGGCTTGTACGGTTGTGGTGACGAAGGTGAGGTTATATTTTAGCTTGTTATATTACTGATCAGTAATAAATTTTCTTCCTATTAATTACAATCAAACAACCATATTGGGTCTTTCACGTCACATTGATTTTTGCTGATCACTTAATCTATAACTTAAGTTCATGAGATCCTTGTTTGATTAAAGTATAATAATCACTTTGTCTAGGCTAAATTGTTCTTGTAGGGAGTCATAATGAATATTTAGTAGAACAGGGAATCATAACAAAAATAATGATGATGAAAATTGATTGGATATTGTTTAATGACTTCTAATTATAATTTAAAGTTAATCTTAAATTTGAATATATAATTGTAATGATGAAGTCTCTTTGAATGCTCAGAAGAATGAAGTATAGCATTTTTTGTTAGACATTCTAATTTCTGATATTGTTGTTCAGCCTTTGGATACAGCATCATCAAGGATGCAAACAAGTGAATTTGGGAAATCTAACGGACTCTGGAAAACCCTTTCAGAAAACACTTGGAGTGAGACATTTGATGGTCTAGGCATTTCTCTTCTTCTGACGACAAATCCATCTATCCAGGTACTTGATTGTTTCATTTTACACTCTCCTACATGGTTTGCCTGCCTGTAAAAACTCTTGATTCACCAATTGAAAGAAAATAGAAAGCTCAAAGTTTTGTGCTACTTTTGAAAAGTTCATTTTTTTTAAAAAAAAAAATTTAAATTTGAAACACCAAATACCAAGTAAGCATTGTCAAATAGTGGCCCGACACTACTGAATAATATTATTATATTCTAAATTATAGTCACACACAATGTGTTAAATTAATTTTGATAATGAAAACAAGCTATTGTATGAGATGCTATAATAAACGTAACTTTTTTTTGTTGTTAAACTTATGTTATAAGATGTGTACTGTATGCATGTTATGATCAAACCATCAACATTAGTGTGTTGTTATGTAACATTTGGACAAGATCGCATTGAGAAAAAGGCTATTGTTGTAATATCTATTCAACATTTTGCTATATATGCATGTGCTTTGTCTATTGTCATTGTTAATAGAATGATCTTAGGACTAAAGTTTTTGGAATATGTGCAGACTACAGAGGAGGCTATGACATCGATTGAATCAACATTTTGCTTTCGATTGACAACCTCATCATGCCATTGTTCAAATTGTTTGTTAGGCTCTAATTTATTTAGCCATGAATGATATTATGTTTCTTGTTTTCTTGTTATTTTTATTTCAATTGATAGATTTAGTTTTCTTTTTCTTTCTATTTTCCCAATTAACCTTTTAGTTGCTGCCTTAAAGGATAATAAATTGGATTTGTGTAGTTAAAAAAGGGCATTTCGGGGGCAAAAATTCAAAACAGCCCCTGAACCACCATGTGACTCTCACGGAGAGCTTCCCCATGACAAATAGGATTTGTGACAATTGACGAAATGTAATTCGGACCCGTAGGTAGGGAGTTAGAGCCGAATACGCACTAAAATTAGTCGAAAAAGGGCGTTCCAAGAGTGAAAATTTGAAACAGCCCCCGAACCACCATGTGGCTCTCACGGACAGCTTCCCCTTGACAAACAGGACCTGTGACAACTGACAGAATGTAATTCGAACCTGTAGGTTGGAAGTTAGAGCCGAATATGCGTTAAACTTAGTCGAATACGCCTGTTTCGGGGGCAAAAAATCAAAACAGCCCCTGAACGACTGTGTGGCTCACACGGATAGCTTCTCCATGACAAATAGGATTTGTGACAACTGACATAACATAATTCGGACCCGTAGGTAGAGGGTTACAGCCGAATACGTCCAAAACTCAGTCGAAAAAGAGTGTTTCGGGGGCAAAAATTCAAAACAGCCCCTAAACCGCCGTGTGGCCGACACGAACAGCTTCCCCATGCCAAATATGACTTGTGACAATTGATGGAATGTTATTCGGACCCATAGGTTGGGATTTAGAGCCGAATACGCCCAAAACTTATTGTCAGTCGTGTTAATCAAAAATTTAAATGACATATACACAAAAAAATTTACATTAATTATATATGTCACCTATTTACAAAAAATCAACAAATTAATTTAAATTCTCAAATTATAAACAAAAGGAATGTCAATATATTGATACTATTTTTTAAACAAAAAGACATGTTAATACATGAGTTTTTACAATTGACCACGACAAGATTTCATATTTTGAAATCGTTGCATAATAAGCTCATTATCAACACTATCAAATACATCCTTCTCAATATATATAACCAAACAATCATTCATCTATTGATCTCCCAAAACAAGACTACAAAATAACACTTTTTTACATATAAAATATTTAAACATAAAGTAGACATATCATTAAAAAAAATCAAAAAGTAAAAAAATTTCATTGGAGGGTTCAAAAAGTAGTGGGTGTGAAAAGTGTGGGTTCAAAATTATAATTTAGTGGGCTTAGTTGTTGACTTTTGTTATAAATTCTAATATCAATATAATAAATAAATAAATAAATAATCATTGAGGGGTTCAGGTGACACCCTTAAGCAAAGGGTAGTGTCACCCCCACTGTGGAGGGAAGTTGTCATCATAAACGAGAACACTAATTATGGAAATGGAGTAATTCCATATATGTTGAATGCATTAAAAGATATCACACGAATTTCCTATAAAAGCATCATTCCTCTTTTAGCGAGCAATGATTTTATACTCAAAGAGTTGGACAAGATGATGACAATGCAAACGAGAGTATTTGTGGTGCACATGACAAACTTTCTTAGCACTCACCTATTCCTGAAAGCCAAGGAAACAAGAATGTTGAGCGAGGGCTACGTGTGGATCATCACTGATGGGTTGATGGACCTACTCTCACTGCAGGAAATTCAACTTTTAGTGGCGTTTAAAAAATGCCGCTAAAAGTGCCAAAACGTCGCCAATTCTTTTTGTGACGCTTAGCACCAAACGCCGAGGACGCGGCCGTCGCTATAGCTTCATGGTGTTTTAAAAACGTTGTGATATTAGTATAGGCGGCGTTTTAAAAAACGCCGCCAAATGTCCTCCAAAACACACGCTGACGTCACTAACTATATTTAGCGACGTTTTGGAAAAACGCCGTCATATCTTTTTCTAAAAATATAACCATTAATTTGTAGGGTTTAAGAGGCGTTTGTAGAAACGCCGTCATATCCCTTTTTTTTTTTGAAATTGTGCTAATTTTATTTCTTTGGAGTCGGCTTATTCAGTATCCTAAATAGCAATCGAAGACAGAAGTCGGCATGCATAATTGATATGAAATGACATTCAACATATATGCTAACTTTAAAAACAAGAAAAAAAATTCTTCAGCTGCAAACTCCTGTCAACTGACATTCATGAGATCATTAGTTACTAGAGCTAGCAATTTGTTCTTGCAATCAGAAACAATATTAACTAAATTAAATCAGAGACAGAATTAAATTATAATATCAAATACACAGAGTAGAGATAAACTATTTCAAAACCTTAATAATTGATTTAAAAAAAATGGTTCATGACTGAGTGAAATTAACTAAATTGCAGGAATATTATTAGTGTCCACCATAGACACTAAACATTCAGAAGGATCCATACAATATAGCAAGTGATAATCACTTGATTGCACAGGTGTCAGGAAATCATACAAATATCTTCAGAATAAATTACCCTTTCACTGTCTTTAAAACACGATCCTTATTAGAGAAGGTTCCCCTTTGAGCTGACCATGGCACCTCAGCCTTCATTAGAGCAGGAGCAGGTCCTACCTGGTTCATTGACAAAGCATGGCTTGATATTAACTCCGAACAGGAACTATTTACAGACAGACAAAAATTTACATAGTAAACGGATAACTTCTTAACAACACACGGCCACACTAAGTAAAAAGGCAGTGGCAAATTTCAGCACAGTTTGCATATACAGCTTAGATCATGCAATATGTTTATACTTTCATTTTTAAGGAACTGTGAAAATTCACTAGGCTAGTCTACAGAACACAACTATCTCTCCATGTAATAGATTTATAATAGAGAAGCTCATCCCTTTTCTCATTCCTAGTCATTCTACATTTTCTACCCACCTTTCAGAGGTGTCATATACAATGAGGTTGCATTTTCTTAACAACAGAAGGATGCCACTTCTCATACTACAGCCCCATAAGAAAACAACAATACGAAGAAAAAAATAACATGATATAGATGAAGGAAGTGCGCTAGTGTCCCCCTTCTCTCTTTCCATTTTCTTCCCAAATCATGCTACATTCTTGTATAAGATGAAGGAACAAAACGATAAAAGAAAAACCAGTATAAAAACCTTAAGCCATGATTAATCCCGTGAGCATCCCTCAGACCGTCTGCACAAAATTGATTGATCGACTGACAAAGGACAACCAGTTCTCAGATGCAAACAATGGAACAACCATACAGCAATCCCAATCAGAACTTAAATGTTAAACTTCTAGCGCATTTGGATAACATAATTTCCAAAACTTATGGAAAACTGCTAAAGTCGATAATCTGAGAAAAAAGAGGATGCCATTTATTCCTCCCTAGATTCCAAGGCAGTAGCACTATCTAGGAGCAATTATTATCAATAAAGGAAGTTCTTCATCGGATAGTGTTTAACACTAAACTTACTAATAAGCCTCATATAAAGATATAGATGGATTGTTGATTGAGCCCTTATGGGAGTCAACACTTAAACAATGATTAGATTTAAAACACAACTTTTTTTTTGATCGGCAATGAAGAATTTTATTGACTAGCAAAAACAAACTACAAAGAGAGGACAAGGAATCTGCTCCAAAAACAAACAACCATTACATCAAAACAAAAACACCATTTAGATTCAAAACACATTTGTATTAAAATCTAAAGACTAGCAATCCTTAAGTAGGCATGTGTGTAATCTCAAGGAATCATACGAGTACACACTTCTACACTAACCAAGCATTACACACTTCTACACTGTCAATTCTCTAATGATGCCTCTTACTTTGTTGGAAAAATCTCATGTAAGTGATTCTATGACTGACTTTGATAAAGTCTATTTTGATTGAGAACATTTAATCTTATCTTAGCCATAAAACCAATTTTTAGATATTCAAGTGCAATAACTTGCTAGTGTTGTTTAAAGGGTTAATTATCTTTGTGGTCCCAGTATTTAAGTAGTACTGTATTGGTTGAGAAAGTGGTGATCTTAAGAAAACTATTCATAAAGGTAGTCTCCTTCTCGGTCAATGCATTGTGCACAATTTAATTTATTTGTCCCTCAATAAAAGTGGCATGTGCATGATTGAGTGTCTAGTCTACTATTTGTACTGAGACTTCAGAAGGAAGGGCATGATATAAGAAGTTGAGTTTGAAACTTGAGAAAACCAGTACGATATTCTAAATTTACATAAGTAATAAATTCATCTTTTGGTCATTTAAACTTCACTAATCTAATTTCATTTGATAGAGAACATGAGAAAGAAAAAAGAATAAGTTTGCCCTTACCAGCACCCCACCCAGTCTTGATGCCAATGGTTTCTTGATAATTCCCAATGAACTGCAAGAAATGCACTTAAGTGAGCAAAATACCATATACAGCTCAATATAATTACAGCTATGTTGTTGAGAAATTAAACCATATATTGCTTATAATGTAGGACTTTGGCAAGCTAAGAGACCAAGACACATAAGCAGTTGATAATGCAAAGACAAACAACGAAGTATGTAATATGAAAAATCACTAAACTGTAAACTTAAATTTCAGAACATGAAACTTCATATTTCGGATCATCTACCATGTATATCATCAAGAAAACAAGACTAAAACTTACCCGAATCCATCGATGAACGGTTAAACGGAAGCGTCTGATTGTCAATAAAACCTTTGATATTGACTTTGTTAAAGCCTTCTAATCCTTTCCCTTTGGTGCCTTATGTTTCTCCTTGAGAGGATTTAGAAAAACAAACAGTGTTCTTATTTTTTTTTCCACCTTAGGAAGGAATAGGGACCATAACCTTTTAAAGGTTGTAATTGGTTTTCATAACTGAAAGATAATGAAAACCAATAAATTAACCATTATTGGTTTTAAAACTGAAAGGTAATGAAAACTAATAAATTAACCATTATTGGTTTTAAAACTGAAAGGTAATGAAAACCAACTTTAACCAATATGTTTTAATTTCTATTTCTGCCCCTCATAGAAATAGAAATTATACAACTAGTATCTACACATTAGGTCCATAACACATATACCCTTAAGCCTATTAACTAAATTGAATCACTTAAATTGTAGGCTTTTTATAAATGATAACACCACATTTAATTATGTGGTCCCATTGAGACATTATCTAACAATCTCCCACTGGACCACATATGTATCTTGGAAAATGTGCTTAACTTTAGTGAGCTCAGAAATTTGTTATCATAACTTGAGGGTATCCAAACAATCTTGTCCATTAACTATATTAATATAGGATCAAAGCGGTCTTCGTTACATCAATCGTAACTTGACCCACCAATGGTCACGTATACAAATATAGCTAAATGACATAGATCAATCATGGATGCGTAGCATGGAAATTACATGTGATGTGATCCATACATGCCTATGTCCAACTGGCCCTACTTAACTTTATTGAGATCAATACTTCAAAATACGTGACAGAGCGTAATAAACTGAATACTTCATTTCTGCAGAAATTAATCTAATTACATAAATAAAACTCAAGGTTGACATAAAGCAGTAATATAAATACAAACTCCCACTAAACCAGAATGTTCTCAAATAGAACAACACCCATATGAGCAGTGTGCTCATGAAAGACCTTGGGTGGTAGTTTCTTCGTAAGTGGATCCGCTATCATGGAGTTTGTCCCAATGTGCTCTATGGAAATCTGTCCACTCTGCACTCTTTCTTTTACAACTAGGAACTTGATATCAATATGCTTTGATTTTGTCGAGCTCCTGTTGTTATTGGAATATAAAACTGCAGACTTATTGTCACAATATATCTTAAGTGGTCTTTCAGTGCCTTCCAAAATACGCAACCCAGTGACAAAATTCCGCAGCCATATCCCTTGGTTTGACGCCTCATAACATGCTACAAACTCTGCAGCCATGGTGGACGAAGCTATGAGCGTCTGCTTTGCAGACCTCCAAGAAATTGCTCCGCCAGCTAACAGATAAATATAGCCTGATGTGGATTTCCTACTGTCTTGGCATCCAGCAAAATCGGAGTCGGAATATCCAATGACCTCTAACTTATCCGATCTCCTATATGTGAGCATATATTCCTTTGTTCTCTGTAAATATCGCATAACATGCTTGACTGCTTTCCAATGATCCATGCCAGGATTACTTAAATATCTGCCTAACATGCCAACTATAAACGCAATATCCGGACGCGTACATACTTGAGCATACATTAGACTCCCTACAGCTGAGGCATAAGGAATCTTCTGCATTTCTTGAATTTCAAGACTGTTCTTCGGGCATTGGTTGAGATTAAACTTGTCTCCCTTAGCAACCGGGGTTTCACCTGATTTACAATTTTGCATGCCAAATCTAATGAGTATTTTTTCGATATAGCTCCTTTGTGATAATCCCAGAATACCCCGAGAACGATCTCGGAGTATTTCGATTCCTAATACAAAGGAAGCATCACCAAGATCTTTCATTTCAAAATTCTTAGATAGAAATCTCTTGGTGTCATGCAATAAGTTTATATCGTTTGTGGCAAGCAATATGTCGTCAACATATAAAACCAAAAATATGTGTTTACTCCCACTGAACTTGTGATACACACATTCATCAACAACGTTAGTTTCAAAACCATACGAAGTGAGAACTTGATGAAATTTGAAGTACCACTGACGAGAAGCTCGTTTGAGTCCATAGATGGATTTAGTCAATTTGCAAACCATATTCTTTGGGTCTCCTGACACAAAGTTTTCTGGCTGCACCATATAAATTGTTTCTTTAACGTCACCATTAAGAAAAGCTGTTTTGACATCCATCTGATGCAACTCAAGATCAAAATATGCAACAAGCGCCATAATTGTCCTAAAAGAATCTTTCGAAGAAACTGGAGAGAAAGTTTCTTTAAAGTCAATTCCTTCTTTTTGAGTAAAGCCTTTGGCTACAAGACGTGCCTTATACCTCTCCACATTACCATTTGAATCCCTTTTGGTTTTAAATATCCATTTACAACCTACGGGCTTCGCACCAACTGGTAATGAGACAAGTTCCCAAACTTTATTGTCTTGCATAGACTTATATTCTTCATTCATGGCTTCTATCCACTTATGAGAGTTGGAACTTTCCATGGCTTGACGAAAGTTGATTGGATCATCTTTCGACATTCCATTTTCTACCTCATGTTCCTGGAGATATACAATATAATCATCTGAAAATGCAAATCTCCTTTCTCTGGTGGATCGCCTTAATGGCACAGATTCTTGAGGTTGAGGTTGTAGAGCTTGTTCCTCAGGAACAATTACCTCATCTTGAATGGGGGTTTGAACTATATTATCTTGAACAACATTGTCTGGTTGAGGATTCGAAATTACTTCTCGAGCAATGACAGGTATAGGAACCTGTGATTGGTCAAAAGTAGTAGTAGGAAATGGGATTACTCCTGCTTCCTCCTCAAAGACAATGTCTCTAACTGGATTTCTCCCCCCAAACTCAACATCCTCAAAAAATGTTGCAATTCCCGTCTCAAATATTGACCTATTTGTGGGATCATAAAACTTGTAACCCCGTGATCGTTCGGCATAGCCAATAAAGTAGCTGCTAATGGTTTTAGAGTCCAATTTTCGTTCATGAGGTTTATAAGGCCTCGCCTCAGCAGGACACCCCCACACATGCAAATGTTTTAGACTAGGCTTTCGCCCAACCCAAAGCTCATAAGGTGTTTTTGCAGCTGCTTTAGTTGGCACCCGATTTAAGATATAAGTTGCTGTCTTTAGAGCCTCACCCCAGAGGGACTCTGGTAAAGTAGAATGACTGATCATACTTCTTACCATATCCTTATGAGTCCGGTTTCGTCTCTCAGATACACCATTTATGCTAGGTGATCCTGGCATGGTGTATTGTGGGATGATTCCACAGTCCTCCAGGTATTTTGCAAACGGTCCTGGACGTTATTCACCTGATCCATCATATCTGCCATAGTATTCACCACCACGGTCAGACCTGACACTTTTAATCCGTTTGTTGAGTTGTAACTCAACTTTGGCCTTAAATCTTTTGAAGACGTCCAAAGACTGTGATTTCTCATGGATAAGAAATATATACCCATATCTGGAATAATCGTCTATGAATGTGATAAAATATTGTTGAACATTCCAAGACGCCATAGGGAATGGGCCACAAATGTCCGTATGAATTAGTTCTAAGACATCTGTAGTCCTATGGGCACCATATTTCTTTATTTTGGTCTGTTTTCCCTTGATACACTCAACACAGACATCAAAATCTAAAAAATCAAGAGAGTCCAAAATTCCATCAGACACAAGGCGCTCAACTCTAGATTTAGAGATGTGACCTAGGTGTTTGTGCCATAATGAGGCTGAATTTTCCTTAGTTAATTTACGCTTTGTACCTCGTGATTCCACGTGCAAGGTTGCATTATAAGATGCAATAGTTTCGAGCAAATATAGATTATCAAACACATTAAGTAAACTAGTACCAATAACATTGGAATTAATAGACATACTAAACTTCATATTTCCAAAAGAACAATAATATCCCAATTTGTCCAATACAGAAACAGAAATTAAATTCCGTCTAAAGGACGGTACAACAAAAGTGTCTAATAAATCCAAATAATAACCAGTTTTCAGTAATAATCTAAAGTGCGCTATTGCTTGCACTTCTATTGACTTGCCATCACCCACAAAGATGTATCTTTCAGCATCAGTTGGCTTTCGGTAGTTCAGGCAACCCTGCATAGAAACACATATGTGAGTAGTAGCACCAGAATCTACCCACCAAGTGTTTCTTGGTACTGAAGCTAAATTTATTTCAGAACAGACCAAAACATGAAATGGACCTTTCTTTATACGCCAGGCGGCGTATTTGGCACAATCCTTCTTTCTGTGTCCGGGCGTGCCACAAAAGAAACAACCATCCTGCGTTTTCTGTTTCTTTGGTTCCGGACCCTGAGGAATAGCAACTTCCTTTCCCTTATGCGTTCTTTTGCCCATATGCTTGAAGGTGCTTACTAGATGAGCACTTTCAGTCCTTTCTTGCTTCAATCTCTCTTCCTCTTGCACACAAAATGAAATGAGCTCATTGAGAGTCCATTTCTCCTTCTGGCAGTTATAACTGACCTTAAATTGGTTAAATTGTGCAGGAAGAGAGATGAGAACTAAATGCACGAGCAAATCATCAGATAGGTCGAGCTTTAGTGCCTTAAGTTTTGAAGCAAGATGAGACATTTCCATGATGTACTCGCGAACATTACCCTTGCCTTTATACTTTATTGAAATCAAGCTTGCTAAAAGCGTGCTTGTTTTAGCCTTATTGTTTTTAGCAAAACGCTTTTGAATTTCTAAAAGAAATTCACCGGCAATGGTAACATCCTCTGTTATTGCACCCCGAAAAACTTCTGGAATCCCACGCTTCATGATCATAAGATTTAGCCTGTTAGAACGATCCCACTTTTCAAAGTACACAGTTTCCTCAGGAGTACTTTGTGTAGTGAGAGCATTCGGTTTTGGCATCCTTAATGCCAAGTCTATGTCCATGCAGCCGAGAACAATCAATATGTTCTCTTTCCAGTCCTTAAAGTTTGTTCCATTTAACATTGGAACATTGTTCATGTTGGCAGAGATTGAAGTAGTCGACATTAAAGCTGAATTGAAAAGAAAATAAAAGGAATAAACAATTATACTCACATTAAGTTACCAAACAGATAATCTCTAAATAAATTAATTTAATGACAACATCTCAAGATACCTAGCACAACATTAATACCAAACCTTTGGGTAGTGATATTAACTGTAAGTGGTATTCTTGTTGTAATGATCAAACATTGACAATAAGTTATGTCAAATAACAAATCTATCTTTTGATGGATTTATTATTCACATTAGGTTTCCTTGACAATTGGCACATGTTTATCACCACAAAATGTGTGTGTAATTCTGCCAAGTCTTAATCATGTCTTTGGACCGATAAATACCCGCATGAGATACACAGACATGAATTTCAAAACATTCCATATAAAACAATCTAGACAAGAGAGATCACTTTTGTGACATCTTGTTTGAATTGACTTATATTTAGAACATTAGAAAATTAAATTTCCGTAGACGTTGTATGAAATTACATTAAATTTAAAGATTTCTAAATTTGTTACCCCGTATATGTTATAAAATCTGAATTCATCCCAATTATATACATATATATATAAATACATGATGTTCACCATTTGAAAAATGAACCGCCCATCCGAATTATGTTCCATTTCCAGAAAACAAAACAGAATTTGCAGCAGAGGGAAAAACAGAAATACAAAAAACAGAATCTGATTCCAAGAAACTAAATAGGATGAATAAAAGCATATCTATTCTGATAATACACATGATATAACCGCTCTGATACCACTTGTAAACTTAAATTTCAGAACATGAAACTTCATATTTCGGATCATCTACCATGTATATCATCAAGAAAACAAGACTAAAACTTACCCAAATCCATCGATGAACGGGTAAACGGAAGCGTCTGATTGTCAATAAAACCTTTGATATTGACTTTGTTAAAGCCTTCTAATCCTTTCCCTTTGGTGCCTTATGTTTCTCCTTGAGAGGATTTAGAAAAACAAATAGTGTTCTTATTTTTTTTTCCACCTTAAGAAGGAATAGGGACCATAACCTTTTAAAGGTTGTAATTGGTTTTCATAACTGAAAGATAATGAAAACCAATAAATTAACCATTATTGGTTTTAAAACTGAAAGGTAATGAAAACCAATAAATTAACCATTATTGGTTTTAAAACTGAAAGGTAATGAAAACCAACTTTAACCAATATGTTTTAATTTCTATTTCTGCCCCTCATAGAAATAGAAATTATACAACTAGTATCTACACATTAGGTCCATAACACATATACCCTTAAGCCTATTAACTAAATTGAATCACTTAAATTGTAGGCTTTTTGTAAATGATAACACCACATTTAATTATGTGGTCCCATTGAGACATTATCTAACATAAACTAACAAATTATAGTAATTAACAACTATTAGATGCATGTATTACTTACTAGCATGAAATGTATTCAAGTGCATAATAAAATCTGAGAGGCTCTTAAATAATTTCTTACAAAAGGCCGAAGAAAATGAACTAAAGAAACAATGGATCTTGAAAATAGTAGGGAGCAGCTAAAACAATAAGATGAGAGTAAGAATAAAGCAAATAGTCTAAAGGCAAAATTAAATACAAGGATCTCATGAACTTACATAATCATGAAAAGCTTGAACAAATTCATCCAGCATAAATGGCCAAAGCCCCAAAACGTCAGCAAAATTTATTAAAAATCTCTAGACCTAAAAATCAATTCACAAGTAATAACATTAGAATCATCACAATACCTCCATAAGCATCACCATTATATCTAGTCCATATGTTGCTTGAAAAATTGTAGTGTCATTTGGACAATTTACCCATTTGCAGACAATAAAATGCCCATGACAGATACAGCAAGCGAGCTGTCAGGCAAGAAAACAGAAAAATAAATAAATAAATAAATAAAATAAATATGGACAATTTACCCATTTGCAGTGATGAAAATGAATAACCTCTTCTCCTCTGAATCCCCACCTTTGCACTACAGTAAAAAGAAAAGCAAAACATAAATAAACATTTATACTGGAAGAAAAAAGAATGATTCAACTCACTTCTCTTCAGTTTTAATAAACAAATATATAACACACCATGTTTAATGTACTTTTAACTAATTGGTTAAATACTACTTAAATAATTCCTAATATATAACAAGATTGTCAATTCAAACAATCAAATAAACACAACTACATAAGGGTAGGAGCATATATTACATAGGTTTCAGATAAAACAAACACAATATAGCTTCTAGGAACAAATTTTGGAACAAACAAAGCATACCATTGGGTGTAGACGTCCCCGAACGCCCCGGGAGGATGAGTCCCGTTCTGTTCATTTGGGGTTACTACAGTTCGGACTCGACTTGTGTCGCGGTTTTAAATCTGAACCGAAGAGTCCAAATCTGGCAAATCATTTTGAGAAACAGATTTTTGAAAAAAGTAGTGCCAAACATAGACTGCTTTGCCAGATACAGAGTCGCCACCTAAATATTTTTTAAACGGGGGAATTTAGGAAACCCTAACTCGGTGCCGAAGGCCACATGTCCGTCATCACCGGAGTTGTCTCGGCTCGGGAGCTTGGGTACGATCGGGGAAGGTCAGCTATGAGCACCCCCTTTCGCCCGGTCCGAAGACCGGCCTCTACTAACCGTGCTATCCGTTTTTGAAAACTTTATGTGTTCTTAAACCAATTATCAGCCTAGAATTACTATGTTATGCGCACAGCAAACAAGTATAGACTAGATTCTCTAATTTGGAAATAAACATTGCATATCCGTTCGGTTTGAAAATGCTTTGGAATTTGCTACTCGCAAGTAGGCTAAAATGCGGATTTCAACGAGTTTTTCCAACTCAAACAATCCAACCTCCACCCACAGGCATTCAAACAGTTTAACACATAAGCATCTAGCCACATGGTAAACATACTGTCATGGTAGCATTCACACAGATGCGACGTGCTAAAGCATTAAAATACTTACATAGTACTCCATGCCAAAACAAAGAACTTGTTAGCAAACATGCATGATCCAAGTCCATGTTAAATGCCTAATGCATCGCATACAAGAATGCAATCTAGAATAGGCTCGGCTATCCTAAACATGTCATGTGAAAATGCACAATTATCACATATTCAGTTTAGAATTTGAAGTACAAATGCAGTTAGCATGATGTACCGAGCCTAATGCATGCAATACAAATGCGGGGATGCACACATGCATAGCATAAGATATGCTAATTTAAACGTGCCCTAATCTACCATCATAAGCAGGTAAGTAAAAGGGAAGAAAGAAGTGGGGATTGGAAGACATACACACACCCACACACACTTATTACAGATTTGCCCTCACTCGGAGGGACCAAATAAATATTACAAATTAATTAACTACACAAGCTAATTAATATTACAAATTTAATTTAATAAATTAAATAAATTAATTAAAACAGGAAAATGCCTCGGGAAGCGCGCCACCATGCATGGGCCGCCTCTGTTTTCCTTCCTTCACTCCTCTGGAGGCTGTCAAAACCTCAGGGATGCTCTCTTGGGCAGAGGGGATCATCACTGGCCAAGTGAAATTTCCACCGGCAGTGTTGTATGATCATCGGCACCAAATGAATCTGTCGGCAGAGAATTTGTTGCCGGCCGGCACCTTACACTGCCGGTCGGCAGAGTGTTCCTGCAGAACCTGCAACTCACAGCAACAGAGGGCAAGGCAAAGCATGGCAGCACAATTCAAGGCATATATGCACCAACCATGTCCCTTATCATGTTTGCAACTCAAAGGGGCATGTGCCTCGATTCTCGGACCACCAATCACGCATTTCCATGCATGATGGTCCAAAGAACCAAGTATGCAACTTTGATTTCAAATGTATGCAAACCAATCAAACAAAACTCCCAATCCCTATCACCCAAGTCAAGGGACAAGGAATGCATGCAAGATGTAATGCAACCTAGGCATACAAGCTAAGGATGCTACATGGCATGGCAATGGACTTATGCAATCATGCAAGCATACATATGGCAATGCAAATAGATGGAAAGATGGTCTTATACATGAATTAGGCAGCTCTAAACAAGGCCTAAAACAGTGGCCAAAGTGCTAAAAAGTGAGGGCTAAATGGCATACACACACACATGCACATAAGGACCAACACTTAAGCACAAATCAAGCAACATTCAAGCACACTTGAAAGGGACAAACATGAACAATTAGCATGCATTATAAGCTCTAAAATCATGTTATAAAATGATGCCAAATCATATTAAACAGGACAAGCAAGTGCATGCAAGCATGGTCCAAGTACTTGAAGCAAAGTCATGAAGCTTTGAAGCATGTTTATCACAACAAACATGGCATGCATTAAGCAACCTAAAACAGGTTTTTAGCACATAACATAAGGCCCAAAAGACCACTTAGATGGCATCTAGATGGCTCAAAAACAAAAGCATGCAAAGGCACCAAAACATGGAGCAATGCTACACAAGCTTCCAAAGCATTAAAGGGGCATGCAAGGCAATCAAACAAGCATGGAAATGGGACTGAAATGGCATGTAGAATGATCCCAAATCACCAAAACAATGCAAAGATGGCATGCTACACATGCACATGCTCAAGGCCAACAAGCCTAAATACAAAGGAGCTATATCAAGCGTGCCAAAATCAACCCAAATAACCTAGGACAGACCTAGAACATGGCAAAATAAGCACATAATCTTCACAAGACTAAGCCTAAAACATGCTCCAACAAAGGCTAACAACCTAAGGCATATTAAGGCATAAACATGGCATTACAAGGCAACTATGCTAAGCATGCATGGGGTACCAAAAACCAACTTAAAATCATGTTATATTATGGATATATAAGCATGAAAAACAGACCAAACATGCTCAACACACACTCAAGCATAATGCTCTCTCAAGAGGCCAAAACATGCCCTTTTCAAGGATAACAAGGAGAGGGGGTGGCCCTCTCCTTCTTGGGACTTCAAAGCATCATCTCCACCACTGAAATCCCTCAAGATTTCAGTGGTGAAGAGACCTCAACACCAAAATCCCGGAGCTAGCACAAAATGGCTCAAAAAGAGGCCTTTCAAGGCCTAAGGGTGGTCAACAACCCTCAAACAACAAAACACTCTGAATAAACAATAAAGAGGGTCTAAAAACAGAACTTTTTTATGTTATACAATAAGCACAAAAATAGCTCTAAGATAGGTATAAAATCAATGCAAAAAAGGGGGAAAATGGGACTAGATTCTCACCCTTGATGCCTTCTTCAACAAAGATGCTCCAATGGCCTCCTTTAGCTCCAAACCAGTCAAGAAACTCAAGAACAAGCCCTTAGAACCCTAGTTTCAAGAGGAAGGTGAAACACTAGGTGTTTGTGTGCAATAGTAAGACACAAAGCACCTAGTGAACAAAAGAGAGGGAAAGAGAGATAGAGTGTGTATCTAACTCTAACCCTAGAACTCAAACCCTAACAATGGCTGTCTAAGCTCTCAAAATATCCTAAAAATGTCCAACCTCTCATCCAAGAGAGAGCCTCTCTCTATATAAGCCTTATGTCTTGTAAAGCTTACAAGACAAGCTACAATAGAGGGAGATCCCTCCATACACGTGTATGGAGGGAAAGTCACTGCAATACAGTTGCCTAAAAATATCTCAAAAAGCAACTGCACAGTAATCGGCCGGCCAAAAATGCCATCTTGGCCAAAAAGAGTGCCGACCGGCACAAAAAAGTGCTGACCGGCAACAAATAGTGCCGGCCGGCAAACTACATTGCCGGTGGAGACAAAAACCAGCCGGTGGCCTCTAGCCAATGCCGGTGGTGGGTGGGGATGGTCTACAAGCCCCACCCTGCCTCTCAAAGGCAAGATGCAAGTGTTTGGTGCAAAACTAGACACTTAACGGTCAAGTTCGGAGATCCTGAGGCAAGGCGCGCGGGCCAAGACCTCCGGGAACTCCAAACGAACACGAACATGGATAATCACCGAGTGTTCAAATGGTGACGTCCAAGCTTTGAGGACGGTCAAAAATGGGGTGTCTACATTGGGCAACTTAAGTGGTTGTACTGCCTTGGTTTACAGATATTGCTATCAATCCCAAGCTCCTCCATTTTCCCCCTCAAAATCTTCATTTTAGCCAAGTCAATACCATTCTTTTCTAGGATCTCCCCATAAAGTTGAGAAACTAAAGCAATTCAAAACACCATACTCTCAATAACCCTTCAAACAAAAATATATACATAAAAACACTGAGAAACACATATATGTGGATTAAAAGGGGAAAAACCTGGTGTGTGAAGAAAATTGTTCATAACTAAAGAAGAAAATAACATAACTAAAGAATAAAATAACATAATTTGGGGTTCATATGATACACATTTTTTAAAGGAGTGTATATTAGAATTTTCCTCAACTTTTAGTTTTCAACTTCCAATTTTATCAAACACCAACTAACTCTTGAAAACATAAAGATGATGCTAGTTCATAGTTTTCTTCAATGCTAGTTTATTTATTTGCAAGAAGCAAATAAATAAATAAATAAAAATAGAAAGGAAGCAATAGAATTTTTGTTGGCCTTTGAATTTCTATTTTGTTGGCCTTTTAGTTTGTAATAGATAACCTTAACGAATAGAATTTTTACCTTGAATTGGTAAAGAACCACTAAGGTTATTTTGAGGCAGAGATAGAGCTTTCAAAGAAGATAATGCTCCTATCGATGGAGGAATACTTGCAAAGAAATTATTCTCACTCAAATCTAAGATCTAAAGATGGCGGAAGGATGTCAAACCTACCAAAACATATGATAAAGGTAAAATAGAGCCAAGAGAACTCAACAAAATACAATCAAGATTGCAGGGTGATCCTAAGACAATTTAAATAACAAAATTCTTGCCTTCCATTGGTAGTGTTCCATTGAGAAGATTTCCTCTGAGGAGGAGGACCTCCAAATTGCTAAGATTATAAGTCAATTCTGTAACCCAAGTGAAGAGACTCGTTAATTAGATTGAGATAAAGCAAATAGAGATAAATATAATTTGATGTTGTGAACTATATTCTATGGGCACCTCAATTAGTAGCTCAATTTCAAATGAAAATGTATTGTTAAAGAAATTTAAGGACAATGATGCCATTGATGGCAGTAATAGATTCCAGAAAGATATATTTGACAACACTCTAACATGTTCTTCTGAAGGTCAATGAATGACACAACACTCTAAAATCCATGCATTGTCCAATGCCTTTGTCAAATCCTCTTTGCTTTGATTCATTCATGGTCTTTCTCTTTATGGGAACTTGTTGGAAATTGTCTCAAGTTCCATTATTTTTGGAAGAAATAATGGAATGTTTGAAAATACTCATCATTTTCATTTTTTAGCGAAATTAGTTTCTGAGAATTCTTGTGAAACAATTTGCCAAACCAGTTTATTCGGAACATGAGAATAGAAAAGAGAAAACAAAAACACAAAGAAGCTAGTGTCATAAACAACTAGATAGACAGATTCTCACCAAATATATAGGGTATGCAAACATGGGAAATGAAACTTTAAATCTTAGGATTTTGGTAGATTCATCCAAAGTCTTGTATATCTTCTCAGGCAACTGTAACCATAAGAGTAATTAATTAAATACTGGCATATATGAAACATTGGAACCATAAAAATATATATATAGAAATGCTAAACGGACCTTATCAACCCCAATCAAGGCATTCCCTTCCATCTCCTTTGATGAGGCCTTTGGTGAAGAACTGACCATGCTAAGTCCACCCTCTTTATCTGCGAACAATTGGAATGTAGTTTCAAACATTGTTACAGGTCTTAAAATTTTTGAATACAATTGTTAAAAGATTGAACTTGCCTAGCAAAATCAGAAACAGAACATGTTATGTTTTGTGTAGATTTAAAGGACAATTTTGAACAAATTAGAGCTAAATAGCATAATTGCAAATACAAAAATAAAAATAACTGGCCTCTTTATCTTCTTTTTTTACTTCGACTACACTATATAAAAAAAAAAATACAGGGTATGCATATAGAGAAGCTTAGATGAATATACATTCTTAGAGTCTTCACTGCTTGCAGTCTCGGCATATATGACCAGGCAGAACAAAACTTGTTTATATACAGGGTATGCATGTTTAATAGAGTGTCTACACCTTCATATTCTTAGGATAATAAAGTCTGAAGTTTCGAACAACTTATTATGCATAAAAGATAAAAGAAACTCACTCAAATGGTTCAAAATATCTTCTATTTTTCTTCATGAATGAAGTCTTCAAAGGGCCATGATGCAGCATCACAAATTGCCAGTCATCATCAAACAAATATATTAGTTGAAGACAAGCACTCTAATAAAACATCAAATGGCTGAAATAATCAAATTTAATAAACTATTAAGTGAAACCATCACTTCAGTGAATTCCAATCCGTTGTTTTAAGCAAACATAGCTAGTTTTTGAACTTGGCCGTACTCATTTGATACATAATTCAACATATAATCCATATGAATATATAAAAGGTTACAGAGTTTCTTATTGAGATCTATTTTAAAAAAATTTGTCAATCTATTCATATATATGTATGTATGTATGTATGTATGTATTTTGTGTTCAATTTTAACATCTACAATATACATTATGATCTTGAATCGATCAATAGATCTTCAGTGGAAACCTACCATACTTGAATCGAATCAATAGATCTTCAATCTGATCTAAGAATGATAAAGTAGATGAAACCTAGCATACTTGAATCGAATGATTCCGTTAGTAAGAAGATAGAGATGAGACTGATCAACACTTACTATGAAGAAAGAGCTGTGAACACGAACACGAACTAGAGAAGAGGCTTGAATCGATCTATGAATACTTGAATCGATCTGCAAATACGAAGGGGTTCAGCTATGGTTCTACAAATATGAAGGGTTGTCTCTGAAACGAAGGGGCTTGAAGCCAGAGAGAGTGAAATCAAGGGTTTAGAGAGAGAAAGAGCAAGACTGAGAGTGAATAATACTTGAATCGATCTACGAATACATGAATCGATCTGCAAATACAAAGGGGTTCAGCTGCGGTTCTACAAATACGAAGGAGTTTGAAGAGAGAGAGAGAGAGAGAGAGAGAGAGAGAGAGAGAGTGAGAGTGAAATCAAGGTTTAGTCAGAAAGAGGGAAACTGAGAGAGAGAGAGAGAGAGAGTGAAATCAAGGTTTAGTCAGAAAGAGGGAGACTGAGAGAGAATGAATACGCTACTTTATGTTCTCATATGTTAAAAAAATAAAAAATAAAAAAACACATTCGAAGGCGTTTTTAAAACGACTTCTGAAATTAAAACGGTGTCGTATTATTAAAAAAAAATGCGACGTTTATAAAAACGCCGTTAAATGTTAGAAACAGAGGCATTTTTTTAAACGTCGTTAAATAAACGCCGTTAAATCCCAGTATTCTTGTAGTGTCTTTAAGGATTCCAATGTCATAGAAGTAATGCAAGGTGTCTTGGGGGTTAAGCCTCGCGTTCCCCAATCCAAACGACTCGATTTCTTTCAAAATAATCCTAATTCTATGATCAAACAAGACGAGATAAGCATCTTTGGGCTATGGACATATGACACTATGTGGGCACTAGCTATGGCAGCAGAGAAAGTTGGATTGAAGAAGCCAATCAACAACATAGAGAACATTAGCACAATGAATTCGATAAACCTATTTAATTTTAGAATCTCTCAAACAAGTCCTAAAGTCCTTGAGGCAATGTTGGGTACAACATTTGAAGGACTAAATAGTCAATTCTGTCTTCTTAATGGACAATTAAAGCCTTCACCATTCCAAATACTAAATATAGTTGGAAAGCGGGGAAGAGAGGTCGGGATATGGAGACAATCCTATGGGATTTGAAAGAACTTCAACGAAAACACAACATAGAAATATTTCTTGCGTTCAAAGGAAAACTTTCACACAATTATATGGCTCGGAGGATTAACAAATGTACCGAAAGGCTGGGAATTTCCGGTGAGTGGGAAGAAGCTAGGAATTGGAGTGCCAATGAGACAAGGATTTAATCAATTTGTGAAGATGAAAATAGATCCTCATACAAATGCTACAATATTCGGTGGATTCTGTATATATTTCGTTATATAATTTCAACATTGCCTTATGCTTGGCCATATGAGTTTGTTCCATTTGAGATTGCTGAAATTACAGAACGGAATATATACAGAATGTTTGTCTACTTTGTGGGTGATCTGTTTTGCTGCTAGGGGTATGTTGGGGGATTCTGAGCTGAATTTTGGGGTTATTGTTCCTTGGTTGTGCTCTGTCTGTGTGTGATCTAAGCTAAGGTTCAAGTATACATTATGAATTGGTTTTGGCTGCTGTTGTGGTTCATTCTGGGCTAAGTGTGATGGGCTAGGTTACAAGCTGCAAGTTGCAAGCTGGAGTCGGTGTTTACTGGAATCTGAGCATGCCTTAGCTCATTGTGATGATTTAGCTCTGTTGGTTCCTGGTTTTTGTTCTGTTGGTCTATTTTGTTATGTCTGTTTGGATGGCTGTTCTTTTAGGTCTGTGATGGGCTAGGTTATGTTCTGCTGGTGTGGTGTTTGGTTTGCTTTCTTGTTGGTTTCTCGCCAACTCTGAGGGCACTAGCAAATGATAAGATGGGCTTTTTGGTGCCAACCTAGTTGGGATGATTTAGCTTATTGTGCTGCCTTTGCACTTCCCTTTCCTTTTTTGAAGTAATGTGTTTGAACTTTGTACTTCACTCATACATCAATAAAGTATCTTTTTTGCTAATCAAAATTTGAGATTGCTAATGGCTCGAGCTCTTTGAGTTACAATGATATGGTGTGTCAAGTTTCTCTCAAGGAGGTTAGTTATACACTTATTATTCTGGGATAAATTACATCATTAGTTCCTGTAATTTAAGTGAAGTGTTACTGTAATCCCTATAATTTTAATTTTAATCTTAGACTTTCAATTTTGTTATAATATGACCTCTCTGTCATGCATTGTTACCATTTTGAACCAAAAAAAAAAAAAAAATCATCTAATACTAGAGGGCCCAAAATGGAATTAAAAAAACAATTGTAAGGATCACCGGTGTAATTTATTCATTACACTAGTAGTACTTATAGTTTGTTTTGAATTTCATTTTAATCATTATAGTTTTGTAAGTTATTTTATTTTATTTTTTGTTCAAAATTCTAATGGTAAGGGGCGGAAAGCCTACAATGCAATAAAATTGTAAGTATTGGATTTAAATTATTCAAATTGAAATTACAGTACTATAGTGATAATTCTTTAAACTAAAGAAGTTAATGGTGTAATTTACCCTTAATTATTCTTCTAAGATGTAATAAGGGTTAATAACAGTATGGTCCCAAAATATATAATTTGTTATACTTTCGTCTTCCAATCTTTTGTTGTTTCTATTTTAGTTTACGAAGTATGCAATTTGATACACCTTGGTTCTTGACATTAGCGCCATTCTAAATTAGTAATTGGATGAGGGGTACTTTTAGAATTTTACATGAACCCTTAACAAAACCAAAAGGACTAAACACACAAATGATCCCTAAAGTATGAATTTTGTTACATTTTGGTCCCTAACATATGCACTTTGTGTCATTTTAGTCCAAATTTTTTTAATTATTTACTTTTTTGTAACTTCTATAAATACTCCTCCTTCCACACTGATTTCAAGCGATGCTATCTCGAGGGACTAAAGTATAATAGATTGTATACTTCGAAGATCAATCAGTTTGTTCATGTGGAATTAATTGTTGAAATTTGATTTATTTATTTATTTATTTATTTGTTGGAAGTAGAACTATGATGGTGCCATGGGGGACATTACAATCATAGCAAACAGATCGTTCTATGTGGATTTTACATTGCCATTTGCAGAATTAGGGTATCAATGATAGTACCCATTACAAATGAGGACATGAACGGTACATGGATATTCTTGAAGCCTCTCGATAGTGACTTGTGGCTAACTTGTATAGCTTTCTTCCTCTTCACTGGATTTTTTGTTTGGGTTCTAGAACACCGAGTCAACCCTGATTTTCGAGGTCCAGCCTCCCATCATGTTGGCTTGATCCCTTTTCAACACTTGTTTTTGCACACAGTTGAGTAATTTTTAACTTTTAGTACTCAATTCAATTTTGGCAAATTACATCCATTTTCTCTATAGTTCACTTTTTGTGTCAATTCAATATATAATTTGAGTAAATTATCTTAAAATTTGGATAACATACAGTGAATTTTACAAGTTTAACATAATTACACTTAGTTCTCTTCAGGTTTTAATTTGTTAGTCGTCTGAATAAAAAAAAATGATATTGTCATCACTTTTATATTGAAATATATATTTTACCTATGTATCTTTTAATATATATTCTATCTTGTGTATCTTTTTTTTAAAAAAAAAGGTGGTATGGAAGAAACATTGTGATCCGCAAATGGAACTCCTTTGAGCCGCGATGTCCAACTTGAAATGGCCTATTCTTTTTTTAATAGATCATTTTACCCTTTATTTATGTCTCATTTTTCAAATGATATCCGTTTGACTAAATTGTCACAAAGGCAAAATAAAATTTCAAGTTAAAACAAAAGACAAATTGCAGAAACTAGGAGTGTAGTATATGTATAGCTTTTTCTCATCAACCTCATTTGCATATATATAAATATATACTAGTGTTTCACCTGTGCTATGTACGGGTTGTATTTATAATTACTTGTATATATATTTTGATAATAATGAGGGAATTTTGACCAAATCTCTTAAAAGACATGTGGATTGAAAAAAAGTTAATAAATGTTGAGGGTTTTTTTAAAAAAAATAAATAAATCAAAACTTTCGAAAATTAAGATTGGGATATTGGAGTTCCCACAAAGCTTGTGGGTTAGAAACCTCCTTTTCCTTATATAATATATAGATAGATAGATATGGTTTTGTAGGAGAGAAAATAGTAAGCAACTTGGCTAGGTTCATTGATTCTCTTTTGGGCCCTCATCTTAAAATTTGCAAGTTTGTTTGGAATAAGAGCATTCCCCCCAAAGCTCAATTCTTTGGTTGGTTGGCATGAAGGAATAGAGTTACAGCATGGGATCTTCTACAACATATTGGTGTCCTTTATAATAGTGCTTCTATCCTATGTGTCTTCTGCAAAACTGAAAATGAATCTGGCTCTCATGTCCTCTTACATTGTCCATTTTCATGGAAAGTATGGTCAAATTTGTTGCTCTGGTCGGGGTGTTTTTGGGTGGTGCCAAGGTCTATTGATTGTTTATTTCATTGGTGGCTAGGTTGGAATCATAAGAAATTGGTTAGGAGATTATGGAGGGCCTTACCTTATATTGTTCTCTGGTCCATTTGGAAGTTAAGAAATGATTGTCTATTTAATGGAGTGCAGGCTAGTGGGTCTGAGTTATGTGAGCTTATTAAGTTCAGATTTTCTATATCGGTTAAAGCTTCTGCAAAGGGATTCATGTACTCTGTCTTGGATTTAATCAATAATTTGAATCAGATAAATGACTGCTATTGAGAGATACTTGCTGCTATTTGGTGTGTTTTCTGTTATGCTGCTATCTGGTCTGTTATTTGGTATGTTTTTGGTTTGTTCAGCTGCGATCTGCTGTTTTGGTGTCTTCTGTGGAGGTTGTTTCTGATGTAGTGGGTGGCATTTTGGGTTGCTTGGGCAACACCTGATACATGTGGCTGAGTTTTGTTTTGTAAGAAGATTCTTTTGGTTAGTCCTGCGAGCTTTGCTGACTCATACTTATTTTGTTGGTGAGTTTGGTCTGCTGCTATTTGGTGAGTTTGGGCTACTGCTATTTGGTCTGCCACTTCTTGGTTCAGTAGATGGACTATTGCAGTGGTGGTATGGCTGCAAATTGTCAAAATTGGAGAAAAAGATATGGATGGTCAAAATTGACAAAATTGGCAACTCTTTGGTCTACATGGAGGCATAGATACGAATGTGTTTTCAATGGGTCTCAACCAGACTTTGAAGCTCTATGTGACCTTGTGAAAGTGAGAGTAGCTTTGTGGGTAAAGGTCTGTCTCAGGCCTAGCAGCTTCTGTGAACGATCTGGTTTATAATATGTAGCAAGTTAAGTTCTGTCTCGGGCCTGGTGGTTAAGTGTGTAAGGTTTGGTTCTGTAGTAGCAATGGTGATTGAGCCTGTATAAGGCTTGGTTTCTAAGGTATGATCTGATCTACTTTACAGGTACAGTTTCAGTCTGTTTTATCTATTCTGTTTCTGTGCTTATATGGCTTACAAATGGATTGAGGCCTTGTTGATTTTTTGATTATGAATGTGGAATATTGGTTTTGTTTTTGTTGGAGCCTGGTATTGCTGATCTGTACTGTGATGCATTGATGTTTTAGTTTATATTTTGATGGCTGATGTGCTGTAGTGAATATATGAATTGATGGCTGATTTGATTCTGGTATCTAAGTTGATGCAATGGGTGTTGAGTCTGGTTTGGGGGATGAATCTGATTCTGGTATCTAAATTGATGCAATGGGTGTTGAGTTTGATTTGGGGGATGAATCTGCACTGCTGCACTAATGTTTTGTAATGTTATCTGTTTCTGGTGTTTGTTTTGGTGTTGAGTCTATTTTGGTGGATGACTCTGCATTGAGGCACTGATGAGTCTGGTTTGGTGCTCTGTAATTATGCTCTGCTGCTCATGCTGGTTAGTTGTAGGTGGTAGTTGGTAGTTGTTCTGTTTTTTCTGTTTCCTTGGTTGATTGCTCACCAACTCTAGGGGTGTTAACAAATGATAGGATGGGCTTTTTGGTGCCACCATAGTTGGGATGATTTAGCTCATTGTGATGCTTTTGCACTTGCCTTTCTTTATTGATGTAATTTGTTTTGTACATTGTCCTGTGCTTTTCATCAATGAAGTTTCTTTGTTTTGCCGATCAAAAAAAAAAAAAAAAAAATAGTATGGTTGTTTGTGGTGCTGATATTGAGCTTAAGCTACACTGCAAGTTTGTCATCAAGATTAACGGTGCAGAAGCTTCGACCCACTATGACGGGTGTGAATGAACTCATAAAAAATGGGGACTACGTTGGGTACAGATCTGGATCGTTCATTGCTGATATCTTGAAGGATATGGGGTTTGATGAATCATAGATCATACCATGCAAATCTCGTGATGAATGCGAAGAAGCTTTATCTAAAGTTGGTAAAAATAGAGGCATATCGGTCTTGTTTGGTATTTTTTGTGAGTTTCTCTCTTTTAGTCATGATATTAAAAACCAAACATAGAATTAGATCCAGAAAATAAATGAATGGATAGTATTTTTTAGAAGTGGATTTCATAAATAAATTTTGTAAAATCTTATTAATTCATGTGTTTTCTATGTCATGTTCTACGTTTAGCACGGAATTGAATCTTTTAATTTTATTAGTTGATAAATCGAAACTAACCACATGTTATGATTTAATTTTATAACATGGTTTTAAGGGTTTTATAAAAATTATATAGCAATTCCGGTTTTACCCCAACCTTTATTGTATTCCAGACTCGGGTTCTGTGATTGTATGTTGTTGTCTATGTCTTGTTTCCTCCATTTAATTCTTTAAATTTGAGTTTTGGGACTTGTTGAGTGAGTTTGGAACAGGTTGGTTGTCAGTTGGTATAAATGGTTGATGCCCAGGTTTTGACTTCTTCGCTCGAGCGAGGCTTTCTACGCTCAAGTTAGCCTCAGGTATTTGCTTCTTCGCTCGAGCGAGGTTTCTTGCTCTCGAGCGAGGATTGAGAGTCCTTAGGTTTCTTTCTCAGACGTAGCTTTCGCTCGAGCGAGCATTCTTACGCTCGAGCGAGCCTTGTAAATTGTTTCTTCGCTCGAGCAAGACTTCTTGCGCTCGAGCGTGCGTCTGCGTTGGTGGTAGACCTGAAGCTTTACATTCTACGCTCGAGCGACAATTCTTGCACTCGAGCAAGGTTTTTGTTGTGTCTAGTCGCTCGAGTGACAACTCCTTCGCTCAAGCGAAGACCGCGTATATCAGTTCGTAGCAACGTGATTTCATATCACTTTTTGGTCTCTTCTTCACTCAAAACCCTAGATCGGATGCCTCTCTCTCTAAAACACTCCCTCTCTCTACAAATACTCCTTGATCTAGAGGCCTTCTACCCTACTTCCTTTGTAAAAAGGGTAGAGTATCGCGTGGGCTTTCTTTTGATCCGAAAAAGTTCAAGTTTGGAGCATCTTCAAGTTTCTCCTTCTTCATTTTTGAGCTTCTCCATTTGAGGTAGGGATAATCTACTCTTTAACATGAGTTTTGACCTAGACATTCGTTATTTTTTACATAAATGATGGAATTGGGAAGCTTGGGTGAGGTTAGGGTTTGGGTTTGAATTTGTGAAAGAGGGGTTTTCTATTTTGGATTCCATATGTATATGTGAGGTCTTGAAAATGGGGTTATTTGTGTATAATGGGTGAAATTTAGCCTTGGGTGTAATATTTGGGAAATGTGGAAAAATGCCCTAGTTTGAATTAAAGAAACTATGTTGTATAAGTAATGAAATCAATGTGGAAATATGAAATTGGTTTGGGAATTATGAAATTGGGGGGAATTGTGAGTAAATGGTGCAGTTGGATTGATAAATCACTCACCTATGGAAAATTTGATAAATTATCTGTTGATAGATTTATTTATCGGTTTAAAAATATCTGTTTGGGCTATCGGTGGAGGATAGCTATGATTGTTCTAGAAAATGCATGAGGATTAGGAAAATTGAAACTAATAAATTGAATTATGTCGTTGAATATGACAGTTTGGATTAAACCATTGAATATATATATGACTTGATTGGTCATTGTATATGACAACGTGTTTAAATACATTGTATATGTATCTTGTCTGGGAGGAGATAGGGGATGTACTCCATTGTGTGGAAAGAGATAAGGGATGGACTCCATTGATAATTAAGTTGGCCAGAGTGTCCAGGGTGAAAGTCCTGAAATATTATATATTTATGGATGCTGGTTCCCTCGGACTTAGTTCCGTAAAATGGAAAGAAATAAAAGTGTTGGATTGATGAATGCATTGGATTGTGAATCATTGAGTTGAAATATCATTTTGGTTGTTTGATAACTATGAACTTGGTAAATAGATTTACCCGAAATGGATGATTGAAAATGAATTGAGTTATGGTTATGTATATTGAATGGTCACGAAAATAATATGAATCGGTTAAGAAATATCCCACATTTACCTAATGCTTATGCCTTAGTTATTTCTCATATATTGTGTCTCATATCTCTGTTGGGCTTTGGCTCACCCGACTTGGAACACCATTTTGAGGTACTGATGACATGCCACCTCCAAGGGCATAGCTTGGGAGGATTAAGAGTCGGAGGCTCCGCTTTGTTATTATTTTTCTATTTAAATGTAAATTCAGGCTAAGGGCTTTATATGTGAAAGAGTTAGGACTCTTCTTTTGTTGTAGCCAAGTGACAACTTGAAAAGATGTAAGCCCGCAGGGCACTATTTCTGTTGCTCACATTTAGAAATTACATGTAATATCTTTTGTAATGTAAACTCTGACGGATGAAATATAACATTTCCATTATGTTTTATGATTCTCATGAATGGTTGATTTATATAATATTTTGAGGGCGTTACAAATTAAATGGAATCTCACATTCAAAAAACAAGATAAGAAGATGTGGATTGTCTTATAAATGCCTCTATTCGTAACTCAAATCCAAAATAGCCTTACAAAATAGATTTACACAACCAACATAATGGTGAATCATATATCTAGTTGGGATGTCTTCTTTAAGCAATGATGCTATAAGCTGTACTTTGATTTGAATCAATAAATTTCTCTTGTTGATAAATATATAAAATAAAAAAAATACAATACATGTAGCAAGTGAGAAAAAAATTAGGTAAAAATTAATCTTGTAATACATAATTCTACATCTAATTTTATTACATAATTAGACACAACTCTCTTATATGAAATGAGATCAGTGCACTTCAAATTTTTTTTATGTAAACACATCTAGGCAAGTACAAGTATGCCAATAATTTTGTTGACACATTATAGTTAATCATCTTATTCACGTTTGTTAATTTCCCAAGGAGTCTCCATTAGTAGCTGATGTCCCAAGATTTTGGAATTTGAGAGACAGTCATTTGAAAATCCCACCACATGTATAGGTTCAGAAAGCAATACCACACCTCAAACAGCCTAACCCTCCAAAGTTTTGGAGGCCTCTTAGGTCCAGAAGGCAGTACCACTACCTCAAACAGCCTAACCCTTCAAAGTTTTGGAGGCCTCTTTGCAATTACTGGTTTTGTCACAGTTTTATGCCTTATCATATGCATTGCCATGTACATCTTTCAAAACCGAGATCTTTTAAAACAATATCAGATTCATGCCCTCCCAACTCCTTGGTCAAGATTTTTTGCACTTTGTAGACAATTTTGATCAAAGAGACCTCACATGCTATCCCTCTAGTAAGAAGAGAGATAACCCAGATCATGATTTGAAATTTAATCATGTTGGTGATTCATCAAGTTGTAGTGATACGCCAAGCTTACCAAGAAATTGTAACTCCAATGGAATGGTTATTCCGTCAGAAGTGGAGATGGAAAGTGCTAGTGAGGTTGTCGATTCAAATGTTGAAAATATATGGTTGTGGTGCACTTGCCAGAATAGCTTTATTTGACACCAAGATGTACATTTAGATTGTGCCTAGAACTTAGATTTAATGTGAGATTTTGAAGGAAAAGGTAATAGAAAAGTGACAAAATTTTGAACTTTTCCCTTATCTTTTTCTTTTTTCTATACAAATTTCTACTCAAATTTAAAATTTAAATACAGTCTTATCGCTTTAATTTAGTAGAACGGAGAAAGAAGTGTGAGAAATCTAAGCAATACAATGTGTTATGCCATTTTCCGTACATGATTGCAGATTGCTATATTGCTTTCTACATTTCGTTAAATTGTTTTGGTTGCTTGCAAAATTTTTCATTGTAATTTACATAGCCAGCATTGCAAATAATTAATTCTTGCATTTTAAAATTATTTGAGTAGACAAGTAAAGACTACAAAAAATCTTAGCAAATTATATTTGTGGTTCTTGTAATTTGAGTTTTGTGTTAAATTGGTCTATGTATTTTTAGTTCTATTAATTTTGCGTTGATTTAGTTCAATTGATATAGGAAAAATATCATTTAAGTAGAATATAGAAAAAATAATAACATATTAATGAAAAACTTTAAAACATTGAAAGACAGTTTTATAAACTTTTTAGTGAAATTGTTATATATATATATATATATATTATGCTACTGCCATGTTATTTTCGCTTGATAATATCCACTAAAAAAATGGATAGAAATTAAGGGGGATAAAATGCATTCAAAAAGGAGCGGTCCCATTTCAAATTCAACCTCGCAATTATTTGAGGAGAGTAAATGAATTATTTATGTCCATTGATTTGACTCAACTTTTTGAAAAAATATTACCAATTAGATTAAATTGATTAAATATGAAAAAATCAAGAATAAAATTGATATAATTAAAACTATAAAAACCAAAATTGACTCCATGAATAAGTTTAAGAGATGAATAATCATGAAATAAACCATTAAATCCTTAACAAAATTGATTATGTAATCACTAGTGGATTACATTATTGATTCTCTAATGCTATGTTTGGTTGGAGGATTTGGGGAGGGATTTGGAAAGGGAAAGGAAAAAGGTATGTGAAACTATGTGAAATATAGGCATGATTTATTCACATTTCAAATACCTTTTCCATTTCCCTTTCCAAATCCCTCCCCAAATCCCCCAATCAAACACAGCATAAAGGGACAGAAAAATTTTATTTTTGTAAATGGGTATTGAATAATTAAAAGATTAATATTGCAAGTCAAGCCCAACAATTACTAATAACTGCAACCAATCACCGCAAAGGGTATCAAACTTATCTTCATTAGAGTTGAACTCGAAATTTCACACTACAAATTTGACAGCACAAGATGTGTCAACCATGCTGAGATGTGAACAAAGGACCATCATCTTCCTTATAGAACCCGGGAATTTTTGTTTCTTAGTAGATGCTTTCATAGTACTTGTATGTATAATTAGTTTGAATTGCATCTTTTGTGCCGATTTGTTTTGTAATAACTTTCAACTTACCACTAGGTTAACTTTATTTCATCTTGGAATTGAAATATTTTTGCGTATTGAGAAGCATGAATTGATCTAGTATTATGTTTGCCTAAATTTAGTCAATATATTGTATATTTTTCATCTTTATAAAAGGGATTTTTTTTGGGTTAAATCTCACAGAATTAGCACAATTTATTATTAATTTTTTTAAAAAAAATGAAGTTATAACGGCGTTTTTAAACGCCACTGTAGAATACTAACGGTTATATTTTTAAAATAAAAATGATCTATCACGGCGTTTTTAAAACGTCGCTAAATATGGAGTGACGTCATTGCATCATTCTGAAGCACATTTAGCGGCGTTTTAAAGCGTCATAAAGCGTCATATAGCGACGCTTTTAAAGCGTCATAAAGTTACAGCGACGGCCGCATCTTCGGCGTTTGGTACTAAACGTCACAAAAACAATTAGCGGCGTTTTTGATAGCTATAGCGGCGTTTTTTAAACGCCACTAAAAGCTTAATTTCCAGCAGTGAAAGGGTGTTATACAATCACTAGACCAAATGTTCTGGTTTATAAATTGATGAGACCCATTGCATTTATGTCATTGTCAACTGTCAATTAATTAATAATTAAAATATGATAATAAAAAAAAATAGGGAAATAATAGTAAAGTGGAACAATAAAAAGAAATCACAAAATCATGAAAAAGTATACCATTTTAAATATTAAAATGTATAAACTTTACCACTTATTTTTAAAAAAAATTTCCTATCCCCAATGTATTGTTATTTCCCCTAAAAAAATTTTCATTTTACTAATAAAAAAACATTATTAATGATTCAATGTAATCATGCTAGCAATTAGAATTATCACATCGCTCTCTCTATTTTTTATATATCACTTTTATAAAAAATCAAAAAATCAATTAAAATAATCAATTTCCAAACAATATTGACTTGTAATAGTTGTTATTACGGACAATATTGTGCAGGGACTCATGGATACCAGAGGTGCGAAGGGAGGATGGATACCAGTTATTCATCGGAGGCCACGGAAGAATGTGGAAACTCAAGGAATTCTAATAGTGTTTGTGGACAACATACCGGAAACTATGGATTCGAAGGGGCTGTTTGTATTGTTTACTAATTTTGGGGTGGTTAAAGATGCATTTATCCCAAATAAGAGAAGGAAAGTAACGAGATCAAGATTTGGTTTTGTGAGGTATGGTTGTCCGGTGGCGGCTGATATTGCGATACAAAAAGAAAATGGGTTATGGGTTGATAATAGGGTCCTAAAAGTAAAAATGGCAGAGTTTGGTAGGGCGGTGCGTCCAAGAGGGGGCCAACCAGTGGTTCAAGGGCTAGGAGAGTTGGTTGTGAATAAGGATAAAGTTAATTTTAAGGTAAGGACGGATTCTCGTTCTTATGCAGATATTGTTAAAGGGATTGAAGGTGGGGGAGGTAAGGATCTCATTGCAAGAACAGAGGAGGCTGGTAATGGTTGGTTGTATGAGAGTTTAGTCGTTAAGTTAAAACCATACTGTGTATTGTTTGAGTTTAAACAGGAGTGTGAGAAAAGAGGTTTGGAAAATCTTATATTTCGCGAAGGAGGTGGGAAATTGGTGGTAATTACGTTCAACTCAAAAGAAGTGCTGCAGTATGAATTTAGTCGGATGAAGGAGTGGATCCATGCATGGTGTGACTTTGTATCGGAGTGGAAGAAGGATGTGGTTATTGAGCAGGAGCGTGCTGTGTGGTTAAGCTGTTACGGTGTTCCGTTTAATTTGTGGAGTTCACTTACGTTCAAAAACATTGGCAAACTATGGGGTCAGGTGATTGGGATTGATAATGGTACTCTACAAATGTCATCGCTTCAGTGCGGTAAAGTAAGAATATCAACTAAGGTGATGGAGCCCATTAATTTGGTGATCATGTTGGCTTGTAAGGATAAGTTTTATCCCGTTAGGATCTGTGAGGAGCAAGTAATCATAGTAAGTGCAGACAGTCATTTGGATTCTCCTTTGGATGAAGGTTCATCGCATTGTAATGGAGTGGCAACTTCTTGCAATGATAATAGTAATTGTTATAGAAAATCTGGGAATGGTAAGGAGGATGATGATGAGGTGGAGGTTGAATTGGCAGTTGAGTTGGATACTAAAGCTGAGTTGGCACCTGTTGAAAGGGGAAGTATCATGAAGGAGGTGGAGAGGCAGGAAAATGGTATTGATGACATAACGGTTTCCAGAGTTATTGAAACAGGTAGGGGTCTGGGGATTAGAGAGATAGGTGGCGCATGCATGGAAATGGAAAGGCGTTTGTCGGATTTTCAAATTCAAGGTGATGATGAAGGAAGCTGTCACGTTGTGGGTCATGTTGATAGTATGGGTTATTTGAAAAGCTTGAGTGGATCTGAGTTGCAGAGACCCAGTATCAATCTGGAAGTTGTTATTGGGTCAGCCCAGGACGATGGGTTATTTAATGGAGTTGGGGGTGATAGTGTTAATCATGCAAAGTCTAATGGGCTGGCCCTGGTGGAGGAAGTTATTGTCTCAAAGGTTAATAGAGTAGGTCAGTTGTCTCTTCCTTCAGAGCAACCTCTGTTAGCTGGATCCGACATGAGGTGTGCATCTTCAAGTCGGAATGGATTGCAGATCGAAGGGAAAGGGAAAGAAGTGGTCATTCCGAACACAACAAAGTGTAAAATTAAGATCCCAAAGACAAGAGTTCGAAAAAGTGGAGCTTCTGGAAGCAAGATAGATAAAGGGGCGTTGATTCAAGCGGCGATGGCTGCTGTTGCTTGTTCTAAATCGCAAGCTAGCAGTCCAAGTAGGGTTCATCATCTCCTCAATGAAGCCCAGGCAACCATGAAAATCGGGAAATTATTGGGGATTGATTTTAAAGAAAAGGAAAAGGAGGTTCTTGACAAATTAATAGATCTTGAAAGGAAGGATTTGGAGAGAGCACCGGCTACAAAGGGGTTTGTCAGTAGGTCCTAAGCTGTGTAGGCAGGTGACTTTGGTGTATTACTTTGGTTTGTACTGAAGATGCTATCTTGGAATGTGAGGGGGTTGGGTAGACCCTGTAAGAGAAAGAAGCTTAAAGAGCTAGTTAGAGTAAGGGGTGTGGATATGGTATTGCTACAAGAAACTAAGAAATCTGGGATATCAGATCGTTTTGTGGAATCCTTGTGTCCGTGGGATCAGTTTAGTTTTGTGTCTGTAGATGCAGTAGGGAGTGCTGGAGGCCTTCTCTGTTTCTGGAAACCTGAGGTATTTGCAATGGTTGACTGCTGCTGTAATAGAAGCTTCCTTCTATTATCAGGTATTTTCTGTAAGTCCTTTAATTGTGTGGTGGTTAATGTGTATGGGCCGAATGATGTTGCAAGGAGGAGGATTCTGTGGGAGGTGCTGGGTAATCTTAGGCGCTCTTTTCTTTTTCCATGGTGTTTGGGGGGGGATTTTAATGAAATCCGTTCCATTGGTGAGAGGAAAGGATGCTTAAGAAGAGATAGGAGAATGAAAGACTTTGGGGAATTTATTGAAAAAATGGAACTTACTGATATTCCAATGTTGGGTAGAAAGTATACGTGGAGCAATTCTGTTGAGGGTGACAGATGGAGCAGGTTAGATAGATTTCTCATTAATCCTGAGTGGCTTCAGCTCTTTGATTTTAAAGTTTGGGGTCTGCCTAGAATTCTATCTGAGCACTGTCCAACCCTACTTATGGAGGACCAAAGAGATTGGGGCCCTAAGCCTTTTAAATTTTTTAATTCCTGGTTCTTGCACCCTGGTTGTTTGCCTTTGATTAAAAAGACTTGGATGGAGGCTCAGGTGGTTGGTTGGGCAGGTTTTGTTGTTAAGGAAAAATTTCGCATTCTCAAATCCAAGTTGAAGGAGTGGAACCAGGAGGTCTATGGATCTGTTGACTGTAAAATTAAAGTAGCTGAAGCTGAGCTTCATTCTCTTGAACTGGAGGCTGAGGGTAGAGGTCTAAATGATCAGGAAGTTAGAAATAGAAGAAATATCCTTGGAGAAGTTAGGAGATTGAGGAAAATGGAGGAGTGGAATTGGCTTCAAAAATCTAGATTGAATTGGGCATTAAAGGGTGATAAGAACACCAAATTTTTTCATGTTATGGCTAAAAGTCGTCAATGTAGGAACATGTTGGATTGTATTCAGGTTAATGGTAGGGATGTTATGCCACCTAATGAATTAAAATTGGAGGTGGTAAGGCATTTTAGGTGTTTGTTTCATGAGAGTTGGAAGCATAGGCCCAAGCTTGGTGGTGTGTTAAAATCTATTAATACTGATTCTGCAACTGCTTTGGAGGTGGTGTTTACTGAATCTGAAGTGTGGGCAGCCATCAAAAGTTGCGATGGAAATAAGGCGCCAGGACCGGATGGATTTAATGTGTATTGTTTTCAGAAATGGTGGAGTATTCTGAAGCAGGATTTTATGAATTTTATGTCAGAGTTTCATGAGAATGGCAGGTTGGTCAGAAGTTTGAAGTGCTCCTTCTTTACTCTTGTTCCAAAGAAGTCCAATCCATCAAGTCTTTCGGATTATCGTCCTATTTGTCTTATTGGGGTAGTCTACAAAATTTTGGCTAAGGTATTATCTTCTAGATTGAAGAGGATATTACCTGAGGTGATTAGTGAAAATCAGTCCGCATTTTTAGGGGGAAGAAATATTTTGGATGGTGTACTCATTGCTAATGAGATTGTAGATTGGTGGAATAAGACAAAAACTAAAGGTGTAATTCTCAAGTTGGACTTTGAGAAGGCTTATGACACAGTGAATTGGGAATATTTGTTTGATATGCTCCAAAAATTTGGTTTTGGTGCTAGATGGATTGGATGGGTTAAAGCATGTGTGACCTCTCATAGTATTTCGGTGTTGGTGAATGGTTCTCCTACAACGGAGTTCAATCCCCAGAAGGGTCTTCGGCAAGGTGATCCTCTTTCACCTTTTCTATTCAATATTGTAGCAGAGGGCTTGAATGTTTTGTTATCCAGAGCTAAGGAGATTGGATTAGTTAGAGGTGCTACCGTTGGTCCCAATGATTTGGCTGTTTCCCATTTACAATTTGCAGATGATACTATATTGTTTTGTGAAGCTGATTGGAGTGAACTTATCACTATTAAGAGGATTCTGAGATGCTTTGAAATTATTTCAGGTCTGAAGATAAATTTTCAAAAAAGTGTTGTTTGTGGTGTTGGAATTTCGACCCAACTAGTTAAGGATTTCGCGGCTAGACTGAATTGTTCTTATCATGTCCTTCCCCTGGTTTATCTTGGTTTACCTCTGGGTGCTAATCCTCATCGAAAATCAACATGGAAGTCTGTTTTGGATAAGCTCAAAGTTCGGCTTGCAGGATGGAAGAGGAGAGTGATGTCATATGCTGGTAGAGTTACCATGATTAAGTCAGTTCTATCTAGCCTTCCAGTTTATTACCTTTCTTTGTTTAAGATGCCTGAGTGTGTTGCTAAGTCAGTGGATAGGTTGCAAGCCTCTTTTTTATGGGGAGGGTCAGATAATCAAAGAAAGGTTCATTTGGTTCGATGGGGAGAGGTTACAAAGGCTTTATACCATGGTGGGCTAGGAATCAGAAACATTAGAAAGGTGAATCTGTGTTTGTTAGTAAAGTGGTGGTGGAGGTTTGGGGCTGAGAAGAAGGCTCTGTGGAGGCAGCTGATTAGCAGTCACTACAGTCACATTAATGGATCCTACTTACCTCTGTCTAGTGTATGTCATTTTGAATCTAGAATTTGGAGAGATGTCATGTCTGTGGCTGTTACACAGCCACTAGTGGCTGCTACACAGCCACTAGTGGCTGCTTATTTTTTGGACAACGTTAAGATTGTGGTTGGGGATGGTAGTTCGATTCTTTTCTGGTCTGATAAGTGGATTGGGCATTCAAGCTTGGAGAATCAATTTCCCAGACTTTTTGGTTTATCTACAGAGCCTCTTGGATCGTTGAAGTGGTTCGTTGATGAAAAGAATGCTAATGGTAGGTGGACTTTGACTTTTAGAAGACCTCTTCGCGCTTGGGAGGAGGAGGAATTGCTTCGTTTGCTCCAGATTTTGGGTGAAGGTCCTGATTTGAGGGTCAATAATGAGGATCATATCAGATGGCTGCCGTCTCCTTCTGGGATTTTTCATGTTAGATCATTGTTTGGGTGGCTTCAAGCCGATGAGGGGCATGCTCTGGAGTTGTCAAAATTTATCTGGTATAATATAGCTCCTCCAAAAGTCAAATTTTTGCTCTGGTTGGTGTGGAGAGGTAGATTAAAGACTGCTGACTTCCTTCATCGAATTGGTGTTCTAAGGGGTAACTCTGTTTCTCTGTGTGTGTTCTGTAAGTCTGTACCTGAAACTCTTCATCATATTCTATTGCTTTGTCCCTTTGCTTGGAAGTTATGGTCTAGTGTAATTGATTGGTGGGGATCTAAATGGGTTTCCCCTAGTTCTGTTGTTGAGCTGCTCCATTGGTGGGTTGGATTCAAGTTCAGAAAAAAGGAGCTCATGATCTGGAATGTTATTCCTTTTGCAGTAATATGGTCATTATGGAGGCTCAGAAATGAGTGTATCTTCAGGGGAGCTCAACCAAATTTGGAGAATTTGATTGAACTAGTTAAAGTTAGAGTGGTTTTCTGGGCTAAGGATCATCACATTGGTAGCATGTATTCATTTCATGATTTCATCTCTAATTTGAGTCTGATTAGGAGCTGTTTCTGAGTGATGCAGCTCGCAGGTAGTTTGGCTCCATTTCTCAAGGAATTGCTATTGTTGATCTTGGTTGCAGCTGATGTTGGCGGCTGGTTTGGGTGGTTGGTTTATTGATGTTGGAGTCTTTGCAGATTGTTGGAGGGGAGTTGCAATGCTAATGTCGCTAGTGTCTTGGTTGCATCTGTTGATATCTGCTGTTGCTGTTGATTGATGGTTTGGAAGATGGCTGCTGTATGAAGTTATGCTTATTGTAGGAGGGGAGTTTCTATTGTTTCTGCTGGCCTAAGAAGACTTCAAAATGATTGGGTATTAGCTCTGGACTGGGGCATTTGTTCTGAGGCATTGTTGATGCACAATTCTGGTTTGGCTGCATAATTCTGTGCTGCTAGTTGGCTATATAATTATGTTCTTCACTAATGTTAGCTGGCTGTTAATGGAGTATTCAACAATCTGCAGGAAAGTGAAGTTATGCTAGGCTGCTTAGGTGTATCATTTGATGGCCTTCGGGCTTCTGTTGTTCTTTCCCTCTTTTTCTTGTTGGTTTCTCACCAACTTTCGATGGTGCTAGCAAATGATTGGGTATCCTCCTTGGTGCCAACCTAGTTGGGATTGGGGGCGTACTTTGATGCTTTTTGCACCTCTTTCTTTATTGATGTTTTTTTTGTATGTAATGTATGTTTTCTCATCAATAAAGTTTTTTTTTGCTGATAAAAAAAAAAAAAATAGTTGTTATTACGGGTAAGAAATGAAATTACGTGAAACATTCGCATCAACAATTGCTTTTTATATATTCGACTCTTGCCAAATTTTTTTTCCAGAATTGATTACGTCCACTAGACTTCTTGACCTTTTAGATTACACATTTCAAAATAACTGTAATTTTATTTTAACTTTAAGCCTCAATCATTGGATCACCATAATAACATCACAACATAGAAAAACACAGTAGATAATCCTAATACGTAATTGGCTTAAATTGAAGTGTTAAATTCAAGATGCATGTATATTGGGATTTTATTTGAGTAATGCAAGAGATCCCAAATATTCTACCAAAAGTTTTACCAAATGTCTCACATAGGTGTGGGACCCACACAATGTGGGTCCCATGTGGGTCCCACACCCATGTGAGACATTTGGTAAAACTTTTGGTAGAATTTTTGAGACCTCCAACATTTTTGAATTTATTTATTTATTTCGATTCACTAAATATAAATTTGTATGATCAAAGAGTTAGTCTAGTGAACGAAACGTTCCATTATCCATTTCAATCATTAAAATTTCAAATATATCAATGTGTAATGGCTAAAACCTTTTTGGCATTAAATTAAATTTTCCTAATTTTGTATTCATATTGGAAAATCTATTCAAGTTTCTCAATCAAAAATTATTATTTTTTTCATTTTAAAAATAATAAAAAATACCATAATCAATTTTGTACTTAATTTATTTAATAAGTATCTATATCTATATCTATATAGAATCTTTATGGGGGAGGATTCTCGAGTCCTAAATCTAGACTAAAGGGGTCTTTTTTGGGCCTATGGAGCTCACTATGGATCTCGTTTCGATAATCAAAACGATTTATTTTCTCGGACACTTCATGTATTTCATCTATTTAAAAAAAATTAGGTTGATCCGATAACTGTAATTTGTTCAATTTATTATTTTTATCATAAAAAATAGAAAAATTTATCTATAAATCCCATATTGATGAATGGTGATCCATTTAGTCCTAAAGATTTTCTTATAGACCAATTACTCTCATTGATTTTTGAAAGGTAGATTTAGTATATTATTTAAAAATTAAATTTACGGTTATTCCCATATTTCTATTATGTTCTTTCTCTTCTTCTTCTTTTTTTTTTTTTTTTGCTAGAAAGGTAAGGTACATAATATATGAGAATCAAATTTGGAATGAATTTTTATATAAATTTTTTTTTTATTTGGAAAACATTTCAAAACAAAAATAACTTAAATATGGGATTCTTCAAACATTCCAAAAATAATGTGAGATTTTTCAAACATTTCAAAATGAGTACAAAAACTACTTGGTAAGTTTTGGCCAAATGTATAATTTTAAAATGTAATATTCCAATGTAACACTCAAACGTAACACTAAAGAAAATAAAAAATAAAAAAAAAATCTTAGTACATTACCTTAATGTAACACATAAAAAAACTTCTCACTGTACTTTTCCTAAACGTAAAACTCCAAAAAAATCTTAGTGTAACACTCTAATATAACGCTAAAAAATTCTTTATTGTAATACTCTAATGTAATACACAAAAAACTCCTTAATGTATTTTTCCCACATGTAACACTCTAATGTAATACTCTAAAAAAATTCCTTAGTGTAGCACTCTAATGTAACACATAAAAAAACTTCTTAGTATACTTTTTCCAATTGTAACACTCTAATATAATATTCTAAAAAAAATTCCTTAGTATAACATTCTAATGTAATACACAAAATTTTTTTAGTGTAACACTTTAATGTAACATACAAAAATTCTTTATATTGGATTACGTTTTCCAAATGTAACATTTCAATATAACACTCTAAAAAAATTCTTTAGTGCAACACTTTAATGTAACACCAAAAAAACTCTTTGGTATACTTTTTCCAAATGTAGCGCTCAAATGTAATACAAAAATAAATAAATAAATAATTCTTAGTGTGTTTTTCTTAAACGTAACACTCCAATGTAATACTAAAAAAAAAGAGATGTGAGATTCTTTAAACAATTCCAAAAGGAGTACAAATATTCCTTAGTAAGTTTTGGGCAATTGTATAATTTCAAACTGTAAGTGTTACGTTTGGATAAAGTATTCTAAGGAGTTTAAGTGTTTTTGTGTGTTATATTGAAGCGTGTTACATTGAAGTGCTATGTTTGGGATTATACTAATTGAAGTGTCACATTTGGAAAAAATACACTAAGGAATTATTTTTTTATTGTATTACATTGGAGCGTTTCGCTTAGGAAAAGTAAACCAAAAAGTTTTTTTTGAGTGTTACGTTATTACGTTTAGGAAAAGTATACCAATGAGTTTTTTAGTGTGTTAAATTGAAGTGTTACGTTATTGGAGTGTTACATTAGAATGTTAGGTTTTTGTTTGTAATGTGAGATTTGTTCTAGAATGAAGGAAAATCCAAAACTTCTATATTGCAAATTGACCAAATATGTAATTTTATATTTTGAGAAACCCATTTTTATCTCTAAAAAATTAAACCCAAACATGTAAGTGACTACTCTTTTATGTAATTTTCACTTTAATAGGACTTTTGGGTTCATAAGAAAAAATAAATGACTAAACAATTCATAAGATCATATTTTGGGATTTATTAGTGCTTCACCCTAGAAAATATATGGTTTATTTTTTAAAAACACAATTATCATCTTCTTTTTTTTTAAGTGAAAAACACGATAAAATGAACAAATTATAGTTATCGGATCGATTTAATTTTTTGTATGGATAAAATATACGAAGTGTTTAACAATATGAATGATTTGAATTATCAAAATGGAGTTTATAATAAATTTCACAAGCCCAAACAATCTCCTCTAATCTAGGTTTTAGATGGAAGAGAATCCTTCTCCTTTATATCTCGAGATACATTCACTATATTTGGTTCCATTTTTTTGAATAATTTTTTCGAAAGTGATTTGAAAACTCTATTTTGGAAAAGGATCTTTGTTTGGTTTTTTAAAAAAAATGCATTATTGCAATTTTAAGTTTCCCTCCAATTTAAGGAGAGAAACAATTTTGAAAAAAAAAAAAATTTGATAAAAAAATGCTCTCATCTTAGTGTTATATATATATATATATATATGTATGTATGACAACATAATTTGGTATGTAGCCATTTACAGGTACATATCATATCATTAACTGTGTGACTTTATCACAAAATTTCCACTCATTTCAACCACAAAAAAAGGGGGAAAAAAAATCCAAATTGGTATTAAAAAATTTCTTACGTAGAATTAAATTTTCATAAATGTTATGCAGAAAATTTATTTTATTACACAATATTGTAACATTAACACAAAAATTTGTAACATCGTTTGAAATTGGCATAACAAAATGTCTAAATTTTTTGTACTTCATCTTGCAAAAGTTTGTAATTAGTTACGATTTTTTTTTAATGCCAATTTGTAAAAGAAATTACGTTTTTTGTGATTGAAATAAGTGCAAATTTTATGATAAAGTTACATATTTAATGGTAGGATATGTATCCATAAATGGCTACATACCAAATTATGTTTTCATACATATATAGTATGTACATATATATATATATATATATAACTAAGATGAGAGTATTTTTTGATGTGATAATTTTTATTTTTTTTTTTCAAAATTGTCTCTCCTTAAATTGGGTGCATTTTTAAAAAGTGTGTTTAATTTTCTGAATAACCAAACAAATACTTTAAAATTTTCAAAAAACTGAGTTTGAAAAACAACAAACAAAGTGATTGTTTCTATCATTACAAGATTCATGATTCATGAGCTTTAAATGATTTGTAGAAATTGCCAAAACAGCAAAGATACATCTTGTATAAATATACGGCTTCTAATGTTAATTTTTGTATCTTACAATCCTCACAAGTCTATAAGTCTGTAGTATTTCTGTAAATATTTTTAATTCAACTTGGAATTAGAGATGACAATGGAAAAGATTTTTGCTTGTGGATTTCTCTGCCTGCTTTTTCATACTGTTGCCTTCGGTGAGGAAGAAAATTCTGTTATTTTATTTATTTTATTTATAAAAAATGATAGGATCTAGTAAGAAACAAACTGATTGTTTATAAATTGTCATAATAGTGAGATTGTTCATTATAAAACAACCCCCCCCCCCCCAAAAAAAAGATATCACAATTATATATATTTGTTAATTGACTAAAAGAGAGTATTATTTAATATTCAAAATTAATTGGGATGTGTTTGTTTGTTTGTTAATGTGATTGTGAAGGTGGTGAAAAGGAGTGCGATAAGCTGGTGAAGAATGCATTTGACGATTACGGTTGTGAGTGGGATACATGTGCGGATCTGTGTGAGGATTCATTTGAAGATTGTAGGGATGTCCAAGTTTTGGCATCAACGTGCCTTTCTGACTCTCATAGTTGTCTATGTCACATTAGATCTAAAAAGATGTGTGATGATGATCATCTCCTATTTCCTCCGCCTCCCTCTCCTTCTCCATCTCCATCCCTTGACAACAATGGCGGAGGTGGCGGGGGTTTAAATTTCAGGCTCAATTAAATGTTGACTTAGTTTGATGATGTTGAATGAAAGAAGAAATGTGATACATTTTTCTTGATTTTCTTCCCTTTTATGCACAAAAACAAAGTATATATGGTGTTTAATAGGAGTTAAGTGCAATGGGTCACACATAATAAATATGATTCACGTATTTTACTTTTAAATATATATATTTTTTCTTTTTTGGCAATATTGTAGATGAGATTTGTTAAGTTCTAGTTTTAATATAAAAAATTTAAAAACAAAATTAATATACTTAAAGCTATAAAAACCAAAACTAACTCCTAGAAATTGAATCCATGAATAACTTATAATTCTTGTTCTAATTTTGCTGTTAGGTTTTATTTTTGGCAACCCCGTTTGACAAAACTCCTTTCAGTTGTATTTCTTTTCGCACTTTTATTTTAGTAAGGCTATGAGTGTTTAGATGCGAATCCAACCCGAATTGTGCCATTCAGAGAAGTTTGTGATGCTAATGCTTTCAAGATTGCCACTTCGCGGGGGTCCAGGGGGCAGCGCCCCTTGGCGGGTCCGGGGCAGCGCCACGGCGGGGTCAAGGGGCAGCGCCCCCGAAGCAAAATGCAAAAATGCATTCAAAATTGCCTGTCCGCTCGAGTGGACATACCCGCGCTCGAGCGGAGAATTCCTGGTTCCAGCAGTTTTTGTCGCCTGCAAAAGTATTGAGATGTGTGATTTCGCGCTCGAGCGGGATTTCTGGCGCTCGAGCGGACCTCTGTGATATTTCGTGCATATTTTGCTGAAGCCCGCTCGAGCGGGCTGTTGGGCGCTCGAGCGGAGATCGCGGGACAGATTCTATAAATTCGCGTGTTGGGTCAGATTTTAAGATAACTTCTCCAGATCTTCTTTTTGGTTTCTAGGGTTTATATCTGGGGATATTTTGTTTGTTTTCTTTGATGTTTTTATTGAGTATTCAACTCATGATCTAAAGAGAGTACATCAAAGGTTTGTTTGTTATACACAAAAGAGAGAGTTATTCTTCGGTTGTGGATTCTGAAGAATTCGAGCCTGAAGCTTTGGTGGAATCCGGAGTGGCTCATCAGAAAGACAATTCTGTGGTGAAGATGGGGTTGGAAGAGGCACATAAAGGTTGGTTCAATTAGGCGTTGTGGATTCGCTAGGTAATTGAGAGTATACCTGTGTAATTCCTTTAATTCTTCTTAGTGGATTGTCTTGTGGCTGTTGCCCGTGGTTTTTTTATCACAGTTGGAGGTGTCCAATTGTGGTTTTTTCCACGTTAAAATTGTTGTGTCTCTTTGTCTTGTTTGTTTGATTGTTTGATTGTTTGATTAGGATTGTTATATTCTGCTTAAAATTGATACATAATCACAAATCAACATCTAGGGGATTTCTAGATTTTTCATTTGCAAATCTCAATAATCTATCTAGTAATTGCCTAAAAGAAGACATGTGAATAAGCTTAAGAGATAATGAGTGAGAGTTTTGTTACAAACACATAATTGATTCATAGAATCAATTGCAGACAAAACACAAAGGATGAGTCTCACATATAAGTTCCATCCTTTATCTTTTGTCAATAATTGATTATGTGAACTATTTATCCTTAAATATTCTTAACAAAATTGATTCTGTAATCACTGTTGGATTATTTTCTTGATTCTATATAAGGACTGAATGGATTTTTTTTTTTAAATGGGTCCAAATAGTTAAAAGATTAAAATTGTGCATAAATAAATTTCTTACTAAATTTTTTTTATCGTTACACATAAATTGATGAGAACCATTACATTTATGTCAACTGTCAAATAATTAATATGAAAATTTGATAAGAAATTACATTTTACTAATCAAAAACATTATTAACGGTTCCATGTAATCATACTAGCAACTCAATTTAATGTAAAGCGGATTGCCATATTTGTTATTGGGATTAAGAAATGAAATTACTTTAAACACAACACATCAATAATATTACTACAATTTTTTTCGCAACACGTCAATAAAAGGCTAAGTTTAAAATTAAAATAAGATAATTTTCAAATTATACATTTTCAAATGACCGTAAATAAAATTAAATATTGACAGTTAGATCACCACAATAAAATTATAACACAGTGCCGCACACCAAAAAGAAAAAGAAAAAGAAAAAAAGAGTAGATAATCTTAGTACCTTTAAATTGGATTACATTAATTGAAAAGTGTTTAGGATACTAGGCTTTTACGGACTTTGATCGTCTCCATTTTATGTAATTAATTGAGGATTTTCATTACATATTTAATGATTATGAAATAAGAATATAAATTTATAGTAATTATTTTAAATTAAAAAAAATTACACTTATCATTGAACATTTACCGTTAACACAAGTGTGATCTAATCAAGTGACTATCGATTTTCAATCAACGTGATTTTTTGCAAGAAAGACATACTTGACAACTCTTATACATTCAACGGTTTGAATTATCGATGTAGACTCCGTAATGAGTCTATAAAAATTCAACAACACTTTTCAATTCAATATGGACAGGAGAGAATCCTCTTCCCATTGTTTCTATCATACAATATTCATGATTCATGACCTTTAAATGATTTGTAAAAAGTAGCTGTATATAAATCTTATATAGATATATGTATAGGTCCATGTCATCATGGTAGTGGCCATCTGGTATTAAGAATGCTAGACCGTTAGCAAGACAAAGCTGAGACAGACCTCTATACATTCACCAATTTTTTGTGTGGAAATTCCTGGAAAAAGTTACATAGCTAATGACAAAACTGTAAAGTTCAAATAAAAGACAGCTGTGAATATGTTGATATTCCACAATACTTTCCTAAATTCCTAGTATATTTATAAAGCTTACCCATAAATCTAAAACAACAAAAGTGTATGAACTCTCTCAATAGATCAGAAAATCCCAAATTGGTACTGGTAACAAGGCTCAAGCAACATTGGAAGGTTGTCCATCTCAAAATTCAGTTGAGTATCTTGTTGTTGTGGTTGTGGTTGGTAACGAGGCTCCATCAACATTGAAACATTGTCCATCTCAAAATTCAGTTGAATAGCTTTGTAACGCCCCACTTTTTATTACTCGGAGCCATTACCAGATTCATTATTTTAATTCAATTTCAGAGATAATATGCATAAAACTCTTTACATCAACAAGTAAGAATAAATAAAGATTCTGTCATCCGAATGCAAATTAAATATAACATGAGCATAACTAAATAAATTGTTCGTAGGCTTACATATTTAAAAGTAAAAGAAATGGTTTAACCCTTTTACATCAATGGCATTCCGCTCACAAATAAAAGGCCCCGTGGCTAATAGGTAAAGAAGATCCATGACCTTGAAACACTTCTCGATGTTTACCTTAAAAAGGATTAGCAACGTTGGACGAACATAAAGTCCAGTAGAGATCTCAACATGATCCTAAACAATAGCAGCTTACAGATAGCTATAATCATGAATGCTTAGTCTCATGCTGTATAAATAATGTGAAGGTTTACACAGAAATATACGTATATAAGAAATCTTCTCCAAGTCATTCATTTCATTCAAAAACATAAGTAATTCACTTTTCTTCCTTCTTGATACCTTTTTCCAAAATTCATATGACTATGACAAGTTTTTGAAGAAAAACAATTTTACCAAGCCCATTATGTTTTCTCTCACTTTCCAGACTTACACCTGATTTTCCTTTTCAAAACATGTTCATAACTATACAAATATGCCTTTAATACAAAAGGAAAACAACACGTAATCAATAACTATATGCTTCAACAATTGAGGCAATACAACCTTCCAAAACAATAACCATCATAACCCATGATATACCCAGATACACTGAGATAATAATGATAAATGAATTCCACTCTGCTTTCTTCTAGCACGGTAAGCCAATGATACATCTTTCCACAATGAAATGCCAATTTACCAGACACTAGCTAGAAGGGAATGGTACCTCTGCCAATTCTCCAGACGCTAGCTGGAAGGTAATGGTACCTCTGATTCTCAGCGCATTACATATTTTCCAACCATCACATTATACAACATTCATAGACCATTCGAGTGTACTACAGACACATAACCATTTCAACATTCACAATGTCATCCTCCACCGATGACCAAGGACAAAACCTCTAAGTAATGTGTATTAACGCACGAAATACAATCATCCCATTCTTACGAGGTTTTAAATCCAACGACAACAATAGTGTTACAAGGTCTTCAAGTTATACCAAGTTTTCTTTCTTAATTGTAAAAGAGTCAATTTCCAAACTTAATTTCCAAAATTTCCAATTCACAAAACACCAATTATATATATATACATGCATTTAAAATAAATGAGACCCCTTTCTTCCATTTCATCCAAAAACTCAACCCATGGACAACAAGGTCATAACTCGCTCAATTTCAACTCAACAAGGGTATTACCCAAAATTCCTAATCTCATAGTTAAATCCCCTTTTTAACAATTAACAAATTATTACTTCGTTATATTCAACTATAATCAACCCAACACAAAGTAAATGTTAAAAATCATAAGACCCGATTTAATCACAAATAAATTACCAAGTCATTAATCAAATTCTTTAATTCACAACATGATTATCTCACCATTTCAACCATTTTCACCTACCAAGCATTACTACAAAAACAATTAGGGCTTTACTTCTCTCTACCCATAACATGTTAAACCATTTCCCCCCAAATTAACTAACAACAAACTATTTCCCAAATCTCAACCTTACACATCAACACTTAGATCCCCCTATATGATTTTCCAAAAAGATCCATAACAACATAGTTTTTATGCAATAGAATATACCACATGTCTATTTATAAGAAAGATATTAAAAAAGATCAAAGAAATCCCTACCTCAAGAGAGAAGAGGAGAAAACAACCCAAAAATCATTGGCGACGAAACCACGAACTACTTGGATCAATATGAAGCTCTTGACAAGCTCTACACTTAATCTCAAAGGAGCAAGGCAAGGAGATGCTCCTAAGTGAGTAGATCTAAAGATCTTTGAGTAAAAAGTGATTTTGGTGAGGGAGAGTGTCATGACCCAAACCCAGTAATCAAGGGATTACCTACGACTTCAAACCAAACAAGACATATCTCATCAGAGTAAAGGGGCCAAATGGAAGCAAATTTAAAACTTTTGTCTATAGAGCTGTGCTTACATGGCACATCATAACAGCCCATATATATATACCTGTTAATAACTCACATCAAAGGGATAATAACACAAAATTCTCTACATACAGGATCATTCAAGTCTAAGTCAGTCAAACCCAAAGTTTATATACAAAAGTAATCCAATGTTTTCGCCGATATAACAAAACTATATCAAAAGAACAAAAGAGGCGAAGACAAGTCTCGTGTGTGAGATGTTTGGGCTGACTCTTCAAAACCTTGACTGTTTCTCACATATTTCACTGAGGCTGGGTTTGGACATCCCTTGGCTCACCTATATACACATGAATGAGCGTGAGTGAAAGCCCAGTGAATAATATCAAATAAAGAAGGTACACGAATGAGATTCACATATATCAAACGGCCTTGGGCCCATTTAGTATTCTATTTCATGCATTATTTAGTACATTAGGCGATTCAGGTCCGAACATATCAAACGGCCTCTGGCCCACTATGTCCTTAACAGACAGCCTCAAGCCCAAATCATTGATGTCCAACGGCCTTTGGTCCAATTGTCCATGTCAAACGGTGTCCGACGGCCTTTGGCCCAATGATTCATATCAAATGTTGTCCGATGGCCTTTGGCCCAATCATTCATGTCAAACGGTGTCCGACGGCCTTTGGCCCAATCATTCATGTCAAACGGCCTTTGGTCCAGTCGATTGTATCCAACGGCCTTTGGCCCAACCATATGGCATAACAAATATTTGTCCACAATTCAATTTAACAAACTTATAAGACTAATATGGAAATAAGCATTTGGACAAATAACGTACTTCAAATATCTTTACTAAGATATTACTTACAGTGTTCTGCTGGTGGATTTGCCCTGGAGCTCGACCCTACACATTACATAACACATATGGGTCACAATTGATTCAATCCGTTCTTAATTCATACATCCCTCTTAGATTTCTTTCTTAATATTTTAATTCATTCATAACACTCAATGCATGCCTAAGAGTACTTAGAAGTGAAAGGGAACGAAAAATGAAACGCAGAACACCTTTACAAATTTTCTAAAACAGGGGTCCTCGCTTGAGCGGACCCTCATGGTCTGCAAAAATACTGGTTACCTCACTTCTACACTCGAGCGTGAATTCGGACGCTCGAGCTGAATGTCACACTACATGGCTCCCCGCTCAAGTGTGAATATCCCCGCTCGAGCAGACATCTATGTCTGCAAAAGTGCTGGGAACTAGCATTTCACGCTCGAGCGGCGACTCCCCTGCTCGAGTGGACATGCCGGATTCTGGGTTTTCCAGAATTGTTTTTAAGCTTCAAACATGCATTCAATCCAATGTAACTTGCATCTCATGGTTCAAGGCTCACATATACATTTACTAACATGCTATAAACACCAAATTTACTACATCATAAGCTCAAATCTCATGAATTAATCACATGCATGCCCCAAATTACACCAAACTTATTTCCAACACAACAAATTCATGCACCGAAACTCATTCTTCTATGGATTATATTTGCATGTGGAATCTAACTTCCATTTTCAACTCAAATGATGTAAATGATGATCAAGGGCATGAATTGTCATCAAGATTCTATATGGATTATATATTTCAAGCTCAATCATACAAATTCATGGCAATTCCTTTCATGCATTCAATTATTGACTTCAAATTTATTAATCACAACTCAATTCTTGTTCTCGATCACATAACAAGCTAGAGTTCACAAAATAACAAACTTATACTCATGAACTTACACTTAAACATTTAATCTCATAGCAATTCTATGCATGCATGTACATACAAGCTTCCAATTCAACAAATACATCTCAATTTATGTTCTTGATTACCTAACTAGCTTGAATTATACAAAATTACCAATTCAAACTTATGAATTCATAACCAATTACTCACCTAGAAGCTTAATCTTCCCAAATTGTAGTTAATTCTTGAAGTTAAGCTTCCAAATTCCCAAACTTGAGCTAAGATACACAATTCTCCCTCTTCCTCTCTTTAGAGCCACCCCCCCCTCTCTCTCTCTCTCTCTCTCTCTCTCTCTCTAGAGTGTGACTTCAATTCAAGCTCAAAACAAAATGAAATAGAAGTAGATGGACCCCTTATATAGGCTTCTTTAATCAACTTTGATTAGGATTAATTAATGGTGCTTAATTCAATCAGTTTAAACTAATTACCTCATTTCGAATAAGTTTTCAATTAAATTTCACCATAGGTTCTAAAAATTATGCTAATCACAATGACGCGATCAATTTCGGTTTCTACGGCCAATAAGGCCTCTAATTTAAATTCTAAAGTAGATAATCAAATAGATTTTCCTACGGTGAACAGATAGAAATTCAAAACCACATATAGTCGTATAAATGGCACTCAAAATCACATCAAACACATAATCACAATCTTAATTAAGATTAATTAGCATAATACGGACCAGGGTTATCACAGAGAGAGTGACTCATGGCTTGGAGAGGGAAAAAGAGAAGAAAAAGTAAAGAAAATGTTAAGTGAGGGACCTATTTATAGTGCTAGGTCAAAGTAAAATGAAGTCCCAAAGTCAACCCAAAAAATCAAGTCAAATCCCCAAAAAGTAAGGCCAAAAACCAGACTGAAATCTGGAAAAAAGTCTGCAGGGGTCGACCCTATGAAGAAACTTATGTTTGATAGCATGTAAGAGGGTTGACCCTTAGACAGGAGGGGGTCGACCTATTTTCCAGCAACACTTCCAGAAACTTCACCAACAGGTAAGGGTCGATCCTTAGGAAGGCTGGTGTCGACCCTAAAATAGAATTTCTAAGTTCCCAAACAACTTTTCAACATAAATAAGCGTGAACGAACAATCCTAAGAATTTTAAATTAAATTGTACTCTTCCAAAACCAAGATACAACAACACCAAAGATTCCCAAAACAAAACAAAGGATTCGAATACACTTCCCAAAAGTTTTAAAAGGATACAAGTGCTACAAGCTTGTTGTTGTGGTTGTGGCTGGTAACAAGGCTCAATTAAAATTGGAAAATTGTCCGTCTCAAAATCCAATTGAGTTGTTTGTTGTTGTGGCTGTGACTGGTAAAAAGGTTCAAGTAGCATTGCAAGATAATCCTCCTTAAAATTGTCTATCGCACTCGTATCACCAAACCAACAAGCTTCCTCTGTTTCTTTCCCCATCATGATTACTCCTCTATTTTTCTGCAAATTGTCGATCGCATTCGAATCATCAAATCAACAAGTTTCCTCTGTTTCTTTCCCTATTACCAATACTCTATTTTTTTGCTCATTCAGCATCTTCAAGAACTCAATTCTTGCTTTCAAAACCTCCAATTTTGACTCCAACTTTTCCAAGAAACTTATCACCGACTCTGCCGATAACCCATCAAGCAAACCATAACCATCCTTATTTCCTATCAAAACTTTCTTGGCAACTTTCTCAGCACCTAAACAACAATCAGAAAAAGAAGATTCACGAGATTTCCTAGCCAGGCTTTTCTTGGCTGACTCTTTGTACATCTTGATCAGAGCTTTCACTTCGTTTGGGTTTTGGGGCCACGTGTTGACCTCTCCATTGGGGCCGAAAACAGAGTGTGACGATATTGATACCGCAGAGAATCGAGAGCTCCATTGTCTTTTTGATAACACTGTCCTTTCTCTTCATGTAAGTAACTCTTAGAGCTTCTTGTTTTCAATTCGCTTCATGGGTCGTCAAATTTTCTTTCCTTTTTTATCATCTTCCATCGTAATAAACGAAGGAATAAAGAAAATAAAATCACTTGCAAATCAAGCAACAAACACAAGTAGAGAGAGAGAATTAGATACTAGGCCTATTTGGTGCAGCTTAAAAGCTGTTTATTTCAGCTTTTAGCTTAATTTAAGTTACAAGTGGTCTGTTTGGTAGAGCTTAAAATCACATTATGTAGCTTAAATTAAGCCAAATAAGTGATTTTTGGTTGAGTGGCTTCTGGGGTGCTTATTCATTCAGCTTAAGCGAGAAACTAAAACTTAAGGGGCAAATTTACTTAAATGCCCTTTATTCATTTGAAGTATTACCAAATTGCCATTATATAAAGTACAAAAATAATCACTGTTCATTTCTTTGCAAGAGAGAGAGAGAGAGAGAGAGAGAGAGGCAATTTTCGACGAGCTCTAGTTCATTCTCTCTCTCTCTCTCTCTCTCTCTCTAACGAACCAGAGCCCTCTTTTCTTCCTCTCTCTTCGTTCTCTCTTCACCACCACCATCGCGTTGATGAGCGAAACCCTAGCTTCACGATCGAAACCCTAACCGTTAACTACGTGATGATCGCGATCGAAACCCTAACCGTCGACTGGTTCATTCTCTCTCTCTCTCCGGCAATGAATATCAATTTTTTTTGAGGTTTTCTATGTTTTTTTTTAAAAAAATAATAATAATAATTAAGAATTTTATAATTTATCCATCAATAATAATTTAGCCATTTTAGCCATTAATTAAGCATTGATACTAATTAATAATTTTAGTATTAATTGATGCTACTTAAGCAATTAATTGACACTAATTAATTTATAATGAAAAAATGAAATAATTTTACTAAAAATGAAAAAAACGAAATATCACTAAAAAATGATATAAATTGAAAAAAATGAAAGGATTTGTCAAATGAAAAAATTAAATATCACGAAAAATAATTAAAATGAATAATAATAATAATAATAATAATAATAATAATAATAATAATAATAATTGATGGACAAATTGATACTAATTTTAATAATTGATGAGCAAATTGATAATTTTTATACTAAAATCACAATTAATAATAATAATAATAATAATAACAACAACAACAACAACAACAACAACAACAACAACAACAACAACAACAATAATAATAATAATAATAATAAAGAAAAGAAATGCAAATATAAATAATTAAAATGAATATACGAGAAATAATATGTAATGAAATTACAACATTAATATGAATTAGAACATGAATTAATTTTAATGAATTAATAAATTAAACAAAATTAACAAAGAAAGAAGAGAAGAAGAAAAAAAGGAAAGAAAGTAAGGTGAAAAAGAAAGAAAAGAAAATAAAATGAAAAAGAAAAAGAAAAAAATGTATTATAAATGAAATCACAAATTTTATATCTTATAAGGGCAAAAATGACAATTAAGCTATTTTACATCTTATTTATCAAACATTACTCTGTTGCTTAAATCCATAATCTCACAGCTGCATCAAACAAATTACCAGCTTATGTTCATAGCTATAAGGCCAAGTTTGGCATGTGGTTTATGTAGTGAAACATACACAATAATACAATATTAAATGAGAGCATAAGGTTTATGTAGTGAAACAACCCTTTTTTCCCTCATTTTCTTGATGTGAGATTGTAAAATAAAAGTTGATAGTTGTTTGGACGGGAAGTTCATTCCTAATCAAGCAATCTCAGTCGTTCAATTTTTAATAAGGTCAATCTTAATTTATTTCAAATCAAACAAATCTAAGCAATATATTTTGATAAAATAACTAAAACCGCGGTTAAACCAGTGAATTAGTCAAACTGAAAACAATTTAGCCTAATCGGCTAAGTCAAAATGCAAACCAATTTACAACAAAATTAACCAATTAAAACCTTTAAATTTTATTTCAAAATTTAAATCATCTTTAAGTGAAACATGCACAATACTATAATATTAATTTAGAGTATAAGTGAAACAACTCACTTTTTTTTTTTTTTTTCTCGATGTGGGATTGTAATTATTTTAAAGTTAAATATTATGAGAGTTTCAAAATCTCATACAAAATCATTTTTAAAATCAAAACGTCAATGTGTGATTGTAAAATAAAAGTTAAATGGAAACCAACCAATGCAGATTTTATTAATTGTTTAAAATTAAGAAAATTAAAAAAAAAAATAGTATTGATTTTAGGGTTTCTCACTAAAAATCTTCTTTTGCTTATATAAATGGGAGCATAAGATTCACTTTATATAAGTGAAACAATTCACTGCAGACATCCCATTTTTGACTGTCCTCAAGACTTGGACATCATCGTTTGAACACCAGATGATTTCGCATGCTCGTGTTCGTTCTGAGCGTCTGAAGTTCTTGGCAAAGTGTCTTGCCTTCGGGCCTTTCAACTTGTCTGTTTTGTGCTTGGTTGTGGACCAAGAGCTTGTTGCTGCGAATCTGGAAGAGAGGGTGGCTTGTCGGCCACCCCTGTAGACGCGCCCGCGGGCCTCATGCTACAGTTCGGACTCGATTTGTGTCACGGTTCTTAATCTGAACCAAAGAGTCCAAATCTGGCAAATCGTTTTGAGAAAACAGATTTTTGAAAGAAGTGCCAAACATGGACTGCTTTGCCAGATACAGAGTCGCCACCTAAATATTTTTAAAATGGCAAATTTAGGAAACCCTGACTCGGTGCCGAAGGCCACATGTCCGTCATCACCGTAGTTGTCTCGGCTCGGGAGCTTGGGTACGATCGGGGAAGGTCAGCTATGAGCACCCCCTTTCGCCCAGTCCGAAGACCGGCCTCTACTAACCATGATATCCGTATTTGAAAACTTTATGTGTTCTTATTCCATTTATTAGCTTAGAATTACTATGTTATGCGCGCAGCAAACAAGTATAGACCAAATCGCCCAAATTGGAACAAAACATTTCATGTTTGTTTTGAAAATGGTTTGCTACTCGCAAGTAGGCTAAAATACAGATTTTGCCACCCTCAAGTGGGCTTTTAGAGAAGATGATTTTGCCACTATCTAGTGGGCTTAAAACTCACAGTTTTAATGCATTATCCCAATTTAGGTAATTCAACCTCCATCCACAGGCATTCAAGCGGTTATATCACATAAGCAGCTAGCCTCATGGTAAGCATACTGTCATGTTAACATTCACACACATGCGAGATGCTAAAGCATAAATACTTACATCGTACTCCATGCCAAAACAGTAAACTAGTTAGCAAAACATGCGTGTCCTAGTTCATGCTAAATTGTCTAATGCAACACATACAGGATGCAATTAGATGGGCTCGGCTAATCTTAAACATGGCATGTGAAATGCAATCAACTATCACATAGTCAATTTTTGAATTGAAGTACAAATGCAGTTAGCGTGATGTACCGAGCCCAATGCATGCAATACAAATGCACGGATGCACACATGCATAGCATAAGGTATGCTAAAATAAATGTGCCCTAATCTACCATCATAAGCAGGTAAATAAAAGGGAGAAAGAAGTGGGGGTTGGAAGACATACACCACACGCACGCACACTTATTACAAATATGCCCTCACTCGGAGGGACCAAAATAATAATACAAATTAATTAACTACGCAAGCTAATTAAATATTACAAATTGCTTAATTAATTAACAAATTAACTAAACTAAATAAAAACAGTAAACCACCTCGGGGCGAGGGCCAGATGCAACGCATGCTCGGGATTGGCTCGGAATCGCACTGCCATGCATAGTTTGCCTCTGTTTTCCCTGCTCCGCTCCTCTGAAAACTGCCAAAGTCTCAGGGATGTCTCTCAGGACACTGGGGGATATCATCGGCCGAGCAGAATTTCCACCGGCAATAGAATTTAGTCACCGGCACAAAATAGATCCACCGGCCATCGATTGACTGCCGGTCGGCACTAAATACTGCCGGCCGGCAATAAATTCCTGCAGAACCTGTAACTCACAGCAGCAGAGGGCAAAATCTTGCATGGCAATGCAATTCAAACAATTTATGCACCAATCACATTCCTTATCATGTTAATGACTCAAAGGAGGATGTGCCCCGATTCTCGGACCACCAATCACGCATTTCCATGCATGATGGCCCAAAGAATCAAGTGTGCAAGTTCAATTTCAAAATGCATGCAAGCCAAATAAACACACAAGGGGGCCTAACCTCTATCATACTCATCTCAAGAGGCAAGGCGATGCATGCAAGATGCAATGCAACTTAGGCATACGAGCTAAGGATGCAACATGCCGATACAAGCAAACATGCAAGGTGAGCATGCAAATAAGCAAAGGATGGTCTTAAACATGAATTAGGCAGCTCTAGTTAGGCCCAAAACAGTGGCCAAAATACTAAGTGCATGGAGGCAAATGACATGCAAACATGCATAGATACATGGTCCAAGACTTAAGCATAATGAAGCGACTTTTCGACGCATTTGAAAGGCACAAACATGGACAATTTGTATGAAAATTTCAGAGGCGATAGGTGATGCAAAACAGCCCCGAAACATAACGAAACAACACTCATCGCATGGAATGAATCCCGAAATGCAAAATTAGGCACATGAAATGGCTTACAGCTATACAAAGCATGCATAATATGGACATGGAGCATGAAGACAGAAGCAAGGCAGCCTTGAGATAAGCATTTTTACAGTTTATGGCATGGCCAAACAGCAAGCAAAGATAGGGCTAAAGTGGCATACAAAAACGGGGCTAACACATGGATTTCAAAGCAAGTAGCACATAGAGTATCCAAACAGTGTTGAGCCCTTCTTCAATGTTGAAGAAGGGCTCAAAATAAGCAACTTCACAGTTTATAACATGCCTCAAAACAGATCACACGCAAACCAAAAATATTATGCAAAATTATGGCCTAAAGAGGGCTAATGAAGGAAGTGCTAGCTACTGTCCTCAAACAGCAAGAGGTCCTCAATCAAACATGAAGAGGACCTCAAAATATGAGGATTTGAAGTTTGGGTCGGAGCCCAAAGATGTAACCACAAGGAGCTAAGATATAGGCCAAAAAAATGCACAAAAGAGGGAAAGTGGGACTCACCCTTGTAGAACCAATCCTTAGCAACCTTTGGACCGAGTTTGGGAGCTTCTAACCTCTGGAGGACAGCCTCAAGCTGCTGGAATGGGCGTTGGATGCCTTGTGCTATGAGTTGATGAAGAAATGGCCCAAGAACAAGGGTATTTGATGGTTGAATGAGAGAGATATGGAGAGAGATGGAGGGTTGTATGTATGTATATCAGATATATGTGGTATATCTCTAGTTTTTTTGCTTCAAATCTCTAACCTAAACAAAGGAGGAGGAGAGGTGCTTATATAAGGCAAGGAAAGCACTTAACTTACAAGCTAAGTAAAGGGAAAGGGGTCAAAGGGGTTCAAGGCTTCTAGAGGAAGCTAAAACAGCTGGCCAAACTTCTCCAAGAAGCTTGGCCAAAGGGTTCAAGCTTCTAGAAGGTTAGGGGGGTTCAAAGGCTCACAAGGTGCAAAACAACCACACATGTGCGTGGGGGATCGATTCTGTGCATTCCAGCTGGCACAGCTGGAATCCACTCAATCTGCAGAATGCTCCGAAAGGTCGTTGGCTAGCAAAAATTGCCGGTCAGCACAATAAAGTGCCGGTCGGCACAATAAATTGCCGGCCGGATAAATATAGTGCCGGTGGATGGCCGATAAGGTCAAAAAACGGCCGGTTAGTGTCGAAATTGAAGCCCCGGAAGTTAGCTTTCCAATGGCGCAAACCTTGCATTAAAATTCCTCCTGTGGAAAAAGTTATGCCCTTTTTCGTGAAGCCGCGCAGATTCGATCCAACCGGGATGATGCCCGACTTCAACTGATCATATCTCCCCCACCTGGACTTGGCTCTAGGAGATTCTTGAGTGCAAAATGAAGCCCCGGAAGTAAGCTTTCCGATGGTGGTGGCCCCATAGCTAAACTCCAAGTGTACAGACAGATAAGCCCGATTCAGCGAGGGCTGCTCGACTCGCTTCTACCCGGATTCATGCCGAACTTTTCCCAAACTAGTTTTCTCCTCTCCTTTCCTCTCTTCTTCAACTACAAACCCCTAAACAAAGTGTTTTGAAGGATTTGCCTCTCTCCTTGCCGAAGAAACTGAACATTTGCCCTGCACACCTTTCTCCGCCAAGCAAAACATCAGTGGTGCCCAAGTCTTAAGGGCGGTCAAAAATGGGGTGTCTACAGTTGCCCCTCTTTGACAGAACTCGAAAGTCATAACAATGACGGGAGTGAATGTCAAAGCCCAGAGACGACCCATTTTTGACAAGTCCGAAGACTTGGACAAACAAACAAAATACCGATAAATAAATGGTTGTGCCCACAGGCTGCCTACGTATCCCTTTGCAAGGAATCAAACCAGCGTAGTTCAGGGGCAGGATGCAAATGATATGCAGGAAGACTTTGATAATTGGACTTATACGCCACGCGAAGCCAGTTTGTATTCAAAACAATGCAATGTACTAACAAGTACAAGTGAGGTGCGCAAAATACCGCGAATGTAAACTGCACAAAACAGTGCGATGCGCAAAATAGCGCGAATGTTGAACTGCACAAAACAGTGCGATGCGCAAAATAGCGCGAATGTAGCTGTGATGAAGCAATTATGCAAAATAAATGCAACATTTTAAGCGAATGCTATGCCAGCAAGTAGACATGAACCAAACTACATCTCATGCAGAAAGGATGTAAGAGAATTATGCAATTCTCACGAACATGTGCGTTAGATACACAAAAGTGAACGGAGTGTGATAGATACACTAAGTGGACAAACATGCGTGATAGATACACATAGTGAAGAGAGTGTGATGGACATGCTTACACGAATAAAGTGTGATTGATACACTAAGCAAAGCAAAGTGTGATAGATACACAAAGCGAAACAAGTGTGATGGATACACTGAGCAAATATGTGATAGATACACTAAGCAACCGTGTATGGTGGATGCACAAAGGGAGCATAGTGTGATAGATACATAAAAGGTGAAGCGAGTGTGGTGGATACACTACATGAAGCAAAGTGTGAGCGTGTGATAGATACACAAAAGGTGTGCACAAAGTGTGATAGACGCACCTAGTGAACAAGTATGATAGATACACAAAGTGAGAGTGTGTGATTGATACACAAAGCGAACGTGTGTGATTGATACACAAAGCGAGCATGTGATAGATACACTATATGAAGCAACATGTGATACATATAGTAGTTGAGCGTGTGATAGATACACTAAGCGAGTATGGTGAGCATAGTGTGATAGATATACTAAAGGTGAACACAAAGTGTGATAGATGCACTTAGTGAACAAGTATGATTGATATACTAAAGGTGAACACAAAGTGTGATAGATGCACTTAGTGAACAAGTATGATTGATATACTAAATCAATGAAGTGTGATTGATACATTGAAAGTGTGATACAGAAAACGAGAATGTGTGTGATAGATACACAAAATGAAAGAAATGTGATTGATACACTAAGTGAAGAGAGTGTGATTGATACACTAAATGAGAATGTGGGTGATAGATACTCAAAGCGAGTGAAGTGTGATTGATACACTAAGGCAAATGAAGTGTGATTGATACACTATATGAATGAGAGCGTAACTGAAGCGTGATTGATACACTAAGTAGATTAGAGTGTAATTGAAATTAGAGTGTGATTGATACACTAAGCGAATGAAGTGTGATTGATACACTAAAGTGAGTGAAGTGTGATTGATACACTAAAGTGAGTGTGTGTGATTGATACACAAAAGTGAATAACCTTAAAACGGAACTTCTTTGAATGAACCGTGCATACAATATCGTGCATGACTGAGGAAGAAACTTGATAGGTATAATGCATTACAATGCAAGTGAAGTGGGTGCATAACAATGTAAGTGGAAGAGTGTATAACCTTGAAGCGGGATTGATCTTGCGCCTGAGGTAGAGGTACACTCATATTTCGGAGCATTGACAAGGCCCCTGAAGAGGTACATCCGGAGTACAATCATGGAATTTTCTGAAGTTGACACAAACCCAGATACTTCGATTTTCGCTCTTTTGTTTTTGCTTTGCAGTCTGAAACCATCATAGCTTCAGATAGGTCCTGGTTTCACCGTTCACACTTATCGGGGGTGGACCCTGCAGTTTTATGGAAAAAAAATCTTGTTTTGCACAAACGTGAAGGATGGCACAGCACTGTGAGCATAAAACGATTTATTTTTGAAATTGAGAGATGAGTTTTCGACTAGGTATTGAGCCTACGACTGAACACAGCGAGAAAGACTCAACAACGGAAAACAAAAGGTAAACAACCTAAACACGTCGAGACATGCTCGAGACGACTCAAAGCAAGAATCGAGACAAACAAAACAAAAGACACGACACACAGACGTGCACAGGGAGCCTGTTTCACCGGGTATTATTCCCACCCTTTCTTATTTGTGATTCTCACATCACTCGGCTCTCAAGCTCGGTTTTTCTCTTAAAACCCTTTTCTCGCTTTTTCTCTCAGCGCACATCTCTCTATTCTTTAATCTCTCGTTTTTCATCCCTCCCCTGGGTGGTTGATGGATAAGCTGGAAATTGTGGGCTCTTGCCCCTGGTATTTTACCAGACTCTTGTTCACAACAGTAAGTTTTTCCCATAGAGGGGTTGTGCTACAACTGGGTGTGTAGCAAATCTGCAGCTAACATTGGTTGATGATGCCCTGTTGGGGAGTTTGGACGTGGTTAGATCTGTCCAAACAAAGGAGTGGAATATCTTGATCCGTCCCCGTCTGTGCTTCGCACTTGGCTTGATACCTCGTTGCGTGGAGGATGTGAGAGCCTTCTGCCCTTTTGCGGTCAGCTCCAGAGGTGCCCTTTTTTGGCAGGTATGGTGCCCTTCTGGCAAATGCATTGACAACAGGGGAAAGACAGGAAGCCTGACTTAACTGTGCCCCTAGTTCATTATTTTGACCATTTTTTGTTTTGGTTTCTACTAAAACAATCTTGACCAATATGAGAGTTAGATTAACATACTTGTTCGATTTTTGATTTGAAATCATGCAAGTCAGGCTATGAGCACTGAAAATTTTCCTTTTTTGGGTCCAAGAAATGGTCCAGTTTTTTGGAAAAATGGAATAATTTTCGAGAGAATAGTCAACCTCAGTAAAAATTCTCAAAAACTATTTTTGCAAACGGCCAATGCTTAACAAGCACGGAACCCACTCTTGAGACGCGCAACCTCTGATCGGAGGCAATGGAAAATTGCCCCTGGTTTGAAGGGAGGGGAGGCAACGGAAAGTTGCCCCTGGTTTGAACGGCGTCTCGCGACGGCTCGTAGCAACGGAAAGTTGCCCCTTGTTTGGACGATGCCGCAGCAATCCGCAAATAGTCTTCATTGGCGGTGGTCGAGTTCTTGGACACAGCGATGACGAAGACGAGCACAACAAATATATGGACACAGTCGCCTTGGAAGTGTTGGCGACTAGACTTTGGGATGAAGTTGAAACCATTGCATGGACTGAGACGCTATGAAAGCGTTGGGGGCTGGACTTCATGAAGAAGTTGCCTACGTATCCCAAACATGGGAATCAAGCCTTACGTAGTTCGGGGTTAAGGTACACTCGGGTATTTAACCTCTCCTTTTTAGGCTCTAACTTTTGCCAAGGCGCCCGATGCGGGTTTTCGACCTTGCGAGCTTTGTTTTTCTTTTCTTTTCAATTCTTTTCATTTCTTTTCTTTTCATTTCTTTTCATTTCATTTCCTTTTTTTGATTTTCTTTTTTTGTTCTTTTCTTTGCATTTTTTTTCTTTTTTGTATTTTTCTTTTGCTCTAACTTTTGCCTGGGTCGCCCTTCCGGGTTTTCGGCCCAGCGAGCCTCTCAAAGGGTAAAAGCGTAACAAATCCATGCCAAATGGTTTTAGGGTTTTGAAGCCATCCGTATCCAGGAGAGTGGCTGTTGTATTGATTTACTGAAGGATCCATCTTCGGCTCTTCGAGCACATCTGACATTTTTGCCCCTAGTTTGAAGGGGGGCTTCTGATCTAGCTTTACAAGCTTCCTTTGATCTGATCTTCTTGATCTGACTTTGGTGCCTCTTGTTCGAGGGCTGCTTCAAAATGGCCACATAGGCCTCACGTTGTGGTTGACCGTTGAACATTCTGAACTTAGGTTCAAGGTTTGAAAGTGAGGGGTCAAATCTCGAGGCTGAGAGCGATCCTAAGCTGCACAATCTCAAAAGTGATCCCACACAAGTCTTCGCAGGACTGCGCAAAATATTTTTTGAAATTTTTTATGAAAGCGACAAATCGCTCGCGCCGAAGACAGTGTAGAACCAATCTAGATCAAGCCAGGGTCCTTCTCAGTACTCATATTAACAAGCATGATCTCAATCATTAAGGGCTTAACATGCCTCTCTTTCTCTCAAATGATCAAAATTTTGCAAATCCCGAGGAATTCCTTCCTCTTCATTTTCACCGCAGTGTTCAAAAAAAAGTTTTGAAAAAACTTAGGTCGATACAATGATTTCAAGGCACAGAAAAGGCAGGCGAAGAGCACTTTCATTCCATTCAATACTTCCGGCACAATTGGCACACGGCAGAAGCAAACACAAGAGTGTGAAAATCACTACTGTTCATTCAAATCTGTTGGCACAACTGGCTCCCTGGCAGAAATAGACTCAAAAGGACAAACACAAAGAAAAATAGTGATATCCGAAGTAACACCCCCGGAATCACCCGACTTTAACAAAACAGGACTGACTCGATACAACAAGACAGACCCGATTGACTCAGTATGAAAAGACTGACTCAATACAAATTGAGAAGACTGACCCAATACCCAAGTCAGAAAACACAAAAACTAGCATTCGTAAAATGCTCGAAACAGTGCGGGCCAAACGCCACATCTGGAGTAAACTGAGTGCCGCCCACAGGTGGTTCATCCCCTGATCACATATTCGTACTATCCCCCGAGTTCACTGATCCAGTGGTGATAGACTTTACTGAGCTGGTGCGGCAATGACCTTCTTGTCAAACAAATCCTGTACATCATGGCGCAAGCGAAAGCAGCTATCGGTCTCATGACCGTTTTGTTGGTGGTACGCACAGTACTTAGTCTGGTCATGCTTTGCAGGGATAGGATCGGGTAGGGGCCGTTGTTCCAACGGCTTCAGATGTCCTTTCTGAAGTAAGACCTCCAGAGCCTTTGACAAAGGCATATGGAGTGGGGTGAAAATCCTCTTGACTCGAGGTGGATATTTGGTTTTTTGTGAGCTACTTCCGGACGCACCGGTGAATGGGGTGGCTGTTTTTGATGCGGTAGTGGTGACCATGCCCACTTCAGAAGACCTTGCAGCTGCATCACCACTGGTGGTTGCATTCGAATTGCGGGAAAATGCCCTCCTGGGCTGCTCCTTATCCTGGTCAAACAGACCTTGCCTTATTGCATCTTCGATTTGTACCCCCATATCGTGTAAATCTGAGAAAGTGGGAAAGGGGATTACAATCATTCTCTGCATTAGCTTAGGTTGGAGATTGCGCACAATCATCCGTATTTGATCCTTATCTGTTGGCCTAATGGTCATCATTGAGGCCTTGGCCCTCCAGCGGGCCACGAATTCTGAGAAGCTCTCCTTAGGCTCCTGCCTCATCGTCTCAAGATCACGGGTCGTAATCTCGATTTGTGTATTGTATGAATATTGTACGACGAAGGCCTCAGCCATCTCGTCCCAACTTCTCTTGACGTCATCCTCCAATTTGGCATACCATGCGGCCGCTACACCCGACAGGGTCCTGCCAAACAAAGACAGTTTCTGCAATCTAGTGAGGCCCATTGGTCTTAGGACGTCTGAAAATAGTCGCAGGTGTACCATGGGATCCTCAGATCCGTCAAAACGATCGATTTGTGGCATTTTGAACCGATCTGGCAGCGTCACGGCTGCGTCAGTGTATCCGTCCCCAATGTCCGGGATGGACTTCACGCCTTGAGATTTCTTGAACAGCTTTTCAAGCTTGTGCATTTTTAATGCCACGGGCTCCACCTCGGGCTCGAAGGGAGAATCTGATTGGTTGATAGGAGTGGGTGCCTTGGATAGTTGAGGAAGAATCGGGGGTGGAGCTGGCCCGACTGGAATGTCCGTATCATCCTGGACATGGGTTGCCTCCCCGAGTATGGGAACTCTTGGTGGGGGAGGAGCCTGGTGCGATGTAGATACTCCAGTTTGCTGCTCCAATCTGGCAATTGTCTCTGCATGTTGGGCTATGACCACAGCCTGTTGCTTGGCGAATTCTGCTTGACGGACAGTGTCTTGCTGCATGGCTTTCATACTATCCTGGAGTTGGCGCACCATCTCTTCCAGACTCGACATACTGTTCTAATCTAACTGAGCAACCGGTATATCTGTGTCGGCAATAGGCTCGGAAATCTCAGCCCGACTGCTCAAAGATCACTGATCTGGTAGCTGTTGTATCGGTGGCCTGTGCCTGACTAGCCTTCTCTGGCTCTGATTACCCTTGAACTGAATCTCTGACCTGACAAAGTCTATCAGCACAAGTCCGATGAACCTCGGGGGATATCGGAGCCTTTCTGAAGCTATAGTTCCAGGACTACCTAGCAAGAGAGAAAACAGACAGCATCTCAGCACAATTTCACTGGAACAGATTTGAGCATACTAGGATGAATGTACCCAATACTGATCACTGTTTCCCAAATATCTGCTTGTAAACTGATACCCTCGGGTAAAATTGATTCCCCAAATACTGATGCTGATGCCCACAGGCCTGATGCCCAGACTTGTAAACTGGTATATGCATTCCTGTAGAGATACACTCTAAAAGCACATAGCAAGTAAGGAGAGCCAAAACACCCCTATGTTGGGGTAGGGTTTCCCTGTCCTATTTTGTCAGGAGCTAGGGTTTCACTACGCACACAGCGGTTTCAAACAACCTATAATCGGGTAAGCAACCTGTCCTAGCTTGGAATGGTCACTATGGATCCGAATATGCACTAGGTCGAATGGTCGAAAAGGGTGCCCCGGTAAACCGGGGTTTGTGTTCCCATGCTGTCAGAGCCCATAGCCGGTCAGCCTTATGGACATGCCTTGACAAGACAAGCCTCCGGCAAACCGTTCAGGAATGGCAGATGGCAAACACTGTGTTCCTAGGCGCACCAATGCACATGCAATGCAAAGAAACACATAAATGAGATCAAAACAGGATATCACGAGTTCGAGTCAAGCTCTCTAAAATTCCCCAGCAGAGTCACCAGAAACTGTAGACGCGCCCGCGGGCCTCATGCTACAGTTCGGACTCGATTTGTGTCACGGTTCTTAATCTGAACCAAAGAGTCCAAATCTGGCAAATCGTTTTGAGAAAACAGATTTTTGAAAGAAGTGCCAAACATGGACTGCTTTGCCAGATACAGAGTCGCCACCTAAATATTTTTAAAATGGCAAATTTAGGAAACCCTGACTCGGTGCCGAAGGCCACATGTCCGTCATCACCGTAGTTGTCTCGGCTCGGGAGCTTGGGTACGATCGGGGAAGGTCAGCTATGAGCACCCCCTTTCGCCCAGTCCGAAGACCGGCCTCTACTAACCATGATATCCGTATTTGAAAACTTTATGTGTTCTTATTCCATTTATTAGCTTAGAATTACTATGTTATGCGCGCAGCAAACAAGTATAGACCAAATCGCCCAAATTGGAACAAAACATTTCATGTTTGTTTTGAAAATGGTTTGCTACTCGCAAGTAGGCTAAAATACATATTTTGCCACCCTCAAGTGGGCTTTTAGAGAAGATGATTTTGCCACTATCTAGTGGGCTTAAAACTCACAGTTTTAATGCATTATCCCAATTTAGGTAATTCAACCTCCATCCACAGGCATTCAAGCGGTTATATCACATAAGCAGCTAGCCTCATGGTAAGCATACTGTCATGTTAACATTCACACACATGCGAGATGCTAAAGCATAAATACTTACATCGTACTCCGTGCCAAAACAGTAAACTAGTTAGCAAAACATGCGTGTCCTAGTTCATGCTAAATTGTCTAATGCAACACATACATGATGCAATTAGATGGGCTCGGCTAAACTTAAACATGGCATGTGAAATGCAATCAACTATCACATAGTCAATTTTTGAATTGAAGTACAAATGCAGTTAGCGTGATGTACCGAGCCCAATGCATGCAATACAAATGCACGGATGCACACATGCATAGCATAAGGTATGCTAAAATAAATGTGCCCTAATCTACCATCATAAGCAGGTAAATAAAAGGGAGAAAGAAGTGGGGGTTGGAAGACATACACCACACGCACGCACACTTATTACAAATATGCCCTCACTCGGAGGGACCAAAATAATAATACAAATTAATTAACTACGCAAGCTAATTAAATATTACAAATTGCTTAATTAATTAACAAATTAACTAAACTAAATAAAAACAGTAAACTGCCTCGGGGCGAGGGCCAGATGCAACGCATGCTCGGGATTGGCTCGGAATCGCACTGCCATGCATAGTTTGCCTCTGTTTTCCCTGCTCCGCTCCTCTGAAAACTGCCAAAGTCTCAGGGATGTCTCTCAGGACACTGGGGGATATCATCGGCCGAGCAGAATTTCCACCGGCAATAGAATTTAGTCACCGGCACAAAATAGATCCACCGGCCATCGATTGACTGCCGGTCGGCACTAAATACTGCCGGCCGGCAATAAATTCCTGCAGAACCTGTAACTCACAGCAGCAGAGGGCAAAATCTTGCATGGCAATGCAATTCAAACAATTTATGCACCAATCACATTCCTTATCATGTTAATGACTCAAAGGAGGATGTGCCCCGATTCTCGGACCACCAATCACGCATTTCCATGCATGATGGCCCAAAGAATCAAGTGTGCAAGTTCAATTTCAAAATGCATGCAAGCCAAATAAACACACAAGGGGGCCTAACCTCTATCATACTCATCTCAAGAGGCAAGGCGATGCATGCAAGATGCAATGCAACTTAGGCATACGAGCTAAGGATGCAACATGCCGATACAAGAAAAAATGCAGGGTGAGCATGCAAATAAGCAAAGGATGGTCTTAAACATGAATTAGGTAGCTCTAGTTAGGCCCAAAACAGTGGCCAAAATGCTAAGTGCATGGAGGCAAATGACATGCAAACATGCATAGATACATGGTCCAAGACTTAAGCATAATGAAGCGACTTTTCGACGCATTTGAAAGGCACAAACATGGACAATTAGCATGCAAATTTCAGAGGCGATAGGTGATGCAAAACAGCCCCGAAACATAACGAAACAACACTCATCGCATGGAATGAATCCCGAAATGCAAAATTAGGCACATGAAATGGCTTACAGCTATACAAAGCATGCATAATATGGACATGGAGCATGAAGACAGAAGCAAGGCAGCCTTGAGATAAGCATTTTTACAGTTTATGGCATGGCCAAACAGCAAGCAAAGATAGGGCTAAAGTGGCATACAAAAACGGGGCTAACACATGGATTTCAAAGCAAGTAGCACATAGAGTATCCAAACAGTGTTGAGCCCTTCTTCAATGATAAAGAAGGGCTCAAAATAAGCAACTTCACAGTTTATAACATGCCTCAAAACAGATCACACGCAAGCCAAAAATATTATGCAAAATTATGGCCTAAAGAGGGCTAATGAAGGAAGTGCTAGCTACTGTCCTCAAACAGCAAGAGGTCCTCAATCAAACATGAAGAGGACCTCAAAATATGAGGATTTGAAGTTTGGGTCGGAGCCCAAAGATGTAACCACAAGGAGCTAAGATATAGGCCAAAAAAATGCACAAAAGAGGGAAAGTGGGACTCACCCTTGTAGAACCAATCCTTAGCAACCTTTGGACCGAGTTTGGGAGCTTCTAACTTCTGGAGGACAGCCTCAAGCTTCTGGAATGGGCGTTGGATGCCTTGTGCTATGAGTTGATGAAGAAATGGCCCAAGAACAAGGGTATTTGATGGTTGAATGAGAGAGATATGGAGAGAGATGGAGGGTTGTATGTATGTATATCAGATATATGTGGTATATCTCTGGTTTTTTTGCTTCAAATCTCTAACCTAAACAAAGGAGGAGGAGAGGTGCTTATATGAGGCAAGAAAAGCACTTAACTTACAAGCTAAGTAAAGGGAAAGGGGTCAAAGGGGTTCAAGGCTTCTAGAGGAAGCTAAAACAGCTGGCCAAACTTCTCCAAGAAGCTTGGCCAAAGGGTTCAAGCTTCTAGAAGGTTAGGGGGGTTCAAAGGCTCACAAGGTGCAAAACAACCACACATGTGCGTGGGGGATCGATTCTGTGCATTCCAACTGGCACAGTTGGAATCCACTGAATCTGCAGAATGCTCCGGAAGGTCGTCGGCTAGCAAAAATTGCCGGTCAGCACAATAAAGTGCCGATCGGCACAATAAATTGCCGGCCGGATAAATATAGTGCCGGTGGATGGCCGATAAGGTCAAAAAATGGCCGGTTGGTGTCGAAATTGAAGCCCCGGAAGTTAGATTTCCAATGGTGCAAACCTTGCATTAAAATTCCTCCTGTGGAAAAAGTTATGCCCTTTTTCGTGAAGCCGCGCAGATTCGATCCAACCGGGATGATGCCCGACTTCAACTGATCATATCTCCCCCACTCGGACTTGGCTCTAGGAGATTCTTGAGTGCAAAATGAAGCCCCGGAAGTAAGCTTTCCGATGGTGGTGGCCCCATAGCTAAACTCCAAGTGTACAGACAGATAAGCCCGATTCAGCGAGGGCTGCTCGACTCGCTTCTACCCGAATTCATGCCGAACTTTTCCCAAACTAGTTTTCTCCTCTCCTTTCCTCTCTTCTTCAACTCCAAACCCCTAAACAAAGTGTTTTGAAGGATTTGCCCCTCTCCTTGCCGAAGAAACTGAACATTTGCCCTGCACACCTTTCTCCGCCAAGCAAAACATCAGTGGTGCCCAAGTCTTAAGGGTGGTCAAAAATGGGGTGTCTACAACCCCCAATGTCCATCAACTATGGCTTGTGCTTGCTGGCCATCAGTGGTGGCCGGTCGGCCACACTGATGGCCGGTCTGCTACATTGATGGCTAGTCGGCTACATTGATGGTCGGTCGGCCATTGATGATGGCCGACGGCCATTTTTCTCCTTTTTTAGATATTTATTTGCCAGCTGTGCCAACTGTTGTTCACTGATGCTCATCTTCATACACGTGTATGAATGGATGAATACAAGCCTTTAGCTTGATTTTCTATATAAGAGGGGGGGGTCTCTCCCCCATTTTGAGAGGTTACACAACTTGGAGAAAATTTTTCCCTCTCTCGCTAGAATTCTCTCCCTCTTATTATTTTGTGCTTGAAAGTGAGAATTCACTACACTTTTGCACCAAGACCCTTAAGCAAAATCTTCATCTTGGAGCTGAGGTTTTTTGAGGCTTGGTTTGAGCTCCTAAGGCTGGTTTGAGCTCAGAATTGTGGCTATTTAGTGCTGTGCTTCAAAGGTATAAGGCTTACCTCATTTAAGCTTTGTTTTAGTTGCTTGCTTGGCTATCTTTTTACACTATTTTGACCTAGTTTTTCAGCCATAAAAAACTCTGTTTTTAAGGTTTCAAAATGGTGGTTTAAGTCTTGGTGAGTTAGGGGGTTGTCTCCTCTTTTTTCTCTTTGGCTTTTGAAACTTTTTGTGCCATTTATTTCCACCTTTAAATCAAAAATTTTGGGCCTTTAAACCACTGAAATTCAGAGTTATTTCAGTGGTAAAATGTATGTTTTGAAGTCCAAAAATGGAGGGTGTAGCAATCCAGAATTTTTCCCTCCGCTCGAGCGGGGGAGTTGACGCTCGAGTGGACCTGTAAGGCTTCGAGTACTTTTGCAGTCTGTTCGAGATTTTGAGAGTTATGAATTCCCGCTCGAGCGTAGGAGTGGTCGCTTGAGCGGCCCGCTTTGTTGGTCCGCGCACTCGAGCGCGAGAATGGGCACTCGAGTGGTCTGCCTGGTTGAGTTTGAATTTCTAAGACTATTGGGATTGTTTTTGACCTTTTATTATTATGTTTGGAGCCTCCCTATTTTGTTTTGGGAAATTGATTGAAGTGGTAACATGATGGCAAAGTAAGATTGGATCAAAAATTTTAATTCGGATAATCTTCTTACGAACATCCATCGCTCTTTTGCCTTTTTATTTTTCCACACTTTGAATTTGGGTGTGAGGCTAGAGCCATTGGAAAGCTTGTCTCTGGGGCTTCAATTTGGACACAAGAATGACCTAAAATCGAGCCCGGATGGGAGAGTTATACCCATTTGAAGTTTTTGTATCTGTGTTGGAAGCAGATACGCTCGAGCGGGAAAAGAGACGCTCAAGCGGACTACGCGAATTCAGCAACTTAAAATTTTTTTAGATAATTCTGTCCACTTTTCTTTTCTCTCTTCCTTCCTCTCACTCTAGGTTCGAAAACCCTTGATCTCTTGACCCAAATACCTTCCATTCATCAAAGATTTGGCCAAGATCTCTTACCAAAAAGTGAGGAATATTTGAAAATCTCACTTTTCAACCGATTGAAGTTTGGATTTATGAAGGAATCTCATCAAAGCTTTGCTCTTTTGCTTGAATCTTGAGGTAGGGGTCCTAGTTCTTCTTCAATACTTGCATTAATAGATAGATTTGCGGTATTTTGATTATATACATATAAAATCTACATTTTTGAGCATATAATGTTATATCATGAAATTTGGGGGTTTAGGGTTTGAAGTGTTGGGGTTCAATTGTTGGGTTAAGATTGTGGATTATGAATTTTTGGTGTATAATCAATGGGAAATTTGGAATAAAAAGTGGTGGTGTGAGAAGTTTTAATTCTTCTTGAAAACCTTAATTTTTCTTGAAAACCCTAAGTTGATTCGTGATGGTAATTAATGATTTTGCCCAAATTCAAAGTAGATTCATGAAATTGAGAAATTAAATTGTATATATACAAGTTTAATTGAATTTTGGAAGTGTTTGAAAATTATGTTAAAAATTAGCGATTGAACCTTTATTATGGATGTTGTAAATCATGCTATAATATGAAATGAAATTTGGGGAAAAAGATTTGTTAATGATATGGATGGCATGAGACGTGGGATGAAAAGATGAAATGGGGATTTAAGAGTTCACCTTGAATTATGTTGAATCACATTTAGTGGTGTTGAATTGAATCATGTTGAATATTGTTGATTATGTTGAATTGTGTTGAATTAAGTTGAGTTGTGTTGGGTTGTATTGAGTTTGGGTTTATATTTGGAAAGGAAAAAAAAATATTTGAATCAAAGTGGATCAAAGTGTTATTTTGTATAAATAATTGAAATTGGATCAAAGTGTTATTTTGTATAAATAATTGAAATTGTCATTATAAATGTGAAATCGGAGGATTTTTAATGATGATGGTGGAGCTTGATATGCATTATCACTCCCATATGAGATTTGGAAAAAACGTATCCTTAAAGAAATTTATTTATCGGTTTTGTTTTGGGTTATCGGTGAAGGATAGCTATGATTGTTGTAGAAATTACATGTTGATTAGGAAAACTGGACTATTTATAAATCATGCATATCATGGAGCATGCAATGGATTTTGAGGATTTAAACTGTATGTTTGGAAAGAGATTTTGGAAATTCTTGTGTTATGTTTTAAGTGTACTTGTTTTATTTTGAAAATCATGTTTTGGATCACATGTATTGTGCTAGCTGAAAAGAGTCAATAATATGATAAGTCTGAGAAATGGTTGTCATTGAATATGACTGTATATTTTAATATATTGTCCATGTATGATTGTTTGGGAGGAGAAAGGAGATGTACTCCATGTGTGATTATGTGATTAAATACATTGTATATGTACGTTTGTTTGGGAGGAAAAAGGGGATGGACTCCATTATAACTAAGTTGGCCGGAGTGTCTTGGGTGAAAGTCCCAAAATTTATACATGGGTGCCGATCCCGCCAACGAAATTTTTGTAAAATGGCAGTTGAAGTGTTTATGTGTATTTTGTATGATTGGAAAAAAAAAACCACTGAGTTGTAGTCTCAGTTTAGTTGTTGTGAAATAATGAAATTGACTCATGAATTAAGAAGAATAAATGAATTGAAAATGAATTGAAGGAAAATGGATTAAGGATTGAAATTGGCATCATGTGGGTAATTGGTTTAGGGGCTAGTGATGATGAACTCAATGGATTTCTTGTGACAAAAGGGAAGATTATGAGTTTTGTTTTGTAAGTAATTGGGAAATTGAATTAAAAAGAGGTTTGTAATTCTTGTGTTATGTTGAACTCTAATCCTTTGGATTTTGATGTTATGGAGTATGGTAATTGGAAAGGGAAATGAAATGTGTAATATTAGAATGGAAATGAAATGTGGAATATTAAAATGGAAACGAAATGAGGAATAATTTGGAATTGGGTTGATAAATTTAAGATGATGTTCTTCCTTAAGTGTACTTGTTTTCAAAGAGAATCTATGGCTTCCTAATGATGAGAGACTACATTTATGGTAGAGAGCTTTCTTAATGGTTCAAGTGAAATTTTAAGAAAAGATACTTTTTGTATAATATTTTGAATTTACAAAGTGTCACCTTACTATATGGTATCACTCTGTATGCATGATCATTTCTATCTATGTGTTAGCTATTGTTGTAGACCTATGAGATTCCTACTGGGCATTAGTGCTCACCCCTCGTTGTTTTATTCTTTTTTGAGGAAGAGAATTTCGGATTCATTAGTTGAAGAGTATGGATTCCATGTACCTTATGTATATAATTTTAGCATAGATGTTAAAGGAATGAAAAATGTATCACGTGGTTTGTAATTATTTATTTGTAGCCTCACGACAGAAGCTTGGCATGTATTATTACATTGTTGTTTTCAATGAGAGAGAGAACATGTATTGTTATGTTTCTATGACCCAAGGGTAATAGATATATATATATATATATATATAGATATATAAATGGACCTAAATTACAGGCTTTGGTAATGTTTCCGATTAATTAAAATGTTGGGGCTTGTGTTAGCTTAGTTCAAGCCAATTACCATATTAGCTTGACAGAGGGGTTAGCCTCCCCTCCTTGTGTCTTGCTTCCATGCCTAGTTAGCTTCACATATTAGCTTGATTTTGTAACTTATGTTAGCTTAGTTCAAGCATGTTTTAGGCTCTGTTTTTACATGTTTCAACTCTGTTTTGAGTTGGTTAGAGCATTTGTTGCTTGCTTTTTGTACTTGTAGTGCAATTGTGCTTACTAGTCTAGTATGCATAATGGTTTAGCCTATTTTTCTAGCTTGTGTTAGCTTAACTTCAGCGTGTTTTAGCTACTACTTTTGCCTACTTTAACTCTGTTTTGGGTTGGTTAAGTCCTTCGAGGCTTGTATTGCATGGCTATAATGTAATGCTCTTCACTAGCTCATTGTTTTGAGGCTTTAAGCATAAAGTGTTTGAGTGGCTTGCATGTTATAGCATCATGTTACATATGATTTCAGTGTATATAGCTTTGTCACACTCTCACTTATTTCACTCTTTCATTGCTTTTGAGAGTTGTGTTTTGAATCTTGTTTGCAAGTTAACATGTGAGCATGTTTTTCTAGCCTTTTGTGCTTCAATCTTAGCATGTTTTAGCCACTGTTTTGGCATGTTTTAACTCTATCCAGAGCTAGTTTGGTCAATTGAGCTTTGTGTTGCATGCTTATAGTGTTGTGATCTTCACTAGTTTGATGCTTTAGGCTCTCAAGCATCACTTGCATGAGTTGCTTGCATGATTTAGTGTCTTTTTGCATGCCATATTAGCACTGAAAAGTCTGCAATCTCCCTCTATTCTTCACTTTTTACTTTGTTTTGAAAGTGGTCTTGAGCTCCTTGTTGGCTTGAGTGTGGGATTGAGGCTCTCATGCCTAATGGTTTTAATCCTCTCTTGAGGGTTCCTCCTAACCAACAACATGAGACCTCTTTCATGCTCAAGGTACTTGTGGCTTAGACCTCTTTCTAATTAGAGGACTCTCACTTTGAGACTTAACTGGTTAAAGGACTAATTGGTAATATAAAATGTGTAAATAAAACATGACAAGTAAAACTTGAGCAAGTTAAGCATGTTGTATTGCATTGCATGTGTTTGGATCGAACGTTAATCCAAACACAAGGAAAATGGGACGTTTCAAACTCGAAATGATGAAACGTGCCACTTTTCTTGGTCACCGTCACCCTTGATCGTGCATGATAAGGTGGAGGTCCTTCAAGTCTTATTTGTGCATTCATTGACTTTTGTACAAGCTTGGTTTTCTAGCCATCATGCATTGAAAATGCTTAGTTGATGGTTTGAGAGCCAAGAGCTACACTCCTTTGAGCTTGAGAAATGATGAGTATAGCAGTACATACATTCCTTGAAAATGCTTTGTTTTGCCTCTGTTGCTCTCTGTTGCAACAAAAGTAGAAGTCCAAAAATGGGGAGTGGCTGACCGGCCACTTGCAGTAGCCAACTGGCTACTTAAACTAGCCGACTGGCCAGTTAAGGTGGCCGATAGCCGCTTTTTGTGGCCGACCGGCCACCAGTGAAGTTTTGTGCAAATGTGTTCCTATGTTAGAGCAGAGGCAATTTGGAAGTTTGTGCAATTTTCCAAGATCAAATGAGTGCAAACAGAGGCATCCGATGGCAAGGCAAGAGCATTTTTGGGAGGAAGCAACCGAGCATGCATGCATCCCTCGTCCATCGAGACCGTTTAAATTGCTTTACTAGTTAGTTAGGGTAGCTAATCATTCAATTCGTTTTGTAATATTTTAATTAGCTTAGCATAGCTAGTTATTCAGTTGTGTTGTAGTAATTAATTAGCTAAAATAGTTAATTAATTCGTTTTGTAATAATTATCTTAGCTTAGTGTAGCTTAGCTTATTTATTCGGACCCTCCTTCGTGAGAGCATAATGTTGTAATAAGTGTGCGTGTGTGTGTGCATGTCTTCCAACCCCACGTCTTTCTCCCTTTTATTTATCCACTTTCGATGGTTAGATTAGGGATCATATTTCAATTAGCATACCTTATGCTTGCATGTTTGCATCATTCATTTGTCTTGCATACACCAGGCTCGGCGCATCATTCAAACTGCATTGCAATTTCAATACACTGACTTGAATACGTGTTTAAAAGCATGTTATCAAAGTGTTGCAAATACCATGATTAGGTAGCCGAGCCTATTCAGTTGCATTATTGCATGTGTTGCATTAGGCATCTTGTATAGTTAGGATCATGTATATTTCTAACTAGCTTTTGTTTTGGCTTGGAGTACACTGTAAGTTTTACGCTTTAGCATACTTGCATGAGTGTGAGTGTGAGTGTTTCCATGATAGCATGCTTGCTATGAGGCTATTTGCTTATTTGATAAACTGCATGAATGCTTGTGGATGAAGGCTTTGTTGTTTGATTTGGAACTATTCAATGAATGTATGTTTTGAGCCCACTTTCCGAAGTGGCAAATCATGTTTTTAAGCCCACCTGAGGTGGCAAATCCGTGTTTTGGCCCACTTGAGGGTGGCAACTTCAAACCATTTTCGAAAACAAACATGAGTTGTTTTGTTCCAATTCTTGCGATTTAGTCTATACTTGCTTGTGTGAGCGTCACGTAGTAAAGTTAGATAATAACCGAAATAAGAATACATGTGTTTATAAAACAACATATCATGCTTAGTAGAGGCCGATCCTTTGATCGAAAAAGCGGGGGTGCTCATTTCATGACCTTCCCCCCCTCGTACCCAAGTTCCCGAGCCGAGGCAACTTTGGTGATGACGGACACGTGGCCTTTGGTACGAGTCAGAGTTTCCTAAATTTCCCCAAAATAAAATAATTAGGTGTTGACTCTGTAATCTGGCAAAGCAGTCCATTTTTGGCGTTTTTTGATTCAAAATCAATTTTCCAAAACAATTTGCCGGATTTGGACTCTTTGGTGTTTATCAATCTCACATTGCACTTTGTGAGATTAGATTCAGAACCGTGATAGGAGTCCAAACTGTAAGACAAATTCGAGCCTCTCCGAAAGGGTGGGCACGAAGAAAGTCGAGTCTACATTCACTTTTTCCTTTTTTTTTCGCGATGTGGGATTGTAAAATAAAAGTCAAATACAAGCTAACTAATGGAGATTTTCTTAATTGTTTAAAATTAAGAAAATTCAATAATTTATATAAATTGGAACAAAAGATTCACTTTATGTAAATGAAACAATTCAATTTTTTCTTTTTCCCCCGATTTAGGATTGTAAAATAAAAGGCAAATGAAAGCTAGCTAATGAGAATTTTCTTAATTATTTAAAATTAAGAAAATTCAATAATTTTAGAATGAGGGTTTGGAGTTTCTAGAAGGCTTCTCCCTCAAAACCCCCTTTATAGGATTCAGTTTATATAAGTGAAATAACTCACTTTTTCTTTATTTATATAAGTGAAACAACTCACTTTTTCTTTCTTTTCTCAATGGGGGATTGTAATTATTTTAAAGTTAAATATTATGAGAGTTTCAAAATCTGTAACGCCCTTAAAATAAAATATAGGTAAATCATTCATAAGATCCTTAAATATAGAAGAGATGTTATATTTTCATTCATCAGAGTCTTCTTTACAAAAGATATTACAGATTATCAACAAAACAAATGCCCTACGGGCTTACAACTTTCCAAGTCAACACTTGGTTACAACAAAAGAAGAGTTCTAACTCTATTACACGTAAAGCCCTCGGCTTGAATTTACATTGAACGCAAACACAATATGCAAAAAGAAGCCTTCAGCCCCTAGACCTCCCAAGCTATGTCCTTGGAGGCAGCATGCCACCTGTACCTGAAAATGGTGTCCCAAGTAGTGTGAGCCAAAGCACAGTAGAGATAATATATGAGAATCAACTAAGACATGAGCATCAGATAAAGGTGCAACATTCTTAACCACTATGTATTTTTTTCAAGATCAGTTAATATAAATAGTCAATATGTCATGTCATTTCCATTTTTCCCATGTCGGGTAAATCAATTTGTCAAGTTCATTATCATCAAAACAACCAATATGAGACTATAACTCAATGGTTCACAATTCAATACATTCATCACTTCAACACTTCAATATCTTGCCATTTTACGAAACCACGTCGAGGGAACCAGCATCCATACATATATAAAAGATTTCGGGATTTTCACCCTGGACACTCCGGCCAACTTAATTATCAATGGGGTCCATCCCCTATCTCCTCCCACATAATGGAGTACATCCCCTATCTCCTCCCAAATAAAGATACATATACAATGTATTCAAACACGTCATATACAATGACCAACCAAATCACATATTCAATGGTTTAATCTAATCGTCATATTCAATGACATAATCCAATTGATTAGTTCCAATTTGCCTAATCATCATGCATTTTCTATAACAATCATAGCTATCCTCCACCGATAGCCCAAAACAGATATTTCTAAACAGATAAATAAATCTGTCAACAGATAAATTATCAACTTTTCATAGGTGTGTGATTTATCAAATCTAATTACACCATTCAATCACATTTTTCCCCAATTTCATAATTCCCAAACCAATTTCATTGTTTACAAAAATAGTTGTTTCAACTCAACTTAGGGCCATATTTCCCCTACTCCAAGACATCAACCCATAGGTATAAATCCCACCATTTATACAAAATGACAAATATCTAGGTTAAAACTCATATTAACGAGCAGAACATCCCTACCTCAAGTGTAGAAGTTCAAAGGAGAAGAAGAGAGAAACCCAAAGATGCTCCAAATCCCACATTTTTTGGATCAAAAGGAAGCCCACGCAATGCTCTAGCTTTTTAACAAAGGGAGTAGGGTAGAATGACCCTAGAACATGGAGTATTTGTAGAGAGAATTTTAGAGAGAGGGACTGCCGATCTAGGGTTTTGAAGAAGGAAGAAGGTCAAAAATTGTGTAATTCGTCTTTGCTGCAAACTGATATATGCGAAGCTCGCTCGAGCGAAGGACTTGTCGCTCAAGCAACCAAACTCAACAAGTTGACTCACTCAAGCGCAAGAAGTGTCGCTCGAGCACACAATGCAAAGCTTCAGGTCTGCCACAAAGGCATACGTATGCTTGAGCGCAAGAAGTCTCGCTTGAGCGAAGAAATGATTCCACAAGGCTTGCTCGAGCACAAGAACTCTCGCTTTGCGAAGAACACCAACCTTTAGGTCTTATAGAGACGCAGACGCACGCTTGAGCACAAGAAACCTCGCTCGAGCGAAGGGACAAATAACACAAGCCTCGCTCGAGCGCAAGAAAACTTGCTCAAGCAAAAGTTGCATCTGAGAAGAAAACTAAAGACCCTTAATCCTCGCTCGAGCTCAAGAACCCTCGCTCGAGCGAAGAAGCAAATACCCAAGGCTCGCTCGAGTGCAAAAAGCCTCGCTCGAGCGAAGAAGCCAAAATCTGGGAAACAACCACTTGCATTAACTCAACACCAACCTGTTCCAAACTTACCCAACACAACCCAAAACTCAATTTCATACAAAATTATTTTTAAACGGAGGAAACAAGACATAGCCGACAATATACCACCACGGAACCCGAGTCTGGAACACAATAAAGGTCAGGGTAAAACCTAGAGTGCTATAAAATCTCATAAAAAATTATTTTTAAAATCAAAACGTCTATGTGAGATTGTAAAGTAAAAGTTAAATGAAAGCTAGCCAATTGCTTAGAATTAAGAAGAAAAAAAATGAGTATGAGATATTAATCGTAAGGTTTTTCACTAAAAATCTCCTTTTGGTTATATAAATGGGAGCATAAGATTCACTTTATGTAAGTGAAACAATTCTCTTTTTCTTTCTTTTTTCGATGTGGGATTGTAAAATAAAAAATAAATGAAAGCTGACCAATGGAAATTTTATTAATTGTTTAAAATTAAGAAAATTCAATTATTTTAGAATAAGGGTTTGGAGCTCCTAGAAGGCTTCTTTCTAAAACTCCATTTCCCTTATATATTATATAGATAGAATATATAGTGAAACAAACTTTGTTTTTCTTCTTCTCCTGGTGTGGGATTATAAAATAAATCATAAATTAATTAGAGTTTTATTTTTATATAGTTAAATAGAAGTTAACCAACAATTTTTTTTTAATTATTTAAAATTAATAAAATCACCATGAGAAATAGCAATTAAACCGGCAAATCAGTCAAACCCAAAAATGGTTCAACCTTATTGGTTAGGTCAAATGACTAGCCAACATATACAAAAATTAATTAATTAAAATTTTTAAATGTTATTTTAGTTTTAAAATTTGAACTGTCTTGAATTGAAATATACACAATACTACACTATTAAGATTCACTTTATATTAGTGAAACAACTCACTTTTCTTTTTCTTTTTCTTTTTCTTTTTTTCTTTTTTTGATGTGGGATTATAAAATAAAAGTTAACAATTATTTGGAAGGAAAGTTTATTTTTAATCAAGCAATCTTAGTCTTTCAATCTTTAAGCAGATCAATCTTTAGTTTATTTTGATTCAAGCAAATCTAATCAATATATTCTGATAAAATTACTAAAATTGCAGTTAAACTAACAAATCAATCAAATCAAAAATGATTTAGCCTAATCGGCTTGGTCATAATTAATTAATTAAAACTTTTAAAATTTAAACTATATTGAATTGAAACATGCACAACACTACAATATTAAATGGGATGGCAATATATGATTCACTTTATATGAGTAAAATAACTCACTTTTTTTTCTTCTTCTTTTCCCGATGTGGGATTATCAAATAAAAGCTAGCCAATGGAGATTTTCTTAATTATTTAAAATTAAAAAAAAATCAAGAAAATTATTATGAGATATTGAAACTCTCACAAGACTCCTCACTAAATGGGATGGGAGTATAAGATTTCCTTTTTTCGATATGGGATTAACAAATAAAAGCTAGCCAATGAAGATTTTCTTAATTGTTTAAAATTAAGAAAATCAAGAAAATTAGTATGAGATATTGAACCTCCCACAAGGCTCCTCACTAAAACTCTCCTTCAAGAAAATTAGTATGAGATATTGAAACTCTCACTAGGCTCCTTACTAAATGAGATGAGAGTATAAGATTCCATTTATATGAGTAAAATAACTCTCTTTCCCCCCCCCCCCTTATCTTCCCGATGTGGGATTATCAAATAAAAGTTAACCAATGGAGATTTTCTTAATTAAGAAAATCAAGAAAATTAGTATGAGATATTGAAACTCTCACAAGGCTCCTCACTAAAAACCTCATTTTTCTTATATAATATATTTGTTGTAATAATCCTCCCTATTTGGAGGTTGTGTCCTTTCTTTGTGAGGGTCTTTCTCCTCCTCTATGGAGGCTAGGATTATTTCTTCTATGAAAGTTTGGTATCTCCTTATGAGATTTTTTCTTACCACTGTACGAGATTAATATGATTTTTTTTTCAATTTTGCAATGAAGATTTTCTTCCCCAGTAAAGTGAGGCATTTTAGTTGAAAGGTCCTCAACAGATAGAAGTAAGTCCTTTGTAAAAATCCACAAGCTAAGTGAAGCTTGGTGGTGCATTGATTCATATTGAAGAAATTCTCATGGAGGCATCTTCAGGAGTGGACGTAGGCCGATGAGCCGAACCATTATAAATCCTTGTGTTTGAGCTCTTCTTTCCTTCTCCTTTATTTTCTGTGTATTAATTGATTATCTGCTGCATTTACTTACTTAGTCATTTGAAATCTAATTTTTGGTCATATTTTTTTAACTACTCAATTCACCCCCCTCTTGGGTTGCCTTCCTGTGTAACAATTGATATCAGAGTCTCGTCTCTAGTATTGTGACTTATTCGTCTTAGAATGATCTATGGCAACTCCTAGCTCCTCTCTTCCTGAAGGTCAAGCCTTAAATAGACGACCCTTTTTCAATGACACAAATTTTAATTGTTGAAAAACCCATATGATTATGCATATCCAAACTATCGACTATGAGGTGTGGAAAATCATCTGTGACGGTCCCAAAGTTCCCACCAAAACATAGATGGTCTGATAGTTCCCGAACTTAAGAGTGAATGGACTAGTGTTGATTACAAAGATATTTAAGCCAATGTCAAAGCTGTTAATATGTTGTATTGTGCACTTGATGTTACTGAGTTCAACAGAATATGCACTTTCACAACAACAAAAGAAATTTGGAATAAACTTATTATAACTCATGAGGGAACTACTCAAGTCAAAGAATCTAGAATTAGTTTGCTTGTTCACAACTATGAGCTCTTCAAGATGAAACCTGATGAAAATATATCTCAAATGTTCACCCGCTTTACAGATATTATAAATAGTCTAAAATCTCTTGAGAAGACTTATACTAATGCAGAAGTTGTCAAAAAAGTCCTCAGGTCATTGCCAAAAAATTGGGAAAACAAAGTTATTACAATGATAGAAGCAACAGACTTATCAACATTAAGATTTGATGAGTTAATGAGATCTCTCCTAACCCATGAGCTCACTATGTAAGAAGGAAAAGAAGAAGAAGACTAGAATAAGAAGAAATGAATAGCCTTCAAGTCTACCTCAAAATTTCAAGAGGAAAAAGAAGATGCTTCAAAGGAAGATGAATAAATGACATTCATTACGAAGAGGTTCAAAAGGTTTGTAAAAAAAGAAACAAGATGTAATGAAGTTCTTTAGAAACGACTTCAACAAAGATTTTCAAAAAGGTGAAAATCATAAAAAATCTGAAGTTACCTGCTATGAATGCAACAAACTGGGACACTACAAATTGAAATGTCCGGAGCTCAAGAAACAATTCAAGAAGGACAAGAAGAAAGCCATGATTGAAGAATGAGGAGAAGACAGCGACGACAACGACTCAAAAACTGAAATTTGCAAAAATGAAGTTGCTAATCTATGCTTGATGGCACTTGAAGATGAAAATGATGTAAACAATGAATCCTTTACTTTTGATGAATCACAAAATGCCTTTGATAAATTGCATGCTGAATTTAAAAAATTGAGTGTGAAAAGTAATTGTCAAAAGAAAATGATTTCGAGTTTATCATAAGAAAAGGAATCCTTGACTTCTAAGATCAATACTTTAGAAAATGAAGTCTTAACAATGGAAAAGGAAAAAGAATTTTCAACTGAAAAAGAATCTTCCATTTTTGAAAAGAAAGTAGATGATTTGCAAAAAGAAAATGAAATTCTAAAAAAGGAGAAAATTGTTTTAAATGATAACATAGAAGATTTAAAAAATGTTCTTTTGAAATTTACTCAAAGGTAGATACCTTAGATAAAATTCTCAAAAGTCAAACTTAAACCTATGGAAGAATGAGGATTGGATATAAACCTTTTTCAGAAGCATAAAAATTCAAAAAAACCTTTGTTCATGCTTCATCTAATCACTCTAATCTCACATATCATTATTGTGGGAACAAATGTCACATCTCTCCTTCATGTCCTCTTAAGAGAAACTCATTTGTTAGAATGAAATAGGAGTCGGTTCCCAAAAACAATTCAAATCCTAACTCTTATGGACCCAAGAAAGAATGGGTACCAAAAGGCCAACAAAAATCTAATTTTTGCAGGTGTGCTTTACGTCAAAATCCAGCAACAACTGATGGTACCTCGACAGTGCATGCTCAAGGCATACGACCGGCGATAAAGTAATGTTCTCAACCCTTAAATCCAAAGAAGGAGGTCACGTAACCTTCAGAGACAATAGCAAGGGAAAAATCATTGGCGTAGGTAGTGTTAGTAAAACTTCTTCACCCATTATCGAGAATGTGTTGCTTGTTGAAGGATTGAAACATAACTTGCTTGGTATTAGCCAAACGTATGATAAAGATAATCATGTCACGTTTGAAAAATCTCACTGCACCATTAAAAATTCCACTGATAATAAAGTGCTTTTTGTTGGTCACAGGCATGAAAATGTGTATGTATTTGATTTGCATAGTTTATCTCCTAATCGTGATGTTAAGTGCTTATCTGCTATTAACGAATCCGGTTGGTTATGGCATAGAATGTTAGGACATGCCCATATGGACTTCCTTTCAAAACTTTCAAAATTTGATTTAGTTATTGGTTTACCAAAAATTGATTTTGAAAAAGATAGACTTTGTGATTCTTGTCAACAAGGAAAACAAACAAGAGTTTCTTCCAAATCCAAAAATATTATTTCCACATCTAGACCTCTTCAATTGCTGCGTATTGACTTGCTTGGACCATCTAGAACTTTAAGTCTTAATGGTAAATCTTATTGTCCTGTTTGTATGGATGATTATACTAGATTTACTTGGGTGATTTTGGGTGGCTTTCTTGGTACACAAAAGTGATACTTTCTCTGCATTTTCAACTCTTTGTAAACGTATTCAAAATGTGACCAGTCTTGCTATTCGTAGCATAGAAGTGATCATGGTAGAGAATTTGATAATGACGAGCTTATTCTATTTTGTAATGAGCATGGCATTGATCATAATTTTTCTGCTCCTCGAACTCCTCAACAAAATGGTGTGGTTGAAGGGAAAAACAGAGTTCTTGAGGAAATGGTTCGTACTATGCTTTGTGAAAATGATTTGCCGAGATATTTTTGGGCGAAAGCTGTTAATATAGCTTGCTATGTTATTAATCGTGCCATGATTAGACTCATACTTAAAAAAACACCATATGAATTGTGGAAAGGTAGAAAACCTAACATTGGTCATTTGCATGCATTTGGTTGTAAATGTTTTGTACTCAATAACAATAAAGAAAATCTTAGGAAGTTTAATGTTAAATCTGATGAAGCTGTGTTTCTTGGCTATGCAAATTCTAGTAAAGTTGATCATGTCTTTAATAAAAGAACTTTATCGTTGAAGAATTTGTACACATTGCTTTTGATGAATCTAACTATTATGCTTCCAAGAATATTGTTAGTGATGATGTTGCAGATTCTAATCCAAGAATAGAAGGCATTTACTTATTAGAAAATGATAAACTTCATTATTCAGAACCCAATGTTGAAGTCTCTATGGAAGATCTCCAAAAAGAGCATGCCCATCCAGCGAAGGAAAATGATCTACCCAAAGAATAGAAGTATGCTCATGGACATCCCAAAGATCTCATTATACGAGATGTCACACAAGGTGTAAGAACTTGTTCTTTTATTCATAATGTTTGTGGTAATTTAGCTTTTATTTCTCAAATTGAGCCAAAAAAAATTTCTGAGGCTGAACATGATGAAAACTAGATTTTTGCTATGCAAGAAGGGTTAAATCAGTTTGAAAGAAATGAAGTTTGTTTTTTGACTCCTTGTCCTAAGGATCATTTCGTATTGGAACTAAATGGGTTTTTCAAAACAAAATGGATAAATCCAATGTTGTTACTCGAAACAAAGCTAGACTTGTAGCACAAGGTTATAACCAAGAAGAGGGCATAGATTTTGATGAAACTTTTGCACCCGTTACTCATCTTGAAGCCATTCGCATGTTGCTTGCATTTGCATGTTTTAAAGATTTTAAACTTTTCCAAATGGATGTGAAAAGTTCTTTTCTAAAATGTTTCATTTCGGAGGAAGTGTATGTTGAACAACCTCCCAGTTTTGAAAATCACAAACACCCGGACCACATTTTTAAACTTTCAAAAGCTTTGTATAGTTTGAAACAAGCTCCTAGAGCTTGGTATGAACGCTTGAGAAATTTTCTTATTAAAAAAGATTTTTCTCACTGCAAAATTGATACCACTCTCTTTATAAAAACCAAAAATAATGATATGCTTATTGTTCAAATTTATGTTGATGATATCATATTCGGTGCTACTAATGAATCTTTGTGGAAGGATTTTGCTAAGGATATGTAGGATGAATTTGAAATGAGTATGATGGGAGAGTTGACATACTTTCTCGGATTACAAATAAAACAAACCCAAGATGGAATCCATTTGTCTCAAGCCAAATATATCAAGGATCTCCTCAGAAGGTTTGAAATGGACTTTTCCAAACCTGCAGTAACTCCCATGAGCACATCGATTAAAATCGACAAAGATGAGCAAGGTAAATAGGTAAACGAAAAGAAATATCGAGGCATGATTGGTTCCTTACTCTATCTAACTGCTAGTAGACCTGATATCATGTTTAGTATTTGTATGTGTACACGTTTTCAATCTGCTCCAAAAGAATCACACGTCACCGCAGTAAAATGCATTTTTAGATATCTTGTTGGTACTCCACATGGGTCTTTGGTACCCTAAAACAAATGCTTTTGATCTTTATGGCTACTTGGATGTTGACTTTGTGGGATGTAAACTTGACCAAAAAAAGCACTAGTGGCACTTGTCATTTCCTTGGAAACTCACTCGCTTCATGGTTTTGCAAAAAAAAAAATTATGTTGCTTTATCAACTGCTGAAGCAGAATACATTGTTGCCGTTAGTTGTTGTACTCAAATGTTTTGGATGAAACAACTACTTCTTGATTTTGGATTTCACTTTGATCACATTCCTATTAAATGCGATAACACTAGTGCAATTAATCTTTCAAAAAATCCAATACAGCATTCGCGCACTAAACACATTGAAATAAGGCATCACTTTCTACGAGATCATATACTTAAAGGTGACATTGAACTCAAATTTGTGCCTGCAAACCAACAATTGGCTGATATTTTTACCAAGCCTCTCAATGAGGAACAATTCCACTTTATTCGAACTGAGCTTGGCATGTTAAATATTTCCATGCAATGTTGAAATATGTGTTCCTATGCTTCAATGTGAAATTTTCTTTGAAAAACATTAGATTTGGTCTTTCAGGACCCTTTAGGGTCGACCCCCTGATCTATAGGGTCGACACCTTGTGAACTTGCTTCATCTTTTTTATTGTTAAGGGTCGACACCCTTCTTTGCTGGTGTCGACACCAGTTGGTTTTTGGTTCACTGCTTTTTAGGGTCGACACCTCTCTTCGAAGGTGTTGACACTTGAGGATTCTGTTTTTTAGTGTCGACCTCTCTTTATCTTAAGGGTTGACACCTGCCTTTGGCTAAGGCTTTGTCGCGCGACCTCTTCAACTTTTAATGGTTGACCCCTCTCTTCACGAGGGTTGACACCTTCTCGAGGGTATATATACCCAGTGACCCTTCTTTTTTCTCTTCCGACACCACTCAAAATCCTAGCCCTAGTCCTTTTCCTATTCCGGCGGCTCCCACCGTCAATTCCCATTCCAATCTTCATTTGTTTATCTCGTGACATCTTTTCTTCATCATTCATGGATCCAAAAGCCTCTCCCTCTTATCCAACAAGGAAATGACCTTGCACCTTTACCTCTTCCACCGCCATCGTTGCGACTCCTTATGTTCTTTGATTCAAGAACAATGACTGCAAATTTGCCTTCAAAAAAAACTTTAATATGCGTAAGGTACTCTTTGGTTACACTATTGACATTGCCTTCCTTGAAAAACATTTCATTCTTGTCAAAGCGTGGTTTGATAATAAAAAATGGTCTTCTCTTTTAAAACTTGACTGTGATGTTTATCCCACCCTTATTAAAGAGTTCTTTGTCAATCTCTCATATGATGAGGAATCTTTTCCTCATACATTAGACTGTTTTGTAAAAGGTGTCTCTCTCAGTCTGAAACCCTCTGTTATTGACTTCATTTAAAAAAACCACAAATGATGGTCATAGAGTCACTCCATTTGTTGCCATTAAACCTCCAACCTATTCTCATCTCACTGGTCTCCAATTTTTAATAAATAACCCTGACCTAGATCATCATATTACTATCTCTGGCAAGGATCTTGCCCTTGAAATGAGACTTTTACATCATATTTTCACACACAGTATCATTCCTCGGTCAGGTCATTTTGATGCTGTTACTTATGGTTACACATATCCTGTCTAGGCCTTATCCACTGGTTTTCTCACAAATTTTGGGTTTTTAGTGTGTCATTGTATTATCAATGTACACAAACAAAACAATCAAGCCCTTCCTTATGGGATGATTTTTACAAAAGTTTTCAAACATTTTAAAATCGATCTTAAAAGTGAGGAAAAAGTTCCAAGAGATCCTTCTTGTTATGGGTCTGAAACACTGAGCCACATGGGGTATTCCTTGATCAACAATGTCTGGACGAAGACCAAAAAAAACCTGGTTCTTCCCCTAGTCTCTCTACTCCTGGCTCTACCCTTTCCAGTCCTTTTTCCCTTCATTTCTCTACCCTTGGTCCTTCTACTCCACCACCTCCATCTCACCTCTCTTTTCTTTCTCTCAAAATAGATCATCTTGACTCCTTGGTTCAAGGTCCTTTATTGGATTGGGATTGCTGCACTGAATTCGAGGCTTAACAACCTTACCTTGCATTTCCAATCCATTCCTACTTCAGACATTCCATCATCATCCCACTATGCTCCTACTTTATCCTCCTCTGCCAATGAACAAAAGATGGATCAGTTGGCCTCCATGGTCCAACAACTTCACTCTCAGCAAGTAGAGATGCAACATGTTATTGATCGAATAAAGATCCAGCAGGCCCAGGCTATTGAAGTTGCCAAAACAAGTGTGGAAAACATGGTGATTGCAATGTATGGAATCAAAGACTCCAATGAAGAATTTCGCCAAATATTTCAGCAACGTTGGGATGACGATCTGGGTGAACAAATTCACAAATTCATGTTGTGGTTCGCACAAGGTTGGAAAGAAGCAACACCCTATTGGCCCCGCAATCCTCCCCCGTTTCGCTAAGCTCTACCCACTCTTTTTTCTGATGACAAAGGAGGAGAAAAATGTTACATGTTATCTCCTTCATAACTAATAGTTTTTTGTAACTGATAGTTTTTTGAAACACCGAGAAAACTTAAGAAATTTTTAGATACTGTCCTGTTATATATTTTGCACAGTTAGTATGTCACAAAAGGGAAGAAGAAATGATATATATGCGTGCTTTGGTAAAAACACTTTTTGGTTACACAAGTTGGGAAGTTGATACATTGTGGCAATCTTTTTATGAATCTTGATATTTTTTTTATAGTATGAAATTTGTTGATATTTGTACTTAAGTGTTAGTTGTGATTGGTTGTAAATGTTTTTATATACACTAGCAACAACACACACACTTGGAGAGTTATGAAAATTGCTTTGTTAAAAAGAGCATGTGATTTCATTCAATGAAAATAAAATGTAGAAATTGATTTTACTGATGAATGTTTTAGTGCATACTGACAGGGAGAGCATGCTCTATATCAAGATTGCTTTATTGAAAATCTCCTTGACGTATATATTTCTCATTATTGTTTTGAAGTATCATTGTTTTGGCCATGAAGCCCTTTTTACAGGAGGAGTTTTCGATCTCAACTTCCAAATTATTTATTTTACAAAACTCCTTAAAAAACACTTCTTAATGCCTTTGTTTTGAAACTCAAACTTTGAAAACTTTTAATATATTTGTCATCATCAAAAAGGAGGAGATTGTTAGCCCCAAGGTTATTCAAATTTAAGTTCTTATTGATTTTGATTATCGACAAATATTTTGAACTTATTTTATTCAAAGTTTTCAAAATAATATTATACAATTGTGCTTCAATGTTTCTAAAAGATATATACTTCTATAGTGTTGTTTTCAAATAGTTTTTAGCCCCTCAAAACATGAAATTAGCACATGTACGCAAAACACTATTTATGCTTAAAACAGGTCCAAGGGTTGACACCAAGATAGCAAGGGTCGACACTAGAATGAAGTTCATAATGCCTAAGTGTTCCAGCTACAAGGGTCGACACCAAGACAGTAAGGGTCGACACTAAATTTCATAACTCATTCCAGCTGCAAGGGTCGACACCAAGATAACAAGGGTCGCCACCAAGACAGCAAAGGTCGACACTAAAATTCAGAACATAATCCAGCAGTAAGGGTTGACACCAAGACACCAAGACAGCAAAGGGTCGGCACTAAATTTCAGAACACAATCCAGCAGCAAGGGTTGACACCAAGAATGACAAGGGTCGACACTAAAACTCAGCAAACAAAGTTCAGACCTCGAGTAAACAAAAAAGTCGACACCTAGTTACGAAAGGGTCGACACCAGGTACACCTAGAAAGTAATTCAGAGACGAAAAGAGAGCAAAGGGTCGACACCCAATCTATAGGGGTTGACACCCATAAATCTGGGTTTAAAAAAAATCTAGCTACCCAATCAAATCTAGACTGACACAGCTCATTTCTTAGTCACTTTTTCTGATCTATGTGTAGAATAAGTCATCATACACCTATGCTCTGATCAATATAGCTAGAAGATATCTTCCATGATTTGCTCCAATGGCTAGAATATTCAAATCTGCTTCTCTCCAACAGCTAGAAGCCATTAATGCTATAAAGAAGAAGCTCTCTATGTTCAAAAGACGCAACTCCTCAACACAAGAACACCAAAGCATTCAAAAGCTTTTAATATACTTCGTTGTACTTCCATTGTTATATCTGGGTGAGTCTTAAATTCCCTTTGAGCTTACATTTTCATATCCATCTTTTGAGAGAAAATTTGTAAAAGAGGACAGTTGTACCACTGATTCATATTCCTTATTTTCTGAGTGAAACACTTGTAAAGTGAGGCATTCTAGTTGAGAGGTCCTCAACAGATAGAAGTAAATCCGTTATAAAAATCCACAAGCTAAGTAAAGCTTGGTGGTGCATTGATTCATAGTGAATAAATTCTCAAGGAGGTATCTTGAGAGTGGACGTAGGCCGGTGAGACGAACTACTATAAATCCTTGTGTTTGAGCTCTTCTTTCCTTCTCCTTTATTTTTCGTGTATTAATTGATTGTCTATTGCATTTACTCACTTAGTCATTTGAAATCTATTTTCTGGTCATATTTTTTTTAATTACCCAATTCACCCTCCTCTTGGGTTACCTTCCTGTGTAACACCGATCTAAAAATAAATAAATATCACACACAATTTTAAGGAGTGGATTTGATTTTTTTATTTTATTTTAAATAAGATAAAATTAACACGACAGAAAGATAGTTTTAACATCATCTTCTCTAAACTCAAAATTAGATTAAGATGTTTATTAAAATTAAAGTAAATTAAAATATAATTAACAATTTATCTTAAAGATGAATTTAATTAATGATTGGTTTTAAAATATAGAATAAAATGAATAATATTTAAAATTTGATCTAAAATATAACTAAATAAAATTAGATTAAAAGATAGATATTAAAATAAATAATTAAGAATTTAAAATTAATTGTGACTTAAAATATAATTAAATTAAAATTAGATTAAAAATTAAAGAATTGCAATAAATAATTAAAAAAATATGATTAATTGTGATTTAATTGAATTAATGTTATAAATTATAAATTGTTTATGAAATAGGACAGAGAAAGGAAAAAGAAAGTATAAGGGTTGAAAGTATTAATTTAATTTCACAAATATATAGTTAACCATTATGTTTTAGTCTAAAATCACATGGGTGAGGCTTTCTTACAATATTTGAACCATAAAAAGTAACGTATTCGAAGTTTAAGTGACAATGTATTCGTAGTTTAAATTACAAGAGAATAAAATAAATTTTACATTTTTTTTGTTGCGTGAATTTAGCTTTATGGATTTCTGTATTTTCTCTACAAACGTTACCGATGTTGAGAAATTTAGGAGAATTGAATATTGATGAAAGAGTGATTATTTGGTTTAGTAAATTTTGTTACAAAAAATTTAAAAAATATACTTTTCGCGACAAATTTAAAAAATGTCCCTAATAAATAGTATACTTTTAGGAATAAAATAATTTCGTCCATTTACTTATTTTAGAGGAAAATTTTGGTCCCAAATGGATAAGAATTCAATATTAAATGTCCAATTTTGTCACAAAAATTTAAAACAAAAAACGATATTTTTTAAAACTAAAATATTCAGTTATTATAGCGATCCCGGATTTACCCTTGTTGTACAGTGATCCGGACATGTGTCCGTGGATATTGGTAGTTGATTATTATTTTGTTTATGTCCTTTTTTACTTTGTATTTGAGTTGTAGGATGTGTTGGGCAGGTTTGTTACAGGTTGGTTGAGTTTAGAAACCAAAACTAGCTGCCCAGATTTTGACCTGTCCGCTCGAGCGGGGGTTTTGGCGCTCGAGCGGGAATTGCACCCATCCAGCATTTCCTGTGCAGTGTTGGACGCTCGAGCGTGGAGTTGGCCGCTCGAGCGGGGTTGTATGAGTGTCGCTCGAGCGGGGAGTTGGAAGCTCGAGCGGAGACCTGGTTCTGTAAAAGTTCTGGGAGTGTGTATCTGCCGCTCGAGCGGGATTGTTGACGCTCGAGCGGGAGTCTGTGAGTGACGCTCGAGCGGGGCGAATGGGTTTAAGTTCTGAGTTTTGACTTTTCAAATCACTTTTTCACTTTCTCTTCTCTCTCCTACTTTTCCAAAAACACCATTGTTGAGCCTCTCACTCTAGAACTCTACCTTCTCTCTAGGTTTTGATCTAGTAGGAGTGATTTGCTCATCTTTGGCCTTTACAAAAAGGTTGTTGATCGTCGAGGGCTACTTTTTAATCTGAAAATTTCGGGTTTTGGAGCACGTTGGGTTTTGTCATCTTCTCCCTTGGGGCTCCGAATTTGAGGTAGGGATATCCTACTCCTCTCTATGGATTTTGTCTTTAAATTTTGGTATTTTGAGATGTTGGGGTTGGTTTGGAAATTTTGTGAAAGATTGGGGCTTTTGTGTTATTTTACAAAAGTTGGGGTTTTATTTATAATAAACCTAGATGCATGTTTGGTATAGAGAAATGGAATAAATGTTGAATCATTGATGAAAATGGGACCTAAGGGTTGAAATGGTAATTATGGAAAATGACCTAATTACATTATTTGATTAATTGGGATAATTAATTGTGAGAAATGAGAAAATGAAATGGAATTGTCGAGATTGGGAATGTATGGGGTTAAATGGTGTAGTTGAATTATCTATCACTCACCAAACTGAAATGTTGATTGAACCTCCATTTGTGCATTTATTTTCTGTTTAGAAATAACTGCTTTGGGCTATCGGTGGAGGATAGTCGTGATTGTTGTAGACAATGCATGATGATTAGGCAAACGAAAACTAATCAATGGAATGTGTCATGGAATTTGACGGTTGATAGAATACATTAACTATATGTATTGAGTGATTGTATATAGAACCAATGTGTATGTATACGTTATGTGTAGAGGAGGAGATGGGGGATGTACTCCGCGGTTTAGGGGAAGATAGGGGATGTACCTCTAAACCGGATAGTGTTGGGAGAAGATAGGGGATGAACTCCGTAGATATAGCTCATATGCTTGTCTAGAGAAGTGAAGATAGAGCTCATATGCTTATCTTTGTGAAGTGTGGATACAGCTTACATGCTTATCTGTGAATGTGGGATATTGTCGTTATACATATCTGTTGAGAATGTGGATACAACTTATATGCTTATCTGTGAATGTGGGATATAGTTTTTATACATATCTGTTGAAATGATGATAGAGCTGACATGCTTATCTGTTGAAAAAGGGAAAATGAAAAGTAACTTGGACTCATAAGTCGTATGACATAAATATGTGATTTATGTGAATGTATCATTGTTGGCTATCAATTGCTAATCTTTTAGTCATTGTTCATGGTTGGTTTAGTGTATTTCTACTGGGCTGTGGCTCACCCTATATGGGAATATCATTTTCAGGTACAGGTAGCTTGCCACCTCCAAGGACATAGCTTGGGAGGCTAGAGGCGGACATACTTTTGTCGTTTTATTTTTGATGTATTACATGTAAATTCAAGCCAAGGGCTTAATGTGTAAATGAGTTAGTACTCTTTTGTTGTAACCAAGTGTTAACTTGGAAAGCTGTAAGCCCATAGGGCATTTTGCTTTTGTTGTTAACATGTGATACTTTTGTAATGAAACTCTGATGAATAGAAGAATGTGGTTATTTCATTTGTCAATGAATGTCTTAATTGATGGGTTTAATGTCATTATTTTGAGGGCGTTACAACTTGGTATCAGAGCGTGCTGGGTTCGAACACTTTGGGTACGTGGGAAGTGATTAGGATCACAATGGGTTTGTCTCGCTTGATAGAGACTTAGATGTAGTGTCATATGCTATGTGCTTAATTGATAACACGCTTATGTGTTTATTTGGGTATGGGATTTAGTTTCTAGGATGTTGATTGGATCCTTGGGTTTCTCGGAGTCTTGTTGGAAAGGCACTTGATCAATGCTGTTTCTAACCGAAACTCTAGTAACGCCTCGGGACTGTCATTATCCGGAAATGAAATTCGTAAGTGCTTATGTGTTTATGTGCTTACGTGGAGTGAATTACAGTTGTCCATGCATTAGGACGTGAGTGTTTAGTTTCGGCACATTTATGAATGTGCTAACGTTCTGCATTACCTTTATTAGGATGTCAGGACGAGGAAGAGGTGCTAGGCGTGGTAGACCTGCGAGGCAGGAAATACCGTTACCGGAGGAGGTTCCGGCAGTACAGAAGGGAGTTGGTTAGGCCAATGTGGCCGAGCCAGTGGGTCAACAAGCCATGGGTGCCTTGGCCAGAGAGATAGCAGGAGCTTTGGGTATTCTTAGAGCTGGGAATCAGGCAGCTGAGGCAGGGCCTTCTTTCTTGAAGAGGGAGTTTTTCCGGTCTAATCCGGATGAGTTTATCGGGGATCCGAAGGAGCCACTGAAAGCTGATGAGTGGCTAGAGCAAATGAGTAAGACATTCGAGATGCTTGGCATCGAGGACGGAGCACTGAAAGTGACCTTGGCATCCTTACAGCTGAAGGGAGATGCGGGTCAATGGTGGAAATACGAGAAGGCTCGTGTTGGTGGTACATGGGAGGCGTTTGTGAATGCTTTTCAGGAGAGGTTTTTGTCTGCAACAGCTAGGGAGAAGCTGAGGGATCAGTTTAGCTGGCTTAAACAGCAGGGCTTGTCAGTTGCCGAGTTTGAGGCTACTTTTACCAGTCTGTCCAGGTTTGCACCTAAACTGGTGGCGTCTGAGGAACGCCGTTGCTATGAGTTTGAGCGAAAGTTGAGGCGGGGCCTCAAGTTGAGAGTTGGTGGGTCTTATATCCGAGAGTATAGACACCTGGTAGATGCCGCTGCTCATATGGAAATTATGATGCAGGAAGAGGAGGAAGAGCAGAGGGGCTCCAAGAGGGGCCAAGATGGCCAGGGTGATGGCAGGAGGCAGAGGGGTTATAACCCTCAGCAGTCTCAGGGAGCAGTTTCTAGATTGACCTTTCCAGTGCCGAGTGCAGGCTCGGGGAGAGGCAATCAGGGGGAGTTTGCTTGTTACAAGTGTGGCCAGCTGGGACACAAGGTTTCAGTTTGCCCGCAGAAGGGTGGGGGTCAGAGAGCTGCTTCTTCTTCAGCTAGACCGCAGAGTCAGAGTTTGGGCAGGGGGCAGCCCTTGTCTTGTTATCAGTGTGGACAGTCTGGACACCTGAAGAGGTTTTGCCCGCAGTTGAGTGCCACGTCGGGAGCGTCTGGTTCCAGGCAGACGCAGAGTTTTCAGCCAGCTCAGTCTGTGCAGGCCTCGAGGGCCAATCCAGGGGCTTCGTCGTCCCAGTCTGTGCAGCAGTCGTATGCTCCTAGAGGTGAGCAGGTAGACTAGGGGCCTACGAGGCGCGTGTATGCTGTTACCGCGCAGGATTTAGTACCAGCTCCATCGGTAGTGAGAGGTACTTTTCTGTTTTGCAACTCGGTTGCTAATGTGTTGATAGACACGGGTGCATCTCATTCTTTTGTATCTGCTGCATTTGCATCTGTTTTAGAATTGGAGTTGGCACAGTTAGCATCTCCTATTTGTGTGGTATCGCCGTTGGGTGGTGAGTTGATCCTGAAACAGGGTGTTAGAGGTTGTGATATAGAGGTCGCCGACCATAGGCTTCCTTTTCCGTTTGTTGTCATGCCCATGAAGGGTTTTGATGTTATTTTGGGTATGGACTGGCTATCGTCATACTGAGCTGTTATTGATTGCTACCGCCAGAGGGTCACGTTATGTACCTTGAGCGGGGATTGGTTCCATTTCTTGGGAGACCGGGTTGGTAGTGTTTTGCCACTGGGGTATGATTCGTGAGGGCGAAATGAGCTTAGTGGTCTACTTGCTAGCTTTGAGAGTGGTGAGTGTGATGAGGCCCAGATTGTATTGCCGAGGGTGGTTTGTGAGTATTCGGATGTCTTTCCCGAAGATCTTGTTAGTTTGCCACCTCACCGAGAGATAGAGTTCTCTATTGATTTGGTGCCCGGCACGGCGCCGATTTCTATGGCACCTTATCGTTTTGCTCCAGCAGAGTTGGTTGAGTTGAAAGTTCAGCTCCAGGAATTGTTAGATAAGGGTTTTGTTCGCCCTAGTGTTTCACCGTGGGGAGCACCGGCCCTCTTTGCTAAGAAGAAAGATGGTGCCTTGAGATTGTGCATTGACTACCGAAAGTTGAATCGGGCTACGGTTAAGAATAAGTACCCTATGCCCCGTATAGATGATTTGTTTGACCAGTTGAAGGGTTCCCGTTGCTTCTCTAAGATAGACTTGAGATCGGGTTACCACCAGTTGAGGGTCAGGGAGGAGGATATTCCTAAGACGGCATTCCGTACGCGGTATGGCCATTATGAGTTTCTGGTGATGCCATTTGGGCTTACCAATGCACCGGCAGTCTTTATAAACTTGATGAACCGGATCTTCCGGGAATTCTTGGATCGATTTGTAGTCGTTTTCGTGGACGACATTCTTGTCTATTCACCTTCTGAGGAGGAGCACGAGGAACACTTGCGAGTGGTGCTTGAGTTGCTTAGAGCCCATAGGCTGTATGCCAAGTTTGGGAAGTGTGAGTTCTGGCTGAGGGAAGTCAAATTCTTAGGCCACGTGGTATATGGGGAAGGAGTGTCTATTGATACATCCAAGGTAGAGGCAGTGCAAGATTGGGCACAGCCTAAGAGTGTGTTTGAGGTCCGCAGTTTTCTGGGATTGGCTGGGTATTACCGCTGGTTTGTGAAAGATTTCTCCAGGTTAGCGTCACCATTGACTAGACTGACTCGGAAGGGAGTCAAGTTTGTGTGGAGTGAGACTTGTGAAAAGTCGTTCCAAGAGCTGAAAGTTAGATTGACTACCGCTCCGGTTCTGATTATTCCGGAGAGAGGGTTGGGTTATGCTGTTTATTGTGATGCCTCACGAGAGGGTTTGGGTTGTGTGTTGATGCAAGAGGGGAAAGTGGTAGCTTATGGCTCACGTCAATTGAAAATACACGAGAAGAATTACCCTACACACGACCTAGAGTTAGCGGCTGTGATCTTTGCCTTGAAAATCTGGAGGCATTACCTTTACGGTGAGAGGTTCGAGGTGTTCTCGGACCACAAGAGTTTGAAGTATCTGTTTACACAGAGGGACTTGAATTTGAGGCAAGGGGGTGGATGGAGTTCATCGAGGACTATGATTTTGAGTTGCACTATCATCCGGGAAAGGCCAATGTTGTGGCCGATGCCCTTAGTAGGAAATCCATTAGTGATGTAGCTAGTATAGCCATCCGAGAATGGGAGATGTTGGGAGCACTTGGCGAGTTTGATTTGCTTCTGGGCGAATCCGTTGAGGCTGCGGCCTTGTTTTCTGTAGTTGCGCAGTCTACACTGGTGACACGAGTGTTAGAGGCACAGAGAGGTGACCTTGAAGTAGAATCCCTCCGAGAGAAGATCTCCTCTGGGAAGGTTGAAAAGGGTTTGACGGTGTATCCCGACCTGAGTGTGAGATACCGAGACCGTTTATTTGTGCCGGAGTCTTGCCGAGAGGAAGTACTCCGAGAGTTTCACCATTCGCGTTTTGCGGTGCATCCGGGAGGTACTAAGATGTATCGGGATTTGGGTCGCCAGTTTTGGTGGCGGGGTATGAAGAGAGATGTGGCTGTTTTCGTATCGAAGTGCCTTACTTGCCAGCAAGTGAAGGCCGAGCATCAGAGGCCAGCGGGTTTGTTGCAACCCTTGCCTATTGCCGAGTGGAAATGGGAGCATGTCACTATGGACATCGTTGTAGGTCTTCCGAGGACTCAGCGGGGTAGTGATGCTATTTGGGTGGTTGTAGACCGGTTGACTAAGTCGGCGCACTTCATTCCTATGCGCGTGAGAGATTCGGTAGATCATCTTGCCGACTTGTATATTCGGGACATAGTGAGATTGCACGGGGTCCCAGTGACGATCGTCTCAGATAGAGACCCTCGTTTTACTGCTAGGTTATGGCAGAGTTTGCAGAGTGCCTTGGGCACTAAGTTGACCTTTAGTACAGCTTACCATCCTCAGACTGACGGGTAGTCCGAGCATACTATTCAGATCCTCGAGGATATGCTTCAGGGTTGTGTCCTGGACTTCAGTGGGACGTGGGAGAGGCACTTACCCTTGGTAGAGTTTGCCTACAACAACAGTTTTCAGTCTAGCATCGATATGGCACCGTTTGAGGCCTTGTATGGCCGACCGTGTAGGTCTCCAGTGTGTTGGGCCGAGGTGGGTGATGCACCTTTGTTGGGTCCGAAGTTGGTTAGGGAGACGACGAAGAAAGTTGAGCTTATCCGTAGGAGGCTTCTTACAGCCCAGAGTCATAAGAAATCTTATGCTGACTGTAGGAGGAGGTCTTTGGCGTTTGGGGTAGGTGATCATGTCTTTCTGAAGATATCACCTAGGCGAGGCTTGATGAGGTTTGGGAAGAGTGGGAAGTTATCCCCTCGGTTCATTGGTCCTTTTGAGATTCTTGAGAGGATTGGCGAGGTTGCTTGTCGGTTAGCCTTACCGCCGCAGTTGTCCAGAGTGCATGACGTGTTTCATGTGAGTATGCTTCGGAAGTGTGAGCCAGATCCATCACATGTATTGGATTGGACCGATTTAGAAGTAGATGACGATGCCTCGTATGAGGAGAGACCGGTTCGGGTCTTGGATAGGCGGGAACAGGTCCTGTGTGGCAAGACCATTCCTTTGGTGAAAGTCTTGTGGAAACATCACAGAGTGGAGGAAGCCACTTGGGAACGTGAGTTGGAAGTCCGTGAGAAATATCCGGACTTGTTTGTTGATATGTAATATTGTATTTAGATTTTGAACTATTATTGAACTTAAGGGCTTTTATATATGTCTTAAGTTGTGAAACATTGAAAATGTTTGGTTTATTGGAAGTATGTTTTGGAACTTGCCTCATATGGAAGTTGAATGTAACATTATATATGTTGAATATGTTGTTGAAATTGGAAGGGAAATGCGTAATATTGATGCATGTTGAAAGTACATATGTTGTTTACATATTGTGAAATGCCTCTTGTTAAAGGGAGGGGGTGACCGGTAATGGGTCGGATTGTTGAATGTTAAAATGTAACATTGTTTAAAATGGAGGAAAACCTGTTTTTGAAAACTTGTGCTTAATTTCGGGGACGAAATTCTTTAAGGGGGGGAGGTTATAGCGATCCCGAATTTACCCTTGTTGTACAGTGATCCGGACATGTGTCCGTGGATGTTGGTAGTTGATTATTATTTTGTTTACGTCCTTTTTACTTTGTATTTTAGTTGTAGGATGTGTTGGGCAGGTTTGTTACAGGTTGGTTGAGTTTAGAAACCAAAACTAGCTGCCCAGATTTTGACCTGTCCGCTCGAGCGGGGGTTTTGGCGCTCGAGCGGGAATTGCACCCATCCAGCATTTCCTGTGCAGTGTTGGACGCTCGAGCGTGGAGTTGGAAGCTCGAGCGGAGACCTGGTTCTGTAAAAGTTCTGGGAGTGTGTATCCGCCGCTCGAGCGGGATTGTTGACGCTCGAGCGGGAGTCTGTGAGTGACGCTCGAGCGGGGTGTTTGACGCTCGAGCGGGGCGAATGGGTTTAAGTTTCGAGTTTTGACTTTTCAAATCACTTTTTCACTTTCTCTTCTCTCTCCTACTTTTCCAAAAACACCATTGTTGAGCCTCTCACTCTAGAACTCTACCTTCTCTCTAGGTTTTGATCTAGTAGGAGTGATTTGCTCATCTTTGGCCTTTACAAAAAGGTTGTTGATCGTCGAGGGCTACTTTTTAATCTGAAAATTTCGGGTTTTGGAGCACGTTGGGTTTTGTCATCTTCTCCCTTGGGGCTCCGAATTTGAGGTAGGGATATCCTACTCCTCTCTATGGATTTTGTCTTTAAATTTTGGTATTTTGAGATGTTGGGGTTGGTTTGGAAATTTTGTGAAAGATTGGGGCTTTTGTGTTATTTTACAAAAGTTGGGGTTTTATTTATAATAAACCTAGATGCATGTTTGGTATAGAGAAATGGAATAAATGTTGAATCATTGATGAAAATGGGACCTAAGGGTTGAAATGGTAATTATGGAAAATGACCTAATTACATTATTTGATTAATTGGGATAATTAATTGTGAGAAATGAGAAAATGAAATGGAATTGTCGAGATTGGAAATGTATGGGGTTAAATGGTGTAGTTGAATTATCTATCACTCACCAAACTGAAATGTTGATTGAACCTCCATTTGTGCATTTATTTTCTGTTTAGAAATAACTGCTTTGGGCTATCGGTGGAGGATAGTCGTGATTGTTGTAGACAATGCATGATGATTAGGCAAACGAAAACTAATCAATGGAATGTGTCATGGAATTTGACGGTTGATAAAATACATTAACTGTATGTATTGAGTGATTGTATATAGAACCAATGTGTTTGTATACGTTATGTGTAGAGGAGGAGATGGGGGATGTACTCCGCGGTTTAGGGGAAGATAGGGGATGTACCTCTAAACCGGATAGTGTTGGGAGAAGATAGGGGATGAACTCCGTAGATACAGCTCATATGCTTGTCTAGAGAAGTGAATATAGAGCTCATATGCTTATCTTTGTGAAGTGTGGATACAGCTTATATGCTTATCTGTGAATGTGGGATATTGTCGTTATACATATCTATTGAGAATGTGGATACAGCTTATATCCTTATCTGTGAATGTGGGATATAGTTTTTATACATATCTGTTGAAATGATGATAGAGCTGACATGCTTATCTGTTGAAAAAGGGAAAATGAAAAGTAACTTGGACTCATAAGTCGTATGACATAAATATGTGATTTATGTGAATGTATCATTGTTGGCCATCTATCAATTGCTAATCTTTTAGTCATTGTTCATGGTTGGTTTAGTGTATTTCTACAGGGCTGTGGCTCACCCTATATGGGAATATCATTTTCAGGTACAGGTAGCTTGCCACCTCCAAGGACATAGCTTGGGAGGCTAGAGGCGGACATACTTTTGTCGTTTTATTTTTGATGTATTACATGTAAATTCAAGCCAAGGGCTTAATGTGTAAATGAGTTAGTACTCTTTTGTTGTAACCAAGTGTTAACTTGGAAAGCTGTAAGCCCATAGGGCATTTTGCTTTTGTTGTTAACATGTGATACTTTTGTAATGAAACTCTGATGAATAGAAGAATGTGGTTATTTCATTTGTCAATGAATGTCTTAATTGATGGGTTTAATGTCATTATTTTGAGGGCGTTACAGTTATTAAAAAGTGATTTTGTTGCTAAATTTTTGTCTCTAAAATTATATTTGTTGTAGTGTCATTGGATATTGGTTTCAGTAATTTTTTTTACTCCATAAATTTTAATTTTATGGCTTAATAAATTGGATTAATTGAAATTTCTCATTTTATGGCTTTATAATGGATTAGATTAGTTGAAAGCATTATCGTACATAAGGAACCTTTTCTTAATCCTAAATTATATACATGAGTTTACATCTTTTCTAATCATAAAATATATATTTAAAATAGAAAAATTGCAAATAAATTGGCTTGCCAATTTTGTTCCTCGCATTTGTGGAAGATAGAATTCTTCTCCATAGAGAAAGCGAGATGACATGTCCTTTTTTTTTACTCTGCCAAAAGAAACCCAAACGTCAATGATCACCCCCGATCAGGATTGGTCGGGAGGACCCTCCAACGGTCAAGTGAGAATATTGTTTGGCCATGAGAATTTGTATTTAAAAGGGGGTTCTTGGATTACCTCGAGTATGTCCTTTTTTGCTTCACCTATTTTTCCTTTTATAGTTTTCCTGACGTGAATCCCATTTATTAGATCAATATTTGATCTGAGGGTTCTGTCCACTCCTGACTCTGATCGGAGAAGTGGTCAAGTTACCTTTGACTTTGATTGTTGGATCATCCTCCTATAGACAGCATAGATTATGTCAGATGCTAGTGGCTAGCTTGCCAAGTGTTACGTTTGTCAAGTTAGGTTGATCAAACAGACTTACCGTCTAGTAGGCCTGATCTATACTCTTATACTTATTGCTTTGATGTTTGTACCGTTGGGTGAAGATAAATCCGACGTTCCTCTTTCATTCTGCAGATCTCTTTTTTGAAGGAGATTTTTTACTCTTCATTGCTCTTTACACTCCTAGCCACATGTCTTTGTACTGCCAACTATCTCTAATGGACTCCATAGAAATTTATTTGGGCCTTCCCTTTCTTTTGGTCTGCTTTGCCCAATTACTTTAGGTTTGGGCCAATATTTTACCCTTCCACAGCATTTATTTGAAATGCTGCCTTTTAAAAGGATTTATTGGTGAAAGTCTATATTTACAGAGATACAACATTACATTCAATAATTAATCTTTTTTGTTGATAAGACATGTTGAATTAGATTTTTGTGAGGTTTAGGATGTTAAGATAAAATTATATAAATTTTTTAGGAATCAAATTAAAATTATATAGATTTTCAAGGGACCAAAATAAAACTATATAAATTTTGTATAGGCCAAAATGCTATTTTTTTTTTATAATTATAAATACTTAAAATAAGATTGGCCAAATAATATTTTTTTGTGAAGTTTGGAGGGGGGGTCACTGCCACCAAACTCTTTGTCTGGTCCATTTATATCTGGTAATTACTCAACTAAATTTTGTAATTGTCCAGGAGGAGAGAAAAATATAGCATTTGACTATTGATCACTCTTTTAACTAGTAACTTTAATGATAAATTATACTCTCCTCTTTTGGGGTTTAAAAAAATATATATAATTACTATCATACTTTTGATATAATTACTGAAATAAATAAAAATAAGTATACATTTCAATAAAAAATAGATAACAATATTTGTTTTTCCCCCCTATTTATACGATTGACAAAAATTTGATGAAAGTGACGTAAATCAGAACCTCAAAATAGATTGCAAACACAGATCAACTAAATATTTAGTCATTGATATTTATTGATTATGATTATTCAATGATAGTAAGGTCTGTATTATGTCTTCATTCCAACCCACTGTAAAAGTTGTGAAAGTGATTGAAAATGATGGGTCCTTTCTTACTTGGTTAAAAACGCAACTTCTTCATACGCATATGCTCATTAACATTGCACTAAAGCATTGCACTACAAAATAAAAATTTAAAAAAAACAAAAAAAAAAACATTGCACTAAAGCAGTTATGCATATAATATGAGGAAATATAGAAAGTGACACAAAAAGATGTTGATCACCAAATAAAGAAAATGTGTATGCATCATATTTATCAGATTTGAAAAATGCTAGACCCATAGCAAGACAAAACTGAGACAGACCTCTATATATTCACCAATTGTTTTTGTGGAAATTCCTGGAAAAAGTTACATAACTAATGACAAAAATGTAAAGTACAAATAAAATACAGGTATGACTATGATGATATTCCCTAATACTTTCCTAAATTCCTAGTATAATTATAAAGCTTACCCATAAATCTAAAACAACAAAAGTGTATGAATTCTCTCAATAGATCAGAAAATGCCAAATTGGTACTGGTAACAAAGGTCAAGCAACATTGAAAGGTTGTCCATCTAAAAATTCAGTTGAGTATCTTCTTGTTGTGGTTGTGGTTGGTAACAAGGCTCCATCAACATTGAAACATTGTCCATCTCAAAATTCGGTTGAATAGCTTGTTGTTGTGGTTGTGGCAGGTAACAGGGCTCAATTAACATTGGAAAATTGTCCATCTCAAAATCCAATTGAGTTGTTTGTTGTTGTGGTTGTGGCTAGTGACAAGGCTCAAGCAACACTGCAAGACAGTCCTCAAAATTGTCTATCGCACTCGTATCATCAAACCAACAAGCTTCCTCTGTTTCTTTCCCTATTACAATTACTCCTCTGTTTTTCTGCAAACTGTCGATCACATTCGTATCATTTGGGTGTTGGGTCACAACCTAATCCAAGCCCAATCTCAAACACATGCACAAACTAAGTCCAGCACAACTCAGCCCAAAGCTCAAGACTAGGTCCAAGACCAAGTCTAAGACGAAACCCAGCACATGCACAAGTACAAGTATAGGCCTAGTCCAAATCAAGACTACGTCCAAACCTACACCCAACGTTATTGATGCCCACTTTATGAGACAATTCTCATTCACAACTCAATGGTTTCGGCTCATTATTTTTGTATTGCAATCTTCTCACTTAAGATAATACAAAACCACTCAGACCCACCTCAACCAGCGGTTGGGTCCCACTTTAATTTTGAATTAAAGTTGTCGAAAAATCATTATTTTCCAACAGTTTTGAAGTACAATCTCATGGTGGGAAAGCTAAGAAAAGGAAATTGGAAGAGATTTCTACATGCATGCATAAATATGAAGAGTTTTACCATGTTGAGTTTGGTTTTGAACATTTAAGTTGTTATTATGAATTATGTAGTACATGCATGTGTAATTCATCATTTTTTAGAGTTTAAAGTCATGTTTTGAAAGGGATTTCTCGCATGCATGGAGCTTTTGAGCTCAATTTTGTTAAAAACCATGGAGCCAAGAAAAAGGGTTTATAAAACTTACATGCATAGAAGTTTGAACTCATTTTGGTTAAATTCATGAAATTTTAAGTAAATGATTTATGAAAAGAGCATGTTTATGAATTTCTAGCATATTTTCCAAGTTTTGACCAAGCCATGAATGAAGTTACCTTTGAAATTGCATTTTTGTAGCTCAAATTCTATTATGGAAAACCCAAAAAAATTCGCAAACCTCTCAAGCGACGGATTTACCCGCTCGAGCAAAGAATGCAAGCATCTAGTAGTTTTGCAGACATGAGCACTCCACTTGAGCTATATAATCTACGCTCGAGTGATCACTCTGTTGTTTTTAGTCTTGGCTCGAGTGACCAGAAGTTGCGCTCAAGCGTAAAATGAGAGCTCTCTGTACTTTTGCAAACCCAAGGGTCCGCTCGAGTGACCAAAGTTGCGCTCGAGCAAATTGTCCTGTTTCTGAAATTTTTCTAAGTGTTTTCAAAGAGCATACTTGCATCCTCATTACATCCTAGACATTCTTAAGCTATGATTAAACAATGAGGATAAGATATAGAAACACACTAAGAAAGAAATGTAATAAGTCAAGTGTATTCAGAATGTGTGTTTCAATGTATATGTGTGTTTCAGTGTATACGAGCAATGTGATAAAGAAGAATAGGAAGCTAAGTCATGATGGCCATATGTGTCACGCCCTCAAAATAATAACATTAAACCCAACAATATAAACATGCATTTTATATATAAAAGATCCACATTCTTCAACTCATCAGAGCATTTCATTACAAAGGTATTACATGTTAACAACAAAAGCAAATGCCCTACGGGCTTACAGCTTTCCAAGTTAACACTTGGTTACAAAAGAGAGTACTAACTCAATTACACATTAAGCCCTTGGCTTGAATTTTACATGTAATACATCAAAAGGAAATAAGACAACAAAAGTCTATCCGTCTCTAGCCTCCCAAGCTATGTCCTTAGAGGTGCATGCTACCTGTACCTGAAAATGATGTTCCCATATAGGGTGAGCCACAGCCCAGTAGAAACATACTAAACCGACTATGAACAATGCCTAAAAGATTAGCAACTGATATATGGTCAATACTTACACTTCCATTTACATCTTATTACAATTCCATGACAGCCAAGTCTATGTTACAATTCACTTTCCATTTCTTATTCAACTTAGAGTTTGAAAACAAGGCTCAGTACTCTGGCCAAAACATGTGATGAGATTATAGTTCATCACTAGAACACTTTCGAAATTCAAGGTGGATACACATTTTGGTGTTGTATCAATAACACATAAACTACTTCCATACTTCGCAAATGATGATGATATACATTTTAATGCTATATCAAATTAAACAAACTTTTCAATAGATAAGCATATGATCTATATCATTACTACAACAGATAAGCATATGAGCCATATCAATACTTCAACAGATAAGCATATGAGCTATATCAAGACTACAACAGATAAGCATATGAGTTGTATCAACACTTCAACAGATAAGCGTATGAGCTGTATCAACACTTCAACTAGATAAGCATATGAGCTATATCAATACTTCAATGGGAGAGCATATGAGCTGCATCCCCGGGTCCATCCCTCATCTTCCCTTAACCATTAACCGGTTTAGAGGTACATCTCCCATCTTTCCCTAAACCGTGGAGTACATCTCCCATCTCCTCCCATACACAAGCAATGCATATAAACACAGAATCATATACATAATCGATCAATACATAAAGTTAATGTATTCTATCAACCGTCTACACATAATGCATATAAACACATTGGTCATATACACAATCAATCAATATATAAAGTTAATGTATTCTATCAACCGTCATACTCTATGACACGTCCAATTGATTAGTTTTAGTTTGCCTAATCATCATGAATTGTCTACAACAATCAACACTACCCTCCACCGGTAGCCCAAAGCAATTATTTCTAAGCAGGAAATAAATGCACAAATGGATAATATAACAACATTTCAATTAGATGAACAATGAAAGATTCGACTACACACTTTAGTCCCATACATTCCCAATTTCAACATTCTCAATTCAATTCCTCGTTTTCTTCAATTAATTATACACATTAATTAATTAAACCAATTAGGGCAAATTAACATAATTCACAAAACAACCCTAAGGTTCCATTTCCATCAATGTCCCAACATAAATCTCATTTCTCTATGCCTAACATGCCTATAGGTTTATATATATTTAAAACCCCTACTTTGGTAAAATTACACAAAGGCCCAAACTTTCTCAAAACTACCCAACAACCCCCAACATATCAAAATACTAAAATTTAAAGAGAAAGCTCATAAGATGGAGTAGGTTATCCCTACCTCGAATGATGGGACTCAACGAAGGAGGTGAAGAAACAGAAATGCTCCAAATCCCGAAATTTTCAGATTAAAAGATAGCCCTCGACGATCAACACAACTTTTGTAAAGGCTCAAGGTAAGGAGAACACCCTAGCTAGATCAAACCCTAGAGAGAAGGGAGATTCTAGAGAGAGGAGCTCTCAAAAATGGGTTTTTTTGAAAAAGTAAGAGAGAGAAAGAAAAGTAAAAAGTGATTTAAAATCACCCAGCGGATAACTCATATATGCACGACCCGCTCGAGCTGAGAATAGAACGCTCGAGCGTCAAGCACAAATATCTGGCACCACTCGAGCGTAAGGATGACCGCTCAAGCGCCAAGAAACAAAAACAAAACACATCCGCTCAAGCGTGAAGAACCAGTCCGCTCGAGCGCAGATTTTCATCTCCCAGAACTTTTCAGAAAAAAAGAACTACCCGCTCGAGCGCCAACAATCCCGCTCGAGCGCGACTCGCTCGAGCGCAAGAAAACTGCTCGAGCGTAGAGAACACACCTGTAGAAGTTTTGCAGGGCCACGAAATACTGGAAGTGTGTAAACCCCACTCGAGCTCAAGAAGACCCGCTCGAGCGGACAACCGAAAACCAAACTACGCTCGAGTGCAGAATGACCCGCTTGAGCGGAACACCAAAATCCTGGGCAACAACACTAGAGATCAAAACTCAATCTACCTGTTCGAAACATGCCCAACACATCCTAAAACTCAAACACTAAGAGTAAAGGATAGAAACGAGAATAAGACGACAACACAACCACAGAACCGAGTCCGGATTATAGTTAAAAAACCAAGGGAAAAACCGGGATCGCTATAATATGAATGTGGAATGATGAAATATGTTTTGTGCTACGTACATTTGTGTTTGTAGGTCAAGATTTGGAGACTGATCAACCATTTGTGGAAACCCACTGTGAGTAACATTATTGTAAAGATATGTTCATATGAATTATATTCCAAATGTGATTTGATAAGTTATGATTTCTGAAATAATATTTGTTTACGTGAATGAATGGCCTATGTTTGAAATCTATTATGGCATCCATAGGTAGTCCCAAGTCATAGGGGACGACATGTTAATGCGCATCCATGACATATATGTAATTATGAGATCTCGTTAGCCACTTGTCAAAGTGGTGATGTGTTTAATCGGTATCCGGAACTAATTACTCTACTCGGATGACGATGTGATATGTTCTGTTAGATGTACCATTATTTTGTTCGGATATGAGAATTGATTCTGTTATGATATGTTTTATGAATATGATATTTTCGGAATTCGTTCACCAACCTCTTTACCTTAATGTTATTCACTGGGATTTAGCTCACTGTGTGTATATATATGTATAGGTGAGCTTTTTGAAGATCAGGCCTAAAGACTTTTGTCTGGACTTCTATTTTGTAAAGCCAACCATTGTGCCGCCCGTGGAGGTTCCGAATATGTCATGTGTCAAGGCCTTGTGATTGACTTAACTTTTGTTTTCTTTGTTAAGGTTTAAGACAAGTTTTGTATATGGGGTTTAATCCCTTCTTGCTTTGAGTATAATGTGTGTGGGTATAATGTAAAATGACTTTTTGACATTGTATATAAATTTAAAAATCTCTGTTTCATGTAAGTCAACACAACTCATTGGACGAATTTATTTGTATTTTGCTTCCACTAGCCCCTTATTTTGTGAATCTGTTTTAGAGGCCTTCGGTAATCTACAGATTATTGGTCAGTTACGACACTAAACCTATAGGGGTGGGTTTGGGTCGTAACAAAGTGGTATTAGAGCACGAGTTATACTGCACACACGAGTCCATATGAGCTATAGGATGTCCTAGAAAAGAAATAGGGGCATTGCATTGACATGTGTGAGTGTGTATGAAATATTATGAACATATCTGAAATGAAAATGAAAACTATGAGTATGAACAAAGAAGTTATGTAAAATAACATGTAATGTTGATTTCGATATTGAATGTGTAATTCATGTTAACATGAACATATGAATGTGAAAGACTACATGACCTATGGGAATATATTTGAATTGAAATAAAATGATGAACGTACTTGATATGAAATGAAAATGAAAAATGAAATCAATGAGAACTTTTCCTATGTTAATAATTACCCTGTTTATGCATAGACAAATGGAAAAAACAAGCAACATGGACGAATTTGAAACTTCTGATGTTAGAATTAATCGGCTAGAAAGAATGGTTGAAGCCCTAACTGAATCTGTGAGACAACAACAACGAAGGCAAATAGCTGTACCTTTTCCATCGTCCCTGGTACAACTTGAACCGGATAATAATGATATGATAACTCTGACATAGAAATACACTAAAATGAAGCCACCGGAATTTATGGGGGGTATTGAATCATTGAAAGCTGAGGCTTGGGTTTTAGAAACTAAAAAAAATTTGAAGTATTTTCGTGTACTGACATACAAAGAGTTTTGTTGGCCACATTCACACTTAAAGAAGAAAGTAGGAGGTGGTGGATGTTACTACAAAATGATAATGAGGGTATGACATGGGATAGATTTAAAGAAATTTTCTATGAAAAATATTTTCCCTAATGCGTCCGAGATAGGAAAGTATCTGAGTTTGAACAACTTAAGTAGGGTGACATGACTGTGACTGAATATGAGGCAAAATTTACTGAACTAGCCCAATATGCACCACACATGATAGACACTGACTACAAAAAGGCCAGAAAATTTGAAAGTGGGCTTAACTAGATGTGTTTGACCAAGTTGGTGTTTTGAAATTGTCAAAGTATGTAGATGTCCTTGATAGAGCACTAATGTCTGAGGCAAACAAAGCTGCCTTGAAAATATCAAAGTCAACCTCACCATCTGAATGAGAGAGTAAGAAACAAAAATAAAATAAAATAAAATAAAATAAAACAAAAACAAAAACAAAAATTCAAAATGACCAATAATTCGATGACCTCCATGAATGAAAAATCTAAGACAAGAACTTTTGGCAATGTACGTCAGGAAAGTAATGTGAACAGTAATATGCCTATCTATAGAGAATGTGGGAAACAACATTGGGGCATTTGTCCCTGCCTATCTGGAGCCTGTTTTAAATGCAGAAAGAGAGGACACTTGGCTAAATCTTGTCTACAAGCTCATCAAAGTAATGATAGACCCAATGTTAGTATGACTAGTTCTATTCCTGTACCTAGAACAAATGCAACTTCTACTCTCGAGGGAAGCAATATTAGGTAAGGAAGGGTTTATACCCTAGTTCCAAAAAATGCGCGGAATACTGAAACGATTGACGCACATATTACCTTAATTATGTACAAATGCTTATGTAGGAATTTGTGTGGGAATCGTACACTCCTTAACTTGATATAAATTGTGGACATGTTGATTGAACCAATTGAATTATTAGAATTATGAACTCTAGTTATTGACTATCCTGAAGACTTACTACTTAATGTAAAATTCTATGTGAGATGCTTGAAACTTTATGAAATTGACGAATCACCCATGCCATGGAAATTATTGGGACTTGTGAACAGTGAGAATCTTCTAGGTTAGATCTTTATATTGGATTGCAACAATTTAATATGAACTGTTATATATGACCTTTTGAACTATGCTAGAACGATTGGACACGGGAACACATTATGACTGACTGTAATATGGAAAATGTTTGGACTTACATATATTTATACCTTTGCTGGGGACATTAATTATTCGAACTCAACACACTTTTTCTATTTGCTGCATTTGTATCTAGACTGAGTAGACTTATAAATCATTGCCTTAACTATCGTATCTGGGGAAACTATTTTGTGTCCATCCATACATCGAACTTGTGAATCCGTACTGAGAATATTATTAGATTTTGGACATGGGTTTATTTGTTATTGTGTAACTTGTTTGAACACCTTAGATGTTATTTGTCATGTTATTTGTTATTGTGTAACTTGTTTGAACACCTTAGATAGTAAGCCTATGCTTTAGTGATTGTATATAGCGATCCCGGTTCTTTATCCTTTGGTTGTAGTATCCGGACTTAGTTCCGTGGATTCCGGTTGTTGTTTTGAACTTGTTTCTGTCCTTCAATTCTTTAAATTTGAGTTATAGAATGTTTTGGACTTGTTCGTTCCAGGTTGGGTGTGATTGGGAGCAGGTGGTTGCTGCCCAGGTTTTTAGTCCTTCGCTTGAGCGAGCTGTTTGTCGCTCGAGCGAGCGTGGAGTTTTGTGTCTGGTGGGTCGAGCTAGGGTGGCTTCGCTCGAGCGAGCGTTGCGTCTGGTACTAGGACCTGAACACTGGAATTCTTGGCTCGAGCGAGATTTTGTCGCTCGAGCGAGCTTCTGGTTTGTTTGCCCGCGCGTGAGTTTTCTGTGTCTGGTCGCTCGAGCGACCAGGTCTTCGCTCGAGCGAGTCTATCGTATTTCAGTAGGCAACAGCGGGGAAAAAGATCATTTTTTCTTCCTCTTTCATTCTTGAAACCCTAGCAGCCGAGAGTCTCTCTCTCTAAACTTATTATCTCTCTAGATTTCATCTCCTTCTAGTATGAATCCATCCTAGGTCCTTTGTTAAAAAGGTAGAGGGTGTCGAGGGCTTCGTCTTAATCGGAAAAATTGTGGATTTGGAGCACTTTGATTTCGGGTCATCATCTCCTTTTGAGTTCTCCTTTGAGGTAGGGATTCTCCTTGTTCTTTTTCAATACTACGTCTATAGATAGACATGTGGTAATTTTTGTATTGCATGAAAACCATTTTATGTTGGATTTTTGTATAAATTCATGAGGTTGAACTTTGGGTTAGTTGTTGGATTTAGATCTATTATCATTAGATGTGTTTTGGGGCTAATTGGGTGTTAATTAGCATGTTGTTGTTGTAAGGAGAGGAAACCCTAATATTTATTTGGTTTGATAACTCAATAGAGGGGTTTGATCATTGGGTAAATACTTGGGTATTTTGGGTTTTGAATGAAGCCATTGTTGCTTGTTGTAGATGATTGAACCTTTTTATCAATATTGGGAGAAGGGGAGGGAAATCCTATTTTAGTGATTATGATTTAATTTGTATAATTAAATTGGAATGGCTTGGAGATGAATGTAGTAGATTAAAATGAGCTTTGGCTTTATTGTCCTTGGATTTGATTTTGTGAAAAACAAAAGGAATAAAATCGGTTTTGAAAAATAAAGAGAGTGGTTTTGTGAAATGGGAAAGGTACTTTGAAATGAGTATGAATGTTGGATTGTTGTATCTTATACTACTATGTTAGTATTAGTGATAAGTTGATGATCTCATGATATTTGAGTCCGTTAATAGATGTACAATATACATGCATCTAGAGGTTTTGTCCTTGGTCATCGGTGGAGGATGACATGGTTGTGTTGAATTGTTGTGTATACATTACACCTATGTGTTTATCTACTTTAACTCGTTGTTAGATTCTTGTTGGTTATGTATATGCATTATACATGTTGGATATGCCTTGTTGCATGGTTGTTGTTGGCGTTATATGCCGCGCTTATAATCAAAGGTACCGTTACCTTCCAGCTAGCGTCTGGAGAACTGTATGCGCTAATAATAGAAGGCACCATACCCTTCCAGCTAGCGCCTGGTAAACTGGTATTTTGGCTTACTACACACATAGCTAGTAGAGCGAAGTTGGTTGTAGTTATTTCAGTATATCTTTGGCTTACTAAGCGCATAGCTAGTTGAACAGGGTGGAATTGTTGTTGTTTAGTTGTAACTAAAAATATCATAGATTTGATTGGTTCCAGTTCGGAGAACCGAGTTACTCCATTGATTGATTGTATACATGTGGGTGGGTTGTAAATTTATATTTTTACAAGGTTATGCATGTATAGGTATGATAGTAGTGGAAATGAACCAAAATGTCTTTTTTTGTCTTTTGGAAAGTGTGAAGGAGAATGAATGTTTTAACGATAAACATGTTTTGAAAAGGTATATCTGTGTATGTATAGGAAGTGGAAGAGAGTATCGGGCTTAGTGAGATTATTTTCCTAAGTAATTGTTAATGCTATGAAAGAATGGGAATGGGGATTAATGAAAGGAATAAGGAAAGATGAATCACTTATAGCGTTGAATGAAACGGTTGTTTTCAAGAAAAGTGTATATATATATATTTTGTATAAACTGTCATATTACTATTCTAGTACGATAATGAGTGTGCATGATCATAGCTATCTGTAAGTTGTTATTGTTGAGGATCATGTTGAGATCCCTACTGGACTTTATGTTCATCCCACGTTGTTGAATCTTTTTCAGGTGTTTAGCAGGTTGTGCTATAGGATTTGGATCTTCTTATTTATTGTCCACGGGGCCTCTTTGTTGTTGGCGGAACACCATATGTGAAAAAGGGTTACACCCCTTCATTTGTTTATTTAAAGGTTGTAAGCCCAAGGGCAATTTATTGAGTATGTTCATGTAACATTTACTTTGCATACGAATGAGAGTATTTATATTCATTTCTATGGATTAAATGTATGAGTTTATTTCCGCATGTTATCTCTGAAATTGAATTAAGTTAATGAATTTGGTAATGGCTTCGAGTAATAAAAAGTGGGGCGTGACAACTTGGTATCAGAGCTACCGGGTTTGAATACCTTGAGCTCGTGGGAAGTGGTTTTTACCACAGTGGGTTTACTACGTGTAGTGAGGATGTTGCATATAGATACCATGAGAATTAGGACTTATGTGTTGCATTTATGTGAGCATGGGGTTCAGTCTCCTGGATAGTATTCATAGCCGGTGAACTTGCTTTGAGGTCCTTTTGGAAACACGCCTGATCAACGTGGTTTCTGATAGGAATTCCTTGAGAGTTCCGGGATGAGTGGCTATCTTTGTGGACTTGATTCGATTATGTGTTTACATGTTTAGATGATAATATGCAGTAGAGATGTAAATTTTGAGACTAAGTGTGTCTTGTGACTTAACAGTATTCGAGTGTGCCTCGGAGAAGGCTATAGTGTTTTGCGCTAAGTGTAATTTACTTTGTGCTTTATAGGATGTCTACACGAGGGAGTAGAGGACGGTTGAGTAGTAGGAACGCCGGGAGAGGCACAGCAGTTCCTTTAGTACCTGCCGTTGCAGCATCAGCTGTTGGTGAGGATGTCGCACGTGAGATTGTGAGAGCAGTGCAAGACGCCCTAGCTCGTACTGAGGGCGGCAGCGGGCATGCTCTCAAGCTTACTAAGGAGTTCTTTCGCTCCGGTCCACCTGAGTTTGTGGGGGAGGCTAAACCGTTGGAGGCAGAGAGTTGGTTGGAACAGATTACCAAGACTCTTGATATGCTCAGAGTCGAAGATGAGGAGTTGAGGGTTTCTTTGGCGACCTTTCAGTTGAAGAGTGATGCGAGTTATTGGTGGAAGAATGCTAAGAATAATGTGGGTAGCACGTGGGTTGCTTTTACCGAGGCCTTTTGGGCCAAGTATTTCCCTCCTTCTGCTCGGGAAAGGTTGAGGGATCAGTTTTTGGAGTTGCGTCAGGATGACACTCCTGTGGCACAGTTTGAGATGCGGTTTGATAGTTTGTCGAGGTTTGCTCCAGAGTTGGTGACAACAGAGGAGCGTCGTTGTTTTGAGTTCGAAAAGCGGTTGTGTTTTGATATTCGGGAAAAGGTAGCTGTATCCTTGTGGAAGGATTACTATACTTTAGTTGAGGCAGCGGCCCATGTGGAGGCCTTGATTGCTAGTGATGATGGGGTTAAGGAGGAGACCATCTCGGTCAGTCATGTGGTTCCTAAGCGCTCTAGGCTCAGTAAGGGGTGGAGGCGGAAACATGCTTAGTCGGGAGCTGGTTCCTTTTCTTCGCCAGGGGTTTTGGATTCTTCTGTTGGGGTTTCCGGGGAGGTGCAGGTTTCATACCAGTCTCAGAGTAGGGGGTCTGGTGGTTATTTCGTTTGTGGCCAGCAGGGCCATGGTAGACGTTTTTGCCCTTTGCGTGTGAACTCTGCAAGTGTTTCAAAACCTAGTCAAACTCACTCGTACCCGTCCAGTCGGGGGCGGTATCGGTACCAGAAACGGGCAGGCCAGGCTTCGGGAGCCTCGCGAGGGGCGACTTATTAGTTAGCCCTACAGTGTTACCCTGGAGAGGGACTTTTTGTATGTTGGCCGGTGGTGTATCATGGTTATTGATTTTGTTGTGGACCGGTGTACTATTGGATGCTGAGGCATCATGATTATGTATCGCATTTATATGCATAGTATTGTTTGTTTAATCCTCATGTATTGGGGAGTATGTATGGAATTTCGAACTCTCTATTTTATGTAGTGAGAAGTTGTTAATGGGGTCAATGATCCTAGTGTTGTTGCTTGCTTGGTACTGTTTATTGTAATAGTCTTGTGACGGCCTGTGGGCCTTATTCATTTTTTTTTTAGATTATTTGTTGAGAGCGGGAATCCGTGGGTGTATGTGTTAGATGTGGTGGTTTTGAAAGTTGTGTGGTATTAGCAAGGTTATGTGAGATTTGTGTCTCGGGTTAGCGGGAATGGTACCTGTTTGTGGGTTTGTGTTTTGGGTCTTGCTAGTTAGCGAGTCCGTAGTGACCCCATCGGTTGTATATTAGCAGTGTTTGTGTTATGTTTGGTGATCAATTGTTGATTATGGTTTGTGAGTAAATGCTGGCAGCATCCTTTGGAGGAAGAACAGTTTGTGTTCTAGAATAACGAGAATGGCGTTGGCCAAAATTGTCCTTCGTGATTGAGTTGTTGTAATCGAGGTTGACCATGTCGGTCTTCGATTGAGGAGTTAAAGAAGCTTGCTATCTAGCCATGGAGGGTGGTATTTCCCTTAGAAACAATGTTGGTATGATTCAATTTTAGGAGATCCGGTGAGATTCCAAAATTTGGGGTTTGTGTAAGGGAACTCCGTGTTGGAAGTTAGTGATTTAAGTGGTACATCAGTGGGTGGATTACTGAATGTGGGGTTATTGAGTTGTTTAGTCAGCTTGTTGGTATTGGGTTTTGGTTTGACTTTTGTCACCTTGAGGTTAGTCTCGTTGTTTTAGACTTTGTGTGTTGATTAGGGAGATTGGAACTAATCGAGCATGTTATGCCATTGAATCTGATGATTGATAGAATACATTAATTTATGTACTGATTGATTGTGTATAGAACCTTTGTGTTTATATGCATTGCTTGTGTATGGGAGGAGATGGGGGATGTACTCCACGGTTTAGGGGAAGATGGGGGATGTACCTCTAAACCGGTTAATGGTTAAAGGAAGATGGGGAATGGATTCAGGGATGCAACTCTTATGCTCTTCCATTGTAGTAGTGATATAGCTCATATGCTTATCCTTGAAAGAGTGATATAGTTTTTATACTTATCAGTTGATGTGATGATATAGCTAATATGCTTATCTATTGTGAAGTGAGAAATGTTTTATATGAGTTATTGTCTCATTTAAATTGTTGGTCGGATTTTGAACCATATTTATGATTTTAAATTGGTTAAGTAAAAGGAGGCGGAACGAAATTGCAAAACCATGAATTTCTTATTCCTTATGTGTTGTCAGTACTGTTATGGTTTCTATTAACTATCATTATAGAAATGTTATGCTTTGTGTTGGTTTTGGTATCACTGTATGAGTGATGGTTGTTGCTAGTAGTATGTTGAAAAGATTTGGAAAACAAAATTTTTCCTAGTGTTTGGGCCACCTAAGGGTGTTGTTGAGAAATTGATTTAATTCAAGGGTTTTGAGAAATACCAAATGAATCTTTTTGGTAAATAAACTGTGGATGATTTTTGTGTTTGGATAACATCGTATTTGTAAAAAATATTTACAAAACTGTTGAGTTTCGCATGGAAAATGAAGGATTTATTTTGGAATGTTAACATTGAGAATTTGACTACCTTTGAGAAATGTCTCTTGAGCAAGAAAATGTTTTCTTATTATTTACTCACAAGGTTTGGTTTGTTAAGGTTTTTGCACCTAAGTGTTGTCGTTTGGAACGTATTCCCTTAGTGAGTCTCTTCCTTGGTAAGAGTGGCTTGACGGTTTGTAGTGAAAGCGGTTTTACTCCTAGTATTGGGGGTGTTGGTGTTGTGTAATCAGTCGGCCTTGTGTTTGTTTGGCGCATCCTTAATTTCGGGGACGAAATTCTTTAAGGGGGGAAGGTTATAGCGATCCCGGTTCTTTCTCCTTTGGTTGTAGTATCCGGACTTAGTTCCGTGGATTCCGGTTGTTGTTTTGAACTTGTTTTTGTCCTTCAATTCTTTAAATTTGAGTTATAGAATGTTTTGGACTTGTTCGTTCCAGGTTGGGTGTGATTGGGAGCAGGTGGTTGCTGCCCAGGTTTTTAGTCCTTCGCTCGAGCGAGCTGTTTGTCGCTCGAGCGAGCGTGGAGTTTTGTGTCTGGTGGGTCGAGCTAGGGTGGCTTCGCTCGAGCGAGCGTTGCGTCTGGTACTAGGACCTGAACACTGGAATTCTTGGCTCGAGCGAGATTTTGTCTCTTGAGCGAGCTTCTGGTTTGTTTGCCCGCGCGTGAGTTTTCTGTGTCTGGTCGCTCGAGCGACCAGGTCTTCGCTCGAGCGAGTCTATCGTATTTCAGTAGGCAACAGCGGGGAAAAAGATCATTTTTTCTTCCTCTTTCATTCTTGAAACCCTAGCAGCCGAGAGTCTCTCTCTCTAAACTTATTATCTCTCTAGATTTCATCTCCTTCTAGTATGAATCCATCCTAGGTCCTTTGTTAAAAAGGTAGAGGGTGTCGAGGGCTTCGTCTTAATCGGAAAAATTGTGGATTTGGAGCACTTTGATTTCGGGTCATCATCTCCTTTTGAGTTCTCCTTTGAGGTAGGGATTCTCCTTGTTCTTTTTCAATACTACGTCTATAGATAGACATGTGGTAATTTTTGTATTGCTTGAAAACCATTTTATGTTGGATTTTTGTATAAATTCATGAGGTTGAACTTTGGGTTAGTTGTTGGATTTAGATCTATTATCATTAGATGTGTTTTGGGGCTAATTGGGTGTTAATTAGCATGTTGTTGTTGTAAGGAGAGGAAACCCTAATATTTATTTGGTTTGATAACTCAATAGAGGGGTTTGATCATTGGGTAAATACTTGGGTATTTTGGGTTTTGAATGAAGCCATTGTTGTTTGTTGTAGATGATTGAACCTTTTATCAATATTGGGAGAAGGGGAGGGAAATCCTATTTTAGTGATTATGATTTAATTTGTATAATTAAATTGGAATGGCTTGGAGATGAATGTAGTAGATTAAAATGAGCTTTGGCTTTATTGTCCTTGGATTTGATTTTGTGAAAAACAAAAGGAATAAAATCGGTTTTGAAAAATAAAGAGAGTGGTTTTGTGAAATGGGAAAGGTACTTTGAAATGAGTATGAATGTTGGATTGTTGTATCTTATACTACTATGTTAGTATTAGTGATAAGTTGATGATCTCATGATATTTGAGTCCGTTAATAGATGTACAATATACATGCATCTAGAGGTTTTGTCCTTGGTCATCGATGGAGGATGACATGGTTGTGTTGAATTGTTGTGTATACATTACACCTATGTGTTTATCTACTTTAACTCGTTGTTAGATTCTTGTTGGTTATGTATATGCATTATATATGTTGGATATGCCTTGTTGCATGGTTGTTGTTGGCGTTATATGCCGCGCTTATAATCAAAGGTACCGTTACCTTCCAGCTAGCGCCTGGAGAACTGTATGCGCTAATAATAGAAGGCACCATACCCTTCCACCTAGCGCCTGGTAAACTGGTATTTTGGCTTACTACGCACATAGCTAGTAGAGCGAAGTTGGTTGTAGTTATTTCAGTATATCTTTGGCTTACTAAGCGCATAGCTAGTTGAACAGAGTGGAATTGTTGTTGTTTAGTTGTAACTAAAAATAGCATAGATTTGATTGGTTCCAGTTCGGAGAACCAAGTTACTCCATTGATTGATTGTATACATGTGGGTGGGTTGTAAATTTATATTTTTACAAGGTTATGCATGTATAGGTATGATAGTAGTGGAAATGAACCAAAATGTCTTTTTTTGTCTTTTGGAAAGTGTGAAGGAGAATGAATGTTTTAACGATAAACATGTTTTGAAAAGGTATATCTGTGTATGTATAGGAAGTGGAAGAGAGTATCGGGCTTAGTGAGATTATTTTCCTAAGTAATTGTTAATGTTATGAAAGAATGGGAATGGGGATTAATGAAAGGAATAAGGAAAGATGAATCGCTTATAGCGTTGAATGAAACGGTTGTTTTCAAGAAAATTGTATATATATATATTTTGTATAAACTGTCATATTACTATTCTAGTACGAGAATGAGTGTGCATGATCATAGCTATCTGTAAGTTGTTATTGTTGAGGATCATGTTGAGATCCCTACTGGACTTTATGTTCATCCCACGTTGTTGAATCTTTTTCAGGTGTTTAGCAGGTTGTGCTATAGGATTTGGATCTTCTTATTTGTTGGCCACGGGGCCTCTTTGTTGTTGGCGGAACACCATATGTGAAAAAGGGTTACACCCCTTCATTTGTTTATTTAAAGGTTGTAAGCCCAAGGGCAGTTTATTGAGTATGTTCATGTAACATTTACTTTGCATACGAATGAGAGTATTTATATTCATTTCTATGGATTAAATGTATGAGTTTATTTCCGCATGTTATCTCTGAAATTGAATTAAGTTAATGAATTTGGTAATGGCTTCGAGTAATAAAAAGTGGGGCGTGACATTGTATGACTGATTTGGAACTTCTGCATAACAACTCGCTATTATGTGCCACCAAGGAACCTTGTATGATACATTGCGGTGTCCTGTACACTTATCGGTAAGACTTATTTGAGAACTGCTATATTGACATGAACAACTGCAAGCCTATGCACATATATGTGAACTTATTTGGAGAATGCCACATCGTATATAACTTGAAACACTTTGATATGAACTATTATGATACATGACTCTGATGTTATTGTAAGAATTGATAAACTTAGAACAATTGTGGAACTATTGCTTATGTACCTAAGTGAGTGGAGTATGAACTATAGAACCAAATGTATTTCATTTGAAAATGATGGGGATAGAACTTTTGTTTGATGACACATGCTCTGAACTTTCATCTGATGTGATTCGATAGGACTTTCATTTGACTTGATCTGAGGAGACTTTTACCTAATTTGGGAATCATTATATGGTTTGATTACGTTTATGGAGTATTATGAATTGTGTATGACCAAATGATCGGGTTGTGTTTCTAAAGGAACTAATTGACTAAGAACTTGAATCAATTTTGAACACTTACGAAGAATGTGAACTGTTAATAGTAGACTATGTGATTATGACATGTGATTAATTGCTTTAGTATTACCGTTACTACCGTGAGTTTTTTTTGAATAAGAGAATTGTTGCTTCTGTGTTACTATGCTTAGAATTCGATGCTATGGGACTTGCTGACAGCAGATTGGTTTGATTGTGAACCCTGACTACTTAGAAGTATATGAAATCAGTATGTTCTATGATTGACTGCTTCTGTATTAACGTGTAATACAATTGAATCTGTTGAAATTGAGGCTGATGAACAGTATGTGAATAATTACTATAGAATTGCGTTCACATCAATTTGCCCTGTTATACCTGATAACTTCTGATTGACTGTGAATAATTGTGATGAATTCTTGAATCGACTACTGAATTGAACTATGAATTGTTGAATGACTAAGAAACGAACCAAATTTTCGTAACAAAGCTAAATAAGGAGGAAACCACTTACGAAAATGGAAAACAGTGTGAAACTAAGACATCTGATCTACATCTGATATATATGTGGTAACTCAAGTTTAGAGGACCAAACTTTTTAAGGTGGGGAGGATGTAACAACCCCGATCAGTAATTAAGGATGTCAATTAAGTGATTAATATAAAGTATGCATTTATTGTGTATTTTGTATGCTATTCTTTGGCTTTCTATTTGGTACTCGTAGAAATATCTGTCTGGAATTAACATTAAAATTGCACGTAGTTAATACTTTTTATGTTTGAAGAGTTATGTGTTGATGCAATATTGCATTGAGGAAGGAAAGAAATTCTATACCATGTTTTTCTTGGTTATTGATATTGACAATGTGCACCAAACTTTTCTGATGATTACTTATTCTTATGTGTACTATTGAAACTCATAATAATTGCACCAAATATATTACCAAATTATAATATAAAAAAAAAAACATAAGTTGAAAACAACTTAAATTGGTTGGGTAAAACCAAACCAAACCATATAAGAAGAATTAGAAATACTTACAGAGAAGTAGAAAACTTACAAATAGATTTTATAAATTTGGAACTAGAAACAATTTGATCGAGGTTTGTGTTGAACACAATTTCCTTAAGACAAATTCGTACCCCGCTACGGTACTCATGAGTTTTTATTGGACGTTCGTCTCCCAAGATACAACGATAGAACCTTGTAGAAGCAATATTGCCACGGCAAGTCTGGCGAACCTTATTGTGCAGAATTCTGTTACAAAAAATACAAAGTGCAGAAGAAAAGAAACACAAGATGAATTCGATGTTTAATGAATGCAATGGGGGTCTATTTATATAGGTGAATTGGTGGCTCTTCTAAAGATCATGGTGACTTTTCAATGAGGACATATCTCTTTTCTATGAAGAGATACAACTCTTCCATGGAAAAGGTGCAAAGAACATACATGATTATTCTTTCAAACAGATTCGAATATTGTATCGAATCCAATTCAATCTTGACCTAAATAAATAAAAAAAATAAATTTAATTTTAAATTAAATAAATTTCGTCTTAAAACCATATTCAAATGGTGCACTTTGGAGTCAATTTCTCATTCATCTATTAATGGTTTCCAAACCATTTTTCCAACAATTACTTTGGTGTTTCAGAGTTTATCAGTTCAATTCCAATAAAGCGTTGAGTTGGTTATGTGGAGCTTGGTATTATAAAGGCTTTATCAATTCAATTCCAATAAAGGGGTATTATAAAGGCACCTACGACATGAACTTAAATAGGACTATAAGTAACATATTTTTAAGGATCATATGCAATTGCAGCTCTATAAGTAACATATTTTTAAGGATCATATACAGTAGTGAGAAACAAAGGTAAGTGACAGAGAGAAATATTGCAACTAATGGCCAAGGAGAAAAGTTTAATATTCTATGTAGTAGTTGAGGACAAAAACAAAAATATTAAAATGTTCTACTTTCATTTCTTTGAAGTTGGAATGGCTAAGATTTGACAATTTTGGAACGGCTAGTTAAATTTTTTTTTATTTGACCCTAATCTCTTTTGCTCTTCTGTTCTTGAAACCAATCTATCCATGGAGATGACCAATAATAAAATAAGAGAGAGAGAGAGAGAGAGAGAGAGAGAGAGAGAGGTTACAAAGAGTTGCCATTTCTTGAATAAAACTGTGAAATAAAATTGTGAAATTTCATCTAATTGATATTTTTGTATAAACTTGCTTCAGGAGATGACTGCATCTCAATTGTTGGCAATTCTTCGAGTATCCGAATTAGAAACATTTCCTGTGGACTAGGCCATTGTATAAGGTAAGTACAAACACGTCCCTCAGTTATTTGCAGCCACGTGCACAGTGAGTAACTTGAATAATGATGATCTTCATCTGTTAGTATTGAAAGCTTGGGAAAGTCAAGCTCATTGGTGGAAGTGCACGATGTAAGTGGTTTTGCCACAAAGATTGCTTTTCAGAATGTGTGGATGGAAAATGTCTCGAATCCCATAATAATAGATCAATTTTGTTGTGACTCGCCAATTCCATGTGAAAACCAGGTATATGATCCACACCTATGTTTTCTCGTTTAGTGTTAAGTTGAGAAATAAAATCAATTACTTTAGAGAAAGAACAAGTAAAATCAATTGCTTTATATTTTGCAAAACTTAGGCCACACTTCTCCTCTGTTTTGAGCACAAGAAAACTTACTTTTTGTTAGATCCAACTCTACATATTAAGGGAAATGACTTGCCATGTCTTCATGTGTTTTAAAAAAATCCAAAAAGAAGAGTCTATTTGGTAATGTTTATGTTTACATTTACAAAAATTTTGAAAACAGGAAACAAGAACTCACTTGCCGGAAACTATCTTCGGTGGTCAACCACCACCTTTGGCCATCGTCTTCAGCCATTGACAACCACCTTTTTCCATCACCTCCTAAAGGCCACCTCTCTCACTTGTTTTTAGAACACATGTGTGCCAAAAAGGTTTTTTGTTTTTGCTTTATCAAAAGTAAACATAAATATGTTCAATGGTTCCTGTAAACAATGATAATAGATTGTAAAAGTTTCTAAGTGGTACCTTAGCACCTCATTCATCAGAACATCTTCCTAGCTTCAAATATAGTAAATTATGAATATACAAAGTATACATTTGTTCTTCATCAGCATCTGAACACACTTAACCTGTTTCCTTAAATGCTCTATGCAAATGCTATTATTATTTGAAGAACATGTGTTCTGAGGAAAGTTGTCCATAACACAAATATTTATAACTGTAAAGGAAATTTGGTAGTCCTATTATCCCATGACAATGTAGACTTTGGCTGCTAAAGTTCAGGATATATCCTTCATGGCCATAAAAGGAACATCGGCAACAGAGGAAGCTCTAAAATTTGCTTGCAGTGATACCTTCCCATGTAAAAGTTTATATTTAGAAGATATTCAATGTGGGTGCTGATTTCCGACCACACAACCAAAGGGAGAACTCAGTTAGAGAGCACTGGTAGAATAGATTAAGCCCGAACAACCTGTCACAAAAAGATAAGAATCCAGTGGTGGTTCGTCTACCCAGGGGCACTCCGATGATCAAGTCAATAATCAATATCTCTCAAAGATAACAAATAGTGCTTAACTCACTAGATAGAACATAAAAAGAATACCTTAGACCTATGGGGGGTGCCTCACTTTTATAGTGGTTAGTGTCCAACTTCCCCTAGAAGTCTTACTTCATGGGATTATATCCTTTACAAGGATAACATCTATCACAACTCATACTATTCAGATTAAGATGAACTTTCTCAAAAGTCTCATCTCTATCTAAATAGGTAGTTTGATGTCATCTAGGACTCTAGTCCTCTATCCAAATATCTCAAATTCCGGTATTATTGCACCATATCTTGGCATCATGGTCCGCCCATGTGGTACCTCGGCTAACAACCTCGACCACGTGGACTACCCAAAAATATGTCCCCACAATTGCCCCCTAGGTTCTATTACCTCGGCAAACTAAGGTGATGGAACCTATACATGTACTCCTCTGACCGAGATTGTGACTTGTCGGGGCCAAGAAATAAGGACTCATATGTCCACTCATCAAGAATCAAGAACCATCATGTTCTATCTAATCCAGGTCCAACATCTCAACAAAGATCACATTACTAGCAAAGATCATGACTTGCTAGTTCAAGAACATCAAGATCCTAGTATCATCTCATCAGAAACCAAAAATAAAAAAGTTCTACCCCCATCCAATTTCAACATCTCAACCGAGATCAATATCTCAACTAAGATCGCACTTCTCAATCAAGATCATCATCAGATTGGAGCATACCAATCACGTCCCCATTGTGTTGCGTCAGTTCTTCCCCCTGTCGCTTGATGTCAGCGTGGGCACGTCGAGAATTGAAATCATAACTTTTTTTTCCATCTTTTTCCAATTCTAGCAAAACCTTTTCATTTTCTCATTTCATGTCTACTTGTGCCTCTAAATTCTCTTTCTCTTGGCCTCTGCAAACCATCATCCCTGTTCTTGAAGCATTCATTCCTATTACAACTCTGGTCACCACTTCTGGCATGCACTCAGCAGTTCTGTTCCAATCATAACGTTGTTTGACTCCAGCGAATCTCTTTCCGGCATTTACTTCCTCGGCTTCACTTTGTAAGTCCTTTATTTCTTTTATTTTAACTTCAATTCTCCACTGTTTTCAAATATATTCCTTCTGTGGACTGTTACACATCACACACAGTATCTGTATCTACATCTACATTGCCATCTTGTATTCATATTTGAATCTTATTAGTTTACATGCCTTCGCTTGCTTTGACTCATATTTTGTCCTTCATGCTCTTGAGCCCATCTTCACATTTTTTCCGTATTTGACACATATCTTCTAGCACACTGTCATCGAATTCAATCAATTTTGCTCATTCCCTGAATCTATCAATGCTCTATTTTTCTCGTGTTCTCGAGTCTTTGATCACTGTTTCATGTTTTTGAGACCTGTTTCTTCTGTCTGTTCTTACTTGTTAGCAGATTACTGCCTCTGAATCCTGTACATTTGTATAGATGCAGGTTTGGGATTTGCTAGAATCCACACTTTAGGAAAACTAAAACAAATTTTGACCCCAAACCTTCCTCAAAACCCTAAAACTGATAACCCAGCAGTTCTTAGGGTTTCGCCGAGGTCTTTAGCCCACATAGTCCAACTTTCCTTGCCAAATTCACCCTAGCCAAGGTCATGGGAATGTTCAAATTGAGGGTAAACTTCTCCAATAAACTAGAATACTTCCGTTAGGAATTCTTCATTCCAGTCGACGTTCATCTAAGGTTGGCTGGGGAGGAGGATTCCATGATGTCTGGAGAGACATGTATGCCCTTCCCTGTAGTATCTATCATTTGAGGGTGGAGTCAGATTCCATCTCGATATCTTATTTTGCTTTGGGCCGAGGTGCCTGCTTTTGTATCTGAACAAGTTGTCTTTTTGAATGCAAGTCCTCTTTTTGACTAAGTGTTCAATCTCTATCTTTACTGTCTTGTATGATTCCATACTTAGAATATTTTTGTACTTCTCCCAAGTATACTTTAACTGTGTAATCACTTCAAGTTAGAACACATTTGACACGTACCACCTTGGATCCACATCATCTTGCGTACACCCTTAGTTGGCCACCTCGAACCAACTTACCTCGGAGTTCACCTTTTGCTATGATCTCGGCCAACGACCATTTTATAAAAATTCTTTAAACAACATTCAACAAGTATTGTTTCCTTACTTGTACTTACTGCCTTCCAATATTTCCAGGTTTGACGAACTGGTCGGTGATCTCGGGTAACCAACAACTCGAGTGTCCCCTCTTCTGGATACCTCGGCTGACTCCAACTTGTAAAAAATTTCAACAAGTGTTAAGCCTATTCCTTATTCCTGGTTCCTGTCCCCTAATGTGAACCCAACTATCAAATATGTTCACATTAAGCATGCATCTTCAATTTCACCGAAATTTGATTCAAGCAAAGACTAGCCGAGGTGTTCAACCTTGGTTTCTCTACAGCAAACTTAGTTCCATTCTGAGTTTAACTCTGCCGACATGGCAAGTCTAGGTGAATTCAACTTAGTTCAACTCTATTATATGTAAGTATAATTCAACTGCCATATAAAAAGTCTAAGTTATTCATCATGTTTTATTCAGAAATATCGCAAACTTAGTTCAACTCTATTATATGCAAGCATAATTCAACTCTGTTATATAATAAGTCTAAGTTACTCGTTATGTTTCATTCAGAAACATCGCTAACTTCGTTCAACTCTATTATATGCAAGTATAATTCATCTTTGCCATATAATAAGTCTAAGTTTCTCGTCATGTTTCATTCAGAAACATCGCCAACTTAGTTCAACTCTATTATATGCAAGTATAATTCAACTCTGCCATATAATAAGTCTAAGTTTCTCATCATGTTTCATTCAGAAACATCGCCAACTTAGTTCAACTCTATTATATGCAAGTATAATTCAACTCTGCCATATAATAATTCTAAGTTTCTCGTCGTGTTTCATTCAAAACATCGCCAACTTAGTTCAACTCTATTATATGCAAGTATAATTCAACTCTGCCATATAATAAGTTTAAGTTTCTCGTCATGTTTCATTCAGAAACATCACCAACTTAGTTCAACTCTATTATATGCAAGTATAATTCAACTCTGACATATAATAAGTCTAAGTTTCTCGTCATGTTTCATTCAGAAACATCGCCAACTTAGTTCAACTCTATTATATGCAAGTATAATTCAACTCTTCCATATAATAAGTTTAAGTTTCTCGTCATGTTTCATTCAGAAACATCGTCAACTTAGTTCAACTCTATTATATGCAAGTATAATTCAACTCTGTTATATAATAAGTCTAAGTTACTCGTCATGTTTCATTCAGAAACATTGCTAACTTAGTTCAATTATATTATATGCAAGTATAATTCAACTCTGCCATATAATAAGTCGAAGTTTCTCGTCATGTTTCATTCAAAAACATTGCCAACTTAGTTCAACTCTATTATATGCAAGTATAATTCAACTCTGCCATATAATAAGTCTAAGTTTCTCGCCATGTTTCATTCAGAAACATCGCCAACTTAGTTCAACTCTATTATATGTAAGTATAATTCAACTCTGTCATATAATAAGCCTAAGTTACTCGCCATGTTTTATTCAGAAATATCGCCAACTTAGTTCAACTCTATTATATGCAAGTATAATTCAACTCTGCCATATAGTAAGTCTAAGTTATTCGTCATGTTTCATTCGGAAACATCGTCAGAGGACTGGTCAGTCCTATCGCACAAATTTCAAATTCACAAAAATCAAACTAGCACTTTATTATTACTTCAGCCGATATGCCCCAATGCCCGCAACCGAGATGATTCTATTTGGGCCAAGTTTGGCTTCCCTATGATCCTTCTTATTGCCGGCAACCTTTCTCAGGATGAGGTCCCTAACCTTGAACTCTCTTGGGCTGACCTTCTTGTTGTAAGCCCTAGCAAGTTGTTACTGGTATGGCCCTAGCCGAATTGTTGTTCTCTCACATGTTGCATAAGCTTTTTTACATAAGCTTTTTCAACAATATTTTTACGCTTTTTTACATAAGCTTCAGTTTCCTTTTACATGTAAGACCAAAAGAATCCCTGCGATATTGCTTTATGGGAAAAGGATCTGCCCCATGCATGGCTTCCACATACTCCTTTGTGGACCTTATATAAAAAGTCTTTAACCTAGGAAGGATGTACACATCGTAATAGAGGTCTAGTTAAAACCCTTCTGTATAGATGGCCTTCTGCCGAAAGGCAGAACCTGGCCGACTTCAGTCTGAACTTGTGTGCTTCCTTTTTATCTTCAAGGATCTGAGATCTGTTTACTTAGGCTGAGCTCTTTTCTTCTCAGACTTAATCATCTAGGCCGAGATTTTGTCTTCTGGAATCTGGGATCTGCTCACTTTAGGCTGAGCTCTTCTCTTCTCAGAACTAATCATCTAGCCTGAGATCTTGTCTTCTGGAATCTTGGATCTGCTCACTCAGGCTGAGCTATTCTCTTATCGGACCTAATCATCTAAGCCGAGATCTTGTCTTCTAGGATCTAGGATCCGGGATCCGGGATCTAGAATCCGGGATCTGCTCACTTGAGCTGAGCTCTTGTCTTCTTGGACCTAATCATCTAGGCTGAGATCATGTCTTCTAGGATCTGGGATCCGGGATTTGAGCTCTTGTCTTCTCGGACCTAATCATCTAGGTCCAGATCGTATTTTCTAGGATCTGGGATCCGGGATCTGGAATCCGGGATCTAAGCTCTTGTCTTCTCAGACCTAATCATCTAGGCCGAGATCATGTCTTCTAGGATCTGGGATCCAGGATTTGGAATCCGAGATTTGACCTCTTGTCTTCTCGGACCTAATCATCTAGGTCGAGATCTTATCTTTTAGGATCTGGGATCTAGGATTTGGAATCTGGGATGTGAGCTCTTGTCTTCTTGGACCTAATCATCTAGGCTGAGATCGTGTTTTCTAGGATCGGGGATCTGGAATTCGGGATCTAAGCGCTTGTCTTCTCAGACCTAATCATCTAGGTCGAGATCTTGTTTTCTAGGATCTGGAATCCGGGATCTGCTCACTTCGACTGAGCTTTTGTCCTCTCGAACCTAATCATCTAGGCCGAGATTGTGTCTTCTAGGATCTGGGATCCGGGATCTGGAATCTAGGATCTAAGCTCTTGTCTTCTCAGACCTAATCATCTAGGCCGAGATCATGTCTTCTAGGATCTAGGATCCGGGATCTGGAATCCAGGATCTAAGCTACTGTCTTCTCAGACCTAATCATTTAGGCCGAGATCTTGTCTTCTAGGATCTGGGATCCGGGATCTGGAATTCGGGATCTGCTCACTTCGACTGAGCTTTTGTCTTCTCGGACCTAATCATCTAGACCGAGATCGTGTTTTCTAGGATTTGGAATTCGGGATCTGAGCTCTTGTCTTCTTAGGCCTAATTATCTATGCCGAGATCTTGTCTTCGAGGATCTGGGATCCGAGATCTGGAATCCGTTATCTGCTCACTTAGACTGAGCTTTTGTCTTCTCGGACCTAATCATCTAGGTCGAGATCGTGTCTTCTAGGATCTGGGATCCGGAATCTGGAATCTGGGATCTGAGCTCTTGTCTTCTCTGACCTAATCATCTAGGACGAGATCATGTCTTCTAGGATCTGGGATCCAGGATCTGAGCTCTTGTCTTCTCGGACCTAATCATCTAGGATCTGGGATCTGGGATCTGAAATCTGGGATCTAAGCTCTTGTTTTCTCGGACCTAATCATCTAGGCCCAGATCTTGTCTTCTAGGCTCTGGGATCCGGGATTTGGAATCCAGGATGCACTCACTTAGGTTGAGATCTTGTCTTCTAGGCACTAGTTTTTGATATTGGTGCTGGCGTGCACTGTAATGGGGATGCTGGCTGCATCACTTTGTTTTACATCATGTATCCCTCCGTGCCTCAAGGTCGCTTTCATGGTAGTACTCGTCTCGGCTACCCTTCTTGTTCCCTTCTCAGCCTTTGGCGACGTTATTCGCCTCAAGATTCACTTATTATATTCTTCCGTTGCGGTCCCCTCCTTCAATATTAGGATCCACATGCTCCTCCTCCTCGCTATGGATGTCGTCCCCAATTCTCACTTCATGTTTGTTGTTGGCCATCTATCCTTACTAAGTTCTCACAGACGGCGCCAAATTGTGGGTGTTGATTTCCGACCACACAACCAAAGGGGGAACTCAGCTAGAGAGTATCGGCAGAATAGATTAAGCCTGAACAACCTGTCACAGAAAGATAAGAATCTGGGGGTGGTTCGTCCATTAGGGGGCACTCCGACGATCAAGTCAGTAATCAATATCTCTCAAAGATAACAAATAGTGCTTAACTCACTAGACAGAACATAAAAAGAATACCTTAGACCCATGGGGGTGCCTCACTTTTATAGTGGTTAGTGTCCAACTTCCTCTAGAAGTCTTACTTCATGGGACTCTATCCTTTACAAAGGATAACATCTATCACAACTCATACTATTCAGATTAAGATGAACTTTATCAAGAGTCTCATCTCTATCCAAACAGGTAGTTTGATGTCATCTAGGACTCTAGTCCTCTATCCAAGTATCTCAGATTCCGGTATTATTGCACCATATCTCGGCATCATGGTCCGCCCACGTGGTACCTCGGCTAACAACCTCGGCCACGTGGGCTAGCAGTTATTTATTGAATGTAACATTTTTATTAATCAGTTAACAATTTTATGGACATTTTTGAGAATCTAAATTGTGTGACAAAGCTTCAAAAAATGAGTTGTGTACTTTATATTATACTAGGTGTGTACACCCATATGGGTGTCCTTGAAATTGGCAACTGTAGATTTGTAGATATAATTGAATTTAGCAGTTGTAGTGACAATTAGAGGAGGGTATTTTTGAAAAGCAAAAAGTGTGACATTCACACTCTTCGCTTTACATATTATTATAGATACATAATAGATAATAAAGCATTTGTTTATGGTGTATGATGATAATTTACCAAACAAAATATGGTCAAAATGCCTTTTAAACAAAGCTCAATAATCCAATACTCACCCAAACAAATTTACTGGATTTAGCATCTTCTACTGAGAGAGTGAAAGTGAAACCCTAGGCAGCATTTTGAAGAAAAAGAAGTTAATCACATCATATGAAATTCAGTATCTAGAAACAGATGCTTTCTTCTACATTTAAAAATAAACAAATAAATAAAACAACACCACCGACAACAATGCAAATTGGCACAAGACAGTCTCGGAATTTTTTATTTATATATTTGGATTACGAAAGGAACACAAACCATCTTGGGATGTCATAGTACATGGTCTACATTAAACACTGAAATTCGATATTGATTTCATCAGAAGCAACATTCTGTCGAAAATAATTCACGCAAAAAAATTCTGTCAAAAATAGCACCGCTGCTAAAGAACACCCAGCTTGGGGGACCCAATTGGAAGAGGTAACTCGAGGTTCTTTACGGTCCTAAATGTTCTTGGGACCATCTTGTCAACGTAGAGAGTTCCATCCAAATGATCACATTTGTGCTGTAAAATGCGGGCCTGCTAGCCTGAAGCATCAACCTTGATTGGCTGGCCATCATGACCCAAACCCGTTACCTCAACTTCAAGGTGTCGTTCCACCACTGCTCTGAATCCATCAACACTGCAAAATAAATCATCGCAACACAAAATATAAGAAGGGATCAAATCCATCAATCTAAAGCTCTCAAATCCATTCTTGAAAGCTATACTAAAGCCCCGTTTGGGAATTAGCTATTTTAGTTGACTTTTTTGATTTTTTATGAAAAGATATGTAGAAAAGTAAAGAGAGTGACATGACAACTTATAGTGATTTTTTGGCTAAAAACTATAAAAGCTACTCCTTGAAAGAATGATGTCAAATCCCTTCATTTCAAATCCATAACCAAATGTGACCTTGGTCTGTTTGATTAGGAAGAGAATGATGGTACAAAGTGACGTGAAAGAAAAGAAAAAAAGAGACAAATTTATTTTCTTGAATGCATTTGATTAAATAAAAATTTTATGAGAAATGGGAATCTACATCAAGTCTTAACCTTCTTCTTTTGTGTGCCATAAATGGAAAGGGAACTTCACAAGCAAAAGATAGTTGTACAGGAAACTTAAATTTGTAGCAATTTCTATGACTTTCACTCTAAACAAAGTGAAAAAAAAAATTGATTTTTTATTTCTCTTTCCCACATTTTATTTTACTCTCTCGCTAATCATGATGCAAACTTTTATCTAAAAATTTGGGAATGTTTTAACATTTCATGTCTAGTTGCAGCCATTGCTAGACATTTTCATTCCTCCACCCCAACACCGGCTTGACGGGGACCAAAAAAAAAAAGGACACCAATAGTTGAAAGAACTAGATGACTAATGCAGAAGGTACACCAGTTGTACATCATTTACTCTCCAAACACCTTGGCCTACAAATGCAACCCTTCACTCACTAGTTTTGGAGAGAGAACTTGAAATATTGAACTGTCGTCCCAATACACTATCTTCTTAACCCTAATTTCGAAATCCACTTAAACCATAAAAATCAGAGGTTGTCTTTGGGTAATTAGAGTGCCTAAACTAAGCTTTGGTGGTCTAATTTCCTGAGGGAAGCACCTAGGGACCTTTGCTTTTCAGTTTTTCTTGGATTTCATTGGTTGATTTAACAAAAAGCAGTTAGTTCCTTTTTTTCCCTAAAATTTATTGTTTTTGTTTCCTTTTCAATTATGTTTGTAGTATTTGATAATGGCTAGTTAAGAGTACAGTGCATATTACATGATTTTAGTATTTTATTTGTAATCGTTTTGTACATATAGTTTAGGCCTTATAGTATGCGTATGGAGTTTTGAAGCCTTTTTGCTATCAGAAAGGCTATTGGAAGTACAACTATCCCAATAAGGGTCGTCAATCTACTCAGTCTTCTCAGCCACCTCAAACATAGTTCGGAGGTCCTTTTTCGAGTACTCTCCGGCCACTTGCTACTTATACCGCATCTGCTCCGGCTCCTGATCATGACTTGGCTTCCTTGAGTGCCCAGATTGCTCAGCTTTAGCATCTCTTGTCCACCTCTCAGCCATCCCCATCTGCCTCTACTCTCACCTCTCTTCATTCAGGTTTGCTTGGGTCCTCTTCAAGTATTTCTTCTTTTGTCTAGCTTATTGATTCTGGCGCCTCTCATCATATCACTCCTCACCTTTCCTTACTCAAAAGCTGTATTCCCCTCCTTTTGCTATTACTATTAATATTGCTAATGGGTCTAGTATTTCTGTCTTATTTACTGGGTCTATTTTACCCTCTGCCATGTCTGCTGTTGTTATTCCCTCTGTTCTTTACGTTCATCAACTGTCTGTCAACTTGCTTTCTATCAGTTAGTTTGATACTTCTAGTTTTGATGTTATCTTTTCTTATTCTGTTTGTTGTGTGCAGGATCAGGTGTCCAAGAAGCAGATTGGGACCGACTGTAAAATTGGAGATCTCTATGTGGTGGAAAGCATACAGCTTCCTTTATCTACCTCTCCCATTGCACTTTCATCTTTTCAATTAGATTCTCAGTCGAGTCAATTCTATTTATGGCATTCTCACATCGGTCATTTGTCTGTTGACCACTTACGGTCTTTAGCTCAGTTAAGATTGTTGGGTAAAGTTTCTCCTAGTCAAATTAATAAATGTCGAAGGTGTAAACTTGCTACAATAACAGCTTTACCTTTTAATAAAAGTTCCTCTATTTCTGTTTCCCCATTTTCTCTTGTCCATACTGATGTTTGGGGACCCTCTCCTATTCTCACTAAAGGGAGTTCTGCATACTATGTGTCTTTTGTTGATGATTGTACCCGCTATACCTAAGTTTGTCTTATGGCTCATAAATCTGACTTTTACCTGATCTACCGTACCTTTCAGTCTATGATCACTACATAGTTTGGAGCTACAATTAAAATGCTACAGTTTGACTTGGGTGGAGAATACTTTAAAACCTAATTCTGTGAGTATTTGGCCAATTTAGGTACCCTTCATCAAACTTCATGTACTGATAAACCTACCGAAAATGGTCTTCTTGAGCGTAAACACTGCCATCTCCTTGAGACAGCTCGATCTCTCCTCTCTGCCACTATTCCAGCACCATTTTGGGGGTGAGGCAATTCTTACTGCTGTTTTTCTACTCAACCGCATGTCGACTCCCCTCCTCTCTGCATGATGAGGCTTTGTATTCCCAACCTCCTAATTATTCCCTCCTGCTGGTTTTTGGATCTGCTTGTTTTGTCCTTATTCCCCGTAAAGATAGGACCAAACTAAGTGCCCTGTCTGTCTTGTGTGTCTTTTTGGATTAGTCTTACTCAGAAAGGCTACCGTTGTTATGACCTTGTCTCTCGTCGCCTTTATGTCTTTCGTCATATTGCCTTTCTCGAACGTCTATCTTACTTTCAACTTCCCCTCTCTCACTGCTCCAATTATAAAAAAGGATTTGGTTCACATAGACCCATTTCCTTCTAAGGTTACGTCTGATGAGTACATCTCCACTATTCTCCTGCACTTGTTCCATCTTCTCCACCTTCCACCCCTCATGTTGAGTGTCTCTCCATGACCCCCCTGAGGCTATTCCTACTTCTCCTCCTTCTTCACCTCTGGCTACTTCTCATCCTTTGACTTATTTTCCTCCTCCATTGTTAGTCTATTCTCGTCGCAAGGCTCCCTCTCCACCAGTTGTCTCTACCCCGGTTGTTGCTTCTTCTACTTCTAAAGACTTTGATCCTGTTGCAAACCGATATCCTACTCGAGAGCGTCATCTTCTAAACAGGTTAGGTTGGTCTAATACATGTTTTTCTACTTTCTATCATACTTTTTTGTCTACTATTCAATCTTTTTTAGAACCTCAGTCTTACAAGGAGGCCGATCAGGATCCCTATTGGGTTCGAGCTATGGAAGATGAGTTGTTTGCCTTGCAAAAGACTAACACTTAGGCGTTGGTTCCTTTGCCTGTTGGAAAGAATCTAGTTGATTACAAATGGATCTATAAAACCAAGACTCATTCTGATGGTTCTCTCAAGCGATACAAAGCTCGCCTGGTTTCCAAGGGTTTCTCACAGGAGTATGGTATTGATTATGAGGAGATCTTTACCCCTATTGCTAAGATGACTACTGTCCATATCTTGATTTCTGACATTGGCTTCTCTATCAGATGGACGTTAAGAATATTTTTCTTAATGTTCATCTCACTGAGGAGGTCTATATGCATCTACCCCCTGGCCTTCTCCACTTCTCTGGACGGGTTTGTTGTCTTCAACGTGTTCTGTGTTGTTTGAAGCAATCTTCTCGTGCTTGGTATCATCGCTTTCAAACTGTTGTTACTGAGCTTGAGTTTCATCCTTGTACTTTTGACTCTGCTTTGTTTCTGAGACATATCTCAGATGGTTTTGTTGCTCCCTTACTATATGTGGATGATATGATCATTACTGACTCTAACTCTTCTACTATCTCTGAAGTCAAACAGTATCTCTTCCGCAACTTCAAAATAAAGGATCTGGACCCATTGCAGTATTTTCTTGGTATTGGGGTTACTTTTTCTCCTTGCTTCTTCTCCAAAGGGCTATTTTTCTCAGGCTAAGTATGCTACTGAGGTCCTTCACCGTGCTGGTCTTACTGATACTAAGGTTTCTGATACACCTATTGAGCTTGATATGAAGCTCAACTCTACTGATGGTGTTCCTTTGGATGATCACATTTTATATCGCGAGCTTGTGAGTTGTTTAGTTTATCTGGCTGTCACTCGCCCTGATTTTGCTTATGCTGTTCATGTGGTTAGTCAGTTCATTTATGTTCCTCACTCTACCTATTAGGCTACTTTGGTTAGCATTTTTCACTATCTCAGGAGTACCATCTTTCAGGGCTTACTATTATCCTTTACTTCCTCTTTGGACTTGGTGGCCTATGTTGATTCTGATTGGGTTGGTGATGTTACTGATCGCAAGTCTACGTCTGGTTTCAGTATGTTTCTTGGTGATTCTTTTATCTCTTGGAAAAACAAGAAACAATCAATTGTTGCTCGCTCTACTGCCGAAACTAAGTATCGTGGTATGGCTCATGCCACTGCTGAGATTGTTTGGCTTCATTGTCTCCTATCTAATTTGAGTGTTCCTCAGTCTTCTCCGACCTCTCTCTATTGTGACAACCGCAGTGTTATTCAGATTGCCCACAATATTGTCTTCCATAGACGGACGAAACACATTGAGATTGACTGTCACTTTGTTTGATAACGTCTGCAGTCTGGCCCTATTTCGCTTCCTTTTGTCTTTTTGGCGTTACAACTTGTGGACTTCTTCACTAAGACTCACGCTACCGCTCGGTTTTAATTTTTTCTTACCAAACTCTCAGTGTTTTCTGCTAAAACACCTTGCGTTTGAGCAAGAGTGTGAGAATATATTATGTATATTCTATATTTGGCATGATTGTGTTTGTACATATTATAGGCGTGATTGTGTTTTCTTTTTTTGATTTAGGAGTTATGGCTATATAATCTAAGGTCTTGTTGTAATCAAATACACAATTGAATATATAGATTATTATTCAGAAATCCTGCAGTTTAATCACGTTTAGACTTGTCAAAATTATGTTGTAGAACCTTAGAAATTTGTTTTGGGTGTCGATACTAAGCTCTTGGGGTCGACACCAGCAACCTTGTCTTTCTTGTGTAACATTCTGTTTCTTAGGGTCAACACCGCCCTCTCTGGGTATCGACACCATCAGGACTGGAATTAGATCTTAGTGCATTCTACTTTCTAAGGTCGACACCATGAGAGTTCGGTGTCGACACCTTACCTATTTTGAACCTTTTCTTTTGTAGCCCTATACGCAGGTGTCGACACCACCCTCCAAGGTGTCGACACTTGACAGAAACTCTAGAACTTCCAGCCACGTTTTGGGCCCCACTTTTGGGGATTTTTGACTTTATATTTTGTGTATTCTTGGGCCTCGCCACCTATTACGTCCCTTCACTATAAATAGAAGCATATTCTCTCTTTTTCCTTACTTTCTCTACTTTTCTTCCTCTCTCACCATCACTTGCTCTCTTTCTTACTTTCCACCATTGTTGAGAGCTTCAAACTTGGGTTTCATCTACCTAGAGGCTAAATCTACCCTTAGTTCTTGAGGGAAAAAGTTAGAACTCATCGAGAGCTACGTTTGGATGTAAGTTGATCATGATTTCGTCGCCATCAAAGTTTGGGTCTTCAACCCTTCTCCCTCATCCTCGAGGTAGGAATATCTTTAATTTTGAATATCTATGTTTTGATGTGATTTTGTGGTATTTCCTTAGTTATAGTTATGTATGAGCTAGAGATTGTTGACTTAAATGATATTGATGTGTAAAATGGGATTTTCACTCAAGTTTTCAATATTGTAAATGTTTGAACATATTGATGACTGATGATCAATGATTTGAATATTTTGTGAAAGAAATGAGGAAAACCTCAATTTTCTTGAAACCCTAGATTTTGGATTTTTGTTTGAAGAGATTATTGGAACTAATTGATGTTTCATGTTGAAATTGAAGTTGATATTCTTTGGTAATATTGGAGTTGAATAAATTTTTGATCTATGACGATGCTATTGAGGAATTATGGAAGTTGAGTTGGGTGAAACACTTGGAAATATGGGAATTACATAAAGTATGGATTTCTTATAAGATTGTTTTTGATGATGATGAAGATTATTGAGTTATGTAAATTGTGATTATTTCGCTTACATATTAAATTGTTGATTTCTTGTGTGGCATAATTGAACCTTATGCAAAATAAAATATTTGCAAAAACTCATGCATCACATTTACATCACATGATTTTGACTTGAGATGACATTTGATATTTTTTTTTTTTTAAAGTGATGGATCATGAAAAGGGGGTAAATAGTGTAGTAATGTAGGTAGAGGAGTCAGTTTTGGAATTTGAGTTGTGTATTGTGTTGGTACCCGCGCGAGGAATCAAGGTGCCCAATTGCCCTGTCTCAGGCTTGATGACAGACGAATGTGAGAAAGGATTATTTTCAAGGTGCCCAATTGCCCTTTCTGTGCTTGAGGAACTGCCCTTCCGGGTTTGAGCCGGTACATGTGGAACTATTTTGATATAAAATCTGTATATATATATGTATTGTGACTCTTGGGATTCTAACGCATATTTATTGCCATGTGTCTTACGCTGGATTTGATTTACAAAAGTGCATTGAGCATCATTCTTTTAAAAGGGAAAACAATGGATTTTAGCATGGCATTTGCATTGACATAATCATAATGACATCAAACATTTACATGCATTGTTAAACATATTTCTACTGGGCATCATTGCTCATTTCTACCATAACAAACAAATTTCAGGTCTTGATGATGCGATTCCACTCTATTGGTGATCTTGTGGAGACTTTTGATGGAGCACTGAAGCTTCTTAGATGTTCATACCGAGCTTACTTGTCTTGGAAAAGAGTTCCACTTATTTGTAATCAAGGCCCTAGCCTTGATAGGTGTAAGCCCTTAGGGCATTTTGTTGTATTTCTGTTATTTTTTGAATTACCTTGTATCGTTTATTTAAACATAACTAATGTAATACCATAATGAAATTTTATGAGAGAAAACCCAACGAGAAAGACAAACGTTATAGTTCATGAGACTGTTGTCTTTATTTTCCTTAATTTCCACTTTATATCAGGAAATTGGACAATAATGAAGGATTGGTAATTATAAAATGGTTTAACATTATCAGGGTGTTACAAGGGATATATAGAAACCAAGTTAAAAAGAAGTCATCCAACTTTACTTTTAGAGCTCTTCATGGCTAAACCCATCCTTTGAAAATGTTGTCAACACAATATCCAATTTTTACTATATGCCAAAACAAACAACGAGCATAAGTCATTGACAAAGTAAAGAGCAATGAAGCGTGAACAAATTCCTGATAAGAAGAAGGAATTCCAACATAAGAAGTATCCCGCATTACCTTAGGCACCCTTCAAAAAATAATGCACTTTTGTTGCTCTTCTTTTGAATCTTTGGGTTTACAATAACCTGTGTTAAAGAATTGATAAACTATACTACAGCACTTACAACTGAACATGTACAATTTCTAACGTTAACATGTCAACATATCAGAAGATCAAAAGGACGTTGGTCTTGTGCTTTAGTTTCTTCCTTTGGAGCATAGCTTATATATTCTTTTGTATCTTCTAAAACAATTATCTGTTATTCAAAACCAGCTCTACATGAAGGCTAGAGACACAATCTTGTAACAAGTGATTAAGTAAGGACATCCACATTGGCAAAAATAGTACATGTGCAAACTAGCTGGAAAATACCACTTCTAAATCTAAGATTGTGTTTGGATTTATGGATTTAAAATGAAAGAATTTGACACTACTCATTCCAACAAAAATAGCTTGAATTTAGATTTGTTAGTTTAAAAATAGATTTCAAGATTGGATTTGAGAGCTTCATCTTGAATTTAGTGGTGGTGTGGTGACGGTGGCTAGGGTTGTAGTAATGTGGTGACATTAGTAAAATTTTATTTTTCACCCAAATAATTTTTTTTTTTTTTTTGACCATGAAAAGCGTTTTCTGTTAGAATTTTGTTTTTGTTACACAAATGTATCAATGTTCCTAGCTCTACAAGGATCCTAATAAAATACTTGTCTTCTTTCTCTAATTTATCTTCTTCTTTAGTTTCTTTTTACCAAAAAAAAAAAGAAACATCCATCCAAGTGGAGCCTAATTCTTTTGATTGATGGGTAATTTTGCAAATTCAAACAAACCTTCAAGGGGACACCAATCTTGGGGGTCGCCTCTATTTATCCACCACCTTTCATCTCAAGGCACACCATTAATTAGTTTATTTTTTATTACAATATTAACCTAATATAAATACACACCTTATGTAATACACACCAATTACTCATTGTACACCACACCCAATTTTGATTCTTTAATTTTTCACTCAATACACACTATCAATTTTTAAATATTCTGAAAATATCCTCATCTTCTCTAACCATAACCATATTCCTAACCTTAACTCTACCCCGCAACCGTCGAACTATTTTCAAATTTTTAAAGTGACATTACCCATTGGCAACTGTTGGTCTTTGTTAATTGAGGGTACTGGGAGGGTTAAGCCTAGTTGCAAACCTTACCATTGATTTGATAGAGAATATGATCATAAAGAAAGATGATAAAGAAAAAATGATTCGTGAAGCCCATTTCAAGTAATTAGATATGTGGGTATATTTATGTGAGTTTTACATGTGATTGTATGAAAATCAAATGAAGTATAATGGGTATTGATATTGATTTAAGACATGATATGATTGTCTTGGTCTCAGGAGGGTATAGCTTTAAATAGAGTTGAGTGGAATGAGTTATTTACTCCAGCAATCGAGTGATTGAGATTAAGCAATCGACGGATAAAGATGTAATAAAATTTTTTAAGAAAATGGAAGATTGAAGATTGTGGGTGGGGTGTGCGAGTGAGTAAGAGTAAAGATGAAAAATTGTACGTGGGATGTGTAAGTAAGGGTAAAGATGTAAGATTGTAATATATATTGAGCAAATTTCTTATTTATCAAATTACTACAGGTGTATCTTAAGTAATGGAATGTCTTGAGATGAAATGTGGTGTGTAAATAGAGGCACCCAATCTGGGGAGCAGCAAGACCAACACCAGGTGCTTTCCTCATCGCCATCACCATATCATCAATAATCTCTTGGATCTTATCCGACCCGATTTCTTCTTGCGGGACTTCTCGGGCTGCTTCGTGAAGAACTGGGTCACCGGCCTTCACAATCTCGGGAAGCATCTGCTGCTTTTTTCCTCCTAAACCCAGAAACCAACCGGCCTAAGCTGTTGAAGGAGAGCTGTGATTTCTTGTTCTTGTTATCAACCCAACATTGAAAATGGGTTTAGGGGAATAGAATTCGGGTTTGAAGATGGTATTTCGGGTTTGGTGAAAGTGGGTTAGTGGGGTTCTCTGAAATGGAAGGTTTGTTGGGGTTTTGAAGCATTTTCTGGAGATGGGTATGGGAAGGAGATGGTGAGTGAATCGTTGAATGCTCTCCATTATCACTACTATATGCTCTACTCTCCACTCTCTGGGAGCTTCTATTTGCACACATCAAACCCACTCCATACACACACTTAATGAAGAGGATGTGCAAAAAATGCAGTGAGGGGGATGTGCAAAAAGTGTATATTGTGTGTGCAAATAGAAGCTCTCCCACTCTCTTTCTCTGTCCTGATAAAAATTGGGTAAATTACTCTTTGCCCCATTTTTTAATTGGGAAGTGTTTTGGGAGTTTTTTTTTTTTTGAATATTCTAAAAAAAAAAAACAATTTAGAGAATTGACTCACTTTTCAAATTATTTGGAAAATTAATCTGTTTTTGAAATCGCATTTTGAAAATACAATTTTGAAATTGAAATTGCATTTTCAATATTCAATTTCACCTTGAAATCACAGGTTGAAAATGCGATTTCAATTGAAATTGCATGTTGAACATGCAATTTCATCAAGTCATCATAAATTATATTTTCAACAAGTAAATCAATTCTCTAAATAATATTTTTTTTAGAATATTTAAAAAAAAAACACAAATTCAGTGCTTTGGGATATGTTTTCGCATGTACTTGCGTAAATTTTTATAAATATATAAAAATTATTTATAAAATTATGTTAGTTTTTACAAGTATTCGTAAGTTATGATTTTTTAAATTTTTATAAATTAATTTATATGTTGTAAAAATTTAAGTGATTTTATAAATTAATTTACATATATTTATGAGAACTTATATAAATACATGTAGTATGTATTTACACACTTAAAAATTGTTTTTTTTTTGTTTTTTTACTTTGATGCTTGATATATATATATTTTTTGGGGGGGTCCTCCTTGGTGTTTCAAATCCTTCTCTGTTACTCTTAAAATTAACTTTGGTATAAAATTAGATTAAAAAATATTAACTAACTTTTATATAATATAAAAAACATATTATTATATTAGAATTTGAGTTTGCATATTATATATAATTTAATATTTTTATGTCAAGCCATTGTCAATATGTATTTTTTTTTTTATCTAATTTTAAATATAAATTAAAAATAAAATATAAAAAGTGAAGAAGTGAAAAAATTATCAAACACAAAAATCCAAAATGTTGTTTACCCAAAAAAGATGAAAGCTATGGACTTGAAAGGGCCATGCTTGGGTTTGGCTTGGGCTTGAGCCTGCAAACCTACAACCCATGCTTCGGTTTGATCTTGGGCTGGGCTTGCGTCTTTTGTTTGAAATGATTTGCAGACCTATACGAGTCAGTCGAGTTCAGTATAGGCTCTAGAATTTTCTCTCCTTTCCGTTCTCAGATTTTTTTTTTTTTTTTTTGGATTTTATCAATAATTTGGTAGTCGTTTGCATAAAAAATAATAGTAATATTTTTTTTAATCTATTTTCAACTAAAATGTATATTTATTTCATTGTATCATTTACATTAATTTTAGTCACTTTAACTATACTAAAAGAAATATCAGTATAATTATGTCAAAAGTATAGAGTTGGATTTTTTTTTTTTTTTAATATTTTAAAAAATATTAAGAGAGGTGAGTGTAATTTACCCTTTACTTTTGTATATTAGAGATTGTAATTTGGGAAGGAAGGAGTGTTGTATATGACAAAATTGAAACTCTTAAATCTTTTAATGGAGTGCAAAAATTCTGACCAATTAATATAGCTTTACTTGATCTGTAAGTATGATTTTACATGAGCCTAGTTAGCATTTTCACCTAGTTAACCTATTTTAAGTTTGAGCTCAAGCCTTGTTCTCCATTTAATCATACTTAGTAATTCATAAAAGTATCTTTAATTTTTTATTTTTTATTTTTTTTAAATTTTTGGAGGATTTATTTTGGTCTTTAGGCCTTAGCCCATTCCTCAGGTAAGTGAGACACTCACCAAAAACTCTAATTTTTTGAATTCCTTAAAATTTTATTTTCTTTAATATTTGTTAAAAGGTTCTGTTGCAAAAAAAAAAAAAAAAAAAAAAAAAAAAAAAAAAGCTTTATTTAAAGGCCCTCCAAATTTAAAAACCTTGTCTAAATGCTCAAGAAAAATAACAATATCGTTCAATGATCCATAATAAATAAATAAAAATTATTCATCTGAAGGTCCGACAAAATAGAAACACTAATGTATTCATGGTTTGAGTTGCAAATACTGTGAGCATAATTTGAATACAAAATGCCCCAAAAAATGTATTACATAAGTGAAATTCATCTTCAATGTGATATGTGTCATAATTAAAATAAATTTTAGTCATTTAATGTATTTTTTGTGCACATTCTATGCTTTAATTTTGCATACTGCTCTTTGAGTTGGGGCAAGACTGCGTGGTCTTGGGTAAGACTAGCATGCTAATAATCATGTGACTTTTTGTAATTTTAATTTTAAATTAAATTATTTAATATTTTTATTTATAATTTTAAAAAGTATGATTCATATTCATAAGGGATAAAAATGAATTTTTTACATGTTGATTGTTGGTTAGTTAACACACAATCCTTCTCCTAAACAACCCCGGCGGATAGATATGCGATGCAATTATGATAGATGAAAATGTTAGGGGAATGAGTAAACCTAAATTGACGTAAGATAGTACATTAAATAAAATATATGAACCTCCTTAATTCCACTAACCACATAACCATTATAGAGTTGAACAAACAAGAATGATTTATATAACCGATCTTATTTAATAAAACTTAAGACTTAATTTGATTGGTTGATTAGTAATTTAAAAAATATTATTACCACATCATTTGACATGATTTTGTATTTGAATTTTTTTTTTTCACTAGATTATTTTTTAATAGTCAAATATAAAGAACTCAATCACACCTTGAAATTGAAACTTCGAACACATCATTAAATTACACTGACACCCCTGAAGTTTAGGTTTATTACAATTTTTCTCTCACTTTTTAAAAATTACATCTCCCTCCTGAGGTTTAAAGTTTCATTACAGATTTTTCTCCTCAGCAATTTAATTTTTTTAAATACCAATTTTTCCTTCATTGGGTAAATTACATTGACACCCCTCATATTTTAAAAATTACAATCCCCTCCCTAAGATTTAAAGTAGCATTACCAATTGCCCCCTCAGTTAGTATTAGTTGGAAAAAAAATTCATTGAAAAAATAAATTAATTAGAAAAAAAATTAATTGAAAAAAAAATTGATAATAAAATTTTAAATTTTTGTTTAAAAACCAACGTAAACTCTTTTTTGAATTTACATTTTTTCCTTAAATTTACAAACTGAGACAACCATTTATAAACCAAAAAAATTATCAAACAAGTTTTTATGACAGTTTTTTAAATTTTTATAAATATAAATTGAAAATTAAAAACGAAATGGTTACCAAATAGGCTTCAGATGATAAAAATGTCGTAAAATTAACAAATAATTAAATAAGTTACCAACGTAAGAACTGACTTATCAAAAGATTCTTAGGTTATGTATTGTTTGATTTTTAGAAAAAAAAAATTAAAAATTAAAAATTAATTTGGTTAAAAAATAAAAAATAAAAAACAATTATCATTTTTATATAATTTTTATCTTCCGAGTGGTTAGAAATAATTTTTTACAGATTAAATTGAAACAGCCATATGTATGTATATAACCTGCACAAAAGTTAAAATGATAATTATTTTTTACCCTTAAATGATAATTATTTTTTTATTTTTTATTTCTTAACCAAATTAATTTTTAATTTTTAAAAAAAATTCTAAAAACCAAACCATACATAGCCTAAGAATCTTTTGATAAGTCATTTCTTAAGTTGATAACTTATTTAATTATTTGTTAATTTTACGATATTTTTACCATCTGAGACCTGTTTGGTAACCATTTCGTTTTTAGTTTTCAATTTATATTTACAAAAATTTTAAAAATTGTCATAAAAACTTGTTTGATAAGTTTTTTGGTTTATAAATGGTTGTCTCAGTTTATAAATCTGAGGAAAAAACGTAAATTCAAAAAATGAGTTTACGTTGATTTTTAAACAAAAATTTAAAAATTTTACTAACAAATTTTATTTTCAATTAATTTTTTTTTCAATGATTTTTTTTCCAACTAATACTAACTGAGGGGGCAGTTGGTAATGCTACTTTAAACTTTAGGGAGGGGATTGTAATTTCTAAAATGTGAGGGGTGTCAATGTAATTTACCCAATGAGGGCAAAATTGGTATTTAAAAAATTAAATTACTGAAGGGGAATCTATAATGAAACTTTAAACCTCAGGGAATGTAATTTTCAAAAGGTGAGGGAGGAACTATAATAAATCTAAGTCTTAGGGGGTGTTAGTGTAATTTACCCAAAGATTTATAAATGTCATCTAATAAATTGGGGAAATTTTATTTCCACACGCCTAGTTATCTCAGTGCAAATACTTAATGAAATATTATTTTAATGATAATTATATTCTAAACTAAAATGACTATAATAGACATCCATCAATACCCATAATATTATATGAAAATATTCTCTATGCACATCTTTTTTTTTTTTAAAAAAAAAAATCTCAATATACACTTTTTAAATAAATAAAAAAAAACTAAACCCTAACTTCATCATCATCAACACCTCACCAGCCCTTCAAACATCTTCACAGCTTCATCATCATCAATTGCACTAATAAATTATGTCTTATTGCACTTAACAGAAACTATGAAGTCAATTCTACTTCTAATAAATCATGTCTTATTGTATCATCTTCATAGCTTCATCATCATCAATCATACCCAGAAACTCTCTGCAATTAAATGGAACCGCTTTCAGTACTCCAAACTACAATTAATCATCATGTGTTTATGTGTGAGAGAGAGAGAGAGGGGGAGAGAGACACCTACCGGCGAGCCACTAACGACGACTATGGCGCTAGCAGAGGCGCGACGCACATCCGGAGCACACCAAACCAACCTCACCATTGCCAACACACACAATCCAGTTTTATCCACTGTAACGCCGACGATAAACTCAACATAGTAACGATGGCAAAAGAAAAATCCATCGTGACCAAAACCATCATCATAGAACAATCCATCCAGAGCACCTTGACAACGGCAAAGACTCGCCATTGCCGGAGAAACTCATGAATAGGACGCAACTGGTAAACCCAGCACTGTCGGCAAAACTCTACAAAATCATCATCCACACCCAACAGCAACCTGGAGGCAGATCGCCTAAACCGCAATCACCAGAGGTAGGAACAAAACATATCTAAGAATAACTCATCACACCACCAGCACCGACTGAATAAATACATACCCACATTCGTAAATCCGAGCTATCAAAACTAGGGGTGCATCTCGGGCGGGCTCAACCCGAGCAACCCGAGCCCAGCCCGAGTTTTTTTAGGGCTTGGGAAACTATATCTTGTAATCTGGACAGGCCTGGGCAGATTTTTGATGCCCGAATTGTAATTCGGGCCGGGCTTGGGCAGAACCAATGGCTAACCCGAGTAACCCGAACCCAAACCCGAATTGAATTTAATATATTATATAAATTATATAATATATATAAATTAAGTAAAAGAGTTAGTCTTAATTTTTATTTTTAGTTTTCTTATACGGTTATTTATTGATATATCATTTGATATAAGTCAATATATCATCGTATCATTGATATTAATACATATTCTGATATCATTATTTGAAACTATGATCTCCTGTTATGTACAAGCGATGCGTGTTCAAAAAAAAAAAAAAATAGATGCAATTGTCATCATCTTGAAAAAAAGAAATTTAAATATAGATGGTGATGACAAAATTTGACAATATCAAAGTTTGAAATAAAGGACTTTATTATGAAAAATGCTTCAGAGCTCGAATTCCCCGCGGCTCAATTGGCCTGAATCCAAAACGATATCGTTTTGGATTCAATTTCCCCCCCTCTTTTGTATCTGAAAGACTGAAACAAAAGGAGTGATGGGGGAGAGAGAGAGAGAGAGAGAGAGAGAAAGAAGAGAGAAGAGGAAAAGAGAAGAAAGGGGGAACAGAGAGGAAGAGATCACCGCCCGTCAATCGCCGCCTCCGATCTCAGATTCTTCTCCACCACCCAGCCTCCAATCTCTGATCTCTGCCTCAGATCTGTGTATGATGATGATGTGTTGAAATTTTTTTTCAATTTTTTACATTTTTTTTTGGTCGATCTCTGTGGTGAGTTTGCTTTTTGGTTGATCTTTATATGTGATGATGATGATGTATTTGGTTGTCTCTCTCTCTGCTACGTTGAATCTATGATTGGTTTTGCTTGTTTGAATATGTGATTGGTTTGTGGGTTTGAATATGTGATTGGTTTTGGTTATTTGAATCTGTGATTGGTTTGTGGGTTTGAATATTTGATTAGTTTGGGTTTGAATCTGTTTGTCTCTCCTCTCCTCTTCCCTTCTCTTCTTTCTTTCTTTTTCTTCTTCATTCTTCTTCTTCTTCTTCTGCAATGAGTTATGGCAAAAAAAAAATAAATAAATAAAAAAATCCCAAAACGACGTTGTTTTGTGATTTTGGGCCATTCGAGCCTTTGATATTTCGAGCTACGTAGCAGGATTGCGTTATTATATAGGAAGTTCCGGAATATTACATGATATTATTGTGGTGCTCCTAATTAATAATGTAATGAAAATTTTTACAAATAAAACAATGTTGATCCATTTGTTGGCCACAAGAGATGACCTATTTTATGTTTTACGATTTTTTATTTGTCACAAGTACTAAAAATATTTTTTTCCAAAATCTTTTTCATATTTTATAAAATTATGCTGGTTTTTGTGTGTGTGTGTGTGTGTGTGTGTGTGTATGTGTGTGTGTTGTGTGTGTCTAGTTGGCCTAATGGATGTCATGGGTTTGTTATTGCAAGACAATTTGAATTAAACATCCAATTCAACTAATAAAAAAGCTCATATCTTTAAAATTAAAATTATTGAAGTCAGCTAAAAGATTGTCGCTACTAAGACGGTGAGTTTTTGTAAAACAGTTCTTCTATGTGTATAAAAATTGATTAAACTCTCTCATGTAATAATGTGAAAGAGTTGTATCTAATTATATAATCGAATTTTGTACAATTAGAATTTCTATTTTTATTTTTAATAAAAAAAAAAGGGGGACAGATTTATGCTTAGATTATCTCTCTTGTATGAAATTCATCAAGACGTAGCCAATGTTAAATGATCAACTTAGCGAGGAGGAAACATTCAAAATTGTCACCTACATATCAAAGAAAAATTAGGGCTTTGTTTATCCAGAGAATAAATTTGATACGAGTATTAACATCAATTAAAAATGAGTAGTGATACACAAATAGAAAAATTATACAAAAAGTATATATAATCAAGATAGTTCTATAAAACATTTATACAAAATGATGTGATATTCGTTCATTTCATATTAAAAGATCTGTGAAAATGGCTTATTATTTTAAAAATGTCACTGTCACATTATTTTATAAGATTTTTTATTTACAAGTTCTATTTACAAATTAGTTTTTTATTATAAAAATAGGGTCACTTACCAATCAGTCCTATTAAATAGACTTATTTATCAACAGGTTCTATTGATAAATTTATCACTGTAAACTTATTCATAAAAATAAGAGAGACTAATAAATAAATTTAGGGATATTTACCAATATATCCCATCCCACAAACAGTTGCACCATTTGGTCCCAACTTTGTGTCTGTTGCTCTGATTGGTCCTATCAGTGAGGGAATATAGTACTGTTGATCCTTTTTTCCTTCTTTGCTAATATGTATTGGTCATTTATACCCTTTTTTCATGTGGTTTTTTTTTTTTTTTTTGGTTGGTTTTCTTCTGTATATGGAAGTACAATATGTTCCTTCTCATTGTGTTAGGGTTTTTCTGGCTGATGTGATGGTGTGTTGTGCTCGTTTGTGTGTTTGTGGACAAACGGTGGTTCCACTTCCCCCGACAGTACTGCTCCTGTGTTACAGGTATTTGTTCTGTTTCGTGTTGATTTCTTTTTCCGTGTTGCAGGTATTGTTCTGTTTAGTAGGTTTGTCTTAATGTGTAACTTATACGGTTTATACACCCAATATGTGTTTGATACACATTGCTGATTTGATGTTCATATGACACGCATGGCTGGTTTTTGGGTAAGGCACGGGGTGTGGGTGGGTTGTTCACACATTCGTATACAACAGTCCACGGGGTGTGGCTGGGTCCACAGGGTGTGGCTGGGTTTTTGCGATGCATTCACTGTAATCTGAAACACTCAACAGTAGTGCTCGTGTGTTGAATGTATTGTTCTGTTTCGTGTTGATCCCTTTTTCGTATGCGTTGTGTGTATAGCTTAATCATTGTGTGTTGCTGTGCCATATAATGTTTATAATATCGCTGTTTCACATTTGTATGGGCCTGTGCACATTGCTAATTGGATGTGCATTTGACACACATGGCTGGGCTTAAATCTGAAGCACTCTGTTGCATTGTTTGCATATTGTAGGGATGGGCGCTCATGTTATGTTGGTGTGTTGTTACCATGATACGAACGCCGCCATGAAGTTGCAATTTCCATTTCGGTTTGATGATTTGGTTAATTCTGTCCATCAAAATTTTGATGGCCTCATAGATGATGATGTGTGTTTATTTTTCAAGATTCTGGGATACAACAATTTCAAATTACAAAATGATATCGATATGGAGAACATGGTATCCCTTGCACGGTCTTTCCGTTTAGGACATATTGACGTCGTCGTTGAAACTTGACACATGTAAAGTTCAAACGGTTTTGGTGACGCAAATCGGAAACAATGTGATGTTACATTCAGTACACCGAGAGAAGGATATGAGTCAGACGATGACGATGACGATGAACAAGATGATTTACTCCCCAATTTTTGTCTTCATGTTGAAAAAGTTTACATGTCCACTCAATGGGCTAATGGTATCACACATGTGGGTCAAAGTTTTGAAGGCGGGGCTGCTGAATTCCGTAATGTTCTTTGTAAGTATACAGTTGAATATGGATTCCGGTTCAAGTATCTGAAGAACAACTTCGTTCGGATTACAGCCGTCTGCACGATGAGGGAATCAAAAGGATGTCTTTGGTTTATACATGCAAGAGTCCTTCATGCTGATGAGTTTTTTTACATTCGTAAGTGGAACGCAGAGCACATTTGCGGTGTTGCCGTTCGGACACCAAAAAACCCGAGGGTAGGGTCTGATTTAGTGTCCGATGTTATCTCTGAACGAGTACATGACAAACCGCTCACACAGCCATCCGATGTTGTTTACGACTTGAAAAAAGATTATGGATTAGAGATAAGCTACCGAGTAGCATGGTTGGGAGTTGAGAAAGCAAGGGGCGAGAAGTTCGGTGCACATTCCATTTCGTTCGATCAATTACGATGGTATAGTAATGCTGTTATGGAAAACAATTCAGGCAGTTACATTAACATTGATTACGATGACCAAAATCACTGGTTTGTACGATATTTTATATCATTCAAAGCATGCATCGATGGGTTCAATCATTGTCACCCTTTACTATTCCTCGACGGTACCTTCTTGAAGGGGAAATTCAAAGGCAACTTGCTAGCTACTACTGCAAAGGATGGCAATCAAGGTTATGTTCATTCGTAGCACACGCACTGTTGTTGGCATATTTTTTTTATTTAAAAATAAAAAACTCTATGATGTTTGCGTCATACCCATCTACTGAACCCACTACTACTTATGCACACAGGTTTATTCCCATTGGCAATTGCAATTGTCGACTTGGAGAACACAACTAATTGGGCTTGGTTTTTGGAACACCTTGCGAACGTGGTCAAAACGGACAGAACGATCACATTTATTTCAAACCGACACACAGGACCTCTAGAATCTATTCCTATCATATTTCCATCTGCCCACCATGCTTTCTGCTTGCAACATTTGCAACGAAACTTGCAAGACAAGATGCGATAAACCAACAAGATGCACCATGTCGGATTGCTAAGTAAATTTCGTGCTTGTGCTTACGCACCGACCGTAACAGCATTCAACTCTAGCTTAGAAAGCTTTAAGGCATCGGGCCGACAATTGGCAATGACTTTTCTGAAAGATTTACCTTCGGCGTATTGGGCAAATGCCTACTTTCGGTACGCACCAGATCGTGAATATATTCCACCAAATTAGTTTCGTACATTGTAGTGCTTAATGGAGTTATCCTTCATAATTACATGGAACTATTTATTACATGTGTCTGTAGGGGTGACCGGTATGGCGAGATGTGTTCCAACGCCGCTGAGTCATTCAACTCATGGATTCGTGAGACACGACACCTCCCAATCACGAAGATGGTTGACAGCATTAGAACGAAAATTATGGACCAAATGTCAAAACCCCAACATAAGGCAGCCGCGTGGCCTGGAATTCTTTGTCCCAAAATCGAGTCTCGATTGGTAAAAGCTTACAACAAAGGCAGGGCGTGGCTTGTAAGCCAATCAAATGATGATGTGTACGAGGTCCATTCATACCCATCAATACTTGTGGATGTTGGCAGGCAGACGTGTTCGTGCTTTCAGTGGCAGATTAAACGAATTCCATGTGCACACGCGATGGTTGTAATCCGTAATAGCGGACGAGATCTGTATGACTTGGTTGAACCATATTACCATGTGTCCGAATATCGTTCCGCATACGCATCAAGCATAACCCCAATACCAACTGTTGAGAAACCTCCGTTCAACACCGACGATTTCATCATACACCCACCAGTTGTGAAACGACCACCTGGAAGGCCAAAGAAAAAACGTATTCTGTCTCGGGGTGAAGAAACACAGCAAATTAGATGCGGACGTTGTCAGCGCATGGGGCACCACAACAGGAAGACATGTAAAGAACCAATTTAGCCGTCACTGTATGCAAAATTTATGGTTACTGTTTTCATTCATAAGTTTGTCATTGTGATTTTCCTTTTTGCCCTAAGTAAATAACTGTGTATGAACACACCGGACATACCATACTATTATTGTTGCTGTTATTACATATTAGTATCGCTTTCATTATATCGTCGTCTTCATTATGTAAGTCGACCAAATAATTTGGGTCCTACCCTTTATTAAACATTTTCGTTATTAAATAAGTGTTATGTATCATATTTTCTTTTGTAATAATTTTGTTACATCGATGGCATTGAATTGAATTGTGGTCCCATTCAATCCACTGTTTATTGAATTTTGGTCCCATTCAACCCACTTTTTCCAGAAAATGTTATGTTAACAACGTCACACTTGCAACATTACACACATTCACCAAATCACCCTATACTTCGAACAACAACACCACATTAATACTGAAATTGTGCTCCATTTGCTCCTAATAACTATTCAAAACACACACTCAGATAACCACCCTATACGTGAAATATAAACATTTACCTAACCACCTTATACGGGGGGAACAACACCAACCCACAAATTTTTTGTTTACACACACAAAGATGATGTTCAACATATCAAACCACATCACTACGCACCATACAAACCCACTGTCAACACCACATTCACCAAATCACTATATACGTCGAACAACAACACCACATTAATACTGAAATTGTGTTCCATTCCAAATTGTGCTCCATTTTCTCCTAATAACTATTCAAAACACACACTCAAATAACCACCCTATACGTCAAACATAAACATTTACCTAATCACCCTATATGGGGAACAACACCAACCCACAAATTTTTTGTTTACACACACAACGATGACGTTCAACATATCAAACCACATCACTATGCACCATACAAACCCACTGTCAAACATTCTCACTAGCCAATAACATGTTATACCAACTCCATATAAACACATTGCCCATGCATATATCACAAGTCACAACAAAAACCACAACACATTCAAAGAAACCGCACATCATATTTATTACGAAATTTATACTATTAACGTACGTTCACAAAAATCCAAAAACCATGCATATACCACTTGCTAATAAAAAATATATAACTGTACGCTATTGTCTTCCACATGTGCCCCAAAAACCATGGATATCCCACTTGCTAATCAAAAATATATAAAATATATAACTGTACGCTAATGTTTTCATATGTGCTTGGAAGCTAACATTCAGATGGAATGTTTAAGACCCTTGCTAATGTCGTTGACAAATCCTTTTACCATGTTTGCTCTCAACACGATGCCATTGGTACCTTGCAATGATCGCGCTACGTCAACATGGTGTACGTACTGCCTCATCACTGTGCAAACAATAACCGCACAATTCAGCCTGTGTTAGGAAAACAAGAAATAAAATTTCAATTAAAATCCACAATCACTTTCGTATACAACGGACAAACAATACAGTTCGAACTCCAGTTCACTTACGAGTCGGCTTTCTGCTGGGGGCAGTCTTCAACAACCTCGAGGGCATGATTGAAAGTCTCAGTGATGCTAACCTCATCTATTCCATTTGCTCGTAAGGACCGTTTCATTACAGACGACACACGTTCCTTCTGTCATACACAAAACACCCACCACAATTATATTCAAAATCGTAATACATCCAAGACCTGATGACAACTACAATGAAATGTGTTCCTTACCAGGACAAGTGCTTCATTGTAGTGCGCGTCTGACCTGCCAGATGAACGTTGTCTCATTGGGTTAAAATGTTTCCAACTTTCATCCTCTGCGTCGTACACCACTAGTGTCCAGTGTGCGTTGTTGCATATCGGGAAATGAATGTACCGACATTCCTTTGATGCTGCAAAATTCTTCAGCACATAACTTTCCATTGTTTGCTTGTTGTCAAATTTGAAAACGTTCTACAAAACAAACATTTAATATTAGTACATAATGCACTGGTCATTGTACAACAATTAAACAATACCTTCCTCACCATGCAAATACTGCTGAAGAAGTACGATTTGTCCGCTAAAGTATCACCTGCACAGACATGTGCTTGCTCTATCACCAATGTCTCAGCATACGCATCAATCACCTGCATTGAGACACCAAAACATTAAATACGTAAATCAACAACATCAAACATGTACGGGCTACACACATTTCACAGAATCATGTAAGACAACACAACGCGTCACACAATGAAGTAATAACACAACTCACAATGCCACATATACTTTCTCCCTGTACAAGACTCTTGATGTCTGTAAAATACACAGCCACACCACTTTCACCACCATCCGACATGACTGCCCTATACATAAAACAAACACATCATCACAAAACTCACCAACACATGATACGTATACGGAAATAAATTACATAAACACCCACACATACCCGTCGCTATTCCGTTCGTAAGCCGTCATTATTTTCTCCTTTTCCTCAAAAGTCATCATTTTCCATACCCCAAACCGGTTGTTCAACTCAAACCCAGACCATTTACTGGCAGCCACACCAATTGTGTCTACGTCTACAACTGTCTCATTTACAGTGCTGTTTTCCATCCCAACACCCTTGCACCCTTGTGTGACAGTTTTCTTCTCGTGCTCCCCAACTACCTGGCAGTCATAATCTTTCAGCCTTAATTCTTTCCTGACTTTGTTCTTCAGGTTACGTACAAACGAATTTCTTACACCTTCCCTTTATTTGGAAACACTCCCACTTCAAAGTCCGTCAAATTTACATCACCCATACTACGTTGTGGCACCGGACTAGAATCAGACACTGTGTGCACAGTAACATTCTCACCACTAACACCAACATTTACACCAACCCGAATAGGCATAACATCATGAACAACCGTCACATCGAACCCACTACCTCCTTCGCAATGGCTTGCACCAACGTCCCTAAAGTCAGTTGGTGTGTTCTTATAGTAAGCTTGCGTAATAATGTGTACTTGCTGGTCAGCCAGTTGGTCTTCCAACATCGAAATTGTTTGCCGTAATTCCTTGTTCTCATTTTCAAGTTTTCGTATTTCGTCATCCTTAACCTTCACAACACACCTGAACCCACCGACAATGTTAACGGCTTGCATTTCCATCTTACTCTTCAAACTGACTACTTCATTCTCTAGCTTTGAGATTGTCTCCTCGTTTTCTTTGTTCCGCAATTCCATATCTGCCATAGACTTCAAAGCCTTTTCTAATTCGGTTAAACCAGCCACGCCACTCACTGCATCACGTACCTCGCTGTGCACATCTTTCGCTTTCACCCCCATGCCATCCACCACCTCATGTGTCAAACGTTGAATCCCATCGCCACATCCGATAACCACATCCGTCACTCCATCGTCACGGCGGCCAACTTCTTGCTCGTCCGTTGCCAAGATGTCACGTTCATACTCCAACGACCGCAATCTGTCAGTACGTACCTGCCAAACATACAAACAAAACACAAATCAAACAACACAATATTCAAACACCCTTGTCCAATAACAGTTATGACCAAATAGTACACATAATTATACAAGTACTACACCTGGAATTTGCCAGGTGTTGATAAATCCAAACCCCGTATTCGGGTAACTAAGGCACCAATGTCCCATTTCATAAATCTTGGGAACATACTCTCCGTTTCAGGTTTCACCAGCGTTGAATGTTCACAAATCCAATACTGCGTTACAAATACAAAATTCTTTAAAACCAACCATTATTTCAATAACATATATACTATAAAACAATTACAAAATCTGCAAAACAAAATACAATTTACATACCAGCAAAGCGACAACACATCCAGTGACCTTCTCCGGCGTCTGATGGAAATCCTTGATTGAACCCATGAACATTTGTAGGATTGCACCAGTCCAGTCGTATGAACGTACGGTATTCAGGTCATCGATGTATCGCACAAATGCCCAGCTTATCGTCTCCCCAGAATTAGCAAAAAACATCTTCCCACACATATACAGTGTCAACAACTTTGCTGCGTCCTCCTCGTCAACCCTTCTTCGCCTGGCCACGGCTTCTTCGAACAAAGTCTTCACGAGCTTCGACGTTATCCTCATAGTGTTCAAACTCCTCCGCTGAATGAAATCTAATGTCGGCCTTTGACAAGAAGACAGATCAATATGTTTTGTACCACATTGAATCCCAAACAGGAGTCTAACATCATTCCTACAATGCTGAACAAAATTTCCAGCAATGTTGAATGCGTCACACTGTGCATCATACGTACGCATTATTTTCAAAATCGCCTCGTCATACTTCCTAAATTCATTGTGATTCAGCTTGTTAATTCGGATAGCCTCAACCATGATCCAAAATGGAGTCCTCTTCAACTGTTCAAAATGACCAGCCCTCAAAGGAGATGTTGTTACAAGCTTCACGATACCAGCAATGTTTGATCGGAAGTTAATTCTTGTGGGTACAGTGCGTGATGGCCCAGCAGCCGTTTCATTAACTTGTTCACGAGCTTGCTGCTGGTTTGTCTTCGACTGCTTAAACAGTATGCGGCCTTGCATGTTAACACCCAGTTTGTTCGATTTTGTCCCAAATACACCTTCAACACGCTTCCGTTCACACGAACGCGTCCACAGACTTCTGTTATCGTCACCATCTACATTACCACAAAACCAATAACAATCAAAACTTATAATCACAAACATAACTCAAAGAGCTGAAACAATATAACTCCATGACAACTTCGACCAACAGACACTGAACTGCTCATATCACAAACATAAAATGTGACACAAACATTTATCATCAATAATATCACCCCCAACCAACACTGAACTACTCATATCACAATTCCCTCCCTCCCCCCTTCCACTTAACACCACAACACTTGTACATACCAAACATAATACCCTGTGTTACATGTTCAATACATGTAATCGCCAACACATAATAGCAAAAATTAAAAAAAAAAAAAAAAAAAAAAACACCCAACATCGTTACACACAGAACCCCCAAATCGGAAAGATCATCACACAAATTCCCCATTCTTCACAATCACAAAATCGACTGCTTCGGAACATCACACAAAAAATCACGAGACACACAACCATTCAAACCCACAGATACAACAAAAAAAAAAAAAAAACAAACCCAGACACACCCAACATCGTCACACACAAAAACCCCCCAATCACCAACATCGTCACACAAACACCCCATTCTTCACACTCACAAAATCGACTGCTTCGGAATGTCACATAAAAAACACGAGACACACAATCCATTCAAACCCACATATACAACAAAAAAAAAAAAAACAAACAAACCCACACACACCCAACATCGCCACACTCAAGAAAACCCCCAATCGCAAACATCGTCACACAAACCCCCCACGCTTCACAATCACAAAATCGACTGCTTCGGAACATCACACAAAAATCACGACACCACACACACAATCATTCAACCTCGTAAGGAACATAACGAAAAGGAAAACCACAAAAACATTGGTGACACGTACCTTTCGCATACATCGTTCCACTCCGATTGAGAAATACCAATGCCTCCTTCAAATCGTCTTCACACAGATCACAATTGTCGAACTAATTCAATTGACAAGATTTAGGGTTCCTAAAAAATGCCTAAATGAGTTTATGTGATACAACGTTTTACGGACACGGGTTGTCTAACGGGTCGGGTAGCATTATGTGTGGCACGTGCTTCATTCTGCCAAACGTAAGAAAGTACTAAAAGCATTAGTGTACTTTCCAGTTTTGTGGCACCCACCAAACACAATCAACGTGCCACGTGACAATTTAATTTCAAAATATTCAAACGTGCAACATTAAATACCAAATGGTATTTATGTCATTTGACAATACAAAGAACCAAATGGATCATAAGAATATATATTAGGACCAAATGGAGCACAATCTCAACATTTAGGATTTATTGGTAACTTTCCCTTAAATTTATCAATATGACTTAATAAATAATAAGTCTAAAAAATAAGACGTATGATATCATTCTAGTGTAATTTTTTGTAAGCGTATTATGTTTGCAAATTATTTTCAATTAATAAGAATAAGTTTCTCACTTTCAAGGCACCATTCAAAAATTCTTGTTACTTATACAAAGAAAGAAACCAATCAGAACCTTGAAACAAATGAAGCTAAGAAAACTACTTAGGATTCTTGAGCTTAACATTTCAATGAAGCCAAATAAAATAAAATAAAATAAAAAATATCAATAAGTTTTATTTTGGGATTTTTATTGATAAGTCCAATTTAGAAGTGTTTTAATCCAAGAAGTCCATGAAGGAATTTTTTAAGCCATTTAGTCCCATGTATGTATAGTTTTATTCCATAAAGTTTATTTTCTTGATTTACACTATTTTTTTGGACACTTATGCCCTTATATTCAATTTTGATACCCTTATAAATATTTTTTGAACGATTAGGAATTTAATGATGTGAACATTCATATTTTAAAATTCACATTGGTAGAAATGTAAAATTGGCCCGTGGGCAGCCCGAAACCCGCCCTCGAGCTGGGGCGGGCCCGGCCCGTTGACAATGTGAATATTCACGTTGACATGTTAACATTCACATTAATAGGAGTGTAAAATTGGCCCGCGTCCCGTGGTGGCGCGAAACCCGCTCGCGGCCCATGGGCGGCCCGGGGCGGGCCCGGTCCGGCCCATTGACAATGTGAATATTCACATTGACATATTAACATTCACATTGATAAGAGTATAAAATTGGTTCGCGGCCCATGGGCGGCCAAAAGCCCGCTTGCGGCCCGGGGAGGGCCCGGCCCGGGCCGGCCCGTTGACAATGTGAATATTCACATTGACATGTTAACATTCACATTGATAGGAGTGTAAAATTAGCCCGTGCCTCGTGGCTGCCGGAAAACCGCCCACGGCCCGTGGGCGGCCCGGGGCGAGCCCGGCCCGGCCTGTTGACAATGTGAATATTCACATTGACATGTTAACAATCACATTGATAAGAGTATAAAATTGGCCAACAGCCCAGGTCAGGCCCGACCCGGCTTGGCCCGGCCCGGCCCGTTGACAATGTGAATATTCACATTGACATGTTAACATTCACATTAATAGGAGTGTAAAATTGGCCCCCGTCCCGTGGCGGCGTGAAACCCGCCCGTGGCCCATGAACGGCCCGGGGTGAGCCCGGTCCGGCCCGTTGACAATGTGAATATTCACATTGACATGTTAACATTCACATTGATAAGAGTTTCAAATTGGCCTGCGGTCCATGGGCGGCCAAAAGCCTGCCCGCGGCCCAGGGCCGGCCCGGCCCGTTGACAATGTGAATATTCACATTAATAAGAGTGTAAAATTAGCCCGCAGCCTGTGGGCGGCCCGAAGCCTGACCGAAGCCCGAAGCGGGCTTGGCCCGACCCGTGACAATGTGAATATTCACATTGACATGTTAACATTCACATTGATAGGAGTGTAAAATTAGTCCACGCCTCGTGGCTGCCCGAAACCCGCCCAGGGCGGCTCGGGGCGGGCCCGGCCCGGCCTGTTGACAGTGTGAATATTCACATTGACATGTTAACATTCACATTGATAAGAGTGTAAAATTGGCCCGTGACCCATGGGCAGCCCGACCTCGGGCCGAGGTGGGCCCGGCCCGTTGGTAATGTGAATATTCACATTGACATGCTAACATTCACATTGATAGTAGTGTAAAATTGGCCCGCAGCCCGTAGGCGGCCCGAAGTCAGACTGCAGTCCGAGGCGGGCTTGGCAGACCCGTAACAATGTGAATATTAACATTGACATGTTAACATTAACATTGATAGGAGTGTAAAATTTGTCCGCTGCCCAAAGCTCGCCCGCGGCCCGGGGTAGGCCCGAACCCAAACCCAGGCCGCCCCGGGCCGCCCATGGGACGCGAGTCAATTTTACACTCTTATCAATGTGAATGTTAACATGTCAATGTGAATATTCACATTGTCAACAGGCCAGACCAGGCCCGGCCCTCCGCCCACGGGCCGTGGGCGGGTTTCGGGCAGTCATGGGGCACGGGTTAATGTTACACTCTTATCAATGTGAATGTTAACATGTCAATGTGAATATTCACGTTGTTAACAGGCCGGGCCCGCCCCGACCTAAGGTCGGGCCCGCCCCGACCTAAGGCCGGGCTTCGGGTTGCCCACGGGTCACGGGCCAATTTTACACTGTTATCAATGTTAATGTTAATATGTCAATGTGACTATTCACATTGTCAACGGGTCGGGCCGGGTCCGCCCTGGGCAGCGAGCAGGCTTCGGGTCGCCCACAGGCCACGGGCCAATTTTACACTCCTATCAATGTGAATGTTAATATGTCAATGTGAATATTCACATTGTCAACGGGCCGGGCCGGACTCGCCCCAGGCCACCCACGGGTTTCGCGCCGCCCATGGGATGTGAGTCAATTTTACACTCTTATCAATGGAAATGTTAACATGTCAATGTGAATATTCACATTGTTAACAGGCCGGGTCGGGCCCGCCCCGGGCCGGGCCGCCCACGGGCCGTGGGCTAGTTTCGGGCAGCCATGGGGCGCGGGCTAATTTTATACTCTTATCAATGTGAATGTTAACATGTCAATGTGAATATTCACATTATCAACGGGTTGGGCCGGGCTCGCCTAGGGCAACCCACGAGCCGCGGGCGGGTTTCGGGCCGGCCACAGGCCGCGGGCTAATTTTACACTCCTATCAATGTGAATGTTAACATGTCAATGTGCATATTCACATTGTCAACGGGCCAGGCCCGGGCCTGGGCTGCCCACGGGTCACGGGCTAATTTTACACTCTTATCAATGTTAATGTTAATATGTCAATGTGAATATTCACATTATGAATAGGTCGGCCCGGGCCTGCCCTGGGCGGCCGGCTGGCTTCGGGCCGCAGACCAATTTTACACTCCTATCAATGTGATTGTTAACTTGTCAATGTGAATATTCACATTATCAACGGGCCGGGCCGGCCCGACCCGACTCGAATTTTTTCGGGCACCCACGAGGGTCGACATGGGCCGGGCCCCTACACATTGACGATATGAACATTGACATTGACGGTGTGAACATTCACATTAGGGGTATTTTGGTAATTATGTCAGCCATAGGACTTATTGAAATATAAGAAAATAATGTGAACTAAATGGAACATAAGTAGATGAAAAGGGTATTTTGGTCTTCTTATCTCAAATTTGACATAATGGAATAGTCAAAAAGAATATGGGTTGGATGGAATAAAGCTCTTAGAAAATAGATTTATCAAAAAAGCTCCCTTTTATTTTGCTATCAAGCTACCAACTTTCATTAAAGACAACTAATAAGGAACCAACTAGGCCTAGCCTAATTGGCCACTATGCCTCCTTAAGGTTTAGTCCCAAGGAAGTCATGGGTTCAATTCCCTTTAGGGGAGTTGAATTAAGAGAGTGCAAACACTTAGATGCTTTGCCAAGGGTGGGGAGATTTTCTCCCGTAAGTGCTAATCTAACAACTAACATTTGCCGATAAAAAAAAAAAAATGTCAACTAATAAGGCCTATTTTATTTATTTATAAAATGTTCTCAAAAAATTCAATTCTCCATAATAGTGTATTTTATACCAATTTTACTATTTTCATTTACTACAAACAATAATTTCATAAATAATTTTAATTTTTTGAATCATATTTTATTATTGTAAAAATTATGAATATTATATTAAACAAAATCATAAGCAACAATTGGATCAAAACAACTATAGCATAAAATTCATCATTTTCTGTAGTTTCAAACTATAAATTTTATTTATTTTTTATTTGGTAAATAATCCAAAAAGGCTAAATTTTATCAAAATTACATCAATAGCTAGAACTATAGAAAATAATTCCATGGTGAATTCATAATACGTGATGGTTTTGTTTATGAAAATTTATTTAATTTCAACAATTAAAATATTTTCTTCATAATTAATTTTTTTAATGAATTATTTGGTTCGTATTTTAATTGAAATAAAATATACTATTATGGAGCATTGAATTTTTTCTATAAGAAATACAATTTAGTTGTCCATGTAAACTTGAATACTAAAATATAACTTATTGGTAATTTTTCGAAAAAAATAATAAAATATAAATAAATAAAATTCAATGAATTCCAATTTTGATTTTTGACTACTCTACCAAGAGGTGCTCAATTAATAAAAAATAATAGACCAGGGAATCAAATGCTATCCAATGCCTCGATTCCATCGAGAATTACAATCAAATGCTTGCCAGAGGAACATAGCCTCCTCTATAAACTTTTGTATTACTGTTTTGTTTTTTTTTGTGTTTTGTTAAATTGTTGGTTTTGGTATGTGTTTGTTTTGATCAGTCCCTATTGGGCATTCAAGATCTATGAATAAGCAAGCATGTAAAAAAGTGAAGGGAAAAAAAAAAAAAGAAGGTCGATTTCGTATGTTTCGAATCATGCATATATATTTTGTTGTTCGTTTTTGTTGGATTTTTTTGTCAATATGAAATGTTAAAACAAAGAAAAATGTTACACGGCCTAAATTTTTTATCAAATAAATAATAAAATGTCTTATATGGGTATGAACTCCATACCTATGTGAGATATTTAGTCATTCATTTTATAAAAAATTTAGTATTTTTAACATTACCCTAAATAAATATTTAATTGAAGTAGCTATTTTCACCTGGGAGCTGTTTGGTTGAGGCAATGGATTGGTGGATGCATGATGGGCTTTGGGAATGCCAACTGTTGCTGCAAAAAATGTAATGCTATGTATTAGCATAGCTTTAATAAAAAGTGTATTTACTCTCTATATTTTTTCAACTATCTTATTTTATGTATAAATATGGATGTATGGGTTGAGTTGAGACTAACAGACATTGCAACAAAATACATTTTTAGTGATTAAATTTAGTGATTAAAAAAAAAATTAGTAGCTAAAAGTTGTGAAATGGGCGATTAAAAAATTTTTTAGTCAGCAAAAGTACAATATTTAGTTACTAATTTTTTTTAGTCAGAGTATATTGATTATTGGCTACTAAAAAAAAATTGTCGCCAAAAATGCCACAATTGGCTACTAAAAAATGTTTTAGTCGTTGTATGATTAGTTTTGGCTACTAAAATTATTTAGTCGCTGAATGTAAAACAAAAATTTACTTTTTATCTTTGGCGACCAAACTTTTGGTCGCTAAAAGTGTGTTTTCAGTGATTAAAAAATGTTTTAGTCGCTGTATGATTAGTTTTGGCTACTAAAATTATTTAGTCGCCGAATAAAAAATAAAAATTTTACTTTTTATTTTGGTCGCCAAAAGTGTGTTTTCAGCAACTAAAAAATATTTTTTCACCAAAGAACTAAAATATTTGAAGGGAGATATTTTAAGTTTTGGAGGGATTTATAAAATTAATTGGCGACTAAACAATATTTGATCACTAATTGTGTAAAATGATATATATTTTAAGCGCCTCTCTCTCTTTATTTTCAGCCTCTCTCTCTCTCTCTCTCTCTCTCTCTCTCTCTTCTCCTCTTCTCTTCACCTATGGTGGATCTCTTTCATCACCCATAATCTTATTCAAGGTGTTGTAGTACAGAGAAAGAGATGGGTGTTGTGTTCCCCACCCTGTTGGCTGTATAATTTGCAAAAGCCAATAACAATTTAACACGCGACACGAAGAGGGCAATTTAGGGAATTAAAGTCAGACACGTGGCAGTTTGTATTGGTAATAATGGATCTGCGTAGCACTGGAACAATCGAGAGATACAAGATGATGTGGCCTAACGGTTACTCAAAAAGTTTAAATTCAAAATCAAGAGTGAAGCCTAACTGCAAGAGTGGCGTAGTGGGACTGACTATGAGAGAGCATGTTCAGCAATCATGGGAGGACATTTCGACGGTTGGAAGCCCACTTCAATGGTTACCACTGAGAAGTATAAATAGCAAGGAATGCCCCAGAATGAATCCCAGGACTCAAATAAAAAACCAGTTTATTTACTTCATTTTCCTTCCAATTTTACAGTTCTTTATATTTCTGCACTTTAATTCCTATACTGCACTTCATTTCCTAGGAGTAGTTTCAAATAGTTTGTTGCTGTGAACCTCTATGAGGCTGGGTCAGATCATTGTAACTTTTCATTTACTTAATGAAATTCAGATTTTGAAATTGTTCTTCACTGATTTCTCCTAAACAAGCCACCAGTAAAAATTCTCTTCATTGAGACTGAAAGAACTGCAAATAAAAAACCAGTTTATTTATTTCATTTTCCTTCCAGTTTTACAGTTCTTTATATTTCTGCACTTCAATTCCTATACTGCGCTTTATTTCCTAGGAGTAGTTTTAAATAGTTTGTTGCTGTGAACCTCTATGAGCCTGGGTCAGATCATTGTAAGTTTTCATTTACTTAATGAAATTCAGATTCTGAAATTGTTCTTCACTGATTTCTCCTAAACAAGCCATCAGTAAAAATTCTCTTCATTGAGACTGAAAGAACTACAAATAAAAAGCCAGTTTATTTACTTTATTTTCCTTCCAGTTTTACAGTTATTTATATTTCTGCACTTCAATTCCTATACTACGCTTCATTTCCTAGGAGTAGTTTTGAATAGTTTGTTGCTGTGAACCTCTATGAGGCTGGGTCAGATCATTGTAAGTTTTCATTTACTTAATGAAATTCAGATTCTGAAATTGTTTTTCACTGATTTTTCCTAAACAAGCCACCAGTAAAAATTCTCTTCATTAAGACTGAAAAAACTACAAATAAAAAACCAGTTTGTTTACTTCATTTTCCTTCCAGTTTTACAATTCTTTATATTTCTGCACTTCAATTCCTATACTGCACTTCATTTCCTAGAAGTAGTTTCAAATAGTTTGTTGCTGTGAACCTCTATGAGGCTAGGTCAGATCATTGTAAGTTTTCATTTACTTAATGAAATTTAGATTCTGAAATTGTTCTTCACTGATTTCTCCTAAACAAGCCACTAATAAAAATTCTCTTCATTGAGACTGAAAGAACTACAACACAATTGCTTGATAATTGGTTGGCAATTATAAATTCTATAAGGACTAATTGATCCTTGTTGGCACGTTTAAATTTACATTATTAACCTTCGAAAGTAAAAAAAGCCAACATATATTTTTGGCACGCCCGGTCGGATCCTAAAATGGCTAGACATAGGAGATAAGAAGAAAATGAATGCTTGGAAGAAGGTGTGGAGGAAGAGGTAGAAGTACCTGATTCAGAGGATAATATGATAACACATCCTATGGAAGCACATATCTCATCATTAGAACCCATGATCGAACAGACTAGCACCTCGGAGAATGCACCACATGTTCAAAATATTGGACGAGGCCATGGAATTGGACCATCCACTGTTCCGTCTACCCAGCCAATGAATCCGTGGAGAGGCATGGTAGATGCCATGGGACAGCAGTTAATGTATACAACAGAAAGATGGGCAACATCCTTCATGGATTGAATGAATTTCCATCAACCAACTATTATAAGGCATATAGAGGAAAATTCAAATGTTCTTCAGTAAAGATTGGCTAGAGATAAACAGTCTATGCAAATTAATGGATATACTAATGGTCAGACTAGTAATCAAAATTATGAAAGACCATCACTTGTACCTCAGTCATGGTATGCGCCTCCTTCGAGGCCTTTGGTAAATCAAAATCTCTCATTACCTAACAGCGAAGCCATACAAATTGGTGGATCTGGGCCAACACAAGAAATGGCATAACATGTTTCCAAATCCCTTCTTCGAAACCATGTCTGGCACAAGGGGGTTCACTAACCCTCTATTCGAATTCACACCAGGGGGTTGGAAGGGTTTTCTGCGGCTGGGAGAGAAACAACACCTGTTCCTCCTCGTGCAGCACATTTCATAGGTCCTTTCACAGGACAGGCTCAGAGAGGTCAACCATACCCTTAACAGCAACCAGTACCACAGGGACAGCCAGTCTTAAATATACCTCCCTACAGACTAAAAAAACCTCAAGCACATGGGATTCCACCAAACCCTGTGTTTGTTCCTCCAGTAGTAGTCCAATAAGCACATAATATGGTTTTTAGGGACCAAATTGCTGATATTGTCAGAGAAATGTGTGGATCTATGGCTCGGGGGGTTCAGACTCCAATATATAGAAAGCCATACCCAGAATGGGTGGATAGGGTGCATGAATACCTAATAGGGTTTAGAATACCAGACTTTGCTCTCTTTTATGGAAATGGAAACCAATCAACAGTAGAACACACTGCTAGGTTCGCAGGCCAATGTGGTGAATTTAAAAATAATGATTATATGAAGTTAAGACTCTTTCTAAATTCTTTAATTGGGGCAGCCTTTGTATGGTATATTAACCTTACATCTGGTTTTATCCAAACTTGGCAGCAAATGGAGGAGGCATTTCATGCCCAATTGAAATGCCTAATTCTTCCAAATAGAGCATAAAGTTTCCATTGCAGATTTAGCAAGGTTGAGCCAAAGACCTGATGAGAAGGCTGCTCAATTTATTGCCAGATTAGAAAGAGCACGGAACAAGAGTAGGGACATTCTACCAGAGCTTGAATTTGTGAGATTGGCTCAGAATTGTTTAAAGTTTAGGCTTCGAAAGAAGTTCGATTCAACTGAGTTTCGAGACTTAGTGGAATTAACCTATAAGGTGTCTAGATATGAATCTTTACTTGAGGAAGAGCAAGATCGAAGTAATGCATCATATAAGACATATTATAGGGATCTTAATTATGAAATTGATGCAGCAGAAATCGTAGTGAAAGATCTTATGACCTGTGAGGCGTTAATTCAAAAAGACACCACAATAAACTAGCAATTTAAAAAGAAAGACCTTCATAGGAAGTATTCTTTTGATTTAACAAAAGCAGGTGACATTTTTGATCATTTGCTTGCTGCAAATTTCCTAAAGTTACCAAAGGGAGTTAAGATCCCTACCCCTAGAAGAACTTAAAGGGAAAATGTACTATAAATGGCACAATTCTTGGTTTCATTCAACTAAAAACTGTATTGTTTTTGGGGACAGGATCCAAGAACAGATTTGAAAGGGGAGTTTAAAGATCCTAGCCAAAGCAGAGAAAGCTATAGGGATTGACACTAACCTATTCCCAGAGATTGGGGAGGTTGTAGCCAATGTTGGCGTACCAGATTTCCAAAACCTATCCTTGAAGGAATTAGAGAAGGTTAATGTACAAATGCATGTTGCCAACCAAACTGCTTTATAGAAGGATACCAGAAGTTCACCAGCAAATGGACAGAGCTTTGTGGACCAAAAGGATGACTCTAGTGAGGAGGCACTGGATGATGACTCTCTTAAGGCAACTGTCATGCAAAGGATGTGTCCTAGATGCAGGTTAAGTTACAAATGGTTGAAAGGGCTCCCAATTGATGGGAAACAATATTACAAGGATCTACAGAGATGCCTTAAGCCAACCAATACTTACAACAAGAGGCCATACCCAATTGGTCCCAGACAACAGCCATTCTTGGCTGAACCACCAGCCACTAGAATACATTCCAAGGGTAAGAGACCTTTGCATGAGTTCAGACCACCCAATTCCTACAAGATGAAAGGCAATTATCTTGAGTGAAAGCCTGAATTGGGCTCAAGTCAGGGAATCAGAGCCAGTAATTGGCTTCTAAAGTCAACTTCGAACAAGATGCAAGGCAATTACCCTGAATAAAGGCTTGAATTAGGCTCAAGACAGGTTGCCAGAGCCAGTGATTGGCCTCAAAAGTTAGCTTCGAAGGTGGTTTCAAAGACTGGGAAAGCAAGTTCAGCAACTGAACTAGTGAGTTCATGGGTACCTAGGGTGCCAAACTGGTTTGTCATGCAGAACAAGCCTAATGAAATACCTGTATAGAGAAGTGTCTTTAGAGACCAGGGAAGAATGATTAAACCTCCCTTGGTGGCTCCAAATAATTGGGTATTACTCAAGCACCCAAAAACAAAGGAATCAGATATGCTTCCAGTAATCTCTAGGTCCCAAAGGAGGAAGATCCAGCGAAGGTACACCCTGTACCAAAAGGATCTGAAGGAAAATGGAGATAGTTCTTTATTGGCCTAGTCAAAAGGCCAGACAAAGGAGAAAAAAAGGTCCAAAATTGGCTCCTCAGAATAAAAGAAATGTCAGTAGAGAGTAGTTGGCTAAGGCTCATACTAAACTGAAAGCCAAGGAAAGGTCTCGCTTAGCAGGTCTTGAAAAGGCCTTGATGGAAAATGACAGTGAGACAGATAGAGAAGTTGAACTAGGCCAAAGGAAATAAATGGCTAACGATGAGTTGTTTGAAGCCTTCATGGCTGAACAGACCTTTTTGGTCAAAAAGCTAACAGGAGCAGACTATAAACGAGTTGATTCGAAGGAAGTCACCAGTACTGAGGTACCAGAGTGCAGCATGGAGGATGCTTCCAAAATAACTGAACAAGTTAGTTTGGAAAAGAAACAAGTGTAGCCAGCAGTTTAGTTTGGCTTATTTCCTCTAGTGTCAGTAAACATGGTATATATATTGCCACAGGAGTTCCAGGCTGAAGATGGAAACCAACAAGGTCAAGAAGATGACCCTATTCCAATTTTTAGTGAAGATTCACAGGTTAGCATGATTCAAGATGAGTTTGAAGTGGCCACACAAATGGAAACTGAAGATGAAAGTGAGGAGGTGAGTATTAATCTCTCGTATCCTTTCGAGTATCCTACAACATCTATGACGCAGCACGTTAAGCCCTTGTTATATCAAGGCTTATTTCGATGGGATACAATTGAACAGGGTGTTTGTGGATAATGGGGCAGTAGTGAATCTGCTTCCGAAGTCCTCTTTGAAGAAATTGGGAAAAAGAAACCCCAGATTAATCCCAACCAGCACAACCATTGTTGGTTTCCCTGGGGATAAGCAGATGGCTCAGGGCATTCTACCTATCAACTTGAATGTGGGAACCAGAGATTACATGACGACATTTTTTGTTATAAATAGTAATGCCAAGTATAATGTTTTACTTGGCAGGGATTAGATCTACACCAACAAATGTGCGCCTTCCTCTCTACATCAGAAAATAATGATGGCCATATGCAATGGACAGACAAAAGAGATCAATGCAGATCCTCAACCCTTTATCGCTTGTGCTGACTTTGCAGAGGCCAAGTTATATACTAAATGAGTGACACCACTCAGTATATTAAGGAAACCTGGTGGAATAGCCGAAGTGATGGCGGATGAGGAAGTAGCATATCTAAAGCACTTAGTGCAGGAGAGTTCTGATGAAGAGTTCATCACTAAGGATGACAATGATGCTTGGTTGTAGGCAAGAAGGTGAGACCCAAGAAGCCAAACCCTTGGCTTTAGTCAAGTTTTTAGCATTGGACATAAAATTAATAGTCCAGAAGGTTCAAGAACGGGAGAGGGAAGCCATGATGGTTGGCTGTAATCAAGAGCAACAAAAGGTCAGGCTTTTGACCTTTGATAAGTACTGTGCATTGAACATCGAAACAAAGGTCTAGGAAATACAGGAAGAAGAAGCCTTACGGATAGATTTTGTCTATGAGAAAGAAGGCAAAGATGTTGAACCAGAGAAGGTGGGAGCAGAACAAAGCAAAAAAGTTGCTTCGAAGGCAGAAGAAATCGAAGAAGAAACATTAGTAAGTGTTCAGGTACAAGACCCTTTGGAAGAAGTCAATTTAGGGAAAGGTTCTGCACAGCAACCCACTTATATCACTGCTTGGTTAAGTTCATTTGACAGGAACTAGTTGTTGGTAGTCCTAAAGAAATACAAGGATTGTTTTGTTTGGTCTTATAATGAACTTCCAGGATTGGATAGGTCATTAGTGGAACATAGGCTCCCTATGAAGCCTAACTTCAGACCACACAAACAGAAACCAAGACGGATGAGTCCTGAAATGGTTCAAAAAGTGAAGGAAGAAATTCTCAGACTCTTTCAAGTGGGCTTCATTAGAACAGCCAGGTAAGTTGAATGGTTGTCTAACATTATGCCTATGGTTAAAAAGAATGGCAAGATGAGGGTATGCATCGACTTTAGAAATCTGAATTTGGCAACTCCAAAAGATGAATACTCCATGCCTATAGTGGACCTATTAGTGGACAGTTCAGCGAGGGATAGGATTTTTCCTATGATGGATGGGCATTCTGGTTACAACCAAATTTGCATTGCGGAGGAGGATGTCCACAAGACAGCATTCAGGTGTCTTGGGAATATTGGCACCTTCGAATGGGTAAAAATGTCATTTGGTCTAAAGAATGCTGGGGCAACATATCAGAGGGCAATGAATACTAACTTCCATGATCTTGTTGGAGGATACCTAGAGTGTTATATTAATGATATTGTTGTAAAGTCTCAGTCTATGGAGGAACACTTGGTTCACTTGGTAGCAGCTTTCGAAAGAATGAGAAAGTTCAAGTTAAAACTTAATCCTCTCAAATGTGTTTTTGGTGTATCAGCTGGAAACTTCTTGGGCTATGTTGTGCACAAGAAAGGAATATAGATTGATCAAAATAAAGTCAAAGCCATCATTGAGGCCAAACCTCCATCAAGTAAGAAAGAAGTACAAAAGTTCCTTGGTCAGGTTAATTTTCTTCGAAGATTTACTTCTAACACTTCAAGGAAAACTATAGTATTTTTTTCTTTGTTAAAGTTGAAAGATAAAGAGGAGTTTGTGTGAACAACAGAGCATCAAGTTGCTTTCGAAGGAATTAAAGCCTATTTGGCTAAGCCTCCAGTGTTGATGCCGCCAAGGAGCAACAAGTCCTTAAAGTTATACATTGCTGCAGCAGAAGATTCATTGGGAGTATACATTGCTGCAGCAGAAGATTCATTGGGAGTTTTCCTAGCCCAGGACAATGAAGAAGGCAAGGAGCAGTCTATTACCTTAGTAGGTTTTTAAATTCTTGTGAATGTAAATACTCAGCTGTAGAAAAGTTGTGCCTTGCATTGTACTTTACAGCAATGAAATTAAGATACTATCTTTTGTCTACTGTTGTCTTGGTAATTGTAACTATAGACTTGGTTAAGAACATGTTATCTAGACCTATGTTGAGGGGAAGAATTGGAAAATGGACATTAGCTTTATCAAAATTTCATCTAGAATATGTCCCCTAAAAGGCAATAAAAGGGCAAGTTTTGGCTAACTTCTTGGCAGATCATCTATGTCAAACAGAAAGCCAGGAGATAATGGATCTTGGTATGGTCAATGTTGAGCCATGGCAGATATGGTTCGACGGATCAAAGGTCAATGGTCTGATTGGAATTGGTGTTGTAATTAAGTCACCACAAGGGGTAGAAACCACACATGGTTTCAGCATTGATGAAATTACTTATTCCAATAATCAAGCTGAATATGAAGCTTTAATAATGGGACTAGAAATGCTTATTGGATTAAAAGCTCATGCAGTTGATGTATTTGGAGATTCTCAATTGGTGGTCAACCAAGTGAAATGAATTTTCAAATGTCAAAGTGTAAGCATGTTACCATATTATGTTGTTGCATTACATTTCCTTTCTCATTTTCAGATAGCAAACGTGACTTATATCCTAAGGTTCATGAATAACAAAGCCAATGTTGTAGCTCAAAAGGCTTTGAGGAGGAGGGATGACACTCAATTAAACATAACTCAAGCAGCATATCAAAAGTTAAAACCACCTTTAGCTAAAAGGAATGTTATATTGGGAGTCAATCATAATGACTTACAAGATCAAGATTAGAGGCATCCAATCCTGCAGTACTTAATTGGCCCATCTTCGAAGGCCAACAAAAAGATTAAATTACAGTCTATGCAATACATAATGCATGGTAATGCTCTTTACAAAAGGGGAGCAGATGGGTTGGATTTATTAAAGATCTGATTCACAGGTTTGGCATCCCACAGACCATAACTGTAGATAATGGGATTGTATTTGATGGAAAGATGGTAAAATCTTTCACAACAGTGTTTGGAATTAGCCTTGTTAATTCCACCCCTTATTATGCACAAGCAAATGGTCAGGCAGAATCATCCAATAAGTCATTGAAAAAAGGAATACAGAGAGTTGTGGAAGACAATCCTACGGATTGACATAACTTGGTGTTGGATGTATTGTGAGCTTGTAGGACTTCTCCAAGATCAAGTATAGGAGTCACTCCTTATGCCTTAGTATATGGGCATGATATAGTGTTTCCTGTGGAGATTAACATTAGGTCCTTGAGAGTGAAATTCCAGGACCAGTTAACTTCTGAGCAGTACCATCAAAGCATGTTCTTGGAATTAGAAAATGTGGATTGAGCTATAATTTTGGCATTAAATAGTATTCTTTTCCAAAAGAAGAAGGCAACCAAAAACTATAATAAGAAAGTCAGGCACATTAACTTTGATGAAGGTAATTTGGTATGGAAGGGTCACGACCCAAACCAGCCCCTGTAGGTTTAGCATCATAACCGGCTAGTAACCCTTGGAATACCGAAGGCCTCTTAACAAAAGAACATGAAATTAGGGGCTGTGGAAGCAATAAACATAAATATACATAGTCCATTGAGCTGTGAAGACATACATGAGACATATATTCTCAAACTTCAATAAAGATGCGTGTGACAGCAAAAGATACAGTTGTTACACGTCACTCTATGTACTGTAAATATAAACAGAAATTTGTCCATAATCAACAAAAGAACTAAAGTCTTAAATATTCACAAAAACATGCCACGGGACTTGACATGGTCCGGAACCTCCTCAGGAGGCACAAAAGGTGGCTGACAAACACAAAACCCTTTAGGTATCGTCTTAAGCTTGGTCACGCGCCTGGTCACTTACATATAAAATATAAATAGTGAGCGGGAGCCCAGTGAATAATAACAAAGTAAAAGGGTTTTAATGAATGATGTCCATCATAGGGTTAGAAATTAGAGTTTATATAAAAAACAGCGTCTTATGCATATACAGATTTCAAATCAGAAAAGATTTATATACTTGTTCACATTCATTTTCAAGTTCGTACGTTTCATATCATAGTACGTGGCACATCCATTAGCGTTAACAAATCCGATGACCCATAAAGGGACAGTCGTGTAGGCATTCTGATAACCCATAAAGGGATTGCCATAAGGCATGTCGATGACACGTGTGCATAGAGACGTTTCTGATGACCTATAAAGGGATGGCCGTAAAGGCATTCTGATGACCCATAAAAGGACCTGATGACCCAAAAAGGGATGCAAAATATCACATAATGCTATGGATGCCACGAGTACATTTCAGAATCAGGGACGATCATTCATTCACACAAAACATAGCATTTTAGAAAACTAATCATGTTGTATCATCAGAAAATAATCAAAGTCTAACATAACTTTGCAGAGTTATTACCCACAAATAATAGATGGCTCCAAACAGACAAATTGAGTAGGCAATTCAGATATCTTGCAGCGCGTGACCTACACAGGTACAAAATGAATACATACTGAATTATTCACCCAGAAACATTTACTTTGTTATTTCTTATCTTGGTGTGTCTCTACTTTTATCGACATTATTGTGCCTTAATCATGGCCTAGGAATGCCTAGGATGGAATGAGGATGCAAAAATGCCCTTGAAAACACTTAATAAAACTTGCTGAAAATTGGGTCCTCGCTCGAGTGTAACTTTCTACGCCCGAGCGGACATGCAAAATGTGAGTGGTCGCTTGAGCACAAGATCTGTCGCTCGAGTGGTCTAGAAACTTTTGCAAAAGTGTTGGTTGCTTGATTTTTTCGACGCTCGCTCGAGCGTAACTTTTGTCGTTCGAGCGGCCTGTGAAACAAAAGAACTTCTGGGAGCATGCATTTCGGGCTAGGCCAGACTTTTGGTTGCTCAAGCGGAATTGCACGCACTCAGAGTGGTCGCTCGAGTGTAGATTTCTTTGCTCGAGCATGGGAGCAAAATTCTGGAATATCCAGATTTGATACCAAGCTCAAAACTCAATTTCAAAACCTTCAAAACACATCCTTATGGACCAAAACTTAGTAAAACATTGAGAAACTCGTAATTCATGATGAATTACAAACCATTTTTGTAACGCCCCGAAATAATTCAACATAAGCCAACCACATCAACTAACATTCACTAAATAATGACAATAATCCTTCCATCTTTACATGATTAATGAATAAGCTTATACAAAAGTTTCACATGCGGTTACACATTCAATGGTGTGAAATACACATGAATTTATAGCATGTGTAGCATCTAGTACCAAGTAATTAAAATGCGCTTAAGGGCTTACATCTTCCAAGGCAAAGGCCCGGTTACCCAAAATGGTCTCTCAAACCCATACATCTTTAGCCCTTGGCTTACAAAAATTTTACAACAAAATAAAAGAGCAATCTACTCTTCACAAAAAATATCCACGCCCTAAACTTGCCGGGATCACCACATCCTTTCCTGCACCAAATCCTATAGGGGTGAGCATAAAGCCCAATAAAGAATTCTTACAAAGTATATATAGTTATGCAAACTCTCAATGTAAAAAAAATGCAAATGTCAATGCCATGCAATGCCCTTTTAAAGAAAATTTCATTTCATGTTCTTCTTGATGGTCATCGTGTTCCAAAAAAAGTTTGCAATCTCAACAATTTTCCGAAACTTCCAATTTTAATCAATAGGGGCGGTAAATACGACTCAGGTAATCCCTAGGTTGGTGTCTGCAAGTAGGCTCAACAAGTACTAACAATAACCCCACTTTATAGGTTGCTAACCGGAAGGGAAGTGGTACCTCCTCCACCTCGTGTTTTTCGGTCTTTCACCCCGGACACTCAGGCCAACTTATCAAATTCATCTACACCTCCTAACCGGACTTACCAACGTATTTATCCCATAACATTTCAAGAATAGTATTTCACATTATTCCTTTCTCAAGCAAAATGATTTCAAATCTCAACTCAACACTTGTAACAACAGATGCCAAAAATGTTTATGCAACATGCCAAAGCTAAATAAAAATCTTGTAATAATCAATTAAATGAATGTGCAATGCCATAATTGTTTGTTTTTCAACATAATATTCATAATACATAATAATGATCAACGTTCTTTTTTCCTTGCAATGTTATTCCACAAATAGCCCAAATTTTGTTACCAATCATCACCATTACAATAACTTGCCCATAATCCATACACTTCCATCACATTCACAATTTATAGTGATATTGCAAATATTTAAACAACACTCCCAATCTCCAAAACTTTTCATGAGTAGAGAGAATTCAACACTACTATATTGTTATACAAGCATTTATAGTTCAACAAGGAAATTCTCCACTTTCTGCACTTGTCATGGCACATCACTATGAATTTATATATATATATATATAATGGTAACCATAAAACCCTCATCTTCTTTTATTTAAGAAAATCTCCAAATTTCTGGGTTTTCTTCTCTACAAAACACACACACTAAATACTTGAAAGGGGACTCAAGGTAACACCCCATGTTCCAATTTAAGAGGATTTCACTCTCTAGATGCCATCTTTAGAAAGGTTTGAGATTTTTAAAACCCACATTTGAAAATCTCTACATTTTAGCTACAACACCAAAAACAACATAATAACTTCAAAAAAACCTTTATATCAACATCAATATAGCAAAACATGTATATATAACTCAAGAAATCCCTATCTCAATGCTTGATGAAGAGGAGAAGATGAACCCTAGGATCAAGATGGAGGATTCTTCAATTTCCACTACACCAAGAGAAGCCCTAGCTTTGATCTTCAAGGTTAGAGAGAGATGATGGCTTAAGGCTCAAAGGATCATAAGGAATCAAAGATTTTGAGCGCTAGATGAGGGTTTTTAGAGAGAAGGAAGAGTAAAGATGGTGTTTAGAGTGAGAGAGAGATGCCCCAAATGAGATACAACTCGGCCAAAAGAGAAAGAAAAAAAAAAGAGCAGAATTTCGAACACAAGCCGACCGCACGTACGGCACTTGCCCCCGCAAGTGCAGAGCGGGACTCCCACATGTGCGGCTATGAGTCTCGCATGTGCAGCTCCCTCCGCACCTCACCCTCTGCACCTGCAATTTAGACAGTAAGGAATTCACCAAAACTCCGCCCTCCCGCACGTGCGACCTAACCCTCCCGCACGTGCGGCCCTGGGCCCCCGCACGTGCAGCCTTGGCCTAGCAGACGAAAACTATGTTTGATCGCTCTGGACACCCCGGACTCAACCGGGCACCCTCCACAACGAGCGGAAATCAACCATCGAAAGGACAAGAACAAGTTTCGTGAGAGACTCCCAAATGCGACAATTTCAAATCACTAACAAGGTTTTCCAAGCCAACCCGACACCCCAACAAGACTAATCCAAAACTAAATGAAGGGAAAAATGAAATGAGTAGAGTACCTGGTCATCACAATTTTGCAAAATCAAGCCCAAAAGCTATGCCAATTGTAGTAAAGAAAACTTGAAACTTAGATAACATAACTTGCATGTAATGTCATGAATTCCAACCTTCCAAAACATGATCAAATGAGTCATTAAGCTCAAAAACAAGTTGAATTGTTCAAATAAAACTAAGATATGAACATGCATGTGAGAATTATTGTAAAAACAACTTCAAAACTTCATGATATGCACATGCATGTATGATTTGAGCTACAATTCTTTAATCCTAGCTCATTCTAATGTTAGTCCACCTCCTTTACTTGAATTCTTACAAAAACTAACTCAATTACACAACTAAGGGTTAGACTTCTTACCTTAGATGCTTAACTATGGTCTCTCTATAGTTATTTGGTTGAAATTTCTAGCTAAATCTCCAAATTCTCAATCAACTCCTACGTTGAAGCCACTCTCCTTTTAGTCTTTCTCTCTCTACATGTTTGAACTGGATCAAGAGGAAATGGGAGTGCAAAAAGTGGATATGAGGTGTTGAGGTGGCCTTTTATAAGCTTGGCTAATGGCCTAATTACTTTGTTGATTAATTAATCAATTACGCATTAATTTATTCTAATTTAATCATTCCGAATCGAATTTTAATTAAACCTACCACAAAAATCTATAAATGCCAAATAACACATAATTCAAGTCAATTTTTGAATCGGATACCAATAAGGCTTTCAATTCGCAAACCGAAACAGAAACATGAGCAGATCTTCCAATGAGAGACAAATAAAAGTACAAAAAATGCATCACACATGCAATTAATTCAGGATTTGATCTCAATAACTTATTAGACATATTAAATCATGGATTAACATTAATTATGGGTCGGGGTTATTACAGGAAGACAATACTTTCAATAGGAATTAAAAGCCATAAGTTTGGCAAATGGTCACCTAATTAGGAAGGACTATATCAAATTCATAGAGTCTTGCCTGGGGGAGCATACTAATAAGCATTAGTAAGTTTTCAAGTACAAGACCCTTTGGAAGAAATCAATTTAGGGGAAGGTTCTGCACAGCAACCCACTTATATCAATGCTTGTTTAACTTCTTTTGACAGGAACTAGTTGTTGGTAGTCCTAAAAAAATATAAGGATTGTTTTGTTTGGTCTTATAATGAACTTCCAGGATTGGATAGGTCATTAGTGGAACATAGGCTCCCTATGAAGCCTAACTTCAGACCACATAACAGAAACCAAGACAGATGAGTCCTGAAGTGGTTCAGAAAGTGAAGGAAAATTCTCGAACTCTTTCAACTAGGCTTCGTTAGAACAACCAGGTCAGTTGAATGGTTGTCTAACAATGTGCCTGTGATTAAAAAGAATGGCAAGATGAGGGTATGCATCGACTTTAGAAATCTGAATTTAGCAACTCCAAAAGATGAATACTCCATGCCTATAGTGGACCTATTAGTGGACAATTCAGTAAGGCATAGGATTTTGTCTATGATGGATGGGCATTCTGGTTACAACCAGATTTGCATTGCAAGGGAGATGTCCACAAGACAGCATTCAGGTGTCCTGGGAATATTGGCACCTTCGAATGGGTAAAAATGCCATTTGGTCTAAAGAATGCTGGGGCAACATATCAGAGGGCAATGAATACTAACTTTCATGATCTTGTTGGAGGATACCTAGAGTGTTATATTGATGATATTGTTGTAAAGTCCCAGTCTATGGAGGAACACTTGGTTCACTTGGTAGCAACTTTCGAAAGAATGAGAAAGTTCAAGTTAAAGCTTAATCCTCTCAAATGTGTTTTTGGTGTATCAGCTAGAAACTTCTTGGGCTATGTTGTGCACAATAAGGGAATATAGATTGATCAAAATAAAGCCAAAGCCAATTTGAGGCCAAACCTCCATCAAGTAAGAAAGAAGTGCAAAAGTTCTTTGGTCAGGTTAATTTTCTTCGAAGATTTATTTCTAACACTTCAGGGAAAACTATAGTATTTTCTTCTTTGTTAAAATTGAAAGATAAAGAGGAGTTTGTGTGGATAGCAGAGCATCAAGCTGCTTTCGAAGGAATTGAAGCCTACTTGGCTAAGCCTCTAGTGTTGATGCCGCCAAGGAGCAACATGCCCTTAAAGTTATACATTACTGCAATAGAAGATTCATTAGGAGTTTTCCTAGCCCAGGACAATGAAGAAGGCAAGGAGCAAGTAGTTTTTTACCTTAGTAGGTTTTTAAATTCTTGTGAATGTAAATACTCAGTGCAGAAAAGTTGTGCCTTGCATTGTACTTTGCAGTAATGAAATTAAGATATTATCTTTTGCCTACTGTTATCTTGGTAATTGTAACTATAGACTTGGTTAAGAACATGTTATCTAGACCTATGTTGAGGGGAAGAATTGGCAAATAGATATTAGCTTTATCAAAATTTCATCTAGAATATGTCCCCTAAAAGGCAGTAAAAGGGCAAGTTTTGGCTAACTTCTTTGCAGATCATCCATGTCAAACAGAAAGCCAGGAGATAATGGATCTTGGTATGATCAATGTTGAGCCATGGCAGATATGGTTCGACGGATCAAAGGTCAATGGTTTGATTGGAATTGGTGTTGTAATTAAGTCACCACAGGGGGTAGAAACCACACATGGTTTCAGGGTTGATAAAATTACTTGTTCCAATAATCAAGCTAAATATGAAGCTTTAATAATGGGACTAGAAATGCTTATTGGATTAAAAGCTCATGCAGTTGATGTATTTGGAGATTCTCAATTTGTAGACACCCTATTTTTGACCGTCCTCAAGACTTGGAAGTCACCGTTTGAACACTCGGTGATCATCCACGTTTGTGTTCGTCTTGAGTTCCCGGAGGTCTCGGCTACGCGCCTTGCCTTAGGACATCTCGACTCGACTGTGTTGTGTTTGGTTTTGCACCAAACACTTGTGTTTTTGCTTTGGAGGGCAGGGAATGGCTTGTTGGCCATCCTCACTCCTCACCGGCCATTGGTGATGGCCGGTCGGCACTTGGTGTGGTCGACCGACCATTTAGTTGGCCGATGGCCTCCTTTTCTGGCCGATACCACATTTTTGCCTCTTACAGGCATGGTGCATGCCAGCTGTGCCAGCTGGGATGCACAGACCCTCCCCCCACACACGTGTGTGGCTGTTTTGGCCCCTTTGCACCCTTTTTGATCCAAACTTCTTCTAGAAGATTGCACCCTTTGCTCAAACTTCTTGAGGAAGCTTGACCCTTTTTCTTAGCTTCCTCAAGAAGCTTGGACCTTTGGGATAGCTTCTCTTAGAAGCTTGGTCCCTTTGACCCTTTCATTTAGCTTCTCTAAGAAGCTTCAAGCCTTTGCCTTGTCTATATAAGGAGACCTCTCTTCTCCATTTGAGGGGTTCAGCAAAAACCAGACCTTATATGATATATATTTGATATATATCACTCTCTCTCTCTATATATATCTCCTTCTCTCTCTTCATTTGTATGTGTTTGAGGGCCTAAAAGTGTAGTTTGTTCTTAGTTTCGCACTAGAACACCCACTATTACGCCATATTTCAACTTGGGAGGTTTTGAGAGGTTGTTCTTGGAGTTTTGAGCTGGTTTTGATCATAAGGAAGAGGCTGAGGTTGCTGTTCTTCAAGTGTTCTTCAAGGGTAACACTATTTGCTTTTATATTCCCTAATCTTGCACTAGTTTTTAACCCACTTTGCAAGCTGTTTTAGACTTTGTGTATGACTTGAAAAAGTCTTGTATTTGTATTCTTAAGATCTTTCATTAAGGTCATCTTGTTGTTTGGGGTCGACCTCTCCCTCTTAGGCTTTGTTTGGCTCTTTTTGTGCTCTCTTTGTTAAGCTTTGAATACTATTGTGTTTTAGATTTTCAGTGGTGATGAAGAGGGTGTGAGGTCTTGCATAGGGGAGGGACACCCCTCTCCCTTTGTCTCTCTCTTGTTTGCATTTTTGGCTCATAAGGGTAGCATGCATGCTTAGTTGCTTTTGGCCTCATTTCAGAGGTTTTTGGGTGTTATTGGGTCATGTTACATCTCTGTTTTTGGTCGGATTCATGTCCCTTTGCATGCGCAATATATTTGCTTTGCATTCCTCCTCTTTGCCTAGAAATGCATCTTGCCTTTAAGACCATCATGCATACATGTTCTTGCCTAACTTTGTGAAGTTCTTGGTCATATTTCATCATGCTTGAGGTCTGTTAGGCACTGATTTGATCATATTTGCCATGTTTGGTATAGCCTCTTTGCATTTTGGTTTGTGAGCCTTTAGTGTGTGAGTCATGAGCATGCTTGAGTTGGGTTGTTTTAGTGATTTGGAATCATTTCTCGGGCCATTTCTGTCCCTAATCCATGCATGTATGCTTGCATTCATCATCCCTTTCATGCCTTGAAGTGTTGTTCTTTTATGCCTTGAAATAGGTCTTAATGCATGCCTCTTGGTTTGTGTCCCTTAGCTGCCATATTAATGGGTTTTGGAGGTCCTTTTTGCATGCTAAAACTTTGTTTTGTATTGAAAAGTTCATGCCATGTTTGCTTGGGGTATGTGTTAAGTAATGCCCTCTTTTGTGCCCTTGAATGCCTTCTATCTTATACTCATCCCCTAGCATGTTTTGGCATCATTCTTCGCATGCTTTTCAGAGTTTTCCATGTGTATCACCTTTGAGTGTTCTTGAGAGTAGCCTTCCATGCTTGGGTTTTTGGCTCATTGGTGTGCATGTTTGCATGAGCACTTGTCTATCATTTTTGGCACTTTTGGCCACTGTTTTGGGGTGTGGCTGAGGCCTCCCATTTCAGTTTAAGACCACCCTTGTATATAGTTGCATACTTAGCATGTTGCATGTTGCATTCCATTAGTTGCATGCTTGCATTATGTCTTGTTTGCATGTTTGCATATTGTTTAGTTAGTTGCATCACATAGTCTTGTTGCGTGCTTGATATGTTAATGTTTAGCTTGCATGAATAGGTAGCATGGCATTGCATTAGGTGCATTACTTTGCATTGAATATGGCATACATTGCATTACATATTGCTTGGTTTGGGGTGTCAAACCAAGTGTGAGGATTGAGAAGCGTTCGTACTTGAAGTGACGAAACACATTTCAATCCTCAGTCACCAATGCCCTTGATCTCAACATGATAGGGCGTTGGCACTCATTTGTTGTGTTGCATGCATTTACACTGATTGGCAAACTTGGTGTCTTAGGCCATCATGCATTGGAATGCGTGATTGGTGGCTCGAATACCAAGGGCCACACTCCCCTGAGTCCATAACATGATTAGGAGAGTGGCCATGCACACATTTGCTTGAAAATTCCATGCCATACACTGCTTGCCCTCTGCTGCTGTCAACTGTAGGATTCTGCAGGAATAAATGGCCGACCGGCCATCTCTAGTGCCGACCGGCCAGCAGTGTCCAGCCGATGACACCATATTTGGTCGATAAGCCTGTTCCCATGACCGGTGACCTTTTGTTCTGGCCGGTGGCACTCCAAAACACTTAGGAGGAAGTTCAAAGCAGTCCTGGAAACTTTCATAATTTTCAGAGGGGCAAGGCAGTGTAAACAGAGGCAACAGTGGCATGGTACTGGGTTTTTGGGCAAGGCGGATCGAGCATGCATCATCCACGCATCCCGAGGCAAGGCTGCGGCCACCTTCCTTTTGCATTTAATTTGTTAATTAATTAGAGTTCTGTAATAATTAATTTGGTAGTATTCATTTGGTTGTGTAATATTTATTCGAACCCTCTGAGCGAAGGCAATTATGTAATAAGTGTGCGTGAGTGTGTGTATGTCTTCCAACCCCCACTTCTTTCTCCCTCTTATTTACTAGCTTTCGATGGTTAGTATTAGGACATATTTAAATTCGCATACCTTATGTTATGCATGCGTGCATTCATATATTTGTCTTGCATGCACCGGGATCGGCGTATCATGCTAACTGCATTGTATTTCAATTCCAAATTGAATACGTGTTATCTGTTGCATTTCACATGCCACGTTTAGGATAGCCGAGCCTGTCTAGATTGCATCTTCGTATGTGTTGCATTAGCCATTTTAAACATGAACTAGGATCATGCATATGATTACTAACTAGTTTCTGTTTTGACTTGGAGTACTCGGTAAGCATTTATGTTTTAGCATCCTTGCATGAGTGTGAGTATTGCCATGATAGCATGCTTACCGTGAGGCTATATGCTTACGTGTTATAACTGCCTGAATGCCTGTGGGTGAAGGTTGGGTTACTTAAATTGGAACAATGCATTGAATAGGAGTTTTAAGCCCACTTGAGGGTGGCAAAATTCATGTCTTAGCCTACTTGCGGGTAGCACCATCAAACCATTTTCAAATAAACAAACATGACATGTTTCATTCCAATTTAGGCGACTTAGTCTATACTTGTTTGTTGTGCGCATCATGAAGTAAATCTAGGCTAATAACCGGAATAAGAACGCATAATGTTTTCAAAGCTAGATATCATGGTTAGTAGAGGCCGATCTTTGATTGGGCGAGCGGGGGTGCTCATAGTTGACCTTCCCCAATTGTACCCAAGTTCCCGAGCCGAGACAACTTTGGTGATGACAGACACGTGGCCTTAGGCACGAGTCAGGGTTTCCTAAATCCCCTAACAATAAAATATTTAGGTGGCGACTCTATATCTGGCAAAGCAGTCCATGTTTGGAACTTCTTTTCTAAAAATCTGTTTTCTCAAAAAACGATTTGGCGGATTTGGACTCTTTGGTTCAGATTAAGAACCGTGACAATTTGAGTCCGAACTGTAGTAAGCCCAATATGAACAGAATGGGGGTCCTCCCCCGGGACGTTTGGGGACATCTACACAATTGGTGGTCAACCAAGTGAAAATAATTTTCAAATGTCAAAGTGCAAGCATGTTACCATATTATGTTGTTGCATTACATTTGCTTTCTTAGTTTTAGATAGCAAACGTGACTCATTTCCTAAGGTTCATGAATAACAAAGCCAATGATGTAGCTCAGAAGGTTTCAAATTTCAGGAGGAGGGATGACACTCAGTTAAACATAAGTCAAGCAGCATATCAATAGTTAAAACCACCTTTAGCTAAAAGGAATGTTATGTTGGAAGTCAATCATAATGACTTACAAGATCAAGATTGGAGGCATCTAATCATACAGTACTTAACTGGCCTATCTTCGAAGGCCAATAGAAAGATAAAATTACAGTCTATGCAATACATAATGTATGGTAATGCTCTTTACAAAAGGGGAGCAGATGGATTGTTATTAAAATGCCTAGGGCCAAAGGAGGCATTGACAGCCATGGCTGAAGTCCATGAAGGCATTTGTGGTGCTCATCAGCTTGGTGTGAAGATGAGATGGTTGCTTCAAAGGCATTCCTACTATTGGCCAACCATCCTTAAAGATTGTATAGAGTATGCTAGAGGTTGCCAGGCATGCCAAAAGCATGGTATGATAAGACATGTACCAATAATTGATTTGCATGCAATTGTGAAGCCTTGGCCATTTAGAGGTTGGGCTATGGATATGAAAGGGAAAATACACCCACCCTCTTCGAAGCTCCATTGTTTCATCCTAGTGGCCACATATTACTTCACTAAGTTGGTTAAAGCTAAACCATATAAAGTTGTGGATCAAACTAAAGTTATTGGATTTATTAAAGATCTGATTCACAGGTTTGGCATCTCATAGACCATAACTGTAGATAATGGAATGTATTTGATGGAAAGATGGTAAAATCTTTCACAACAAAGTTTGGAATTAGCCTTGTTAATTCCACTCCTTATTATGCACAAGCAAATGGTCAGGCAGAATCATCAAACAAGTCATTGAAAAAAGGAATACGGAGAGTTATGGAAGACAATCCTAGGGATTGGCATAACTTGTTGTTGGATGTATTGTGGGCTTATAGGACTTCTCCAAGATCAAGTACAGGAGTCACTCCTTATGACTTAGTATATGGGCATGATGCAGTGTTGCCTGTGGAGATTAACATTAGGTCCTTGAGGGTGAAATGCCCGGACCAGTTAACTTCTGAGCAGTACCATCAAAGCATGTTCTTGAAATTAGAAAATGTGGATTGAGCTAGGATTTTGGCATTAAATAGTATTCTTTTCCAAAAGAAAAAGGCAACCAAAAACTATAATAAGAAAGTCAGGCACATTAACTTTGATGAAGGTAATTTGGTATGGAAGTGTCACGACCCAAACCAGCCCCTATAGGTTTAGTGTCGTAACTGGCCAGTAACCCTTGGATTACCGAAGGCCTCTTAACAAAAGAACATGAAATTAGGGGCTATAGAAGCAATAAACAGAAATATACATAGTCCATTGAGCTGTGAAGACATATATGAGACAGATATTCTTGAACTTTAATAAAGATGTGTGTGACGGAAAGAGATACAGCTGTTACACGTCACTCTATGTACTGTAAATATAAACAGAAATTTGTCCATAATCAACAAAAGAACCAAAGTCTTAAATTTTCACAAAAACATGGCCACGGGACTTGACATGGTCCGGAATCTCCTTGGGAGGCACAAAAGGTGGCTGACAAACACAAAACCCTTCAGGCATCGTCTTAAGCTTGCTCACGCGCCTGGCCACTTACATATAAAATATAAATAGTGAGCGAGAGCCCAGTGAATAATAACAAAGTAAAGGGGTTTTAATGAATAATGTCCATCATAGGGTTAGAAATCAGAGTTTATATAAAAAAACAGAGTCTTATGCATATACAGATTTCAAATCAGAAACAGATTCATATACTTGTTCACATTCATTTACAAGTTCGTACATTTCATATCATAGTACATGGCACATCCACTAGCGTTAACAAATCCGATGACCTGTAAAGGGACAGCCGTGTAGGCATTCTGATGACCCATAAAGGGACAGTCATAAGGCATTCCGATGACTCGTGTACACAGAGACGTTTCTGATGACCCATAAAAGGATGGCCGTAAAGGCATTCTGATGACCCATAAAAGGACCTGATGACCCAAAAAGGGACGCAAAATATCACATAATGCTATAGATGCCACGAGTGCATTTCAGAAACATGGACGATTATTCATTCACACAAAACATAGCATTTTAGAAAACTAATCATGTCGTATCATTAGAAAATAATCAAAGTCTAATATAACTTTACAGAGTTATTACTCACAAATACTAGATAGCTCCAAACAGACAAATTGAGTAGGCAATTCAGATATCTTGCGGCGCGTGACCTACACAGGTACAAAACAAATACATACTGAATTATTCACCCGTAAACATTTACTTTGTTCTTTCTTATCTTGGTGTGTCTCTCCTTTTATCGACATTATTGTGCCTTAATCATGGCCTAAGAATGCCTAGGATGGAATGAGGATGCAAAAATGCATTTGAAAACACTTAACAAAACTTGCTGAAAACAAGGACCTCGCTCGAGTGTAACTTCCTACGCTCGAGCAGACATGCAAAATGTGAGTGGTCGCTTGAGCACAAGATCTGTCGCTCGAGCGGTCTGTAAACTTTCGCAAAAGTGCTGGTTGCTTGATTTTTCCGCTCGATGCTCGCTTGACGCATGCTCGAGTGGCCTGAGAAACAAAAGAACTTCTGGGAGCATACATTTCACGCTCGAGCAGACTTCTGGTCGCTCGAGCGGAAGTGCACGCACTCAGAGTGGTCGCTCGAGCGTGGGAGCAGAATTCTGGAATTTCCAGATTTGCTCCCAAGCTCAAAACTCAATTTCAAAACCTTCAAAACACATCCTTATGGACCAAAACTTAGTAAAATATTGAGAAACTCATAGTTCATGATGAATTACAAACTATTTTTGTAACACCCCGAAATAATTCAACATAAACCAACCACATCAACTAATATTCACTAAATAATGACAATAATCCTTCCATCTTTACATAATTAATGAATAAGCTTATACAAAAGTTTCACATGCGGTTACACATTCAATGGTGTGAAAAACACATGAATCTACAGCATGTGAAGCATCTAGTACCAAGTAATTAAAATGCACTTAAGGGCTTACATCTTCCAAGGCAAAGGCCCGGTTACACAAAATGGTCTCTCAGACCCATACATCTTTAGCCCTTGGCTTACAAAAATTTTACAACAAAATAAAAGAGCAATCTACTCTTCAGAAAAAATATCCACGACCTAAACTTGGCGGGATCACCACATCCTCTCCTGCACCAAATCGCATAGGGGTGAGCATAAAGCCTAGTAAAGAATTCTTACAAAGTATATACAGTTATGCAAACTCTCAATGTAAAAAAAATGCAAATGTCAATGCCATGCAATGCCCTTTTAAAGAAAATTTCATTTCATGTTCTTGATTATCATCGTGTTCCAAAAAAAGTTTGCAATCTCAGCAATTTTCCGAAACTTCTAATTTTAATCAATAGGGGCAGTAAATACGACTCAGGTAATCACTAGGTTGGTGTCTGTAAGTAGGCTCAACAAGTACTACCAATAACCCCACTTTATCGGTTGCTAACCAGAAGGGAAGTGATACCTCCGCCACCTCGTCTTTTTCGGTCTTTCACCCCGGACACTCAGGCCAACTTATCAAATTCATCTACACCTCCTAACCGGACTTACTAACATATTTACCCCATAACATTTCAAGAATAGTATTTCACATTATTCCTTTCTCAAGCAAAATGATTTCAAATCTCAACTCAACACTTGTAACAATAGATGCCAAAAATTTTATGCAACATGCCAAAGCTAAATAAAAATCTTGTAATAATCAATTGAATGAATGTGCAATGCCACAATTGTTTGTTTTTCAACATAATATTCACAATACATAATAATGATCAACGTCCTTTTTTCCTTGCAATGCTATTCCACAAATAGCCCAAATTTTGTTACCAATCATCACCATTACACTAACATGCCCACAATCCATACACTTCCATTACTTTCACAATTTCTAGTGATATTGAAAATATTTAAACAACACTCCCAATTTCCAAAACTTTTCATGAGTAGAGAAATTCAACATTACTATATTGTTATACAAGCATTTATAGTTCAACAAGGAAATTCTCGGCTTTCTACACTTGTCATGGCACATCACTATTAATTTATATATATATATATACATATAAATATAATGGTAACCGTAAAACCCTCATCTTCTTTTATTCAAGAAAATCTCCAAATTTCTTGGTTTTCTTCTCTACAAAACACACACACTAAATACTTGAAGGGGGACTCAAGGTAACACCCCATGTTCCAATTTAAGAGGATTTCACTCTTTAGATGCCATCTTTAGAAAGGTTTGAGATTTTTAAAACCCACATTTGAAAATCTCTACATTTTAGCTACAACACCAAAAACAACATAATAGCTTCAAAAAAACCTTTATATCAACATCAATATAGCAAAACATGTATATATAACTCAAGAAATCCCTACCTCAATGTTTGATGAAGAGGAGAAGATGAAACCCTAGGATGAAGATGGAGGATTCTTCAATTTCCACTACACCAAGAGAAACCCTAGCTTTGATCTTCAAGGTTAGAGAGAGATGATGACTTAAGGCTCAAAGGATCACAAGGAATCAAAGATTTTGAGTGCTAGATGAGGGGTTTTAAAGAGAAGGAAGAGTAAAGATGTTGTTTAGAGTGAGAGAGAGATGCCCCAAATGAGATACAACTTGGCCAAAAGAGAAAGAAAAAAAAAAGCAGAATTTTGGGCTCAGGCCGACCGCACGTACGGCACTTGCCCCCGCAAGTGCGGAGCAGGACTGCCGCACATGCGGCTATGACTCCCGCACGTGCAGCTCTCTCCACACCTCACCCTCCGCACCTGCAATTTAGACAATAAGCAATTCACCAAAACTCTGCTCTCCCACACGTGCGGCCTAACCTCTCCGCACGTGCGGCCCTGGCCTAGCAGCCCAAAACTCTGTTTGATCGCTCCGGACACCCCGGACTCAACTGAGCGCCCTCCACAGCGGGCGGAAATCAATCATCGAAAGGACAAGAACAAGTTTCGTGAGAGACTCCCAAATGCGACAATTTCAAGCCACTAACAAGGTTTTCCAAGCCAACCCGACACCCCAACAAGACTAATCCAAAACTAAATCAAAGGAAAAATGAAATGAGTAGAGTACTCGGTCATCACAATTTTGCAAAATCAAGCCCAAAAGCTGTGCCAATTGTAGTAAAGAAAACTTGAAACTTAGATAACATAACTTGCATGTAATGTCATGAATTTCAACCTTCCAAAACATGATCAAATGAGTCATTAAGCTCAAAAACAAGTTGAATTGTTTGAATAAAACTAAGATATGAACATGCATGTGAGAATTCTTGTAAAACCAACTTCAAAACTTCATGATATGCACATGCATGTATGATTTGAGCTTCAATTCTTTAATCCTAGCTCATTCTCATGTTAGTCCACCTCCTTTACTTGAATTCTTACAAAAACTAACTCAACTACACAACTAAGGGTTAGACTTCTTACCTTAGATGCTTAACTATGGTCTCTCTATAGTTATTTGGTTGAAATTTCTAGCTAAATCTCCAAATTCTCAATCAACTCCTACGTTGAAGCCACTCTCCTTTTAGTCTCTCTCTCTCTCTACATGTTTGAACTGAATCAAGAGGAAATGGGAGTGCAAAAAGTGTATATGAGGTGTTGAGGTGGCCTTATATAAGCTTGGCTAATGGCCTAATTACTTTGTTGATTAATTAATCAATTACGCATTAATTTATTCTAATTTAATCATTCTGAATCGAATTTTAATTAAACCTACCATAAAAATCTATAAATCCCAAATAACACATAAATCAAGTCAATTTTTGAATCGGATGCCAATAAGGCTTTCAATTCGTAAACCGAAACCGAAACATGAATAGATCTTCTAATGAGAGACAAATAAAAGTACAAAAAATGCATGACACATGCAATTAATTCAGGATTTGATCTCAATAACTTATTAGACATATTAAATCATGGATTAATGTTAATTATGGGTCGGGGTTATTACAGGAAGACAATACTTCCAATAGGAATTAAAAGCCATAAGTTTGGAAAATGGTCACCTAATTGGGAAGGACTATATCAAATTCATAGAGTCTTGCTTGGAGGAGCATACTATTTGAGAAATCTGAATGGATATGTGCATCCTAAGAAAATTAATGGCAAGTACTTGAAACCTTATTATCCAATTGTGTGGGAAACACAAGGAGTGTAGAAAATACTAAACAAGAGAAGCATGAAAACACTCAAACAATAAATAAGGATTTAATTTCATAAAGAATTAAGTACATGCAACAATAGATTGGCCCAAAAATCAGTACAATGCTTTAGTAGTTCCCATATAATTCATTCTCTACTCCTAAAAGATGAGAACAACTGAATGGTTGTAGCCATGTCTTGCTTACAGTCAGCTAGCCCTTGATTGGTAATTTGTAGCTTTGTAGCAGTTCGATCAAAAGCTAGGTTCACTGCTGCTAACTCCTTTTCTAATTGGGCCTTTTTCTCCAAGAGCTGGATGTGAAACTAAGAAGTAGAAGCATGTTGTCCCTTCAATTCAAATACCTTAGTATGTATATGGGAAACAAATTCCTTACCTTTCAATAGCTTCTCTTCTGCAGCTTTAGCAATGTGGCAGATGTTGACATAGAAATCTATGGTAGCTATTGCCTGGGATAAGTGGCTTGAAATGGCCATATTGGATTGCTCAATGAATTTGTAGCATTGGAGGAAATCATTCTTAAGTATGGGTCTTTCTAGGGCTTCGAATGGGATCCTTGAAAATGATGTCAGCAATTTCAAACAGGTGCCCAAGTCTAATAGAGGCAAAAAAACTCTGCTGTTGATTAAAGAGCTCTAAAAAATTTCCAAGAGGGAGTCAGCAAGGGCCAATGGCTCAGCTTCACTACTGGTTGCTGGAGTGGTTGAAGGTGTGTTAAAAGGGCTAGCCAGCCAGGCTTCAAAAATGTCCACCTCCTCCACTGACATTGAAGGTGCAGAAAGGTCTGGAAAGGATGGGTGCTGTCATGACCCAAACCCACCCACGTATATTCTTAAACTTTAATAAAGATACTTGTGATGCCTAAAGATACAGTTGATACACGTCACTCCATGTACAATAAATATTAATAGGAATTTGCCCGTAATCAAACAAAAGAACCAAAGTCTTAAATACAAAAATATGGCCACGGGACTTGACATGATCCGGAACCTCCTCGGGAGGCACAAAGGGTGGCTGACAAACACAAAACCCTTCAGGCATCATCTTAAGCCTGGTAGCGCGCCTGGTCACCTACATATATAATATAAATAGTGAGCGGGAGCCCAGTGAATAATAACAAAGTAAAGGGGCTTTAATGAATGATGTCCATCATATAATTAGAAATCAGAGTTTATGTCAGAAACAGAGTCTTATGCATATTCAAATTTCAAATCAAAAACAAGTTCCTATACTTGTTCATATTCATTTTCAAAGTTCATACATTTCACATCATAGTACGTGACACATCCATTAGTGTTAACAAATCCGATGACCCACAAAGGGACAGTCGTGAAGGCATTCTGATGATCCATAAAGGGACGGCCATAAGGCATTCCGATGACTCGTGTGCACAGAGACTTTTCCGATGACCCATAAAGCGACGGCCGTAAAGGCATTCCAATGACCCATAAAGGGACCTGATGACCCATAAAGGGACGCAAAATATCACATGATGCTATGGATGCCACAAGTACATTTCAAAAACTTCAACGATCATTTATTCACACAAAACATAGCATTTCAGAAAACTAATTATGTCGTATCATCATAAAATAATTAAAGTCCAACATAACTTTACAGAGTTATTACTCACAAATAACAGATGGCTCCAAACAGACAAATAGAGTGGGCAATTCAGATATCTTGCAGCGCATGACCTACATAGGTATAAAACAAATACATATAGAATTACACATCCTGAAACATTTACTTTGTTCTTTTCTTATCTTTGTGTGTCTCTACTTTTATCCTCATTATTGTGCCTTAATCTTGGCCTAGGTATTCCTAGGATGGAATGAGGATGCAAAAATGCACTTGAAAACACTTGACAAAACTTGCTGAAAACAGAGTCCTCGCTTGAGCGCAACTTCCTACACTTGAGCGGACATGCAAAATAAGAGTGGTCGCTCGAGCAGTCTGTAAATTTTTGCAAAAGTGCTGGTTGCTTGATTTTTCTGCTCGATGCTCGCTCGAGCGTGAGAGACATGCCCTCGCCCGAGCGCAACTTTTGTCGATCGAGCAGTCTGCAAAACAAAAGAACTTCTAGGAGCATGTATTTCACGCTCAAGCGGAAGTGCACGCACTTAGAGTGGTCACTCGAGCGTGGAGTCTTTCGCTCAAGCATAAGAGCAGAATTCTGGAATTTCCAGAATTGCTTACAAGCTTCCAATTCAACCCTAAAGCTGCAAATTATGGTTTTTTGGGCCAAAAACTTGAGGAAATTCTTGTAAACTTGGAAAACATGGTGAATTTAAAATCATTTTCATGAAATCAAGGTTCAAGAGCATGTGATTTATGCAAAACCAACCAAATTCTTTGAAAACATAACATGACCATCACATGCATGATATGAATGAGACTCCAAATTTCCAATTAAAGATCAAATAAGATATTCTACTAAAAAACGTGGTGAATTCTTAAACTAAAACCAGAATATGAACATGCATGGTATGAATTCTTAAACAATATGCTCAAAATGCAATGTAAAATACATGCATGTATGTATACTCCACTCTTCTACTTCATTAAGCTTAATTCTTGTCTCAAATTACTTAATTCTTTTGAATACAAGTGTTAAGTATTCTAAGAACACAACTAAAGGCTTGATTTCTTACCGTAGGTTCTCAATTCCTTGAATCCTAGTGAGCTCTTACTCAATTTCTTCAATTCTCTTTAATTATCTAGCAAGTTCAAATTCCTTTATTTGAAGACTTCTCTCTCTTTCTCTCTCTCTTTACACGTTTGTGTGTGTTTTTGAGCTCAAGGATGTACATAAGATGAAGGAAAAGAATGAGTGGAGGTATAAAAGGTGCTTTGTATAGGCTTAGATCAAAATTTCATTAATTAGGCTTAATTGAGCATTAATTATTCTAATTTAATTGTTCCGAATCAAATTTCAATTAAACCTACCATAAAATTCTAAAAATTCCAATTAATGCATAAATCAAATCAATTTCTGAATCGGATGCTGATAAGGCATTCAATTCACAAACCGAAATGAAAACATGAACAGATCTTTCTACGTTAAATAGATATAAACACACACAAAGCAACATGTGATGCAAAATTTCAATTTTAATTTCTTATTAGGTATAATTAAGCATGGATTGAAGTTAAACATGGGTTGGGGTCATTACAGTTGCATAGGGATTAGAGAAAAGGTTGAAGTGTCCCTGATAGTTTCTATATTCCTGGCCACCAGCAGATCAAGGGAAGAGGGACTGGAGCTGGATAATGATAGTAGACAAGAAATTGGTAAGCCACCAATATCTTCTTTGGGAGCACCAGTTATCACTGATGAGTTGACTACTGGGGCCTTCTCAGGTGATGAAGGAGTAGCCAGGACTGTGAGGAGAGTAAATTGACCTGAGATGAAGGTTAGATAAGGTAGATATGGAGTTAAGCCCAGACATAAAGAAATAAGGATCCCTTGCCTCAAAAAAGGTATGGAAAGTGTAGAGCTGAGAAGTAGAAGTATTGTCTGAATGGGCTCTACACTTAAGGGCATTTCGATGTTGGTATTTTTCCTCCTTTTCAAGGCTGTCTTAAATGGCCTTTCAATTTTGGACAAGGTAGAAGAAGCCATTGTCAAAGGAGGAGGTGGAGTAACTGTTGCTGCAAGACAGGAAATAAGAAGCAATGGTATGTTTTATTGCTGAAAACTTGGGAAAGGAAATTACTAGAGAAACCAAAGGAAATTACCAGTCTCGGAAGTGGTGGTAATGGTTAGAGAATTGCGAAGAGCATAATGTTCAGCAGTTTGTTGCCTTCTTGCAGCTTCCATCTGGAGTGTATCAGCAGCAGCAGCTTCATTCCTTAATATCTGTTGCTGCCTTATTTTCTCAAACCTCTGGAAAACCACCAATTCCTTGGATTGCTCTCTCTCTACTGCCTTGGCAGTTGCCTCATGAGTAAGGTCATTAATGAAATCAGATGGGGAGACTGTTATTTTCTTCCTCCTTTTAAGTGATGTTTCTTCAGGTACCTCCTCTTTTTTAGGATCAAGCACAAGTTTCCTTCTCTTTTATTGTTGTTGCTGCTTGTCTTTAAGAATGCTTAGGGCTTGAGCCCTTTGAGAAGAGTCTACTTGTGAAGCCCCTGCATAAAAAAGAAGCTATAAGTAGATGAGTAAGGCATTATAAGAAGAAGAGAAATGAAAGATGGAAGTGCATGCCTATCTTCAAAGCAGCCCTAGTGACTCTAGGAGGAGGAAGGGAGGTAGCAGGAGCAATCTCTGTGGCAACAGGAGTAGGAGTTAGGATAGCAGAAGTAGTGGAAGGAGTGATGAGCCCAGTCCCCTTAGGCTTGGCTTAAGAAGGTAAGTTCAGTCCCACTAATAGATTCTGAAGGGGAATGGCCAAGTGCACCTCCATATTTGCTGTCCACCAGTTCTAGTACCTCTTCAATGCAGTGTCTTGTGGGATAAAGGGAGTGAATTGAAATTCAATCAAGTCTTGAATAAATTTGGAGGTTACTTCCTCCAGCCTAATTCCTTGCACTCTCAGCTCTCTATTGGCAAGGTTAGGGTTAGTTTGGCTGCAGAGAGGGATAGGGATCCCCTAAGTAAGCCCAAATTGCCTGGAAAATTGAGCAGGGCAATAGGCTTCTACTTTGCATTTGTAAGCTCGAGGGTGTAAAGTGCCAACAAAGAGCTCCCTTGGAGTTAAGATAGAAGCCCACATGTCCTTGTGCTGAGGTTAGGAACAATTTCTATCAACCAAGAAAGTCCTCAACCAAGCTGGGCTAATATTGGCTTTGAAGGGACAAAAGAAGGATTAAGAAGGAGGGGAAGCTGAGAGTTGGTGGAAGAAAGTAAAGTAATAAGCAAAAGTGGAAGGGTAAAGTGAAACTCTAGCATATTTTACTCCATAAGAAGTAGGGTCTGATACCAAAAATCTCAGGCACCTAGAGTGTAAGGTAGTGAAATAATCAAAGAGCCAAAGTTGCAATATCCAGAGTGGCCCCCCTTGGTTGGTATCCAAAGGTTTTTCACAAAATTAGGAGCAGGCTTAATACACATGGCCTAAAACATATGGTGCTAAGGCTATTTTCTTCCCCAAAACAAGGGCCTTAGCAAAGGGAGCAAACTCAGGCATAATCCTTTAAGAAGATGTACAGAACAAAAATTTACAAAGCCAATATAGAAGAAAAGAGAAGAATTCTCTGTTTGACACAAGGCCCTCTTTTGAGTTTTCAGTATGTGCAAAATCACTAAAGGAAGAATTCAAAGGAGGGATGGAAAAAGGCATATTAAGGTCAGGATAATCAGGACCAAAATGGGTGCCAATAGAGGATAACCCTAAGAGATGGCATATATCAAGAATGGTAGGAGCCATCATGCCACATCGTAATTGGAAAAAATTAAAAGATGGATTCCAAAAACAAAGTGCAGTAGGCATGAGAAAAGGGTCTTCAGGGATAGAAAACCTGGCTAGTCGAAAGGCATCAAGGAGGCAGAGTTCCTAAAGGTCTAGGGTCTTAGCGGGGACAACTCGATCATACCATTCTTCCCATTCAGGTCTCATTATGGGCCAGCAGCGGTGGGGTCGGCTCAACCTCCAGCTCCCCCAATCAAGCCCACCTTCGTAGAGTAGGCAATGGTCTTCCAAACGAGGGTATAAGACAGGGAGCTAAGAAGAGGCCTCCCTGAATATGGGTCCAAGCACATACTCTCCTTGAGCATGGTGACGAGGAATAAGGATGCGTCCATCAATAGCACACTGTTCACCAGCTTTATATTTCTCGCATTCTTTATTGATGAGTCTCCTCAAGGTTATAGAGGGACTTACACGCTCAACAATTGGCACTTTTAGAGACTAAGAAGCCATTATCGAAGAGTTGAAAGAGGAAGGTGGATGAGGAGTGGAAAGTTGCAGGCAAGAGCAGTAGGGGTGAGAAGGGAAATTTTGGGTAAGTGAATAGGCAAAGCGCGAAGGAAGAGGGTTTTAACCTTTCTGTCCAAAAAGATTACCAATTCAACCCAACGGGTCAGTTATACCCGAAATAAACCATTTGATGGTTTTGACTTATGTGGAATTAAAACGCTAATTTCAAAACATAAGGGGTTTTAAAACCACATCCGAGAAAGTCTCTTTCAGGAGTAAGTTGTGGAAGGGAAGTATATTTTTAAAAGCTCAGCTTGGCTTCGAAAACCTGTAGTTGGCTTCGAAGCCTGTAGTTAGCTTCAAAGCTTGTTTTCTCCCAAGATCTTTGAAGTTTATACCTTAAAAGGGAAAATAGATAAGGCTTGTTTGTTTTGAAGGTTCTATAAGTATTCTCCTAGATCATCTTTATACGGTAATGTTCTCCGAAAGAATCTTTAAAATGCCTATCTTGTTTAAAGTTATGGATTCTGAAAGTAAAGCACCACAAAGCCAGTACTTGGCCAAATAGTGAAAGAACCCAAAAGGACTCACTCTTTAAGAGTAAGCAGTATAATTCCTAAGAGAAATTTCTATACTTCGAAGTATGTAGACTATATTTCAAAGAAAAAAATAATAAATTCAAAACTGTTGGTTATTCAGTTTATGTTAACTATGTAATCGGAATGTAAAGCTTAGGACAAAGATTGTCTTCCTTAAGAGAAAATTCCACACTTTGAAAATACTTAAGTTAGGCTTCAGAGCAAAATTGGTTGATTTGAAGTTTTTGTGAACATAGTAAGGAGCTAGGTCACATGAACCATACAATCAAGCGTGCAATTGGAACATAAAACTAGATCATGCCAAATAGGGAAAGAAAACCCTAGTTTATTTGATATGTAAGTAATTACATTAGAAAAGACTACTTGGCAACAAATTCGATCTCATAATAATAGGGAATAGAAAGAGTAACAAGTTCATTAAATTTGACCCAGCAATGTTCAATGAACTTATGTTATTCCTTTATTCTATTTTCTATCCTATCAAAGTTGGGTTGTTGCAGCTGGTATGCTCTTATTTGGTGAAAAAGATGTTCACCTTTCATCTCGAATTTTGTTTCCTTCAAGCCTTGTTCCATTTTGTCTATATTTAAATCATCCTAGTACGCTGAATCCTTATTCTTGAAGTCATTATATTCTTCAATAAGGTTCTCTGCTTTGTACTGTGTTTGAATTCGGTTAGCTGTTATTTCATCCAAAGAATCATTGGTAGCCAAAGAAACTTTGTACCGGTGAAGAAGGAGTGGAAGTTGGTCCAAAAAAGTTTGAAGTTCTGCCTGGGCGATAGGGTTGAGAACATGACCTTGAGTCATAACATCACAGGCCCATTGGAAGTTCTTGAGAGGAAACTCATCTCCAAGAACATTGAAGGGAAAGTGAGAGAAGGCAGTAAGCAGAAGTTGAGCTTGATATCGCTCAAATGCAGTTAAAAGAGTTGGAGGTTGGTAGGAATGAAGAAACTAATTCTTGAAAAGAGTAAGTTTCAATTCCTCCATTCAATGAGGATTCTAAGGGAGAGGATGTGCAAAAGGATCCATTTCGAAGGAAGAGGGGAACTAGGGGTTATTCAAGCATTCGAGCTAGTCAGAAGAGCAAAGTTTTGCCTTTATAGCCAAGAATGACGGATTGTATCCTTGTGCTTCATCAGGATAAGGAGTTTCTCGCACTATCTTCGCTGGCATGGAGGACGTGTACCACGCCACAAGCAAGTTGTCCTCCAGACTGCGTTGGTGATTAATGGGTGCATAGGGGTAAACCACTAAGCTCCAAGCAGAAGGGGGAACAGAAAGGGGATCATCAAATTCAACAAATCGATGGTGAATCCGCTCCCTTAATTTGGGTTCATCAGCTTTTGGCCAAATTTCCCAGCCAATAGACCCGGAGGAAGAAGAAGCAGCTATGTTCCATGCAAAGAGTGGTGGGGTAAAAGAGGAGCTTCCAAGATCCATTTTTGTAAATGCTTGGTCCAAGGGTTTGTAGTTGGCAAATTTTAGGTCTAAAGGTGGGTAATTTGCAAAAGCTTCCATGACTTATATAAATAGAGGCAGATAGATGTAACCAATAAATGCATTAAGATTCTTTCGAGGCCTGTAATCATCTTCCAAAGACTCCTTGTATACTCGATCAATGTAAGAGAAGGTGTGATTGGCGATTGGGGATGTACCAGTCTTTTTGTCTACTCAAAGAATGGAAGTGCAAGATACAAGGATTTAATGAAGTTCACTGCTTCATTATTCAAAAAGCGGTTATACTACCAGAATACATAGAGTCTATGCATGTCCTAGGACGTGGGTGGATTGCATTAGTTCACTAATATCACCAGGTATTGGGTATATTAGTGCGGGGGTTAATGTTGGCTGTATAATTTGCAAAAGCCAATCACAATTTAATACGTGACACGAAGAGGGCAATTTGGGAAACTAATACAAGTTTCCAACCAAAGTCAGACACGTGGTAGTTCGTATTGGTAATAATGGATCTGTGTAGCACTGGAACAATTGAGAGATACAAGATGATGTGGCCTAACAGTTACTCATAAAGTTTAAATTCAAAATCAGAAGGGAAGCCTAACTGTAAAGTGGCGTAATGGGACTGACTGTGAGAGAGCATGCTCAGCAATCATGGGAGGACATTTCGACGGTTGGAAGCCCACTTCGATGATTACCACTGAGAAGTATAAATAACAAGGAATGCTCAGAATGAACCCTCAGACTCAAATCAAAAAACCAGTTTATTTACTTCATTTTCCTTCCAGTTTTACAGTTCTTTATATTTCTACACTTCAATTCATGTACTGCACTTCATTTCCTAGGAGTAGTTTTGAATAGTTTGTTGTTGTGAACCTCTACGAGGCTAGGTCAGATCATTGTAACTTTTCATTTACTTAATGAAATTTAGATTCTGATTTAGATTTTGAAATTATTTACTGATTTCTTCTAAACAAACTACCAATAAAAGTCCTCTTTATTGAGGCTGAAAGAACTACAACACAATCGCTTGATAATTGGTTGGCAATTATAAATTCTGTAAGGACTAATTGATCCTTGCTGGCACGCTTAAATTTACATTATTAACCTTCGAAAGCCAAAAACACCAACGCACCCATAATCTTCTTCAACATCAGTCTACTGCCATAACAACTCCGCGACTGTCCACCACTATTGAAGAGAAAGATCAGCAAACAACAAAACCTAATGCAGCATCGACACCCATCCTCGCTCTTTGCTACAGACGCTGAATTCCCCAAATCAGAGGTATTTTTCTTCAGTTCTTTGTACTATGAATTCCCCAAATCAGAGCTTTTTTGGACTTGCAGTTCAGTAACGATTGAACTGTATTATTGTATACGTACATACATAGATTGATGAGATATATATCTATGATTGGTTCATCGTCAAAACATATTAAGTCGAACCGAATACCAAGTCAATCCAATTTGTGTTTCTAAGATTTGGGTTTGGGTTTGTGATTTTCATTAACTGCGTTATGACTCCCATTTGAAACTCAAACTTGAGCAACAATGGAGTTTAAATAAGAAAAGAAAAAGTAGAAGAAGAAAAAAAAAAAAAGCAAAGGGAGTGGTTTGATTTTTGTTCCATTGTGTTTGTTTGATGGGAAATTGTCTTTGCCTATCTGTTTTTGAGTTTGGTTTATGCTGATACATGTGTTGTTTGCCATGAATTTCTCCTGCCTGTTACACTTTCTGCTCACTGTAGATACCCCATTTTTGACCGTCCTCAAGGCTTGGATGTTCTTGCAGGTACATCTAGTGCCAAGTTTGATTGCTCGTCGAGCGCTCGAAATCCGCGGCGGAACGCCTAGGTTTGAGCTTTCCAAACCCTGCATCCATTCTATCTCATTTTTGGACCATGCTTAGGTCCTTTCAGCATGTTGCTTGTGGTGCACTATCGGCCATGATTGGGCACTGCCGGCCATGCATATTGGCCTGCTGGCCATTGATGTGCCTTGTCGGCCATCAATGAGCCCCTACCGGCCATCACTGATGGCCAGCCGGCCACCAGTGCATGAGTAGATATTTTGTAGATATTTTTTATAGCTGTTTGCACAAATTGACCCATCTACTTGCACGTGGATGGCTGGATTTCTTTGAAGGCTTCTTGTATCTTCTATATGTAGAAGTCATCCTCTTGCATGAGGAGGTTACAAAATTTTCAGAGCAAAATTTTCCTCTCTTTTTCTAGAATCCTCTCTCTCTACCTATTTTGTGCTTGAAAGTGCGATTTCTCTATACTTTTGCACTAAGACCCTTGATCAAACTAGATCATCTTTGTGTTGAGGATCTTGGAGGCCTTGTTTGAGCTCCTAAGGTTGGTTTTAGCTCAGAATCTTGGTTGTTTTGCTGCTGTGCTTCAAAGGTAAACACTTACCCATTTTAAGCTTATTTTTGCACACTAGTTTGGCCACCTTTGGATGCTGTTTTTGGCCTAGTTTTCAACTACAAAAAACTCTATTTTTAAGGTTTAAAAATGGTGGTTTAAGGTCTTTTTGGAGTTAGAGGTGGTCTAACCTCTTTTGTTGCTTATTTGTTAAGTGTTGTGCCATCTTTTTCAAAGATTTTAAGTCAACCTTTTTGGCCTTTTAACCATTGAAATCCAGGGGATTTTCAGTGGCAAAAACTTGGTTTTGATGTCCAAAATAGGAGGGGGTGGCCTCCCCTCCTTGTGTCTTCTTTGCAGGTGTTAATGACCCAACATGTGAGCATGTTGTTATACAATCTCATGGCTTGATCTCAGCATGTTTTTGCTACTTTTTTGACCTGCTTTAGTTCTATTTTTAGCTGGTTGGGTCACTTGTTGCTTGCTTCTTACACTTGTAGTGTAATCATGCTTACTAGCTTAGCATGCCTAATGAGTTAGCCTATCATTCTAGCTTGTGTTAGCTCTATCTTAGGATGCTTTTGCAAATGTTTTGACATTCTTTAACTCTATTTTGAGTGGTCTTGGTCATATGAGCCATGTATTGCATAGCTATAGTGCAAATGCCTTCACTAGCTTTGTGTTTTAAAGCCTCTAACTTATCTTGCTTGTGATGTTTGCATGTTTAAATGTCATTTTACATGTAATTTCAGTGTTGATAGCTCTGTCACATGCTCATTTACCTTCCTCTTTCATAGCTTGTTAGAGTTGCTTTTGAGTCTTGCTTGTAGCCTAACATGTGAGCATGTTTTTCTACTCTTTTGTGCCTTAATCTTAGCAAGTTTTAGCCACTGTTTTGGCATGTTTTAGCTTTGTCCAGAGCTGGTTAGGTCATTTGAGTTTGATATTGCAAGCCTCTAGTGTTGTGCTCTTCACTAGTTTGTTGATTATGGCTTTTGAACATGTCTTGCATGCATTGTTTGCATGATTTAGTGTCTTTAGCATGCCATTTCAGCACTGAAATTCTGCCACCTCCCTCATTTCTTCATTTTTCCTTTTGTTTTGAGGGTTGGTTAGCTTTATGATTATTTAAGCTTGAGATAGAGCTTGTGCTCAATGGCTTTAACCCTTTTTTGAGGGTTCCTCCTAGCCAAAGGCATGATCTCTCTCATGTCTTAAACCATCCTTTGGTTGACCCCTCTCTCATTAGAGGACAATCATCTTGGACAAATTAATTAAAGAATGGCTTGGTAATGCTAAAATGTGTAAACAAAATTGGATAAGTAAAACATGGCCAAGATAAGCATGTTGTTTGCATTGCATTGTGTTCAATGGGACATTATATTGAACAAAAGAAAGATTGGTCCATTTCATAGTTAAAGTGATGAAAATGAGCCAATCTCCTTTGTCTCCATCACCCTTGATCATGCATGATAGGGTGGTGGTCCTTTGAGTCTTGTATTTGTGCATTTATTGAATGTGTACAAGTTGGATCCCTGGCCATCATGCATTGAAAATGCTTGATTGGTGGTTTGGGATCCAATAGTGCCACTCCTTTGATGTTTTGAGATGATAAGGAGGGGCACAGTACAAAACATACCCTTGGAAAACCCTCTTTTTTCCTCTGTTTGTGCTCTGTTGCAGTATAGTGATTCAGTACACCAGTGGCCGGCAGTGGCTCACTGATGGCCGGCAGTGCATCATCCTTGGCCGGTAGTACACCCCTTTGGCTGGCAGGTGGCCGGCAGCAAGCTTTCATGGCCGGTATTGGTTTGGTAAGGTGGAGCAGCTCTCAAGAGCAAACCGGTGGGCTTTTCGGGGCGAAAACCGAATGCATGCATGGCCAACTTATTAAGGCAGAGTTGAGGTAGTATAGTTTAATGTTTTACTTGCTAGTTAGCATGGTGTTATAATTTAATCAATTAATTGCTAATTAGTTAAAGTGCTATAATAATTAGTAAGTAGTTTACTAGTTATTCAATTGTTTTGTAATAATTAGTCTAATTAGATTAATTAGGTTAGTTGATTAGCTTAGCTTAGATTAGCTTAGCTTATTTATTCGAACCCTCCTTCGTGAGGGCGCAATGTTGTAATAAGTGTGTGCGTGTGTGTGCATATTTTCCAACCCCACGTCTTTCTCCCTTTTATTTACCCGCTTTCGGTGGTTAGATTAGGGCACATTTCAATTAGCATACCTTATGCTCGCATGTTTGCATCATTCATTTGTCTTGCATGCACCAAGGCTCGGTGCATCATTCAAACTGCATCGTATTTCAATACTTCTTTGAATACATGTATCAAATTGTCACATTCATATGCCATCTTAGATAGTCGAGCCTATTTTACATAGCATATTACATGTGTTACATTAGACATCTTGTATAGTTAGGATCATGCATTGTTTCTAACTAGTTGTTGTCTTGGCTTGGAGTACTCTGTAAGTTTTACGCTTTAGTATACTTGCATGAGTGTGAGTGTTGCCATGATAGCATGCTTACCATGAGACTATTTGCTTAAATGCTAAACTGCATGAATGACTGTGGATGAAGGCTTCATTACTTGAATTGGAATAGTTCGATAAATGTGAGTTTTAAGCCCACTTTGCGAAGTGGCAAAATCATCATGTTTTAAGCCCACTTGATGGTGGCAACTTCAAACCATTTTCAAAAATAAACATGAGTTGTTTTGTTTCAATTCTTGTGATTTAGTCTATACTTGTTTGCGCGCGCGTCACATAGTAAAGTTAGCTAATAATCGAAAAAGAACACATGTGTTTATAAAACATCATATCATGCTTAGTAGAGGCCGATCCTTTGATCGGGCGAGCGAGGGTGCTCATTTCATGACCTTCCCCCCTCATACCCAAGTTCCTGAGCCGAGGCAACTTTGGTGATAATGGACACATGGCCTTTGGCACGAGTTAGGGTTTCCTAAATTTCCCCAAAATAAAATATTTAGGTGGCGACTTTGTAATCCGAATTTTGACTCTTTGGTGTTTATCAGTCTCATATTGCACTTTGTGAGATTAGATTCAGAATCGTGACAGGAGTCTGAACTGTAGGACCAATTTGCGCCTCTCCGAAAGGGAAGCGCGCGAAGAAAGTCGAGTCTAAACCCACCAACTGTTTGATGCAATGCCTAAATGAAAAATTCACCACAGACCAATTACAACATGATGGAATTTCTGGACAACCATCATTTTAATGGTTTTGGGTGTTCAAATGTAGGCCATGAGGTAGATTTTTCTTAGATATCAATAGGCTAGGGTTTTGAGGGCTGAATATCTTTGTTCAGGGTTGCAAATAAAACTACAACAGTAGTAATTCGCATGCTCTATGATGTAGGATCATTTATTTTTATCACCCAATTAAGGTTTAATTTTAGGTTTGGCTTATAGATGATTGGGACAGGGATTTGGGATACAACTTATGGTTTCTGAGGGCTAAATAGTGAGTTTAACATTTTAAAATCAAATCTGACAAGCAACTCTGTAAATGCAATGACACTTTAAGAAAATAAGAAAGTGAATGCAAAGGAGCAGAAGAAAACAAGTGAAGCATAGATAGTCGCACTTGGGGTATTAGGCACTCGCACATAAGAAAGATGCATCACACATCCACAAGTAGTTGGCGACATAATACTTATTCATTTAAATTGTTCAAAATAGGCCAACTCTGTTCTCTCTGCTACTGCAACCAATTTGAAGGTAAAATAGTATAATCTTCATCTTCACACACAATTTTTTGAGATTTTCTATCATTTTTTTAGCTTCACACAAACACACCCACACACATATATATATACACATATTCGGAAATTTTTATGAATGTTTTTTGCTGTTTAGAAATTGTTGGGCTTGTTTGAAATTTTTATGAATTGTTAGCCTCTCATAATTTTTTTTTTTTTTTTATGAAATTGTGTTTATAAACACCCACAAAAATATCCAGAAAATTACTATTCAAGTGTAGCCTTACGCCCCATTTTTGAAATAATTTCCAAACCAAGAGAGTAAAAATTTCAGGCTATAACATGGCCAAGCACTCCAAAATGTTTACAACCAAACCCCAGTTAAAGCCATTGAGGAGAGAATCACAATTTGCAAACAAGCTCATAATAAGATTCCAAGATGGGCATAAATGACCATTATCATTTGTTGATGGAATGCAATCATGAGATCACCAAGTTCTTAATACATAAACCCCAAATTAATAAATGAATTAAACAAGAAAAACAAAAGTAGAGAAAGCTAAGGCATGCTAGCTATAGCTCACCTATGGTTGGACTACTTGTATCTGTTGCTGCTGATGCTGCATTTTCTTCTGCAGATTCACCTGGGAACATGATCGAACTGTTTCTCCAGATAGTGGGACAATGGGGATGTTATCGCAGTTGCATATCTCGATCATGAAGCCATCTGGGTCGTGGAATAACAATTGATTGACGTGAATCCCGCCTTCCTCCACCATCTACCTCATGCATTCGATTCCCATTTCCTTCAGTTTCTTCTCCACCACTGCCATGATCTCACACTACAATGACACAAAAAACACACCGCGTATCGTTTAACTAATCTGACAGCCAGTTCCACATTTTGATCACTAAGTTGCTTAATCTCATATACTGTATGCAACATAAGTAATTGATTAAGGCCAAATTGTACAACATTGAGGCCATTAATTAGGATCTTTTAAGTTTACTTGCTTGTCAAACTGTATATTTTATATGTGTTTAATGTCAATCAGGTTGTACATAGTCGAAGCATAAAATGGGCAAAAAGACAGAATTTGGAGAGAAAACAGATTCCCGCACGTGCGTTGACTTTTCTGGGAAAGCGGGCCCGATGTTTTAAGCCTGCTTGAAAGACAGCAGAAGTATAAATATGCAAGAAAAAGGCTAGATTAGGGTTTTGAAATTGATTTGCAAGGAAAGAGAGGTTAGGGTTTCAAGAGATGATTTTCTCCAAAAAGCTTGAAGGACACTTCCATGGGGTCTTTTTCCTCATCTTCTTCCTTTTCCCATTCCTCCATGAGTGGCTAGTCTTATTTTCTAGGGTTTTGATGAAACCCTAGCCATGTAATTAGGTTTTCTTTTTTATTTTCAATTATATAAAGGTTTGAACAATTGTATGGTGTTTTAGAAGTTTCATATATATATATATATTCCATTATTTCTTCAAGTATTCGACTTTCAGTGATTGTTGAATGTTTTCCATGCAAGAGTTTTCTATTCTTTCACATTCAAGGTATGAGACGAACTATACTACGAGGGACGAGTCATGTCACTACCATAGTTTAGAGTGAATGATTCGTACTACTTGAGATGGTTTGTGCCCGTACATTGAACGTGATGATTTTCTTGTTAAATGCTTTGAACTTGTAGTTGCGAAGCATTATTCCGTTCGAACCATAACATAATTGATTTCAATTTGAAATCCTATTTACGTAACTAGTGGTGGACTCATTGCCCTAGGTTTTTCCCCAAATCAATAAATCCAATTTTTTTTTTATAATTGATAATTTAATTACTTAGTTTAATTTATTTGTTATTAAATTAAGTTATGAATAATCAATCTTTTCATCAAAATTAATTTAGGAATTTAACAATTAAATTAGTTCAATTTCACAATTGTCCTTGTGGATCAATACCTGGACTTGCCATTATTCTAAAAGAATTTGGTATAGTTTTGTGTTTAATTTTGGTGTGTGTAAAGACCCATGAAATTTTGGCGCCGTTGCCGGGGACTTCTGGCAAAATTAGTTAATTTAAAGTTACATTCTTATTTTAATTTTTAGTTTAGGATTTTATGCGTTCATGTTGCTAAGTGTGCGGAGTATTTGCAATTGGAATCATCACTAGAGTGCAAGCGAACTGCAGCCAAGTTTTTAAACAAAAATACCGCAGCACCAAAGTGCTAAAAAAACAGAAGCAAATACTCACTAGCAAAGCACCAAAGTGCTAAGAAGAAAGACAAAGCTCAATTGGCAGTTGGAGACAACGTCTACACGTCAAGCACCCGCAAGACGAATAAAGTGTTTTCGTTAAATCGCTATGAGTATTTCTCCCTTTGGTATTTTGCTTTCATACTTAGTGCACAGAGTTGGAACTTAGTGTGTGTGTGTGTGGGTAGTGTATGCACGGGCGCCATTCTTGTCGCCCTGAATTGTGGAGTTTGGACCTTGAACTAGAAAGGACTCTTAGAAGACTTAGAGCCTATGTCCGTGTTCCTAGGCTTGAATATTCATATCCATACATTGAGCTATTAGAGATGGAGAATCCAAATGTCCCGAATGGGCCCAACTGGACCCTTAAGGATTATTTCACACCCACTGCATATACATCACCATCATGCATCCAATTACCCGACACCACTGCTGCTCATTATGGGATTAAGTCCAGCACTATACAAATGCTCCCATCATTCCATGGACTAGCTCATGATGATCCTTATAAACATTTGAATGAATTTCTGGAAATTTGCTCTATAGTAAGGATCCAGAATTTCACAAATGAGGCCTTAATGTTGTGATTGTTTCCATTCTCATTAAAGGACAAAGCCAAACACTGGCTGAACTCCTTACTTGCTAATTCAATCACAACTTGGGACCAATTACAACAACGGTTCTTGGAGAAGTACTTTCCCATCAGTAAAATCAACCAACTTAGGCGAGCCATCACCAATTTTGCTCAAATTGATGGTGAGCAATTTCATGAGATATGGGAAAGACTTTGTAACCTTCTCCAACAGTGTCCCCACCACCAAGTGCTTGATTGGCAACTTGTTCAAGCATTTTATTATGGCTTAACTGAGCCGCACTGCCAAATGGTGGATTCATCATGTGGTGGGAGATTCATGTCCAAAAATGACGCTGAAGCATGGCAATTGTTTGAGAACCTAAGTGATAATTCCCTTCACCATACCTTCGTAGCTCGACAATTTCGGCAACCAGTAGTTAGAGCCCCGAAAAGAGGGGGCATTTATGAAGTCAGGCAAAACCTAGAGTTAGCCCAACAAGTAGAGACACTGTTCTACAAAATGGACCAATTATTAGCTGCGGCACATGCCCCTACCCAGCAAGATTAGCCTCATTTTCACGAGGCATGTGTTATTTGTGCGAGCCCTGCTCATGACTTGAGTGAGTGCCCTTCGGCATCACAATTTCCGGAGTTAGTCCAAGAGCATGTGAATGCGGCTCAAGGATTTTCCAACCTGGGTAATGACCCATACTCTAATACATATAATCTGGGATGGAGAAATCACCCTAATTTTTCATGGAGACCTCCTTCACAAGGCACTTCTTATAATCCTCCACTACCAAGGTAGAATTTTAATAATTTTTCCAACCAATCATCCTACCGACCACCGCAACCTTATCGACCCCCACAACCGTACCGGCAACCATAACCCCTGCCTATTCCTCAAGGCAACTCGGCCTTTAAGACTCAGGTGTTAGAAGTTCTCTCAGAACTTAAGGGTTTGCACCAGTAGTTCACTCCTATACTCACTCTATTGCCAAGCTAGAGAACCAAATGGGTCAAATGGCTAATAACATGAATATGAGAGAGGAGGGAAAATTACCGAGTCAGACTGTGGCCAGCCCTAAGGGACAATACGGGGCAGAGAGTTCGGGTGGGAATGGAAAGCACCATGAGCAGGTGCAAGCGGTGATTACTTTGAGAAGTGGGAGGGAGTTAGGGCCTCAGTCAGTTGCGTCTGATGCAACTAGAGCTAAGAAGGGTGACCACGGTGGTACACCTAATGAAAGCAAAGGTGAGGGAAAAACACTTAAGACGGATGACTTAGTCCCTAGCACTTCACATGAGCCCAAGGCACCATATGTGCCTAAGGCACCCTTTCCCCAATGCCTTGATATACCGTCCCTTTTTAATAAGAATGCGGCATCCATGGAAGCAATGATGGAGGTTTTTAAACATGTAAAAATCAACCTCCCCCTGTTGGAGGCGATTAAGCAAGTTCTCTCCTATGCTAAATTTATGAAGGACCTTTGTACGCAAAATTGTAAATCTAGGACACACGTGTCCGAAAAGGTCTTACTCACGGGGCAAGTAAGCTCCATCTTGTTGAATGACACACCCCCTAAGCTTAAATACCAGGGTGCCCTAACCATCGCATGCATTATAGGGGACCATTTCATTGATAGGGCCTTATTAGATTTAAGGGCTAGTGTCAATTTGTTGCCGTACTCTGTGTACGAAGAATTTAGGCTTGGCGAGTTGAAGCCCACTACTGTTACTCTCCAGTTGGCTGACCGGTCCCTTAAAGTGCCACATGGCATGATTAAGGATGTGCTAATAAAGGTTGATAGGTTTTACTTCCCTGTTGAATTTTTGGTGTTAGATATAGAGCCGGTAGCCAATTCTAGAAAACAAATCTCGGTGATCTTAGGTCGACCTTTCTTGGCTACGGCCAATGCATGCATTAATTGTCGTACCGGGGTTATGAAAGTTTCATTTGGTAACATGCAAGTGAAACTTAATGTTTTCCAAGCATCCCAACTACCCCATGAAAGAGAGGAATGCTTATTTGTGGATGTTACGGATTGGATTGTGGAGGAAGTTTTGCCCTCCATTCTTGTAGAGGACCATCTAGAGGCTTGTCTAGCTTATTTTGGGTTTGAAAATTTTGATATTGACAGGTCAATTGAGGAGGTGAATGCCTTGTTTAACGCTTCTTCTACACTGGATTTTCCTCCGTGGAAAGCTCGGTTTGAGTCACTTCTTCCTCTGTCGAGAGAGCCTGCCATACCATCTTTGGTCACACCACCTACACTTGAGTTGAAGCCACTCTCGACCACACTCAAGTAAGCATTTTTAGGGCCCTAGGATACTTTACTAGTCATCATTGCATCTGACTTGACTGCAGAGTAGAAGAGTCAGTTAATGAGTGTTCTCATGGCACATTGGAGTGTTATAGGGTGGTCAGTGGCTGATTTGAGATCCCTCCGTGTGCATGCATTATATATGCCTAGATGAGGATACCAAACCTTCTTGTGAAATGCAATGGAGGCTTAATCCCAATATGAAAGAGGTGGTGAAAAATGAGGCATTAAAATTGTTAAATGCAGGTATTATATACCCCATCTTGGATAGCAAGTGGGTGAGGCCCACACAAGTGGTACCCAAGAAATTGGGCATCACTGTTGTTGAGAATGAGAGAGGAGAGTTAGTCCCCACACAAACCGCTACTGGGTGGCTAGTGTGCATTGATTGTAGGAGATTGAATTCCACGACTAGGAATGATCATTTTCACTTACCTTTTATTGACCAGATCCTAGAGCGGTTAGCAGGGCAGGGTTTCTATTGTTTTCTTGATGGCTACTCGGGGTATAATCAAGTCCCAGTGTACCCCACTGACCAGGAAAAGACTACATTCACATGCCCTTTCGGCACTTTTGCTTACAGGCACATGCCCTTTAGGCTATGTAATGCACCAGCGACTTTTCAACGTTGTATGATGGCCATTTTCTCCAATATGGTGGAGAAATTCTTAGAGGTTTTCATGGATAATTTTTCGGTGTTTGGACCGTCTTTTGAGGAATGCCTTAGGAACTTGACTAGAGTGTTGAAACGATATACTGCGGCAAGCCTACTTTTAAGTTGGGAAAAGAGCCATTTTATGGTTCGTGAAGGTATAGTGTTGGGACACATTGTGTCCCTTCGAGGTATAGAGGTAGACAAGGCTAAGGTTGACCACATTGCAGGCCTTCCTCCACCCAATTTCGTGCGTCAAATTAGGTCTTTTCTAGGGCATGCAGGTTTTTACCATAGGTTCATCAAAGACTTTAGTAAAATATCACGTCCTTTGTGTAGTTTACTTGTTAAGGGTGCACCTTTTATCTTTGATGAGGCATGCTTGAAGGCTTTTGAAACACTGGGAATGGCCCTTACCACGGTCTCAATCATGAAATCACTGGATTGGTCGCTTCCCTTTGAAATCAAGTGTGATGCCTCAAATTATGCTGTAGGGGTTGTGTTGGGTCAAAGAATCAATAGGGCACCATATGCTATATACTATGCTAGTCGCACTTTCTCGGATGCACAATTGAATTATACTACCACCGAGAAAGAGTTGCTAACTGTAGTCTTTGCCTTAGATAAATTTCGGTCCTATCTCTCAGATTCCAAGGTCATAGTCTTCACTGATCATGCCACTTTGCGGTATTTACTATCAAAGAAAGAAACCAAACCTAGGTTAATTAGATGGATATTGTTGCTTCAGGAATTTGATTTAGAGATTCGAGATAAGAAAGGATCTGAGAATGTGGTGGTGGATCTCCTCTCCCGAATCCTTGTCGAGTATACTAGTGACCCTTTTATTTTGCATTATTTGTTTCCGGACGAACAACTCCTTGAGTTGTCGTGAGGGAGCCCCCCTATGGTTTGCACATATTGTGAATTACTTGGCCATTGGGAAAATTCCTAAAAATTGGTCTAAGCAGGACAAAGACCGATTCTTTTCATGGGTCAGGTATTATTTTTGGGAGGATCCGAAGTTGTTTAAATATTGCTCCAACCAAGTGATCGGATAATGTGTGCTGGAGAGTGAGGTGCATATCATTCTTACATTTTGTCATTCTTCTACATGTGGCGGTCATTTTAGTGGGCATAAAATGGCCACCAAGATTTTACAAAGCTGGTTTTATTGGCCCACAATTTTTAAAGATGCCCACCAATTTTGTAGAACTTGTGTGTGCTATCAGCACATGGGTTCGATATCTCGGCGTGACATTATGCCAATGTCCCCTATTCTTGTAGTAGAGATCTTTGATGTTTGGGGGATTGATTTTATGGGACCTTTCCCGTACATGGTCGCAAATGCTTACTTTCAGCGACCAATTCAATTTTTGGTCACCAAAAACCTTCTGTGGCGGGCTTTTAGCAACTAAATTGCCACATTTTTTGGCTTTGGCAAGGCATTTTGTGAACTTATGCCAATTTTTTAGCTTTGGCAAGACATTTGACAGAACTATTGGAGTTACTCTAATTCAGGTTATGCAAGTTTGGCCAGGTTGCCAATCCAAAAGTAATACCACTACTTCGTATCAAAAGCACAAATGCATTAAAATCTGAACAAAACAAAACAAAACAAAACAAAAAAAAAAAAAAAAACAAAGAAAAAAGGTTGAAAAGGAAAAAAGATATAGGGCTAATTTATAGAAAACTAGCTAATAATAACACTTCTCAAAGTAATGTAAGGACTGTGTGGTGCAATTTATTATTCGTTATTTTATAATATATGTTTCAATTGTTTTGTGTTGTTTTACTTCCAACTTATTACAAAATAATAAATCCATTAAGTTGAAAATAAATAAATTATCTTCAAAGTGGACAAAAGTATTTTTAGCTTTTATTTATTATCATTTATTAAACTTATAAAAAGATGCAAAAATCTAACCCAAACCAAACTAATCACAATTTATTATTAACTCCCTTAAACTGTTCCCAAGCCACAAACCCACTCAATTTAACATCTAAAATTCAATATTGTTTGTTCACTACTAAGAATACAAGTTTTGAGCTCAACATTTGTGGACAATCTACTATGCCACTAATGTTTGTTGTCCACATGATGCAGTTCATATCAAGACACCACTTGCCATACAGTTATATCAAGACACCACTTGCAGCAAAGACCCATGAACTACAGCAAGAGGAAATGAAATATTAGAAATTGATTTATAGAAATCTACCAATCAAAACAAAAGAAAGAAAATAATCAAAGTGGTCCATTCATACTAGTAGAGATCAGAGAAACAGGGGAGGAACAAAATGGTTTGTTTCTGACTTGAATGTGTGTTCTCATACTTCTAGTCTAATTTTTTTTGGTGAAATTAGCCAAGTATAGAAATGGTAAGCCAAGTGTAAAACTTGTTAAAGTCTTAAAAAAATTCATTACCTGAACTAGCTGATGTCAAAAATCCATGTCGAGCAAGACTTCCTTTTGCTTAACTCATTCTGTTTCTAATTTTGTATTTCTACCTTCCTCAACAAAAAAAATTCATCAATAATCTCACCTAGTTAACTATATGAACAATTTAATAAAATTGAATAGATAGGGAAAAGAAGAAGAAATTCTCTCACCCACTCCTCATTATTCTAACAAAGTATTAATAACTGTAAGAAAGCAGTTCATATGTGATATTCAGATGGGCAATATGACCTGCAACATTAGGAACCAACCAACCAATACAAGTACTTTTTTTTTTCCTTTCCAAATAGAAGGCATTAACATATTAATCCCCAAAAAAAAGTTTTTAGAAAAACAAATATACCTTAGAAGCTTCAATCTATAAATTTCTGCCATCTTTATTTTAAACACCATCTAACAAACCGTAAAATTCAAACCAAATTTCTATACCTACAGTTAAAAGAAACAAATGCAACACCTTGTTCTGACGCTCCAATCTATAACCACTATATTGCTTTAGCAGAAACTCGTTAGCACCAAGTTTCAACACCAACTTAGCCTTAAAACTAGCCATTATATTTCACAAATTTCTTTGATGATAAATAATTTATCCTCTAGACTTGGCGGTGAGGCTCAGTTAAGCCATAGTAAAAGGTCTGCACAAGTTGCCAATTAGGCACTTAGTGGTGGGGACACTGTTGGAGAAGGTCACGAAGTCTTTCCCACGTCTCATGAAATTGCTCACCATCAATTTGAGCAAAATTGGTGATGGCTCGCCTAAGTTGGTTGGTTTTACCTATGGGAAAGTAATTCTCCAAGAACCGTTGCTGTAATTGGTTCAAAGTTGTGATTGAATTAGCAGGTAAGGAGTTTAGAAAGTGTTTGGCTTTTCCTTTAATGAGAATGGGAACAATCGCAACATTAAGGCCTCATTTGTGAAATTCTGGATCCTCACTGTAGAGCAAATTTCCAGAAAATTCATTCAAATGTTTATAAGGATCATCATAAGCTAGTCCATGGAATGATGGGAGCATTTGTATGGTGCTGGACTTAATCTCGTAATGAGCAGCAGTGGTGTCGGGTAGTTGGATGCATGATGGTGATGTATATGCAGGGGGTGTGAAATAATCCTTAAGGATTCGGTTGGGCCAATTCGGGACATTTGGATTTTCCATCTCTAATGGCTCAAAGTATGGATATGAATATTCAAGCCTAGGAACACGGACAGAGGCTCTAAGTTTCCTAAGAGTCCTTTCTAGTTCAAGGTCCAAACTCCACAATTCAGGGCGACAAGAATGGAGCTCGTGCATACATTACTCACACACACACATTAAGTCCCGACTCTGTGCACTAAGTTATGAAAGCAAAATACCAAAGGGAGAAATACTCACAGGGATTTAACAAAAACGCTTTACTCGTCTTGCGGTGCTTGACATGCAGACGTTGTCTCCAACCACCAATTGAGCTTTGTCTTTCTTTTTAGCACTTTGGTGCTTTGCTTGCGAGTATTTACTTCTATTTTTTTTAGCACTTTGGTGCTGCAGTATTTTTGTTTAAAAACTTGGCTGTGCTTCGCTTGCACTCCGGTGATGGTTCCAATTGCAAATACTCTGCACACTTAGCAACACAAAAGTATAAAATCCTAAACTAAAAATTAAAATAAGAATGTAACTTTAAATTAACTAATTTCGCCAAAAGTCCCCAGCAATGGCGTCAAAATTTGATGGGCATTTTTACTCACACCAAAATTAAACACTAAACTATACTAAATTCTTTTAGAATAATGGCAAGTCCAGGTATCGAGCCGCATGGACAATTGTGAAATTAAACTAATTTAAATGCTAAATTGTTAAATTAATTTTGATAAAAAGATTAAGGGATTCATAAACTAATAATAATTAAATTAAACAAAGTGAATAAACTAGCAATTATAACTAAAGATGAATTTACTGATTTGGGAAAAAACCTAGGGCAATAAGTTCACCACTAGTTACGTAAATAGGGTTTCAACTTGAAATCAACTATGTTACGGTTCGAATGGAATAATGTTTCACAACTACAAGTTCAAAGCATTTAACAAGAAAATCATCACGTTCAATGTACAAGCACAAACCATCTCAAGTAGTACGAATCGTTCACTCCAAACTAGGGTAGCAACGTGACTCGTCCCTCGTAGTATGGTTCGTCTCATACCTTGAATGTGAAAGAATAGAAAACTATTGTATGGAAAACATTCAACAATCACAAAAAATCGAATACTTGAAGAAATAATGAAAAATAAATATATGAAACTTCTAAAACACCATACAATTGTTCAAACCTTTACATAATTAAAAATCAAAAAGAAAACCTAATTACATAGCTAGGGTTTCATCAAAACCCAAGAAATGAATAACCTAGCCACTCATGGAGGAGTGGAAAAAGGAAGAAGATGAAGAAGAAGCCCCTATGGAAGTTTCCTTTAAGCTTGAGAAGAGATCACTTCTTTAAAACCCTAGTCTCCCTTTTCTCCAAAATAAATTTCCAACTCTAGGTTAGCCTCTTTTCTCCCTTTTATTTTTAGTCGAACAAGACCAAAATTGTAACGCCCTCAAAAAAATAACATTAAACCCATCAATAGAGACATGCATTGATATATAAAAGCTCCACTTTCTTCTATTCATCAGAGTTCTATTACCAAAAGTATTACATGTTAACAACAAAAGGAAATTCCCTAAAGGCTTACAGCTTTCCAAGTTAACACTTGGTTACAATCAAAAGAGTGCTAACTCATTTACACATTAAGCCCTTGGCTTGAATATACATGTAATACATCAAAGAAATAAAACAACAAAAGTCTGCCTGCCTCTAGCCTCCCAAGCTACGTCCTTGGAGGTGGCATGCTACCTGTACCTGAAAATGATATTCCCATATAGGGTGAGCCACAGCCTAGTAGAAATACACTAAACCAAATATGGACAATGACTAAAAGATTAGCAGTTGATAGATGGTCAACACTGATACTTTCCCTTATCACACCTTACAGTTTCATGACATACAAGTCCATGTTACAATCCATTTTCCAATTCTTTCAAATTCTCAATTTATAACCATGGCTCAGAACCTGGCCAAACAATTCATATGAGACAGTAACTCATATTAAACACTTTCCCATTTCATAATAGATAAGCATACTAGCTATATCACACACCAACAGATAAGCATACAAGCTATATCATCACTTCCATAGATATGCATAAGAGCACTATCACACTTCCAATGACAAGCATATGAGCTCTGTCAACACATTAATAGATAAGCATATGAGCTCTATCTATGGAGTCCATCCCCTATCTCCTCGCAACAACATCCGGTTTAGAGGTCCATCCCCTATCTTCCCCTAAACCGTGGAGTACATCTCTTATCTCCTCCAACACAACACAATGCATATAAACAATAATTATACACATCATCACACAATACATAAATTTAATGTATTCTTTCAACCGTCATGCTCAATGACACACTCCAGTGATTGGTTTTAGTTTGCCTAATCATCATGCATTGTCTACAACAATCAAGACTATCCTCCACCGATAGCCCAAAACAGTTATTTCTATACAGAAAATAAATGCAACAATGGATATATAATCAACATTTCAACTAGGTGAGTGATAAATGATCCAACTACACCCTTTAACTTCACACATTTCCAAATCAATTTCTCATTTCTTCCTCATTAATTATGCAAATTAATTAGCCAATGTAATTAGGGCATATTCCATAATTGACATTACAACCCTTAGGTTCCATTTTCATTAATGTTTCAACATTAATCTCACCTTTCCATGCCAAACATGCATCTAGGTTTTATATAGCTAAAACCCCAACTTTTTGTAAATTTACACCAAAGTCCCAAACTTTTACAAAATTACCAAACCAACCCCAACATCTCAAAATACTAAAATTTAAAGACAAAGCTCATAGTAAGGAGTATGTTATCCCTACCTCGAAATTAGAGCTCGGATGGAGAAGAGACCAAAACCAAAGTGCTCCAAAGACCAAGATTCTCGGATCAAAATGACGCCCTCGACGATCAACACAACTTTTACAAAGGCCGAAGGTGAGAAACTCACTCCTACTAGATCAATACCTAGAGAGAAGTCAAGGTTTTAGAGAGAGGAGCTCTCAAAATGAGTTTTAGAAAAAGTAGGAGAGAGAAAGAAAAGCAAAAAGTGATTTAAAATCACCCAGCGAATAACTCATATACGCATGACCCGCTCGAGCGGGGAACACAACGCTCAAGCGCCAAGAATAAAAATCTGGACACGCTCGAGCGCAATAAGCCCCGCTCGAGCGCCAAGACACAAGAATAAAGCACTTCCACTCGAGCGCGAAAACCAGTCCGCTCGAGCGTAGATTTCCCCCTCCCAGAACTTATACCCAGAAGGTACTACCCGCTCGAGCTCCACCAAACCCACTCGAGCGCCACCGCTCGAGCGTAAACAAACCCGCTAGAGCGTAAAAATCACATCTGCAGAAGTTTTGCAGAAACACGAAATTTTGGAGGTGTGCAATCCCCGCTCGAGCGCAAGAAGACCCACTCGAGCGGATCGCCTAAAAACTGAACAACAAGGAATTGAAACCAAGGCCTAACCAACCTATAACAACCTTGCTCAAAACATCCTAAAACTCAATCAAGTGGAATTAAAGGACGGCAACAAGATGGACACCACTACCAACTTCACGGAATCGAGTCCGGAACACAACAGAACAGTAGAGGGACAACTGGGATCGCTATAACCTCCCCCCCTTAAAGAATTTCGTCCCCGAAATTAAACACAAGTTTTTCAAAAACAGGTTTTCTCCATTCTCAACAATATTACGACATAATATTAAACATTTCGACCCATTACCGGTCAATTCCATCAATTTCAAGAGGCATTTCACAACATATATTACAAGTGCATTATCAACATGCAATTTTCTTCCATTTCCAACCATTTCCAACATACATGGTTCACAGTTCATATCATAATCAATATACATGATACAACTTCCAATTCTACAATATAGCCAACATCTGCAATATCAAAACCAACCCCCATATCAAGGTAAGTTCTGCAACATGCTTCCATTAATACCAAAACGTTACCAATGTTTTACGACTTAAGACATATATAAAGATCTTAAGTCCAACAATATTACAAAATCTAAATACAAGATTACTCATCAACAAACAAGTCCGGATATTTGTCGCGGACTTCCAATTCACGTTCCCAAGTGGCTTCCTCTACTCCATGATGTTTCCACAAAACCTTTACCAAAGGGATGGTCTTGCCACGCAGGACTTGATCCCGCCTATCCAAGACCCGAACCGGTCTCTCCTCATACGAGGCATCCTCATCTACCTCTAAGTCGGTCCAATCTAACACATGCGATGGATCCGGCTCATACTTCCGAAGCATACTCACATGAAACACGTCATGAACTCCAGACAACTGCAGCGGTAAGGCTAAATGATAAGCAACCTCGCCAATCCTCTCGAGGATCTCAAAAGGCCCAATAAATCGAGGGGATAACTTCCCACTCTTCCCAAACCTCATCAACCCCCGTCTAGGTGATATTTTCAGAAAGACATGATCACATATCTCAAACGCCAAAGGCCTCCTCCTACGGTCAGCATAAGATTTCTGACGACTTTGGGCTATAACAAGCCTCCTACGGATAAGCTCAACTTTCTCCGTCATCTCCCTAACCAACTCCGGACCCAACAAAGGTGCGTCACCCACCTCGGCCCAACAAACTGGAGACCTACACGATCGGCCATACAAGGCCTCAAACGGTGCCATACCGATGCTAGACTGAAAACTGTTGTTGTAGGCAAACTCCACCAACGGTAAGTGCCTCTCCCACGTCCCACTAAAGTCAAGGACACAACCCCGAAGCATATCCTCAAGGATCTGAATAGTACGCTCGGACTGCCCGTCAGTCTGAGGGTGATAAGCCGTACTAAAGGTCAACTTAGTACCCAAGGCACTCTGCAAACTCTGCCACAACCTAGCAGTAAAACGAGGATCTCTATCTGAGACGATCATCACTGGGACCCCGTGCAATCTCACTATGTCCCAAATATACAAGCTGGCAAGATGGTCTACCGAATCTCTCACGCGCATAGGAATGAAGTGCGCCGACTTAGTCAACCGGTCTACAACCACCCAAATAGCATCACTACCCCGCTGAGTCGTCGGAAGACCTACAACGAAGTCCATAGTGACATGCTCCCACTTCCACTCGGCAATAGGCAAGGGTTGCAACAAACCCGCTGGCCTCTGATGCTCGGCCTTCACTTGCTGGCAAGTAAGGCACTTAGACACGAAAACTGTCACATCTCTCTTCATACCCCACCACCAAAACTGGCGACCCAAATCTCGATACATCTTAGTACCTCCAGGATGCACCGCAAGACGTGAATGATGAAACTCTCGGAGTACTTCCTCTCGGCAAGACTCCGGCACACACAAACGGTCTCGGTATCTCACACTCTGGTCGGGATACACTGCCAAACCCTTCTCAACTTTCCCACTGGAGATCTTCTCTCGAAGGGATTCTACCTCAAGATCACCTCTCTGTGCCTCTAACACTCTAGTCACAAGTGTAGGCTGAGCAACAACTGAAAACAAAGCCGCAGCCTCAACAAACTCACCTAGATGCAGATCAAACTCGCCAAGTACACCCAACATTCCCCATTCCCGGATGGCTATACAAGCTACATCACTAATGGATTTCCTACTAAGGGCATCAGCCACAACATTGGCCTTCCCCGGGTGATAGTGCAACTCAAAATCGTAATCCTCAATTAACTCCATCCATCTCCTCTGCCTCAAATTCAAGTCTCTCTGTGTAAACAGATACTTCAAACTCTTGTGGTCCGAGAACACCTCGAACCTCTCACCATAAAGGTAGTGCCTCCAAATCTTCAAGGCAAAGATCACTGCCGCTAACTCTAGGTCGTGTGTAGGGTAATTCTTCTCGTGTATTTTCAACTGACGTGAGCCATAAGCTACCACTTTCCCCTCTTGCATCAACACACAACCCAAACCCTCTCGTGAGGCATCACAATAAACCGCATAACCCAACCCTCTCTTTGGAATAATCAAAACCGGAGCGGTGGTCAATCTAACCTTCAGTTCTTGGAACGACTTTTCACAAGTCTCACTCCACACAAATTTGACTCCCTTCCGAGTCAATCTAGTCAACAGCGAAGCTAGCCTGGAGAAATCTTTCACAAACCGACGGTAATACCCAGCTAATCCCAGAAAACTGCGGATCTCAAACACACTCTTAGGCTGTGCCCAATCTTGCACTGCCTCTACCTTGGGTGCATCAACGGACACCCCTTTTCCGGATACCACGTGGCCTAAGAATTTGACTTCCCTTAGCCAGAACTCACACTTCCCAAACTTGGCATACAGCCTATGGGCTCTAAGCAACTCAAGCACCACTCTCAAGTGTTCCTCGTACTCTTCCTCTGAAGGCGAATAGATAAGAATGTCGTCCACGAAAACGACTACAAAACGGTCTAAGAATTCCCGAAAGATCCGGTTCATCAAGTCCATAAAGACTGCCGGTGCATTGGTAAGCCCAAATGGCATCACCAGAAACTCATAATGGCCATACCGCGTACGGAATGCCGTCTTAGGAATATCCTCCTCCCTGACCCTCAACTGGTGGTAACCCGATCTCAAGTCTATCTTAGAGAAACAACGGGAACCCTTCAACTGGTCGAACAGATCATCTATACGGGGCATAGGGTACTTATTCTTGACTGTAGCCCGATTCAACTTCCGGTAGTCTATGCACAATCTCAAGGCACCATCTTTCTTCTTAGCAAAGAGGGCCGATGCTCCCCACGGCGAAACACTAGGGCGAACAAAACCCTTATCTAGCAATTCCTGGAGCTGAACTTTCAACTCAGCCAACTCTGCTGCAACAAAACGATAAGGTGCCATAGAAATCGGCTCCGTGCCGGGCACTAAATCAATAGAGAACTCTCTCTCTCAGTGAGGTGGCAAACTAACAAGGTCCTCGGGAAAGACATCTGAATACTCACAAACCACCCTTGGCAACACAAGCTGGGTCTCATCACACTTGCCACTCTTAAAGCTAGCAAGTAGACCACTAAGCTCACTCCGCCCTCGCGAATCATACCCCGGTGGCAAAACACTACCAACCCGGTCTCCCAAGAAATGGAACCACTCGCCGCTCAAGGTACATAACGTAACCCTCTGGCGGTAGCAATCGATAACAGCCCGGTATAACGATAACCAGTCCATACCCAAAATAACATCAAAACCCTTCATGGGCATGACCACAAAAGGAAAAGGAAGCCTATAGTCGGCGACTTCTATATCACAACCTCTAACACCTTGTTTCAAGATCAACTCACCACCAATAGGCGATACCACACAAATAGGAGATGCTAACTGTGCCAACTCCAATTCCAAAACAGATGCAAATCCAGCAGATACAAAAGAATGAGATGCACCCGTGTCAATCAACACATTAGCAACCGAGTTGCAAAACAGAAAAGTACCTCTCACTACTGATGGAGTCGGTACTAGATCCTGCGCGGTAACAGCATACACGCGCCCTGTAGGCCCCTGATCCACTTGCTCACCTCTCGGAGCATACGACTGCTGCACTGACTGGGACGACGAAGCCCCCGGATTGGCCCTCGAGGCCTGCACAGACTGAGCTGGCTGAAATCCCTGTGTTTGTCTAGAACCAGACGCTCCCGAAGTAGCACTCAACTGCGGGCAATACCTCTTCAGGTGCCCAGGCTGACCACAATGATAGCAAGACAAGGGCTGCCCCCTGCCTAAACTCTGACTCTGGGGTCTAGCTGAAGAAGAAGCAGCTCTCTGACCCCCGCCCTTCTGCGGGCAAACCGAAGACTTGTGACCCAGCTGGCCACACGCAAAACAAGTTAAGCCTCCCTGATTACCCCTCCCCGAGCCTGCACTCGGCACCGGAAAGGTCGATCTCGCAACTCTACCCTGAGACTGCTGAGGGTTATAACCCCTCTGTCTCCTGCCATCACCCTAACCCTCCTGGCCCCGCTTGGAGCCTCTATGCTTCTCCTCGTCTTCTTCCTGCATCATAAGCTCCATATGAGCTGCAGCATCCACTAAATGTCTATACTCTCGGATGTAAGACCCACCAACCCTCAGCTTGAGTCCCCGCCTCAACTTTCGTTCAAACTCATAGCAACGGCGTTCTTCGGACGCCACCAACTCAGGTGCAAACCTGGACAAACTAGTAAAAGTGGCCTCAAACTCTGCCACAAACATACCCTGCTGATTAAGCCGGCTAAACTGATCCCTCAGCTTCTTCCTAGCAACTGTAGATAAGAACCTCTCCTGGAAAGCATTCACAAACGCTTCCCAAGTACCACCAACACGAGCCTTCTCGTACTTCCACCATTGACCCGCATGTCCCTTCAACTGGAAGGATGCCAAGGTCACTTTCAAAGCTCCGTCCTCGATGCCAAGCATCTCGAACGTCTTACTCATTTGTTCTAACCACTCGTCAGCCTTCAGTGGTTCCTTCGGATCTCCAACAAACTCGTCCGGATTAGACCAGAAGAACTCCCTCTTCAAGAAAGAAGGCCCTGCCTCAGCTGCCTGATTCCCAGCTCTGAGAATACCCAAAGCTCCTGCTATCTCTCGTGCCAAGGCACTCATAGCCTGCTGACCCGTTGGCTTGGCCACGTTGGCCTGACCAACCCCCTCCTGCACTACCGGAACGTCATCCGGTAGAGGTACCTCCTGCCTACCATGCCTGCCACGTCTACCACGCCCTCATCCTGACATCCTAATAAAGGTAATACAGAACGTTAGCACATTCACAAATGTGCCAAAACTAAACACTCACGTCCTAATGCATGGACAACCGTAATTCATTCCACGTAAGCACATAAACACATAAACACTTACGAATTTCATTTCCAGATAATGATAGTCCCGAGGCATTACCAGAGTTCCGGTTAGAAACGGCATTGATCAAGTGCCTTTCCAACAAGACTCCCAGAAACCCAAGGATCCAATCAACATCCTAGAAATTAAATACCATACCCATATAAACACATAAGCATGTTATCAATTAAGCACATAGCATATGACACTACTTCTAAGTCTCTATCAAACGAGACAAATCCATTGTGATACTAATCATTTCCCACGTACCCAAAGTATTCGAACCCGGTACGCTCTGATACCAAGTTGTAATGCCCTCAAAAAAATAACATTAAACCCATCAATAGAGACATGCATTGATATATAAAAGCTCCACTTTCTTCTATTCATCAGAGTTCTATTACCAAAAGTATTACATGTTAACAACAAAAGGAAATGCCCTAAAGGCTTACAGCTTTCCAAGTTAACACTTGGTTACAATCAAAAGAGTGCTAACTCATTTACACATTAAGCCCTTGGCTTGAATATACATGTAACACATCAAATAACTAAAACAACAAAAGTCCGCCTGCCTCTAGCCTCCCAAGCTACGTCCTTGGAGGTGGCATGCTACCTGTACCTGAAAATGATATTCTCATATAGGGTGAGCCACAGCCCAGTAGAAATACACTAAACCAAATATGGACAATGGCTAAAAGATTAGCAGTTGATAGATGGCCAACACTGATACTTTCCCTTATCACACCTTACAGTTTCATGACATACAAGTCCATGTTACAATCCATTTTCCAATTCTTTCAAATTCTCAATTTATAACCATGGCTCAGAACCTGGCCAAACAATTCATATGAGACAGTAACTCATATTAAACACTTTCCCATTTCATAATAGATAAGCATACTAGCTATATCACACACCAACAGATAAGCATACAAGCTATATCATCACTTCCATAGATATGCATAAGAGCACTATCACACTTCCAATGACAAGCATATGAGCTCTGTCAACACATTAATAGATAAGCATATGAGCTCTATCTATGGAGTCCATCCCCTATCTCCTCGCAACAACATCCGGTTTAGAGGTCCATCCCCTATCTTCCCCTAAACCGTGGAGTACATCTCTTATCTCCTCCAACACAACACAATGCATATAAACAATAATTATACACATCATCACACAATACATAAATTTAATGTATTCTTTCAACCGTCATGCTCAATGACACACTCCAGTGATTGGTTTTAGTTTGCCTAATCATCATGCATTGTCTACAACAATCAAGACTATCCTCCACTGATAGCCCAAAACAGTTATTTCTATACAGAAAATAAATGCAACAATGGATATATAATCAACATTTCAACTAGGTGAGTGATAAATGATCCAACTACACCCTTTAACTTCACACATTTCCAAATCAATTTCTCATTTCTTCCTCATTAATTATGCAAATTAATTAACCAATGTAATTAGGGCATATTCCATAATTGACATTACAACCCTTAGGTTCCATTTTCATTAATGTTTCAACATTAATCTCACCTTTCCATGCCAAACATGCATCTAGGTTTTATATAGCTAAAACCCTAACTTTTTGTAAATTTACACCAAAGTCCCAAACTTTCACAAAATTACCAAACCAACCCCAACATCTCAAAGTACTAAAATTTAAAGACAAAGCTCATAGTAAGGAGTAGGTTATCCCTACCTCGAAATTAGAGCTCGGATGGAGAAGAGACCAAAACCAAAGTGCTCCAAAGACCAAGATTCTCAGATCAAAATGACGCACTCGACGATCAACACAACTTTTACAAAGGCCGAAGGTGAGAAACTCACTCCTACTAGATCAATACCTAGAGAGAAGTCAAGGTTATAGAGAGAGGAGCTCTCAAAATGAGTTTTAGAAAAAGTAGGAGAGAGAAAGAAAAGCAAAAAGTGATTTAAAATCACCCAGCGAATAACTCATATACGTATGACCCGCTCGAGCGGAGAACACAACGCTCGAGTGCCAAGAACAAAAATCTGGACACGCTCGAGCGCAATAAGCCCCGCTCGAGCGCCAAGACACAAGAATCAAGCACTTCCACTCGAGCGTGAAAACCAGTCCGCTCGAGCGTGGATTTCCCCCTCCCAGAACTTATACCCGGAAGGTACTACCCGCTCGAGTGCCACCAAACCCGCTCGAGCGCCACCGCTCGAGCGTAAACAAACCCGCTCGAGCGTAAAAATCACATCTGCAGAAGTTTTACAGAAACACGAAATTCTGGAGGTGTGCAATCCCCGCTCGAGCGCAAGAAGACCCGCTCGAGCGGATCGCCTAAAAACTGAACAACAAGGAATTGAAATCAAGGCCTAACCAACCTGTAACAACCCTGCTCAAAACATCCTAAAACTCAATCAAGTGGAATTAAAGGACGGCAACAAGATGGACACCACTACCAACTTCACGGAACCGAGTCCGGAACACAACAGAACAGTAGAGGGACAACCGGGATTGCTATAAAAATTCTATGCACGCGTCCCTAGGTGGGCCGCTCGAGCGGTGGTGGGCCGTACGTGCGGTGAAGCTTAGCCGCACGTGCAGTGGTTTGCCTGGCTCAGGTTTTTCACTTTTCGCTCAGAGAATCTACTTTCGCGCACTTTTTGATTGAATTTGCTTGTTACCTTCCAAATGTGTACAAGTGCACAAAAGACATCATGTCCACTAAATAAACAATATTGAAGGACTAAAAATGTAACTTCAGTGGCCTCAATGTGGCACTTTTCGGCCTACATCAAGACTAAACAACATGACTCAACTGAACTGGGGAGGAAACATATCTGCATCCGTATGTCATTCACATTGTAACGCCCCCAAAATTATAGCATAAATACATCCACAAACATATATAAATGATAGCATAAATCAAAGTCTCAGTCTTTTCATTTAATAAAATTAATGATTTCAAGAGTTTGATAGAAGTAATTGTCCTGATGGCTTACACCTTTCCAAGCATTTAACTTGGTTACAACAAAAGTGAGCTTTGCTCATTCCATCTTAAGCCCTTGGCTTTACAAAAATATACGATCAAAAGGTGAAGCTCTTGTTTCTGAAAGTTTCTCCAACACTATTGCCTAAGTGGAGGCATGCCATCATTACCTGAAAGTTATTGCCAAATAGGGTGAGCCACAGCCTAGTAGAGATCATCTAACATAGTATATGAAACTTAGGAAGGATATAAGTACAAGTGCATAAACAATGCTCGTGTCAAAACCTTTCATTATGATACATGTGTTTATCAAATATCAATTTAAGCCCCAATCCATTCACTTTCAATGCTTATTCCATTCACTTATCTATCTCCATTCATGGGTCAATCTCATAATTCCTCAACAATCAAACTGAGACTGCAACTCAATAAATTTCAACCATACAACACATAGGCATAAACACTTCAAACTTCCATTTCACAGATATTTCATCCGCAGCAGCCAACAAACCGGACCCATGTAAACGTAGGCTATACAAGCGCTACAATTGCCATTTTACGGAAATTTCGTCCGCGGGCTAGGCACCCATATATAATTTTGGGACTTTCACCCAGGACACTCCGGCTAACTTAATTATAATGAAGTTCAACCCCTTTCTCCTCCCAAACAAACATCCATACATATGCAATGTATTTAAAAAGATAATCAAAATGAAACACATCCCTTTTCCACTTCTAAATAAACATACATATACAATGTATATAACTGCGGTCATATTCAATGACAACCATCAAAAGATTAGTTTCAATTTACCTAATCCACATGCAATTTCTACAACAATCAAAGCTATCATCCACCGATAGCCCAATATATTTATCTCTAAACAGATATTCAATCTCAACAGATAGTTTACTCAAAACTTCCAAAAGGATGAGTTAATGCATAATCAATTCCATCATTTATATCAATACCTTCTCAATTTCACATTTCCAATGCCAATTTCCAATTTTCTAAAAAGTAATTGTTTGACCCAATTAGGGCAATTTCTTCCTTTTTCCCAAATATTAGCCAAGTGCCAAAATCATCAAATTAGATATAACACAACATCATTTTCAAACCCCACAAACATTAATTTTATCTTCACCCAAAGGCCCTCTTTCTATCTTATGCCCAAACCCTAGATTTGTTTTAAACATTCCCAAATCACTCCATTGTTATACAAAAGACAATAACTAAGCTAAATATCATATAAAAGTGTAGAAAGATCCCTACCTCAAGAGTAGAAGCTCAAAGGAAAAATGAAAGAAACTTCAGGGACAACCAAATCCACTTCTATTCGGATCAAAATGTAGATCTTGGCGAGCTCCACCTTTTTCTCAAAGGCACTAGGATAGAAAGATCAATGGATCTAGATGAAATCTAAGAGAGAATGTGAGTTCTAGAGAGAGAGGCTCAAGAACAAGCTTTTTGGAAAGTTTTAGAGAGAGAAAGATATGAGAAAGTGATTCAAAATGTCATCTTCTTGGACTGAAATACGCGTAGTCCGCTCGAGCGTGGAAAGCCCTGCTTGAGCATCAGACACAGACTCCCGCTCGAGCATGAAACTGGATGCTTGATCGTCGAATATACTCTCCCAGCATCTAAAGATCTGCAAAAAAATGCTGAGAGTCGTAGAATCTTGTTCGAGCGCGAGAATGGCCACTCGAGTGGAGGAGCAAAATTTGTAAACCCCTTTCGAGCGTAGGAATGCCCGTTCGAGTGGAGAGGCCAAAATTTAGGCAACACAGGTTTTGAAAATGAAGCAACCAACATGTTCCAAACACACAATTTCAACCCGATAACCAAAAATAGAGGGGAAACACGAGAAACAAGATATGAATGACCTTTCAAACCCAAACAACCCAAGTCTGGAATACAACAAGAGACGGGTTAAAAACCAGAATCGCTATTCACATCCTTGCCCAAGGAGCTATGATATATTGCATGCAGCTGGCCTCTTTTCTATTGAACGACTTTGTCCATGGTTTTGCATGCATATTTCAAGTAAACCAACATTGTCAAAAATGTCATAAAGAAATCAAGTAGCTAGCAATAAGAAAAATTTTAAACCATGATGGACATGAGAAAGTTGCCCATAATTCGTATAAATTAGAGAAAAAAACTATATGGAGGATAGCTCTAATGCACCCTACTCTTTTTAAGAATACAAAATTTCAAAGTAGATTAAAATGGCAAAACTCAAAGACAAAACTTGTTATCTAAAAACCACAAATTATTTAAATCACATTTGGTATTTTCTGCCGAGAGTGATATGTGCCAAAAAGGAACAATTAGATAGATGCTTTATTGGACACTGTCAATAAGTCCACACTCAAATTTGTCATATGAAACTCTTGAAAGGGCCACAAACTACTTTGACCAAAACAAAATTGGCAAATAAAAAGTCAAAACAGAAAAGTCATAGTCAACGATGCTTTGAAATCTATGACCAACAATTTAACTAAAAAAAAATAGGCATTTGTCTAACCTACAGTCACTACAGTCATTCAAGCTTAACCTAATAGAGGCAACAACAAGGATCAAACTAGGAAAGAATACACACATACATATAGAGAAAGAGGGGCCAAACTTGCTAAAGAGTGATGCCCATTATAAATAAAAGTTTTCCAGCCACACACACACACACATATACACAAATAAATCAACAAAATTTTTAGAAGAAGTAATAATTTGAAAACAAAAAAAACAGAAACAATAGCAAACCATTCAAAATTTCAGTCACGAATCAAAGAATATAACCTATTCAAATCCGCAACCCAACACACACACACACACACACACACACAAATCAAAACATTAACATTAACATTAACATACACTACTAATAAAAAACATTAAAAAAAAAAAACCCTAAACAATTACGATAAATATGATAATGTTTATCTATTGTGACCATTCAATTACCTTGTAGTCCTGAGCAATTTCCTGGACAAGCCTCTTGAAAGGAAACTTCAAGATTAGGAGCTCAATACTCTTTTGGTACCTGTAAATTTTGCTACACATCAATTAATTAAGATAACAAAGAATCTAAAAAACACAAGAATTGTTATAAATATAGTAACCATAATTCAAGCTTTAATTCACTGAGTAGAGAAGAATTTATTTGCCTAAAGAGGTGACTTCGTAGTTGTAAGAAGGGCTACCAAAAAATTTGTTTATTTAGAAGAACAACAAAAACCAGTGAACTCAACACTATCATGAAGAGCCAAAGACAATTGCATTAAATCTGCTTCAAAAACTTTGAAATATAGCGGCTAAGGATTTGCAGACCATCATTTAAAAACCAATGCTGTGAAGCCACAATCTAACAAAAGCAAAATTACTATTGAAGCAACACCATATATAACATTTTTTTTATTTGATATTTTGAGAGAAAAATCTAAAAAATAGCAAAGTAACTACTGAAGCAACATTGCTAAACTCTAGTATTTTGTCGTTATTCATTACTAAAATATAGCAATAACCGTCTGTTTGCAATTGAATCATTAGAGATGTTGTTATGTAATAGCAAGAACATTGCTTCAAGACAACAATTTAGAAGCCTTCAAGCTTCATAAACATTGGAGTTTAAAAAAATCTGCCTATGTCGACACCCCATTTTGGACCGTCCTCAAGACTTGGTTGTGCTTGCAGGTACATCCAGCCACAAGTTCGATTGCTCGTCGGGTACTCGACTTTCGCGGCAGAACGTCACAGGTTTGAGCTTTCCAAACCCTGTATCCTTTCTGTCCCATTTTTGGACCATGTGTTGGTTCTTTCAGCATGCTCCTCATGGTGCATTGCCGGCCATCATTTGCCACTGCCGGCCATGCATTTTCCCCTACTTGCCATTGATAAAGCCTGCCGGCCATCAATGACGCACTATCGGCCACAACTGATGGCTGGCAGAACCCTTTGTCTCAGCAGATTTTGCTCCAGATATTTTGAGCCAGCTGGTTTTCACTCATCCCTCCTCCATACACGTGTATGGAGGGGTGAGGCCCTTTTCAAGCTTGTTTGACAAGCTTTACTTAGCATTTCTCTATACAAGGAAAGGCCCCTCCTCCCTTACAGAGGTTCAGCATTTTTAGAGAAGTTATATCTCTCTCTATATTGCTCATTCTCTCTCTATATTGTGTTTGTTTGTGCTTTAAAGTCCATTTTTCTTGCACTTTTGCACTACAACACCTAGTAATACACCACCATCTTTGGGCTGAGGTTCTTGGGAGTGTTACTTAAGCTCTGGAAGTTGGTTTTTAGCCCCATAGGTTGCTGGTTTCGAAGTTGATCTTCAAGGGTGAGTATATTTCCCTTTTTAGCCTTTTTTTGTATATCATTTTGGCCGTCCTTTCATATTGTTTTAGGCCTTGATTTCAACTGAAGAAATTTCTGTATTTAAGTGCTTTTGATGTTTGTTTAAGGCCTCTTTGGTGTTAAGGGTGTTCTACCCTCTTGTGTGCCTTGTTTGGCCTTGTTTTGTGCCATGCCTTAAGGCCTTTGAGTTGGTCTTTGTTTGGCCTTTTAGCCACTAAAATCCAGTGGATTTTTAGTGGTAGGCATGTGGTTTTGAGGCCTCAAATTAGAGGGGGTGACCCCCTCTCTTTTGGTGTTTGTTTGCTTGTATTATTGGCCTATCAAAGGAGCATGCATCTCTATACTTTTGAGGCTTGGTTCAGGCACTTTTTTGTGACTTTTAGGACCTTCCTTGACTCTGTCCATGGCTGGTTTGGTCACCTTGTGCATGCTTCTTGTATGTGTAGTGTAATCCCATTTGTGGCTCATCAAAGTAGCATGTTTGCTTAACATGTTTTGGTCTCATTTCAACAAGTATTTGGCGTTATTTTGCCGTGATAGACTTCTATCTAAGGTTGGTTTAATGGTCTCTTGCATGCACCATGCACTTGTAGTGCAATCCTCTCTATTGCCTTAACATGCTTTGTGCTTTAAGCTGTGTTTTTACCATGATTTTGGCTTGACCCAAAGAAGCTTTTAGCCTTGTTTCACCATGCTTAAGCTCTGTTTCATGTTGTCTTGGTCATGCATGCACTGTTTTGTATAGCCTTGGTTCAATCTAGCTTGTTAGCTTTGAGTGTCCAAGTCATTAGCATGCATTACTTGGACCATTTTTATGATTTGGCATCATTTGTAGTGTTATTTCAATGCATGTTTCATGGTCATACACTTGCCTTTGTCATGCTTTCAATGCCTTGAAGAGTTGGTGTTTTATGCCTCATGAATGGATCATTGTGCATGCCTCTATGCTCAGGTCTTTAGGATGCCATCTCAGTGGATTTTTGGGTTTATTTTGACATGCCATAACTCTAATTTTTATTGGTTAAGTCATGTCATGTTTGGTTGTAATAGGTGTAGTGCAATCCCCCTTGTTGGCCTTACTTGCACCATGCTTTATGCCTCTCTTGTTGACTTGTTTTGGCCTTGGTCCATGCATGTTTTAGGTTCATTTTGGCATGATCTAGGACAGTTTTGGTATTCCTTGGCCCTTTGGGGTTTGAATCATGTGGCCTTGGTACAAGCTCCTTGGCTAGTCTTAAGCTTTGAACATCCTAGCATGCTATGATTGCATTGTTTAGTTGATTTGGCATCAATTTACATGAGATTTTAGAGCTTACCTCATTGCCACATTATCATGATTGTCACTCTTTGCTCATGTTTGAGAGCTGTGTCCTTATGCCTTAATCCTTGGGCCATTGCATGTGCATGCATTTTTCTCACTTTTCGTGTCATCAATTCATCATTTTGGCCACTGATATGAGCATGACTGAGGTCTGTCCATTTTTAGTTTAAGTCCATTTACCATGTTGCTCAAATGTTGTTACATTGCATCATGCTCGCATGCTTGAGTTACATGACATTTGCATGCTTGTTACATTGCTTGGTACATTATATGTTGTGTCATGTTGTTACATGCTTGACATCTAGCATGTTGTTGCATGCTTGTTCCATTGTATTGTTGTCACGTGCTTGAGTTACATTGCATACTTGCATGCTCATATTGCATTAGCATTGTGTTTGGCACACCTTGCATTGTGCATTCATTTCACATTGAATTTGCACATGCTGGATCTTTGGCCATCATGCATCGAGATGCGTGAGTGATGGTCTTGGATCCGATTATGCCTCTCCCTTGATGTTTCAAGGTGATATGGGGTGGCATAGTGCGTACATACGCTTGGGAGACCCTCTCTTTCCTCTGTTTTGTGCTCTGCTGCAGCTTGATATCACAGCACACCAGTGGCCGACAGCCTCTTATTGTTGGCCAGCAGACCTTCATTTTTGGCCGGCTGTGTACACTCTTGGCCGACAGGAGGGTCGGCAACCGCTCCTCATGGCCGGCAGGCCACTGGTGCACTCCTCAGCATGGTTTTGGTAAGATCCAGCATCTAGTTTTCCAGGACACCCTGCAGACAGAGCCTCTTGAGAGCAACCAGAAGGTGTTTCAAGGCGAGAAACCGAATGCGAGCATGCATACCTTTCTTCTTCAAACAGAGCTGGAGCAACTTATTTTAAGTGTTTACTTGTTAGTTAGTATTTGTTATTTGTAATTAATTAATTAATTTATTAATTAGTTAAGTGATGTAATAATTAGTTGTAGCTAGTTATTCAATTTGGTTGTGTAATAATTAGTCTAATTAAATTATTAGATTAGTTGCTTAGCATAGCTTAGATTAGCTTAGCGTATTTATTTGGACCCTCCGTCGAGAGGGCGAATTTTGTAATAAGTGTGCGTGAGTGTGTGAATGTCTTCCAACCCCACGTCTTTCTCCCTTTTACTTAACCGCTTTCGATGGTTAGTCTTAGGGCATGTTTCGATTAGCATCTTTATGTTTGCATGCGTGCATCCATTCATCTATCTTGCATGCACCGGGCTCGGCGCATCATACTAACTGCATTGTATTTTAATTCCAATTTGAATGCATGTTATCAAATGTTGCATCTTATATGCCATTTTAGAATAGCCGAGCCTATTTCTAGTTGCATTTTTGCATGTGTTGCATTAGCCATCTTAACATAAACTAGGATCATGCATTGATTACTAACTAGTTATTGTTTTGGCTCGGAGTACTAGGTAAGCTTTTACGCTTTAGCATCTTACATGTGTGTTATTGATTTTCATGATAGCATGCTTGCCATGAGGCTATTTGCTTATGTGATATAACTGCCTGAATGCCTGTGGGTGAAGGTTGGATTACTTGAATTGGAACAATTCATTGAAATGCGAGTTTTAAGCCCACTTGAGGTGGCAAAATCATGTTTTCTAAGCCCAGTTGAGGGTGGCAAATCCATGTCTTAGCCTACTTACGAGTAGCACTTTCAAACCATTTTCAAACAAACATGAGATGTTTTGTTCCAACTTAGGCGATCTAGTCTATACTTGTATGCTGTGCACATCACATAGTAATTCTAGCTAATAATTGGAATAAGAACGCATGTGTTTTCAAAAACAAGATATCATGTTAGTAAAGGCCGATCTTGAGCGGGGGTGCTCATTGCATGACCTTCCCCTCTCGTACCCAAGTTCCCGAGCTGAGACAACTTTGGTGATGACGGACATGTGGCCTTAGGCACGAGTCAGGGTTTCCTAAATTCCCTCCAAAATAAATATTTAGGTGGCGACTCTGTATCTAGCAAAGCAGTCCATGTTTGGCACTTCTTTATAAAATCAGTTTTCCAAAATGATTTGCCGGATTTGGACTCTTTGATGATTTATCAGTCTTGCATTGCACTTTGCGAGATTAGATTTAGAACCGTAACATTGAGTCCGAACTGTAGTAGTCCAATGAACAAAACGGATTTCGCACCCATTCGCGCACGGAAACGGGACGTTCGAGCACGTCTACAGCCTACTTGTCCACCATGAATGTAATTAGTACATTTATATTTTTTTTTCACAAATGCTCATCAAATATAACCAAACACCCTACATTCATATTTTAAACTAAATCAATACTTTTTTCTTCTTCTTCTTCTTTTTTTTTTTTTTTTTTTTTGTATTTCATATTTTTTACAAATATTTCTTTTATCTTTTAATTAAACAACCTACATTAAAATTTTAACCAAACAACCTACATTTATATTTTAACCAAAAAGCTTACAAATATTTTAAGTTAAATTAGTACATTTATATATTTTTTTCACAAATGCTCATCAAATATAAGAAATTTTCAACCTCTCACAACTTCAAAATAATAGAATCAAGTTAATAAAAAAAAACTTACCAGAAACAAGATGAGATAGAGAGCCAAAAGCAATGGGAGAGAGCCAAAAGCAAAGATAGTATAGCATAAAGCATAGAGAAAGAGAGCAAAGAGAAAGAAAAGAAACTTACCAAATCGGCGAGCGATGAGGTGATCTAAGAGAAGGGTAGGGCTAGCGGTGGCGGTGGCGGTGGCGGCGACGATCGACAACACTAACGACGACTGCAACGATTGGCAACGCTAACAGTGGCATAGGTGAAGGTGATCAGCAAGGTGAGGAGCAGCGAGTGGTAGACAGAGAGTTGAATGCGATATTTTGGGGGTGTGAATTAGGTTTAGTTGGGCTGAAGACCGGGTCTAGGAATTTGTCAAAAGCAATTAATGAGAAAATTTTGATTTTGACAAAATTTGGATGGTTGTTCCAAATTTTTGGAGAAAATTATTTGGGGGAAATTATGTAATAACTATTATAAAAAAAAATATTCATGAATAGTGTCTTATAATAAAATAAATAATTAATTTATAATTTTGTCAATTTACACTCAAATTTATTTATTTATTTTTAATATAAATCCTTCATCTATTTTTATTAAGTAAAATTAACAATAAAAAAAGAGTATTTTACTAATCAACTATAAAATGTATAACCACACCATTAATTGGCGTAACAAAAAGATTTAAAATTTTAGAAATCACAAATATTGTAATTAATTCACAAAGTTTTGTAACATAAAACACAAAATACAGAACACCATCTCTAATTGGCGTAACAAAATTGTTTCAAATTATAGAAAATCACAAATGTCGTAACTAAGTCACAAAATTTCGTAACATTAACCAAAAATTATGTAATTATCCACTAATTGGTGTAACAAAAACATCTAAATTTTTAAAAACCACAAATGTCATAACCAACTCACAAAATTTAATAACATCAACTACAAAATGCGTAACTGCACCACTAATTGGCATAATCAAAAAATTTACAAATCACAAATGTCATAACCAACCCATATAATTTCACAACATCAATCACAAAATGCGTAACAACACAACTAATTGATGTAGCAAAAATATCTAATTTTTTTATAAAGCACAAATATCATAATCAAGCAACAAAGTTTCATAACAATTATCATAAAATGACTAACAAATCACTAAAAAGCCCATAATCACCAATCGGGATATCTCATGATACAGAGAAAACAAAATGTAATGACAATCATTAAATAGTTTAATCAACATCTTAAAGCCATGGAACATAGAATGAGAGTTAGAGAAGATTAACCGGTAGAACAAGAGGAAAGGGAATATGAGAAAGAGAAACTGAACGGGCTTATTGCCTGTGAAAATGACATCAAAGGTGGTGTCGTTTCTGATAAGGAACATCAAAAATATCTACAGTGACAGTAAGGAATGAGAAAGATGCTTGAGAGATGAAAAGGACTAAGATAGCAGAACAGTACAACAAAATGCGTAACATTCATTTTTCAACAATTCTATAACACATGTACAAATTGATAATAACAAAACCTTTCAAATCATAACTACTGCCAAAGGTTTGTATATGTATGACATATTAATTTGAAAGAGCTAGAGTTTCAAGATAGATGCATTTACTAGATAGAGAAATATCACCAGAATGAATAGTGTTGAATAAGACAGAAAGAGTAGTGACGAGTTCAAGGATCTATTGCAAAGACACAGGAGTACAAAAAGGAAGAATCCAGTAAGGAAGAACTATCAACGATGGTAATTTGATAATTTTAGTGAAATAGGGAAGTCTGATTAAGAAATAAAGAGAGCTCAGGCACAACTTGGACAAATCAAGGGGAAAAAAATACAGTAGAGAAAAAAACGAAGAAAAGTTGGGAAAAAATTTAGGAGAAAAATTATTTAGTAAAACAAAATAAAATCACGTCATAGATAAATTTTTTTCAACATATTTTCTTATTAAAATTTAGTTAAATTATATATATATATATATATATGTGTATGTGTGTGTGTGTGTGTGTGTGTGTATAAGTGTATATAGATATTTTAAAAAGTATATCGTTTGTATATTACTATTTCTATTATATTTAATGAAGATACTACGACTAAAAATAAATCTAAAATAGAGATAGGTGATCAATTGCAATTGTCACTTAGAGATGACACTTTTAATTGAGAGAATTGTCACTTAGGGATGACATTTCAAAACTAATTGAGAAAGTTGAGAGTTCCGATGGAATGAGAGTTTGAGAGACAGATTTGTTTGTAAGAAATAAAATGAGATTGGTATTTATAGAACTTGAGAGGGAGGGGTTAATTTATATATATAAAAATAAAATTAGTTGTTGGTGGAATTAACGGCTATATGACTGTTTCAAAAAATATATATATTTTAAATTTTTAACCGTTGCACTGACAGAGACAGGGAGTTGTTAGGGTTGGGTCAGACCAGATGGGGAAAAAAATTTCAAGGCGAGCTCACGGGATGGGTCACACTCCATAACACACCAAGGCCAGGCCAGGCTCTAGAACACATAGCCCAAGGTCTTAGGTTGGGCCCACCCAGGGCACGAGCAGACTTGGGGTGTGCTGCAAGCTTGTGGGCTAAATTTACACCCTTATATGTGGGTAGTGGTTATGAGATATGTGATTAGTGGTTATGATATATGTGATGTATATAGCGACCCCGGTCTTTTCCCATTTGATTATTGTATCCAGACTTAGGTTCCGTAGCTCCTGCCATTGTATTATGATTGTTACCGTCCTTTAATTTCCTATTTCTGAGTTGGGGGATGCAATGGGTAGGTTTGTAGCAGGTTGGTTGAGCTTGGGAGCAAAGGGTTGCTACCCAGAATTTTGACCCTTCGCTCGAGCGAGCAGTTCTTCGCTCGAGCGAGCTCTTTGTTTTGGTCCGTCGCTCGAGCCAGGGTTTCTTCGATCGAGCGAGGATTGCGTTTTGTAGTAAGACCTGAGAGTAGAGGTTTTTGGCTCGAGCGAGCTTTTCTTCGCTCGAGCGAGTTAGTTCGTTCTTCGCTCGAGCGAGAGTTCCTTCGCTCGAGCGTGTGTCTGGTTACAGACCTGAGGGTTTGAGTTCTTCGCTCGATCGAGTTTTCTTTCGCTCGAGCGAGCTTTTGGGTTGTTGGCTCGAGCAAGGCTTCCTTGGCTCGAGCGTAGCTTCTCTGTGTCTGGTCGCTCGAGCGACCAAGTCTTCGCTCGAGCGAGCCTGTCCAGTTTATATACGCAGCAGCGGGTTTTGATCAGTCTTTTTCATCTTCTTTTGGATTCCAAACCCTAGGTCCGACTTCTCTCTCTCCCTACTCACCTTCTCTCTTAGGTTTGATCTATTTAGAGTGTGTTTCTACCCTAGTTGTTTTATTAAAAAGATAGAGGGAGTCGAGGGCTTTCATTTAATCTGAAAATTTGGCGATTTGGATCACATTGGTATTTGGGTTTTCATCTCTGTCTTCTCCATTTGGGTTGTTTTCTTCGAGGTAGGGATTTCCTACTCCATTCTATAAGTTTTGTTCTAAGTTTTGGTATTTTGATATGTTGGGGATACTTTGGTAATTTTGGGAAAAACCCTAGTTGTATTATTAAATTAATTTGTATAATTAATTCATGGAATTGGGAAAATATGGTTAAATTCATGGAATTGGGAAAATATGGTTAAATTCATGGAATTGGGGAATTCATTGATTAAATGGCGTAGTTGGATAATTTGAATCATTTGTCTATTGAATTGTTGACATAGTTATTTTCAGTTTAGAAATAACTGTTTTGGGTTATCGGTGGAGGATAGCCGTGCTTGTTGTAGACACTGCATGTGGATTAGGGATAACTGAAACTAATCACATTGGTTGAGTCATTCATTTTGACTGCTGAATTAATACAGACATTATGTGTATTGATCGTGTGTTATATGTTATGTGTTTACATACATTGTTTTGTGTGGGAGGAGATAGGGGATGTACTCCACGGTTTAGGGGAAGATAGGGGATGGACCTCTAAACCGGATTTTGTTTGGGAGGAGATAGGGGATGGACTCCATTAGCATCACTTTTATGTGTGCTTATTTATATTGAAGTGTTTTATTGATACAGCACTAAAATGTGTATCAAACATGAAGTATGAAGTGTTTTGATTTGAGCTTGAGTCTCATTTGTTTGTTGACATTGGAAGAATGTGAATTTGATATATATAGTTCACTGTTGTAAGTTTGGCCAGGTTCTGAGTCATATTGATAATGTTGGAAAGTAAAGCGTGTCTTAGACATTAATGTCATGAAACTGTATAATGATGTAATTGATTATCTTGGTTAACCATCTATTGAATGCTATTGCTTTAATCAATGCTTATATTTGGTTTAGTATATTTCTACTGGGCTGTGGCTCACCCTATATGGGAACATCATTTTCAGGTTCAGGTGATAAGCTACCTCCAAGGACTTAGCTTGGAAGGGACTTGGATCTTGAAGACTATTTTCAGTTGTTTGTTTTTTATTTGTTAGTACATGTAAACACTCAAGCCTAGGGCTTTATTTGGATTTGAGTTAGAACTCATACTTTTGTTGTCCAAGTGTTGGCTTGGAAAGATGTAAGCCTGTAGGGCATTTAATTTGAGGTTACATGTAATGCTTTTATTTAGTAAGACTCTGATGAATATTATAATGAAATGTTTCCTCTCTATCATTGCATGCTGATGATATATATAACTAATGGGTCTATTTTTTTGAGGGCGTTACAATGTAGGTTATGAGGCAAAGGATGTTAGTTATGAGATACGGTTATGACATATGTGGGTAAAGGTTATGAGATATATGATTAGTAGTGATTATGAGATATGTGATTTTGGTTATCAGTAGAGTGGTGTAGTTATAAGTCAAAAAGTGTTTGGTTAAGAGATATGTGATTAGTGGTTATGAGATATGTAATTTTGGTTATGATCAAAGTGGTGTGGTTATGAGATATGTGATTAGTAGTTACGATATATGTGATGTTGGTTATGAGATATGTGGGTAATGGTTATGAGATATTTGATTAGTGATTATACGATATGTGATTTTGGTTATGAGTAAAGTGGTGTCAAAGGGTGTTTGGCTATGCTATGAGGTATTGGTTATGATCAAAGTGGTGTGGTTATGAGCAAAAAAGTGTTAGTTATGAGAAATGTGACTAGTAATTATGAGATATGTGATGTTGGTTATGACAAAAAAGTGTTGGTTATGAGATATGTGATGGTGGTTATGACTCAAAGGGTTAGTTATGAGATGTGGCTATGATTCATGTGGGTAGTAGTTATGAAATATGTGATCAATGGTGTAGACATCCCATTTTTTACCGTCCCCAAGATTTGGACGTCATCTCTTGTGTGCTCGATGATTCTGACTATTTGTGCTCGTTTTAATGCCCGAAGTCCTCAGCGGAATGCCCTGTCTTTGAGCCTTCAAACCTTCATCCATTTTGAGCCCTGTTTTGGACCAAAACCTTCAAGCCTGCAACCCTTGGTGGCTGTCGGCCACCAATTGAGGCTACCGGCCACCAATTGAGCTTGCCGGCCACCCAAGTGGCTTGCCAGCCACTAGTGTCTTTTTCAGATATTTTGTTGACAATTGTTCCAACTGTTGGCACCATTGGTCTCATCTCCATACATGTGTATGGATGGATTTTTCTCAGTCAAATGCTTGTTTATCTATATATATGGGGTCTTCTCCCCTATTTTTGAGGGTTAGAAAATTTGGAACAAAAATCTCTCTCTCTCTCTCTCTCTTGCAAATTTGTGCATACTTGCCTACTTACACAATACTTTTGCATACACCTCCTTAACCAAAGTTGATCATCTTTGAGCTGAGGTTCCTTGAAGCCCTCTTTGAGCTTTTGAAGGTGATTTTGGCTTGAGTTAGTTCCTAAAATTGTTCTTTACTTCAAGAGGTATACTACTTCCCTTTTAAACTTAGTTTGCATACTTGTTTTTCTATCTATTTCTATTGTTTTGGGGCTGTTTTTGTGGGCTGAAATTGGTGTTTTAGGCCATTTAAGGTTTGGGGGGTATCTCACCCTTCTTTATTCCTTGCTTTCAAGGCTTTTTCACCTTTGTTTCCCACCTTCAAACTATATTTTTTTTGGGATTTTGAGTACTGAATTTCAGAGTATTTTCAGTGGTAAAAAGCATGTTTTGATGTCCAAAATTGGAGGGGTTAGCCTCCCCTCCTTGTGTCTTGTTTGCTAGCATAGTTTGCTACATGTGTTAGCTTAATTTTCTAGCCTTTTGTAGCTTAATTCCAGCATGTTTTAGGCTCTATTTTAGACTGTTTTAACTATGTTTTTGGTTGTTTATTACATGTGAGTCTTGTATTGCATAGTTGTAGTGTAATAGTCCTCACAGGCTTGGTGTTTTAAGCCTTTATACGCCACTTGTTTGAGTTGATTGCCATGTTTTAGTGCTTTTCTCACTTCATTTTCAGCACTATTAATCTCTGCAATCTCCCTTATTTCTTTACTTTTTTATTTGCTTTGAGGGTTGTTTCAAACTTAGGATAGTTTAAGCTTAAGATTAAGGTTCATTGCTTAATGGTTTAATCCTCTTTTGGGGGTTCATTACCAACGGCATGACACCTCTCTCTTGCCTTAAACTACCCCTTGTTTGACCCTTCCTTCTCTTTAGAAGACTTCTCACCAATGGACTTAATTGGTTAAAGAATGGGTTGGTAAATTAAAATGGATAAACAAGTTAAAACTAAAATTGTGCAAAGTAAGAATTTGGTTATGTTTTGGTGCGTTCAATCGAACATTAATTGAACACATGAAAAATTTGGGCATTTCATACTCAAAGTGATGAAATGTGCTAAGTTTCCAAGGTCTCCATTGCCCTTGATCATGGATGATAGGGTGATGGCTGTTGAGTCTTATTTGTGCATTTATTAAACTTGTACACCTTGGTTCTTTGGCCATCGTGCAATGAAATTTCCTGATTGATGGTTTTGGAACCAAGTGTGTCACTCCTTTGAGATGTTTTGATGATAAGGAGGGATACATAGTACAAACAACATGTGAGAATACCCTATCTTTACCTTGTTTTCTCTCTCTATTACAGCAAAAATGGTGTCTCATCAATGACCAGCCGGCCACTATTACTGGTCTACCGGCCACCAATGTTGGACGACAACCCTTGAATGATGGCCTGCTGGCCACCAATGAATTTTGGGCAGTGTGCTTGTGAAGCATGGCAGAGTTAATCTGGAGACGAAAACAGTGCAAGGGTTATGCAAACAAAGGCTTTCGAGGGCAGACAACGAATGTTCTTCAGGTGAAAACCAAGCATGCATGGGCCTCCCTCACTTCCTGGGATTAGTTAGCTAATTAATTAGTTTAATTAGCAATTAATTATTTATTTTTTGTAAATTAATTAGTTGTAGCTAATTAGTTTTTGTTGTAATATTTGATTAGTTAGTTGTAGCTAATTAGTTTGTGATGTAATACTTAATTAGCTTAGATAGTTAGTTAATTATTCATGCAAAGTTTTGTAATCATTAGCTTAATTAGCTTAGCTTGCTTAGCTAGTTAGCTTAATTCATTCGGACTCTCCTTCGTGAGAGCGTGATGAAATAACGTGTATGTCTTCCAGCCCTACATCTTTCTCCCTTTTATTTATCCGCTTTTGATGGTTAGATTAGAGACATGTTTTAATTAGCATACCTTAAGCTTGCATCCATTCATCTTGTCTTGCATGCGCTGAGGCTTGGCGCATCATTTAAACTACATTGTCATTTCAATACTTCTCCGAATACATGCTTAGACCGCATACTATTTAATTGATTCATATGCCATGATTAATAGTTGAGCCTATTAGTTACATTTTTGCATGTATTGCATTAGTCATCTTGCATAGTTAGGAATCATGCATTTTTCTAACTCATTTTTTTTTTTAGCTTGGAGTACTAGGTGAGTTTCTATTGCTTTAGCATACTTGCATGTGAGTGAGTGATTGCCATGATAAGCATACTTGCATGTGTGTGAGTGATTGCCATGATTAGCATGCTTGCCATGAGGCTAAATGCTTACGTGCTAAACTATTTTAGTGCTTGTGGATGAAGGCTTGTTGCTTGAATTGGAATAATTCAATGAATGTACTTTTAAGCCCACTTTGTCAAGTGGCAAATTCACAAACTTTAAGCCCACTTGAGGTGGCAAAATTCAAACCTTTTTTTAAAACAAACGTTAAATTGAATTGTTTCAATTCTTGCAAACTAGTCTATACCTTGTGTGCGCACATTACATAGTAAGTGCTAGCCTAATAAATCAGAACAAGAGCATATAATGTACATAAAAATTATATCATGATTAGTAGAGGCTGATCTTTGATCGGGCAAGCGGGGGTGCTCAATTCATGACCTTTCCCTCTCGTACCCAAGTTCTCGAGCTGAGGCAACTTTGGTGATGACAGACACATGGCCTTTGGCACGAGTCATGGGTTTCCTAAATTTCCCAAAAACAAAAATATTTAGGTGGCGACTATGTATCTAGCAAAGCAGTCCAATTTTGGCATTTTTTATTCTAAAATCGATTTTCCAAAAAAGGTTTACCGGATTTGGACTTTTTGGTGTTTATTAATTTCATATTACACTTGTGAGATTAGATTCAGAACCGCGGGAGTTCGAACTGTAGGGCTTTCTTTCAAACCTTTCGAAAGGAAGCGCGAAAAGTCGAGCTACAAATGGTTATTGGTTATGATCAAAGTGATGTGGTTATGAGCAAAAGGGTGTTAGTTATGAGATATGTACCTAGTGGTTATGAGATATGTGATATTGGTTATGACAAAAAGGTGTTGGTTATGAGATATGTGACTAGTGGTTATGACTCAAAGGGTTGATTATGAGATGTGGTTATGATTCATGTGGGTAGTAGTTATGAGATATGTGATATTGGTTATCATGAAAGTGGTGTGGTAATAAGCCAAAGGGTATTGGTTATGAGATAAGTGATTATTAGGGATGAGCAGTGGACATATTGATCCGCCCAAACTGACTGAACTGAACCAATCTGTGGCATTTTGGAAGGATAGGTCATGACGAGCGGACGGTTGAGAATTGATTTTTCCAATCCGCCTAATTTTGGACTGATGGCGGATTTGAGGTTTCTTTACCCGCAACCGAACTACCAAATCGCGAGCACCCCTAGTAATTTGTAAGATTTTGTATTTTCAATTTGTTAAGATATTCTATTTGTATTTTCAATTGAAAAAGAGTTTAAATATTCTATTGAAAAAGAGTTTTCAACTTGACTATATTTTTTTGTTTTTAAATCTAACTCTAAAAATAATAAATAAAAAAGATGATATATGCTGGTTGGTTTTTGTTTTTAAAGACAGATATAGATGTAACAATACAGAGGTATATAATCTCTACTACTGCTCTATTCATGGTTTTGGTGGTTTGAATTGTTTTTATAATTTAAGAACTACTAATTATAGTACTTTATGTGGATGAAGCATGTTGTGATTGTAATATGTCGATGAGACATGTAGTGATTGTAATATTCTAAAGTTTCAAACTTTCTTTCTTTGGATGAGCCATGCACTGATTGTAATACTTTTTTAAGTCACTGACTGTAATACTTCTTCTTCTTTTTTTTTTCTTTTTTTTTTGAGGAAGTACACAAGTTGAATTATGTTGAAAATTTATAAAAAGAAATTAAATCGTCAAACCGATTTGCATCCATCCGCCAATCCGTCAATCCGCTCAATCCACATCCGTTGGATTGGTGGACGGATGCGGATTGATTTTCTCTAATCCGCCAATCTGACGGATGGATGACAAATTGGAGTTTCCGTGGCCACAACTGATCTGCGCCCACCCCTGGTGATTATGGTTATGAAATATGTGATATTAGTTATGAACAAAATGGTATTGGTTATGAGATGTGGTTATGAAATATGTGATGTTAGTTATGAACAAAATAGTGTTGGCTATGAGATGTGGTTATGACTAAGTTATGATCAATTTGATTATAGCTATGAAGAAACATGATTTTGGCTCATAAGTATAAAAAGTGACCTATTTAGCAGGTCACTTTTAATGATGTGGCTTAATCTTAGCCTTTAATTTTCTATGTACCGTACATTTTTTGAACAAAAATATACTATTGACTTTCCCTTTCTTTGTTAGACTCTTTGTACATCTTGATTAGAGCTTTCACTTCGTTTGGGTTTTGGGGCCACGTGTTGACCTCTCCATTGGGGCCGAAACAGAGTGTGAAGACATTGATCCCGCAGAGAATCGAGAGGTCCATTGTTTTCTTGATAACACAATCCTTTCTCTTCATGTAAGTAACTCTCAGAGCTTTTTTGTTCTCAATTCGCTTCATGGGTCATCGAATTTTCTTTCCCTTTTTATCATCCTCCATCGCAATAAATGAAGCAATAAAGAAAATCACTTACAGATCAAGCAACAAACACAAGTAGAGAGAGAGAGAGAGAGAGAGAGAGAGAGAGAGAGAGAGAGAGAATTAGATACTATAAATGATACCCTAGTTATATATACATATACAACCTAATTGGTACTGCCTGGAATCACTTCCTTGTTTTCTTGTTAATGTTATGAATACTCCTTGGTTGGTTGTTGGGAAAAGGAAATAAAATACTGAAGAAGTTGTGTTTTTTATTTAGGGAAACTTATATTTGGTGTTCTTAAATTTTGTTCCTAATCGTTTCAATTTGTTCAATTTTGAGATTTGTAATTTTAGATTTTATCTCAATTTGATTTAATTAATAATGTCAATTAAGATTTTTGAAGAAAAATAGGTATTGAGTTGATTGAGGTTAAGAAGTTCATAATTTTGCTTATAAAATCATCACTCATTTTGTTTATATGCTCATTTTCCATGAAAAACACTAATAATTGTAATCAATTAGATCAAATTGAGACAAAATTATAAATTCAAGATCAAAATCAAATTAATTGAAATTGTAGAGACCAAAATGACACAATAACCAAATATATGGACTATCAGTGTATATTGGCCTTTTATTTATTGGGAAAAATTTGAAATTTGTGGTCAGAATACTTTACCCTCCAATGATTTATATATTAGCTCGAAAGTTCCAATGTACTTTGGGACTAAAATGTCATCAGTGATTCTGGAAATTACAAATTACTTAAAATATGAATTGCCTCCTGCGATTTTGAAAAGTACGTCATGCCTCTTCAAGTTTCTAATCGTATAACAACTTACTCCTTTTAATAATAAATCATTAAACCAATTAGCAATTCAGGTAATTTTATTATTATATAAGAGAGTAATTCAAAATTTTATTTTTTCAATTAATTCTATTAAATAAAAAATTCTATCAATGAGTTATTTGTAATTTCATTTTTTTAATTAATTCTGTTAGTAGATGTATTTGTAATTTCCCCTTAATTCAGTCATTGGTAGGAAGAGCCTCTCTCTCTCTTTAAACTCAGAGCATCTCTCTCTAATCCTTCTGCTGGATGTGCTGCCAGAGGTGGGAGGGGTTCCGCCCGCTAGCCTCCTCTCTCCTCCTTTCACTCCCTTTTTCTCCTTTTCTTTGTCTTTTTGCTTAATAATATTGGAAGCTTGTCATTCTAATCCTTTTCAGCACTACCACCACCAGGTCTGCCACCTTCTCGCTTCAATGAATCCACTCTCACTAGATCTACCTTATCTCCTTCAAATCTATCTCTGGCCACTTATGTTGGCGTTGCCCTCTTCCTCTTTCCAATCTTCCAGATTTTATGTTTGGTAGCGCTCAAACTTTCACCCTCGCACGCAAAACTTTAAGATTTGGTTTTAGATCTTCTCACAATTTGAAAATCGACACTATTTAATTTGTTTGTTTCATTCTAGGCGATCATCTCAACCTCAATGTTCCATCATCAAAACCAGCGGAGGTGGGATTTTCAAATTTCAAGTTGAAGGTTTCAGTTTAATGGAGCTTTGGATGTGTTTGGCGACTTGGATCTGGTTGTTTTCAGTTTACATTTTACTTTTTTATTATTTGTTGTAACAATCCTCCATGTGTGGAGGTTGTGTCGGGTTTTTTCTCCTCTTCTATGGAGGCTAGTATTCTTCCTCTTGTGGAAGTTTGATATCACTTTATGAGATCTTGTGCTACCATTGTATGAGATTAATCTAATTTTTTATTAGTTTTGCAATGAAGATTTTCTCTCCGATCTAAAAATAAATAAATAAATATCACACCATTTTAAGAAGTGGAATTTTTTTTTTCAAATAAGATAAAAGTAACACAACAGAAAGACAATTTTAACCTCATCTTCTCCAAACTCAAAATTAGGTTAAGATATTTATTAAAATTAAATTAAATTAAAATATAATTAAGAATTTCTCTAAAAGATAAATATAATTAATGATTGGTTTTAAAATATAAAATAAAATAAATAATATTTAAAATTTGATCTAAAATATAACTAAATTAAAATTAGCTTAAAAAGATAGATATTAAAATAAATAATTAAGAATTTAAAATTAATTGTGACTTAAGATATAATTAAATTAAAATTAGATTAAAAATTTAAGAATTACAATAAATAATTAAAAATTTATGATTAATTGTGATTTAATTGAATTAATGTTATAAATTATAAATTTTGTATGAAAGAGGATGGAGAAAGGGAAAAAACAAACATAAGATTTGAGAGTATTATAGTAATTTCACATATATATAGTTAACCATTGTGTTTTAGTCTAAATTCAGATGGGTGAGACTTTCTTATAATATTTGAACCATAAAAAGGTAATGCATTCAGAGTTTGTCACAATGTATTTGTAGTTTAAATTACAAGAGGATAAAATAAATAAAAAATGCTTGAGACCCAAAAATTTTACCAAAAGTTCTACAAAATATATCACATGAATGTGAAACTCATATGGGACCCACATTGTGTAGGTCTCACACCTATGTGAGATATTTGGTAGAAGTTTTAGTAAATTTTTTGAGATCTCTAGCATTATTCTAAAATAAATTTTACATTGTTTTGTGCGTGAATTTAGCTTCATGGATTTTTGTATTTTCTCTACAAATGATACAGATGTTGAGAAATTCAGGAGAACTGAATATCCGATGAAAGAGTGATTATTTGGTTTAGTAAATTTTGTTACAAAAAAAAATTAAAAAATAGACTTTTAGCGACAAATTTTGAAAAATGTCCCTAATAAATAGTATACTTTTAGGAATAAAATAATTTCGTCCTAACTTATTTACCTTTTTTAGAGGAAAATTCTGGTGCCAAATGGATAAGAATTCATTACTAAATGTCCAATTTCGTCACTAAAAATTTTATAAAAAAATTATATTTTTTAAAACTAAAATATTTTGTTATTAAAAAATGATTTTCTTGCTAAATTTTTGTGTCAAAAATTATATTTGTTGTAGTGTCATTGGATATTGGTTCAGTTTTTAACAAAATTAGGGAAATTTACCTATAAATCCCATCTTGAGGAATGATGATCCATTTAGTCCTAAGGATTTTTTTATAGACCAATTAGTCTCATTGATTTTGGAAAGGTAGATTTAAAATATTATTTAAATATTAGATTTACGGTTATTCCCTTGTTTCTATTATATTCCTTCTCTTTTTTTCTTTTTGTAATAGAAAGGGAGGTACACAATATATGGGAATCAAATTTGGGATAAATTTTTATATGAAAATATTTTTTATTTGGAAAATATTTCAAAAAGAATAGAAAAATGACTTAAAATATAAGATTATTCAAACATTTCAAAAGGATGTGAGATTTTTCAAATATTTCAAAAGTACAAAAACTATGTGGTAAGTTTTGGCCAAATGTATAATTTCAAATTGTAATACTCTAATGTAACACTCAAATGTAACACTCTAATGTAACACTAAAAAAAAAATATTAGTGTAATACCCTAATATATCACACAAAAAAATTTCTTACTGTACTTTTCCCAAACGTAACACTTCAATATATCACTCCAAAATAACTCCTTAGTATAATGCTCTAATGTAACACACACAAAAAAAACTTTATTTTAACACTCTAATGTAATATACAGAAAACTCCTTAGTGTATTTTTTCCAAATGTAAAACTCTAATATAACACTCCATAAAAACTCCTTAGTGTAACACTATAATGTAACATATACAAAAACTTCTTAGTGTAACACTCTAATGTAACACAAAAAAACTTCTTAGTGTACTTTTCCCAAATTTAACACTCTAATATAAAACTCTAAAAAAACTCCTTACTATAACACTCTAATGTAACACACAAAAATGCCTTAGTGTAACATTATAATATAACACACAAAAAAAACTCTTTAGCGTACTTTTTCCAAACGTAACACTTCAATATAACACTCCAAAAAAATTCCTTAGCTTAACACTTTAATGTAACACACAAAAAAACTCTTTGGTGTACTTTTTTTTCCAAATGTAATGCTCCAATGTAAAAAAAAAAAAAAAAAAAAAAAAATTCGTAGTGTACTTTTTCTAAACGTAACACTCCAATATAACATTAAAAAAAATGTGAGATTCTTCAAACTATTCCAAAAGAAGTACAAAAAGAAGTGCAAATATTCATTAGTAAGTTATGGGCAAAATGTATAATTTCAAACTGTGAGTGTTACGTTTGAAAAAAATGCACTAAGGAGTTTTTTTAGTGTTTTTGTGTGTTACATTGGAGTATGTTACATTGGGGTGTTTCATTTGGGATTACATTGATTGAAATATTACGTTTGGGAAAAGTACATTATAGAATTATTATTTTTTCTAAGTACACCTTAGAATTTTTTTAAGTGTTACGTTGTTACGTTTGGGAAAAGTATACCAATGAGTTTTTTAGTGTGTTACATTGAAGTGTTACGTTATTAGTGTTACATTAGAGTGTTAGATTTTTGTTCATAATGTGGGATTTGTTCTAGAATAAGGGAAGATACAAAAATTCTATAATGCAAATTGCCCAAATGTATAATTTTACATTTTGAGAAACCTACTTTTATCTCCAAAAAGTTAAATTCAAACATAAAAGTGACTAGCCTTTTATGTAATTGCTACTTTAATGGGACCTTTGAATTCATAAGAAAAAAGGAAGGTTTAAACTGTTCACAAGATCACATTTTGGAATTTATTGATGCTTCACCCAAAAAATTACTTGGGTTTCTCCATAAATTTTACTTTTATGACCTAATAAATTGGATTGATTGAAATTTCTCATTTTATGGCCTTATTAGATTAGTTGAAAGCATTATCGTAGAACGACCCTTATCTTAATCCTAAATTATATAAGTGAGTTCACATCTTTTCTAATCATAAAATATATATTTAAAATAGAAAATTTGCAAATAAATTGGCTCAATTTTGTTCCTCGCATTTGTGGAAGGAAGAATTCTTCTTCATAGAGAAAGTGAGATGGCATGTCCCTTCCTTTACTCTGCCAAAAGAAACACAAACATCAGTGATCACCCCCGATCAGGATTGGTCAAGAGGACCCTCCGAGAATCAAGTCAGAATATTGTTCGGCCATGAGAATTTGTATTTAACAAAGGGTTCTTGGATTACCTCTGGTATGTCCTTTTTTGCTTCACATGTTTCACCTTTTATAGTTTTTCTAACTTGAATCCCATCCGTTGGATCAATATTTGATTTAAGGGTTTTGCCCACTCCTGACTTTGGTCAGACAAGTTATCAAGTTGCTTTTGACTTTGATTGTTGGATCATCCTCCTATAGACAGCTTAGATTATATCAGATGCTAGTGACCAACTTGCCAAGTGTTACGTTCGTTAGATCAAGTTGATCGGACGAACTCAGCATAGTAGGCCTGATCTATACTCTTGTACTTACTGCTTCGATGTTTCTACTGTTGAATGAAGATGAATCCAACATTCCTCTTTTATTTTGCAGATCTCCTTTTCGAAGGAGATTTTTTACTCTTCCTTGCTCCTTACGCTCCTAGCCACGCTTCTTTATACTGTCAGCTATCTCTAATGGGTTCCTTAGAAATTTATTTGGGCCTTCCCTTTCTTTTGGTTTGCTTTTCCTAATTGCTTTGGGCTTGGGCCAATATTTTACCCCTCTACGTCATTTATTTGAAATGCTGCCTTTTAAAATGGTTTATTGGTGAAAAGTTTATATTTATGGAGACACAATATTACATTCAATCAGGGTTGTCAATGGATCGGATTTAATCCTCATCTGACCCGAATCCGATCCGATAATCTAAATCCGTTTACAAAAAATCCAATTCGATAATCCAAATCCGTTTAATCTGTTTATTAAACGGATTGAATATGGAAAAATCTGATCCGACCCGATAATCCGACAATCCGATCCGATTATTCTCAATTTGGATGAAAAAAAAGATAATGAAAAAAAAAATCAAATTATATTGAAAATCTAAGTGATTCGTGATTAGATCAAGATTACAATATTCCAAATCCCAAAAATCCAAAACACACAATCTAAATCAACAAGCACTTACGAAAGTGATTTAGATTGTTTGTTTTGTCAGAATAAATAATAAATCGACACAAAAGATTTTTACGTGGAAAAAACCACAATTGGACACCTCCAACTGTGATTAAAAAAACCACGGGCGAAACGCCATAAATCAATCCACTACTGAAGTAAAAAGATTACAAAGATATTTTACAAATTACCCAACTTAGTCAATCTGTCTCCGAATCTTCTGTAACTCTTTTTCACGACTTCATCTCGGAACTGATCAATCTTGAAGTTGATTCCACAACCTCACCCACATATAGAATCAAACACCTTTCGAAACTATATGCTAGAATCTTCGGAATCCACCGAAGAGAACTCTCTCTTGAATTTAAAGAAACCAACTCCTTGATGTATGTATTTTAGATCCTGAGTGAAGAACTCTTCTCAAGACATCAAGAAAAAACTCTCAAAAATCTCCCAAGCAGACTTTAAACTCAACCCTAGTTTGTTTTTATTCGATCTAGAAAAACGTGTCCAACAAAACAACGTTAGCAGCTTTAAATAGGAATCTGAATCCGCGATCTCCGCTCGAGCTCAACATAGCCCGCTCGAGCGGACTGAACAAAAACTGCATACGAAGAAACAGAGATGCGCTCGAGCGTAGGCGTTTCCGCTCGAGCGTCAAATCACACCTTCCAGAATCTGTGCTTGCCCTGTCAAACTACTGTGACCTGCTAATCTACGCTCGAGCTCAAGAGTCTCCGCTCGAGCGGACAGTACAAAAACAGAAAAACACAGTTTTGAACCAACATAAGATTTTGTCTCCGGATTTGACAACACAGGGACCTAACAATCTCCCCCTTTGTCAATTCCCGGACAAAACTTTTCTAAACAAGAGTCCTTAAACACAAGCACTAGACAAAATTAAAAAAACAACCATACAAACACTCAAAAATAACTCTATAAAAAACAAGCTTTCCAATCTTCCAATCTTGTCATATATCGATCAATCAATCCAATTCATCATCCACCATTCACCTGTGAAAAAACGAGCAACATACCAGAAAAACCAAAACTTGTGGAACTATATAAGAATATAACAAAATGTATCCATTCAATAGAACCAACGGAACAAAATATTAAAATATCCATGTATCATAACCAAAAGACAAAACGAAACAAAAAAAAAATATCCAACCATCAACAAAATATACCATCAATATCCAAACAAATCCAAACAAATGTACCCAAACTCTCCCCCTTTTTGACCGGGAATGAAGAAAGCAACACATCAAGCACCAGAGGGAGGAGGGGGCGGCTGAAGCGTCAGTAAGGAAATGATGTGATCCAACTGCGAAGTAGTGTGCGCAGCAGTCTGCTCCAGCTGACCAAGACGACCATCAAAGGCGTCAAAGCGAGCATCAAGAAAGTCTAACCTCCGAGTCATAGCCTCCTCAAAATGCCGAAGCTGATCAGGAAACGAGCTAGGTGGAACAGGTGGAGTAGGATCCTCCTCACCCCCGGCGGTAGCAGCATCATATTCAGCCTCCTCAGCAAGACCAGCAGTGGTACCTGTAGAAGGACCAGCCCGAGAGGACTCCCCCTTAACATGAGCCCGACTCTGTGAGACAGTTTTCTTAGTGAAAGGGCGAGAGGGAGAGGCAAACTCATCATCATCGAGGGTAGGAGCCCCAAGGTCAGACAAAAGTCGGTTGATCAAGCAACCGTAAGGAAGGCCAAGCTTGGAATGGCCATGAGCACTGATCATTTTGGTGACAATAAGAGAGGCAAGATCAATAGAGCGGTGATTGGCAATACAGGACAGAATGAAGCCTTGGTCTTGTTTGACCTCGGAAGAATGTGTGGTGACAAGGAGGTTGGCGCAGACAATCAAATTAAGCAGTCTGAACTCCGGAAGAAGTTCAAACTGTTTAATCAAACCGCCTTTAGGCCAATGACGGGCAACACCACAAAGTTCCAAAGACACCTCATCAAAATCACAAGTCGGACGATCAGGTACAGGAAACGGATAGTATTGGGGAGAACCCTGCTCAATCTGAAGTAGTTGGCGAATCGAAGCAGGGGTGACAGAAATGGATTTGGACCTAACCCAAGTGGTGAAAGAAGGCTCATAATCCCGAATACCCTCCATATTACAGTAGAATTCTCGAACCCAATCGAGATTCTGACGCCCCGAGAATAATAAAACACGGTCACCTCCTAGAGGGTCGAACAATGGACGAATTTTGATGGACTCAAAAGTATCGGGTTGAACATTACGTTCTAAATGAACGGTTCGAGTCACAAATGATTTATGGTATGACTTGGATTGAGAGGCGGACTTAAACCTCTCAGGGTTAAAGGTAGGGCGAGAAACGGTGGCCTTTCGGCGTTTTGGGGCAGGAGCAGACATAGCAAAGAAGACACTAAGATACCCAACAAAGCAGCAAACCCAAAACCCAACCCAAACCAAAACAAACCAAAACACAACATTAGTGCAAGAATCAAATCAAAAACAGGGCATAACAAAAAACAGGGCATGAAAGCATGGTATTGAAGAACTCATAATTAATACTCAAAATGTGAGAGAAATTGCACAGAATAAGTATGAATCATGAGGAAATCACAGCAATGTATCTAAGCCCAAATTGATACCCACACAAAGAGACCGCAACAGCCCATTAAAGGAGGAACACAGATATCTTCAAAATACCACAGACACAACACAAAAAAAAAAACACAAAAAAAACAGACAAACAGACAAAGAAAAAGAGTGTGAGAGAGAGAACCACAGACACGACACAAAACACCCCACAAAGCTATAAACCCAACAACCAATCGAACCAAATAGAACATGAAAATGGGAAAATAAGAGAGGAGAAAACTTACCAAAGAGCAAATCAGTGGGAAGGATGATGAATGGGAGGAGAACCGACCACAATGCAGCCACACGACCAACCCTAGATCGAGAGAATGAAACAGGAAGAGAAAAAAATACCTCGAAGAGTCAAGAGAGGGAGTTAAGTATGAAACAGGTCCGCTCGAGCGTACTGAGTACCGCTCGAGCGTACAACACTGCAAGCAGACTCCCGCTCGAGCGTGAAAAAGACCGCTCGAGCTCAAAATACCATCTCTCAGAACTGTTAAAACGCGAACAAACTGCTGCAAGAGTGAAAAACACGCTCGAGCGTAAAACATTCCGCTCGAGCGGAACAAAACAAAAACAAACCCCCCTTTTTTTTTTTTTTTTTTTTTTTTTTTTTTTTTAAAAAAACAATCCAATATGCAAAATCACGAGGTGAGACCTGAAACAAAAATAGATGATCAGACTGAGACAAATGAATACTAAGATGAAATAATCCACAATTCATGAATCGTGTGAACTTGCACCTTTTTTTTTTTTTTTTTTCTTTTTTTTTATTGTAAAAAAAACGACACTAGAAATCATGAGCATAGCAAAAAAAATATAATCAATGATCATAAGCTACAAGAGAATGTACACCTCAAAATCCCAGATGAGAGCTCACATAAAAAAGTGTGTGTGTGCAATCCATGAGAGGTCACTGAGCTAGAGTTAATCCTAGTAGTGATCGGATGGCTGGACCTCCATCAAGAGTAACTCAACAATACAGTGAAAAGTCAAACCACTAGGAATCACGGGGTATTTGTTGAGTAAAAGCGGAGGCTCCCCCTCAGTCAAAGAGTCCCTTTTTGTTTCTTTCTTGTGGGCACTCACTGGTGGCTTTCACTCTCAAGAGTATGGAAACCAAACCAGAGAAGAATGAAATCAAAAAGGATGGCCTGGTTGGTGCCTCTGAGGTAGCCTTTTCCTAATGCCCGGACTTCAAGGAACTGAGGGAGAAACCGTGGAAGTGAAAACAGATGGTGGATGGTTAAGAGACTCAACATCACCCATGATATGCTAGTATCGGTCAATTCCACAGTAAAAGTACAAGAAACACTGTTAGTGGTCCATAGAGAACTTTGATCACATGTGCGGAAACCCCTGCAACAATTAATCTCAAGGATGTGTACAGAATGAGATCATGAGGTTAATGAGCATGGGCATTCAAAAAGAGCTATGACCAATGAACAATAAGATCTTGTAAGCAGCATGAGTATTGTATAAAAATTTGATGCAAGTAAACAGATATCAATGATAATGAGATTATCACATCCAAGCATTCATAAGGCACAAACATTTACACCTACTCAAGAAACAAGTAACACTCTAGTGATCGAGCATGACACCCAAGGTCTTTCTAAGGAACTCAAACCGAAGAAGATCAAGGGGTTTTGTAAAAATATCAGCTTTTTGATGCTCAGTGGGAATATGCTCAATAACAACAAGGCCCTCTTCCACTAACTCTCGAATAAAATGATGACGAATGTCAATGTGTTTGGTGCGAGAGTGTTGGACAGGATTTTTTGAAATGTTTATGGCACTTGTGTTATCACAGAAAAGAGTAAGAGTGTTCTGTTCTATCCCATAATCATGAAGCATTTGCTTCATCCACAACATTTGAGCACAACAACTCCCTGCAGCAATGTACTCAGCCTCAGCAGTGGAAAGAGAGATGGCATTCTGCTTTTTACTATGCCAAGAAACCAGATTATTCCCAAGGTAAAAACACCCCCCGGATGTACTTTTCCTATCATCAGCACATCCTGCCCAGTCGGCATCAGAAAAACCAGTAATTTCGGCTGTAGTGTCAGTGGAAAACCAAACCCCATACCCCAAAGTCCCATTAACATACTTGATGATGCGTTTTACCGCAAGAAGGTGAGACTCTTTAGGACTGGCTTGGTAACGAGCACAGACACCGACACTGAAAGAAATATCAGGACGACTGGCTGTAAGATACAAAAGACTCCCTATCATACTCCTATAAAGGGTAGGATCAACATCAATACCAGAGGAATCTTTGGAGAGGTGAAGACTGGTGCTCATGGGAGTGCGTGCATGCTTGGAAGACTCAAGACCAAACTTAGACACAAGATTTCTCGCATACTTAGACTGAGACACAAATATACCTGAAGAAGACTGTTTAATCTGAAGACCCAAAAAATAAGACAACTCTCCCATCATGCTCATCTCAAACTCATGTGTCATACAATCCGAAAAATATTTCACAAGATGTTCAGCAGTGGATCCAAACACAATATCATCAACATAAATCTGAGCAACAAGAATATGAGACTTAGTATGTTTCACAAACAAGGTCTTATCCACACTACCCCTTTGAAAATCATTGTCAAGAAGAAATGTAGTAAGTCTATCATACCAAGCTCGAGGGGCTTGTTTCAACCCATACAAAGCCTTGTCTAACTTGTAGACATGATTGGGACATTTAGGGTCCTCAAACCCTTTTGGTTGCTCAACATATGCCTCTTCTCTCAAGTACCCATTCAAAAAGGCACTTTTCACATCCATTTGAAACAATTTAAAGCCAAGAAAACATGCAACACCAAGCAAAATACGAATAGATTCGAGACGTGCAACTGGGGCAAACGTCTCATCATAGTCAACACCCTCTACTTGTGTGTAGCCTTGAGCAACCAACCTAGCTTTGTTCCTAACAACTGTACCATTCTCATCAGATTTATTTTTAAAGATCCACTTGGTACCTATTACATTCATGTCTCTAGGTCTGGGAACTAGAGTCCAAACTTTGTTACGTTCAAATTGACCTAATTCTTCATGCATAGCATTGACCCAACTATCATCTAGCAAGGCCTCTTTAAAATTTTTAGGTTCAATTAAAGAAACATAACACATATGTGATACCTCATCCCGAATCTGTCTTCGGGTTTTCATTCGATCCGAGACACTTCCAATCACCTGTTGAGCTGGATGATTTAGTTTCACCCTAGCTGATGGTTTAAGCTCAGGACTCGCAGTGACCGGGGCAACAGGAGTTATGTCCCTTGGAGCACTCTTTGGACTTGACCTTACCTGTGAAGATGGTTCTGTAACCATTTCTTGTGATGGGTCCACACCTTCTCCTTGATTTTGTGATTCCGTGTCCATGATTGGAGACTCATCATTATCATCCTCATTTGTTGCTGGAGTAGGTGCACCTGTGTCATCTATAACCACATTTATAGATTCCATTAAAGATGAAGTTCGCAGGTTATAGACTCTAAAGGCCCTACTAGTGGTTGAATACCCTAGAAAAATACCTTCATCACTTCGGGAGTCAAATTTGCCCAAAGGCTCTCTATCTTTGAAGATGTAACACTTACTCCCAAAAGTTTTGAAGTATTTTACATTGGGTTTCAACCCCTTCCACAATTCATATGGAGTTTGTAAAGTGCCGGGCCTTAAGTACACGCGATTTATGACATAAACAGCAGTATTTAAGGCTTCAGCCCAAAACTTAGGAGGAAGTTTCTTACTAAGGAGCATGACCCTAGCCATTTCTTGAACAACCCTGTTCTTCCTCTCAACAACTCCATTTTGTTGTGGAGTAATAGGAGCAGAAAATTCATGCTTGATTCCATGCATATCACAAAAATCCGAAAACGAACTATTTTCAAATTCACGACCATGATCCGTTCGGATTCTTATGATACGCCCAATGGAAACACCCTGTTCATTTTGGATTTTAGGGACTAAGGCCTGGAAAGCATCAAACGTATCAGATTTTTCTCTTAAAAAATTTACCCACGAAAATCGAGTAAAATCATCAACAGTTAAAAAAATGTATCTTTTACCTCCGATGCTTTCAGTGCGAGTAGGACCCATTAAATCCATGTGAACTAATTCAAGAGGACGTTTGGTTGTAAAGCTGTTCACTTTTTTATGCGGAGCACGGGTTTGCTTTCCAAGCTGACATGGTCCACACACATGGCTCAAAGTCTTACCTAGTTTAGGTATTCCCCTCACAAGCTCTTTGTTGGCAATCTTAGTTAGGTCATTGAAATTCATGTGACCTAATCTTTGATGCCACAAATCAATGTTACTAATGATGGCAGAGTGACAAGTGAGATCATTAGTTGTAACAATCCCATAGCAGTTATCAGATGTGCGAACCCCATGTAAGACAGTATTTCCTTTTTTATCCAAAATTTCACATTTATTTTTAGAAAACAATACTTCATGATGGGAATCACACATTTGACTAATGCTTAAAAGATTTGCTTTTAGACCATCAACTAATAAAACATTATCTAGCTTGGGAAGACCAGCAACACTTATAGAGCCCTTACCAATGACTCTCGAAGTGCCACCGTCTCCAAAGGTAACAATTCCTCCTTCATATTTTTCAAGGGAGGTGAAGTAGGATTTGTTACCGGACATATGGCGAGAACACCCACTATCAAGATACCACATGTGTGAATCACGTGCTTTTAGAGCAGTGTGAGCAACAAAACAAGTCAAATCCTCTTTTCTAATCCAAACCTTTTTAGTCTTGGTGTTCAGCCTAGACATGTAAGGTTGTCTCCTAACCCAAAAAGTATTAGAATTTCTACCCTTTTGAGACACCTTACCAAATAGTTCAAAACAGTAAGGACGAATGTGGCCATACCTACCACAGTGATGACAGATAAAAACTGGTTTTACCTCCTTTTTGTTGTTTTTACCAGCTTTCAGTAGACGGAGAGAGAGATCAGCCTGGTCTACCTTCAATTTTCCCTTTGCTTGAGTCTTCTTGTCATGTGAAGTAGAGGCCTGTCCCTTGTGTGCTGTTGCATCATAGCCTAACCCGCTTTTGTCGCAACCCATTTGTTGAGACCCGAGGATGTCTTCTAAGGATTTTGAACCTTTGTTCCACATGGCAATAGTGGTTCTAGCAACCTGAAGCTCTTCATCCTTTTGACAGATTATCTCTTCCAATCTGGCTTGTGACAGCTCAAGACTTTCAAGCTTTTCTTCAAATGTGGAATACACCTTCAGAAGTTCATTCCTTTCAGTTTCAGAGGATAGTAATTTTCCACATAAGTCTTGCCTGTCACTCGAGATCTTGACAATATTCTGCTTTGCTGCTACAAGTTCTTCTTTCAGCCTGACATTCTCACTCTCACATGTCTTGAGCTTGAGAGAGAGTCTGTCGTTGAGTTTGGATAAATTCAAAGATTCCTCGTACAGCTTTTCGTAGGCTTGTTGTAGTTCATCGCCATTGATCTCCCCATTATCCTCAGATGTCTCATCATCCTCTTTTTGCTCTTCATTCTCCTTTGCCTCCTCCAATCTTGCAACTAAGACTGAAAAGTCGCTGGATGGTGGTGAATGTGAGTTTCCTCTTTCATGGAATTGGCTCAAAATTTCCCATGCCTCTTTAGCCTTTGTGCAACGAACAACCCGTTGCTGTTCTTCAGCAGAAATTGCTCTACGAATAGTGCTAAGGGCTCTCAGATTGCTCGGACTGTCAACACTTTCTGTATCTTCTTCAATGGCCTGCCAGCCTTCTGGATCAAAGGCTCTCAGAAAAGCCCTCATTCTGATTTTCCAAAACAGGTAGTTACTCCCATCAAAAATAGGAGCATGATGCAAGTTCTGACCACGAGCTAACTCCGCTGGCTTTGGAAGAGTTTGAGTGAAAGTGGACCAAAAAGCCATAAAAGCGCTATCCCCGTCTTCTCCAGATTCAGGTTCTTCGGGTTCTTGCTCCGACCCGCTTTCATCATCCCAGGTTACAGTGTAGACTTTCTTTCGATTCTTTTTCGAAGGGCATTCAAGGGCAATGTGACCAAAGCCTTGACACTCATAACACTTGACCCCTGGTCCCCTAACAATATTTTTTTCAGTAGTTTGAGCAAATTTTGGTGGAACATTTTTGGGTTTGTCATTACTCTTATCTTTTGAAATAGGGGCTCTGAAATTCGGCTTCTTTTTCAAAAATTTTTTAAACTGTTTTGTAAGCATAGCCGTCATCTCAGACTCTAAATCAAATTCAGTCTCCGGAGGTTTTGCAGTCTCATGGGCACTCGTGAAAGCCATATTTTCTTTTTGCTTTTTCTTAGAAATTTGGTGGGCTTCATAAGTCTGCAAATTTCCAACCAATTGATCGAGCTTGAGGGTATCAACATTCTGAGCCTCCTCAATGGCTGTCACCTTTGGTTGGAACCTCTCGGGAAGGGACCTCAAAATTTTTCCAACAACTTTTGCTTCCGGGATTTTCTCACCGAGAGTGAAACAGGAATTCACGATATCACTGAGTTTTGCATAAAATTCATCGAACGTCTCATCGTCGCGCATAAAAAGGGTTTCAAAGGCGGACGTGAGACGTTGAAGTTTTGCCCTTTTAACAGAGGTGGTACCTTCGTGAATCGTTTCAAGAATATCCCATGCCTCTTTTGCTATTTCACACGTGCAAATTCGACGGAATTCTTCAGGTGTGACAGAGCAGAAGAGGGAGTTGAGAGCTTTGCTGTTCCAACTCGAATTCTGGTAATCGATTGTGTCCCATTTATCCAGGGGTTTAGGAATATCACTCCCATCAATGGTGATTGTAGGTTCACTCCACCCAAAGATTACGGAGTGCCAAACTTTCTCATCGATGGATTTTAAAAATGCTCTCATACGAGCTTTCCAATAAGAATAGTTTGTACCGTCTAGTAAAGGGGGTCTATGAGTGGAGTTACCTTCACGAATAGAATCCATGATACTAATCACACAAAATCACACTCCTATAGTTTTGAAAAAACAAAGAGTGACCTGCTCTGATACCAATTGAAAATCTAAGTGATTCGTGATTAGATCAAGATTACAATATTCCAAATCCCAAAAATCCAAAACACACAATCTAAATCAACAAGCACTTACGAAAGTGATTTAGATTGTTTGTTTTGTCAGAATAAATAATAAATCGACACAAAAGATTTTTACGTGGAAAAAACCACAATTGGACACCTCCAACTGTGATTAAAAAAACCACGGGCGAAACGCCATAAATCAATCCACTACTGAAGTAAAAAGATTACAAAGATATTTTACAAATTACCCAACTTAGTCAATCTGTCTCCGAATCTTCTGTAACTCTTTTTCACGACTTCATCTCGGAACTGATCAATCTTGAAGTTGATTCCACAACCTCACCCACATATAGAATCAAACACCTTTCGAAACTATATGCTAGAATCTTCGGAATCCACCGAAGAGAACTCTCTCTTGAATTTAAAGAAACCAACTCCTTGATGTATGTATTTTAGATCCTGAGTGAAGAACTCTTCTCAAGACATCAAGAAAAAACTCTCAAAAATCTCCCAAGCAGACTTTAAACTCAACCCTAGTTTGTTTTTATTCGATCTAGAAAAACGTGTCCAACAAAACAACGTTAGCAGCTTTAAATAGGAATCTGAATCCGCGATCTCCGCTCGAGCTCAACATAGCCCGCTCGAGCGGACTGAACAAAAACTGCATACGAAGAAACAGAGATGCGCTCGAGCGTAGGCGTTTCCGCTCGAGCGTCAAATCACACCTTCCAGAATCTGTGCTTGCCCTGTCAAACTACTGTGACCTGCTAATCTACGCTCGAGCTCAAGAGTCTCCGCTCGAGCGGACAGTACAAAAACAGAAAAACACAGTTTTGAACCAACATAAGATTTTGTCTCCGGATTTGACAACACAGGGACCTAACATATATAAAATTGTAGCTCAATAAATAAATAAATGGATAGGATCGGATATCCAAAATCATCATATTCGGATTCGGATATCTATAATCGGATATAGACTAAACGGATTTGGATCGGATTCGGGTTTGTCTTAATTGGATCAGATTCAGATTTTGACAGATCCAATCCGATTCCGATCCATTTATAGGCCTACATCCAATAATTAATCTTTTTTGTTGATAAGACACATTGAATTAGATTTCTGTAAAGTTTAGGGTGTCAGGATAAAATTATAAAATTTTTTGAGGAATCAAATTAACATTATATAGGTAGCATTTGGTAGAGTTTTAGAATTATGATTTGAAAATAGAGTTGTATTTTGAGTTTGTGAATTTTGGAATTATGATTTGAGTGTGAAAAATTTGTTTAGTTATGAGTTTTGAAAAAAGTTTTGAATTGATTTTAAAATTTTTGATGTAACCTATGATATTTAATTCAAAAACTTATAACTCATAACCAAACACACAATGCAAAATTCTATTCAAAGCTCATAAATAAATAATAAAAAAATTCCGAAAATATGTCTTATTTAAAATATAAAAATAACATGTGCCAAAAATAAAAAATAAAAAAATAAACGAACACTCTTCCAGTCAACCCGTCAAACGTCCGAGGGGACATCCGGAAGGATGACCGGGTCGACGTGTTTTCAAAAGTGAGTATGGAATCAATTTTTAAAAACTCTAACTAAACACTACACTCAAACCAATGGATAGAATTAAATTTAGAAAGTTCTACCAACCTATCAAGTACCAAAATAAAACTATGTAAATTTTGTATAGGTCAAAACGCCTTTTTTATTTTTTATTTTTATAAATACTTAAAATAGGAATGGCCAAATAATATTTTTTGTGATGTTTCGAGGGGGGTCACATCTATGTCAGGTAATTACTCAACTAAAATTGGTAATTGTCTAGAAGGAGAGAAAAATATAACATTTAACTATTTATTGATCACTTTTTAACTAGTAACTTTTATGATAAATTATACTCTCCCCTCTTTAAGGTTTAAAAAAAATTAAATTACTATCATATTTTTGATATAATTACTGAAATAAATAAAGATAAATATATATTTTAATAAAAAATAGATAATAATATAATTTTTTTCTCTATTTATACAATTGACAAAAATTTGATGAAAGTGGCGTAAATTACAAAACAAATTAATATAATTATATCAAAAGAACGAAATTAATTATATTTTTAAATTTCAAGACAAACACAAATCAACTGAATATTTAGTCATTGATATTTATTGATTATGATTATTCAATAATCTTAAGATCTGTGTTATGTCTTCATTCTAACCCACTGTAGAAGTTGTGAAAGTGATTGAAAATGATGGGTCCTTTCTTACTTGTTTAAAAACTCAACTTCTCACATGCGCATATGCTCATCAACATTGCACTAAAGCATTGCATTAAAAAAAAAAAAAAAAGAAGAGCATTGCCCTAAGCTAGTATAATATGAGGAAATATAGAAAGTGACAAATAGATGTTGATCACCAAATAAAGAAAGTGTGTACACATCATATTTATCATATTTAAAGAATGCTAGACCCCTAACTAGACAAAACTGAGACAGACCTCTATGCATTCACCAACTGTTATAAAGCTTACCCATAAATCTAAAACAACAAAAGTGTATGAATTCTCTCAACAGATCAGAAAATGCCAGATTGGTACTGGTAACAAAGGTCAAGCAACATTGAAAGGTTGTCCATCTCAAAATTCAGTTGAGTAACTTGTTGTTGTGGTTGTGGTTGGTAACAAGGCTCCACCAACATTGAAACATTGTCCATCTGAAAATTCAGTTGAATAGCTTGTTTTTGTGGTTGTGGCTGGTAACAAGGCTCAATCAACATTGGAAAATTGTCCATCTCAAAATCTAATTGAGTTGTTTGTTGTTGTGGCTGTGGCTGGTAACAAGGCTCAAGCAACACTGCAAGGCAGTCCTCCTCAAAATTGTCTATCGCACTCGTATCATCAAACCAACAAGCTTCCTCTGTTTGTTTCCCCATTACGATTACTCCTCTGTTTTTCTGCAAATTGTCAATCGCAATGGTAGCATCAAACCAACAAGTTTCCTCTGTTTCTTTCCCCATTACCACTACTCCTCTGTTTTTCTGCTCATTCACCATCTTCAAGAACTCAATTCTTGCTTTCAAAACCTCCAATTTTGAATCCAACTTTCCCAAGAAACTCATCACCGACTCTGCTGATAACCCATCAAGCCAACCATAACCATCCTCATTCCCCACCAAAACTTTCTCGGCAACTTTCTCAGCACCCAAACAACAATCAGAAAAAGAAGATTCACAAGTTTTACTAACAGGGCTTTTCTTGGCAGACTCTTTGTACATCCTGATCAGAGCCTTCACTTCGTTTGGGTTTTGGGGCCACGTGTCGACCTCTCCATTGGGGCCAAAACAGAGTGTGAAGACATTGATACCGTAGAGAATCGAGAGCTCCATTGTCTTCTTGATAACACAGTCCTTTCTCTTCATGTAAGTAACTCTCAGAGCTTTCTTGTTCTCAATTCGCTTCATGGGTTTCTTACCCTTTTCATCATCCTCCATCGTGATAAACGAAGCACTTGCAAATCAACCAACGGACACAAGTAGAGTGAAAGAGAATTAGATGATACAATCTAGAGAGAGAGCAATACCCTAGTTATAGATTGGAAGACTCAAATCTTTTGGAAGATATTCTTTATTGCCATATTTGGTTTGAGGGAACAGCTGTAGTACGCAAATTTTTGTTTTATTTATAAATTTATTCATAGATATTATAATGAACCCTAATGAATTATAATCATAATAATGAAAATCAAATACAAAGTCTAATTAATGTATAAAGAATAAGACCTATGCAGGTGTGGAAATTCGAACTACTGATCTCCTATTGAGATGTAGGAATTTTGACCAATCAAACTTACCCTATTTATTTGAATTACTAATCTCATGAGGTGCATCTAATTAATTGAAAAAAAAATCAGCTATTACCCTTTCAATTATATAGCACCTTATTCCAAATTAACTTCAATTTAATCAAATTAAGTTCAAAATAATTATTTTATTATTTTAATCAAATCAAACAATTTAAGTTAATTGTCTAGCCATTATAATTAAATCAAGAGGTATACTAATAAATCCTATATTCATGACTTATGGATCATTTAGTCCTATAAATATTTTTATAAACTTATAAGATTAAAATCTCTCAAATGAAGCATACCCACATTTGAAAACATAATAAGACAATAAAACTAAATCAATTGAGCCAAATTCATGAGACTTACTTTTTTTATATATGATTTTACTTGTCATTCATTTTTGTTTTATTGAACAAAATCAACCATTTGTCCACTAAATATGATTTTACTTGTCATTAAATTTATTTATTTTTTTGGTGCAATAAATAGATATGTAAATAGGCTACTCCACATACTCGTCAAGAAGTAATGCCTCCTAGCACCCCACAACACATCTATAAAGAGTATAAAAAAATTAATTAGATGAGACTAAATGCTAAGTAATATTAGAATTATTGTAAGTTTTGTCATACTAAATAATCATATTGAGTGACAACTACATACTACAAACGTTCTGTGAGACCGGTGCGAACTTTGCTTTGTTCTCCTAGGTTATGTTGGATTTACCTTCGTTGAAATGTCAGATTTCCAAAGTGTGGTCCAGTTAACAGTTGAGCTCGCTGTTTTTGAAAACTTTTCTTGAAAATCTTCGTTCTTGTTTGTTTCAATTCTGAGTTTTCACTTGTCCCGAAGGGTGTGAGATCGACTCCGGAGTGTAGGGAGAGAAGCCGAATTTTTTCCAGACTGGAGGGCCAGAGCCGCATGTGCGAGGCCTTGGGCTGCACATGCTGGAGAGAGGCCGCACGTGTGGGAGGTCAGTGCGCACGTGCGGGAGGTCAGGCCGCACGTGCGGGAATCAGGGGGAGGTTGTGTGTGACACTACATTATATGCAGGTGCGTGAGAAGAGGTGCGGGAGAGACCGCATGTGTGGGGGTGATAGCCGCACATGCAGGAGAGGGCGTCGCACGTGCGGCCAGGCGCGTGCTCAGCATCGTTTTTCGTGCTTTTCAGTTATATTTTGCTCTTTTGCTGCTTTTCTTCTCATTTTCTAATTATCTCTCTCTCTCTCTCTCTGTCTATGCAACTTTTCTCTCTTTTTCTCTCATCTCTCTTTACCCAAACCCTTTAAACTTTGCATTTTCTTTTGATCTCAAGAATCCATTGAGATTTTGGTACTAGTCCCTTATACCAAAATGATGAGCATATCGAGGGCTTCGTCTTGACTGGCGGAGATCGAATTTCGGCAAAGTTGATTTTTGGGCTTTTCTCCTCTCCTCTCTTAAGGTAGGGATTTCTTTGATCTTTTCCAATACCTTTTTATAGATAGATATGTGGCATGTTTTTATTGCATAAAAACCATGTTGTTATGGAATTTTCTTTGAAAATCATGATAGGGGATCTAACGTTTGATGTTGAGGTTGAGATTTTGTGAAATAAATTGTTGTTGGGTTAATTTGAGGTGTGGTGTAACATATTCACGTTTAGAGAGAAATAAAGCCCTAACTTCTTTTTTTTTATAACAATGCTTAATGGGTAAAGGGGGTGGAATTGTGAAATAATCATGCTATGAGTTAAGGGATGCAAATGAAGAATTGTTGATTAATTTGAGATTAATTGAGTTTTATGAATTTTGGCATTTAACTTGTGTTGTTTGTTCATTGTTGGGTATAACAAATTGGAAATTGTAAATCGCTAAAAAAGGGGTAATCATGATATTAGAATGTTTGGGTAATAGTTTTGATTGAGTTGAAATTGTGGGAGTTATGATTTGATTATACATGGATTTGGGACCTTGGTTAATTGATGGAAAAAGAGTTTCATTCTTATATAGATATAATTGGTGTATAGTGAATTGGAAATTTTAGAAATTGACATTGGAATGTAGAGACAATTATAACTCTTCTGTAAATGAGAAAGAACCTTGGTAAAAGTTGAAAAGCTTGGAACATCATTGTTGTTGTTGGACATAATGCCTCATAAGAATGGGATGATTGTATTTTGTGCATATAATACATATTGTTTAGAGGTTTTGTCCTTCGTCATCGGTGGAGGATGACATTGTAAATGTTGAAAAGGTTATGTGTTTGTAGTACGCTCGAGTATTCTATGATTGTTGTAAAATGTAATGGTTGGAAAAATGTATAATGCGCTGAGAATGAGAGGTACCATTACCTTTCAGCCAGCGCCTGGAGAATTGGCTGCACTGAGAATGAGAGGTACCATTACCTTCTAGCTAGCGCCTGGAGAATTGGCAGAGGTACCATTACCTTCCAGTCAGTGTCTCGTAAATTGGCATTTCATTGTGAAAAGATGTATCATTGGCTTACCGTGCTAGAGGCAGGTAGAGCAGAATTTATTTATTATTATTGCTTTGGTATATTTGAGTATGTCACGTGTTATGATGGTTGTGGTTTTTGGAAGGCCGAAATGCTTAAATTTTAAAAGTAGATAGTTGTTGGATGTGTGGGAAGTAGACGTAAGTAATGTGTTGAGATTGTAAGTAATGTGAAAGTTATCGGATATTCGTAAACATGTTTTTGAAAAGTCAAATCAGGTGCAAGTTTAAAAAGGGTGAGAAAGTGTAAAAGGTTTTTGGTGAAAGTCTTTCTTTCAAGAATTTGTTATTTGTCATATAAAAATTTGTAAAATGGTGTTAAGAGGAAGGAAAGGTGAGTTGTCTACGTTAACGAAAGAAATGAATGTTTCTGAGAAAAGTATATATGTAAGTATGCATTGGTTATAAATTGTCACATTACTTATACAGCATGAGACTAACCATTTATGATCATAGCTATCTATAGGTTGTTATGGTTGAGGATCATGTTGAGATCCCTACTAGACTATATGTTCATCCCACGTTGCTAATCCTTTTCAGGTGAACGTCGAGAAGGGGGCCTTTTATTTGTGAGCGGAATGCCTTTTTGTAAAACGGTCAAACCTTTTCTTTTACTTTTAAAGATGTAAGCCTTCGGGTAATTTATTTAGATATACTCCTGTTGCATTCATTTTATATTCGAATGAGAGAATTATTATTTATGTATTCCTTGTATGTATAACGAGCTTCTGTATGCTATCTCTGAAATTGAGTTTATAATAATGGTTTTGGTAATGGAATCCAAGTAATAAAAAAGTGGGGCATGACACGTTCCAATCGTTGTTCTTCTTATAGTAAATATACAAATATATATATATATATATATATATATAAAATAAAATAGAAGTGATAAGTAGAATTATAAAAATAGTAAATAGAATCAAAATAAATGGTTAAGGTAGCGTTTGGTAACGTTTACTCAATAAAACCGTACTTACTATTTTATCAGACTTGACTTCCACTCATTTCAATCACACTTACTACTCAATGTGACTCTACTTACTAGGTGTAAAATGGATGGTAAGTGGTAAGTTGAGTCACAAAGAGTTGTAAGTAGAATGAGAATGAATGGTAATTGTCGTGTTTTTCAATGGTAATTAAACTCATTTAAACCACACTTACTACTCAATAAGACTGTACTTTTTACTTTATCAAATTTGACTTACCACTCATTTGAATCACACTTACTACTTAATGAGACTCTACTTACTACTTTATCAAACTTGACTTATCAGTCATTTAAACAACACTTACTACTCAATAAGACTCTACTTATTATTTTATCAGACTTGCTTAACACTCATTTAAACCACACTTACTATTCAATGAAACTGTACTTACTACTTTATCAAAATCACACTTACTACTCAATGAGACTCTATTTACTATTTTATAAAACTTGACTTATTAGCCATTTAAACCACACTTACTAGTCAACGAAACTCTACTTACTATTTCATCAGACTTGACTTACTACTCATTTAAACCACACTTATTACTCAATAAGACTGTACTTACTACTTTATCAGACTTGACTTACCACTCATTTGAATCACACTTACTACTCAATGAGACTCTATTTACTACTTTATCAAACTTGACTTATCAGTCATTTAAACAACACTTACTACTCAATAAGACTCTACTTACTATTTTATCAGACTTAACACTCATTTAAATCGCACTTACTACTCAATGAGACTGTACTTACTACTTTATTAAAATCACACTCACTACTCAATGAGACTCTACTTATTACTCTATCAAACTTGACTTGTCAGCCATTTAAACCACACTTACTAGTCAATGAGACTGGACTTACTATTTCATCAAAGTTGACTTACCACTCATTTGAATCACACTTACTGTTCAATGAGACTCTCCTTACTACTTTATCATGCTTGACTTACCACTCATTTAAGCCACACTTACTACCCAATGAGACTATACTTACTATTTTTATCAAACTTGACTTATCACTCATTTAAACAATACTTACTACTCAATGAGACTCTACTTACTATCAGAAAGGCTTGACTTATCAATCATTTAAACTAAACTTAAGACTACATTTACTATTTCATCAAGCTTGATTTTTTTTTTTCTTACTACTTGAATCTCATAATTTTTCTTTTAGCTAGGTGAAATGTTGTTCCAAGAAAATATAAAAATTTATAAATTCAAAATATACTGGAAGTGAAAGTACAAATATAGAGACTTACCTAAGGAGTTCCAAATCAACAACAATTCTATTTTAAAATCTTCAAAATTTTAGAAATGAACATCAAATTTTTTTTTATGGAATCCTCAAATGAATTTGAAATTTTCCTATATTTTATTAATCATATTTCTCATTAATTGCATTTATTGTGGTAGATGAAAAAGATACTAGGTTTCATTTATTACCATTCATTGCCATTAAGTAGATAAATAAATAAAAGTCATATTCCATAAAATGTAAAAAATGATAATAAAATTTATAAATTTCATATTTATTTTGTACATTTTTTTTTTTACATTCTATTTTATAAATTTTATATTTATTTTATAGGTTAGGTGCATTTTATTAATGTTTGAATGGTAAGTGTAGTTATGTGGAATAGTAAGTACAACCATATTTATTCACCAAAAAAAAAAAAGTACAACCATATCAAGTAGTAAGTGTGTTTAGTTGTTGTAGTAAGTTGGAAACCACTCATTTAAACCATACTTACTATTTTATCATACTTACTTACCATTCATTTAAACCACACTTACTACTCAGTGAGACTCTACTTATTACTTTATCAGACTTAACTTACTACTCATTTAAATAACACTTACTACTCAATGAGACTATATTTACTATTTTATCAAACTTGACTTATCACTTAAACAACACTTACTACTCAATTAGACTCTACTTACTACTTTATCAAACTTGACTCGTCACTTAAGTAATACTTATTACTCAATGGGACTCTACTTACTATTTTAGTGGACTTGATTAATTAATCATTTAAACTAAACTTAAGACTGCACTTACCATTTCATCAAACTTGATTTTTTTTTTTTCTCACCACTTAAATCTCATAATTTTTCTTTTAACTAGGTGAAATGTTGTTCCAACAAAACATTAAAATTTATAAATTCAAAATATCATGGAAAGTTAAAGTAAAAAAAGAGATAGAGACTATAGGGACATAGATTACCTAAGGAGTTCCAAATCAACAACAATCTTATCTTCAAATCTGCAAATATTCAAAAAATTTAAAAATACACATAAAATTTTGTTCATGGATTCCTTAAATAAATTTTAAATTTTCCTATATTATATTAATTATATTTCTTCATTCATTGCATTTATTATTTTCAAGTGTGGTAAATGAACAGGAAACTAGGTTTCATTTATTGCCATTAAGTAGATAAATAAATTTTAAAAAATCATATTTCATAAAATGTAATAAATTATAATAAAATGTATAAAATTCACATTTATTTTGTATATTTTTGTTAGATCCAGCTCTTCATATTAAGGGAAATGGCTTGCCATGTCTTCATGTGTTTTAAAAAAATACAAAATGAAGAGCCTGCTTGATAACTTTTATGTTTATATTTACCAAAATTTTGAAAACGGGAAACAAGAACTCACTTGCCGGAAACTACCTCCGGTGGCTAACCACCACCTTTGGTCATCATCTTCAGCCATTGACAACCACCTTTTGCCATCACCTCCTGACGGCCACCTCTCTCACTTGTTTTTAGAACACGTGTGCCAAATAGGTTTTTTGTTTTTGTTTTATCAAAAATAAACATAAACATGTTCAATGTTTTCTATAAACAATGATAATAGATTGTAAAAGTTTCTAAATGGTACCTAAGCACCTCATTCATCTAAACATCTTCCTAGCATCAAATATAGTAAATTGTGAATATACAAAGTTTACGTTTATTCTTCATCAGCATCTGGACACACTCAACTTGTTTCGCAAATGCTATTACCATGTGTTCTGAGGAAAGTTGTCCATAACACAAAATGTTGAATATTTATAACTGTAAAGGAAATTTGATGGTCCTATTATCCCATGACAATGCAGACTTTGGCTGTTAAAGTTGAGGATATATCCTTCATGGCCATAAAAGGAACATCGGCAACAGAGGAAGCTATAAAATTTGCTTGCAGTGATACCTTCCCATGTGAAAGTTTATATTTAGAAGATATTCAGCTTGTCTCGTACTCTGGTGGATCTACAAGTTCCTTTTGTTGGGAAGCTCAAGGATCGTGTTCGGGTCTAATATACCTCCCTCCTTGCTTCGCATCCGATGAAACCTACATTGGGCTGAAAGTTCCTTCTAGCTCTGCTCTTCAGTCCATTTAACAATGATTATGCATTTATAGATGAGTAATTTCAATTCAATTAAACAAGCCTGTTGCCAATGGCGGAGGCACCAAGGGACGAGGGGGGTCACGTGCCCCCCCTGAATTTTGTTTTTTTGTTTTGTTTTTTTTTTTGGCCAAATATAAAGAAAGAGGGTGATTATTGATTTAATGGTTAAGATTTGGCCTAATAACCTTAAGGTTATGTGTTCAAGTCTTGAGACCACCACTTTGTGTATTATGTCAAAAGTTAGGCGTGTACTCAATTTTTCTCCTCCCAAACATACATTAATGTGTACTAATTGGGCATTGTTATTGTTGTTGTTTTGTTGCAAATATAAAGAAAATATTTTAAATAAAAAAAAATTACAAAAATATTATTACAGTGAAATGTCAAGGACATTTTAAAAATTATAAGAACAATAATAGTTGTTTTGAATGAAAATGAAGAAACTAGTATCAACCTGTAGACACCCCATTTTTGATCGACCTTAAGACTCAGACGTCATCGATTGAGCGCTCGGTGATGGTGCATGTTGTGCTTGTCCTGAGGTTTCGGAGTTCTCGGCTGAGAGCCTTGCCTCCGGGCCTCGGAACTTTTTGTGCTTTGACTCGGTTTGCGGACCAGGTCTTGTTTTCTCTTCCCGAAGGGAGGGAGAGGTCTTATAGACTATCTCTCAGTGGTCGTAGACTACTTTTCGTGGTCGTAGGCCACATTTCCCGTTTGGAGACTAATTTTCAGTTTTCGGGGCCATCGGTCGTGCACTTTAGCTCGGGACCGCTTAACATTCTCCGTTTTCCCCGATTTTTGGAGAATACCTTGTTTCCTCTGTCTAGAGGGACATTGTGGCCCAGGAGACCACTTTTGTGGTCGTTCGCCACTTTTGGTGCTCAACAACCAGTTTTCGAGGCTCCCGGCTGCGTGTTTTGCCTCCTGAACTCTCATTTTGCATCCGTGTTGCATCTTTTTTGGCACAACCCTTGTTTTCCCTGTTTAGAAGGTGGTACAAGGGTGGGAAATCAGCATTTCCTTTGGAAACCACTTCTCTCTCCGCCAGCCAATTTTCTGCTCAGGAAACTGGTTTTCTTGGTCTTTGGGCCACATTTACTGGTCTCCCACCATACCACTAGCTTGCTTTCAAAGTGGAGACCACCAAATGGAACCACCGACCACTTTTTTGTGTGGGAGACCACCTACCCTGGTCGGCCGACCAGGGGAAGTAGTCGGCCGACCACCTTATCTGGTCGGCCAGCTTCCTCCTGTTTTGTCTGTTTGAGTGGGTGCCAGCTGTGCCAACTGGAAGGCACAGACTGGATGTATGGAGGATCTTGAGCCTTGTTTTTAGCTTCTTGAAGAAGCTTTGGCCTTGTTTTTCTATAAGAGAGGCCCTCTCCCTCCTTGAACCAGGTTCTAAAAATTGCTCTAAGGCAAAACAATACATACCTCTCTATATCTCTATATTTTGGCTCATAAGGTGCATTGTTCTTGACCCTTTTACACTACACCTCATAGCTATACACTTCCACCATTGATTTGAGGTTCTTGGAGGTTGTTTTCAGAGGTTAAAGAGCTGGTTTTTGGTCCTAAAGTTTGCTAGTTTTGCTGAGCTTCAAGGGTAATCACTTTTCCCTTTTTTAAGCATTATTTTGATCCTTCTCTTAGCCTCATTTTCATGCTTATTTGAGCTTTTTGTCAACTAAAAAAAGGTTCATATTTAAGTGATTTTCATGTTTGTTTAAGGCTCTTTTGGTGTTGGGGGTCATCTACCCTCTTGCATGCTCTATTTAGCCTTGTTTTGAGCCATGCCATGAGACCTTTGTATTGAGCTTTGCTTGGCCCTTTAGCCACTGATATCTAGCGGATTTTCAATGGTTGGCATGTGGTTTTGAGGGCCAAAATCAGAGAGGGGTGACCCTCTCTCTTTTGGCCTTGTTTACTTGCATTTTTGGCTTTCCAAGAGAGCATATATTTCCACACTTCCTAGCCTTGGTTCAGGCCCTTTTTAGTGACTTTTAGGACCTGGCTAGACTCTACCTATGGCTAGTTTGGTCACCTTTTGTTTGCCTCTTACATGTGTAGAACAATCCCTTGCATAGCCTATCAAAGGAACACCTCATTCTTGCATGTATTGGTCATGTTTCAGTGGGTTTTTGGCCATCATTTGACATGCCATGATTTTGTTTTTGGCTGGTTTGGTAGCCTCTCATATGCTTCACATGCTTGTAGTGTAAATCATGTTCACCAGCTTATAATGCATGTTGTTTTGGCCCTCTATGCTAGCATATTCTGGCCATGCTCCAAACTGATTTTGTTCATATTTTGGGCTGCCTTAGCTCTGTTTTGAGGTCCCTTGGTCCAAAAAGGCTTGCCATGCATACTTGTTGTGTAATAGCATTGACTAGCTTTGAGTTTTGAGATCCCTTGCATGCTTTACTTGAGCTATTTACATGTTTTGGCATCATTGGGCATGATATTTCAGAGCTTATAGGGGTACTACATTTCCATATTTTTCATGCTTTAAGTGCTCTTTAGAGTTGTGCATTTATGCCCTATTTGCGAGCCATTGCATGAGCTTCGATTTTATGCCTTTCAAGCCACCATCTTGGCTTATTTTGCCACTGTTTTGGGCCTGCTTAAGGTTTGTTTGGAGTTGTTTTTGTCATTTGAGCATCGTCTTGCATGCCTCTAGTGTAATGTGCTTCACTAGCTTCGGTACTTGAGCCTCTCAACATGCATTGTGTGAGTTGTTTGCATGATTCAGAGCCATTTTGTATGTCATTTTAGAGCTGGAACATGTGTCATTGTATGCCATATTTCATCCTTTCAATGTGTTTGTAGAGTTGCATTTTGTGCCCTTGGGCTTAGGTCCTTGCACTGTGTATGCTAGCATGAGTTTTGAAGTCTTGTTTTCATCATGTTTGGCCACTGATTTGGGTGTGGCTGAGGCCCATTCATTTTGGTTTAAGTCCATTTTTGCATTGAGTATGCCATTGTATTCCATAGCATTGAGTATGTCACATTGTCGCATGATTGATCATTGCATTGTGCATGCCTTGTTCATCTCATTGTGTATGTTAGTTCTTAGGTGCATTGTGTATGCTAAGTACCACGTGCATTGAGTATGCCATTGTTAGTTCATAGCATTGTGTATGCTAGTTGCATGTTTGCATGTCATCCTTTGCATGTTTGCATCACTTAGTTGCATAGCATTTAGGTTGCATACTTAAAGTCGCATTATGCATGCCATTGTTTGTTGCATTGTGTTCGGAATAGGAGTTAGTCCGAACACGGGAAACGAGGGACGTTTCGTACTCAAAGTGACGAAACGTGCCTCGATTCCCGGTCGCCAACACTCTTGACTACACGTGATGGAGTTTAGGCATTTATGTGTTCATATGTGCATTCATTCTATACTAAGTTGTGCAATTTGGTTCCTCGGCCATCATGCATCGAGATGCGTGATTGGTGGCCCGAGGATCGAGACCTACACTCCCTAGAGCTTATGCAATGACGGGGAGAGTGGTCATGCACACATGTGTTGCAAATACCTTGTCCTGCCTCTCTCTTTCCCTTTGTTGCAGAGAAACAGAATCCAGCAAAAGAAACTGGTCGGCCGACTAGGTTTTCTGGCAGGCCGACCACCTTCTTTGGTTTCCACCACAAAAGGTGGTCGGTAGTTGGTCTCCCATGCCTATAAGCTGGTCGGCAACCTTTCCACAATTTCCCGGGGTGGAGTTTCATCTCTCTGGAGCTTTGTGCAAATTTCTGAAATCAATTGCAAACAAAGGCAAGCCAGGGCATCGCGATGGATTTCCCAATAAGGCGACTCGAGCATGTATGCATCCTTTATCATTCAAGGCAGAGCTAAGGCGGTCCACATTCATGTAGCTTGCATGCTAGTTTAATTGCTTACTTAGTTAGTTTGTTAATTAATTAGAATTGTGTAATAATTAGCTGTAATTTATTATTCATTTTGGTTTTGTAATAACTAGCTTAATTAGATTAGCTAGTTGGTGTTGTATTATTTATTCGGACCCTCCGTCGAGAGGGCCAACTATTGTAATAAGTGTGCGTGTGTGGGATGCATGTCTTCCAACGCCACGTCTTTCTCCCTTTTATTTACCAGCTTATGATGGTTAGTTTTAGGGCATGTTTCAATTAGCATCATTATACTCACATGTTTGCATCCATTCATCTGTCTTGCATGCACCTGGCTCGGTGCATCATACTAACTGCATTGTATTTCAATTCCAAGTTGAATACGTGTTGTCTGTAGCATCTCATATGTCATCTTAGAATAGCCGAGCCTACTTCTAGTTGCATTTTGTATGTGTTGCATTAGGCATTCTTAACATAGCTAGGATCATGCATTGATTTCTAACGTAGCTTTTGTTTTGGCTCGGAGTACTCGGTAAGTGTTTATGCTTTAGCATTCTTGCATGCGTGTGAGTGACTGCCATGATAGCATGCTTGCCATAAGGCTATTTGCTTATGTGATATAACTGCCTGAATGCCTGTGGGTGAATGTTAGATTACTTGAGTTGGAACAATTCATTGATTGCGAGTTTTAAGCCCACTTGAGAGTGGCAAATCACCATGTTTTCTAAGCCCACTTGAGGGTGGCAAAATCCGCATTTTAGCCTAATTGCGAGTAGCAAACCGCTTTCATAGACAAACATGAAATGTTTTGTTCCAATCCATGTGATCCAGTCTATACTTGTTTGATGTGCGCATCACATAGTATTTCTAGGCTAATACACCGGAATAAGAGCACATGTGTTTTCAAAACAAAATATCATGTTTAGTAGTGGCTGATCTTTGATCGGGCGAGTGGGGGTGCTCATTGCATGACCTTCCCCAATCGTACCCAAGTTCCCGAGCCAAGGCAACTTTGGTGATAACGGACACGTGGCCTTGGGCAACGAGTCAGGGTTTCCTAAATTTCCCAAAACAAAATATTTAGGTGGCGACTTTGTATCTGGCAAAGCAGTCCATGTTTGGCACTTCTTTCTAAAAATTAGGTTTTCAAAACGATTTGCCGGATTTGGACTCTTTGGTCTCGCATTGCACTTTGCGAGATTAGATTCAGAACCGTGACATTTGAGTCCGAACTGTAGTGAGCCCAATGAACAAAACGGGATTGTCCCGGGACGTTCGGGCGAGTCCACAAAACCATATCATCTATGAAAAATTTTGAATGTAACAGTGATGTCATTATTATTGACATGCAAGTATAACTAATCTCACTATAAAGATATGAAATTTATTGGATTGTTAGTTATATCTGACATGTGAGGTTCACTCTCTATGTGTTTATTTACTATTAGTTGGTGATATCACATAATAATGATGACGTAACATTACCATTATATTGAATTTTTAATCAAATTTTGTATAAATTTTTTTTATCATTATATAATTTATTTTAAGACTTATATCCATATTTTTTTATATTGTCCATGATACACTAGTTATAAATAACATTATTTTTTTTTTATGTTTCTCGAAATCAATCATAAAAACTTGCGTTAAATATTTTTGTAAAATTTTTCAATAATATAATTAATAAATGCCCTCTCTAATTTGATTTTCTGGCTCCGCCATTGCCTGTTGTAGTTATGCATAGCGATACGCAGTCCATATAAAAGGTACAGATCATGGCAGTGGAGGTCAATATTGAGTTCTTCATGCTATGATAATTGCTGTGTATAATTTCTTCAATTTCACGTGTACATTGATGTAATTGTACTTCAATTATCATTTATAAATGTGTGTTTATGTAATTTGTAACTCATCCTAAAAAAAATATTTTTATTTTTTATGTAACAATTAAGTTTAACAAAAGAAATTACTAAATCTAATGACATTATAGATGTGTCTACTGTCATCACTTTCTCAAAGTGAGATTCACATAGTGCAAGGACTGTGGGTTAAGCAGCATGTGATAGAAAGGTGGTTTGGCATAATAGAAACAGTAAAGTGTGAATCGGCTTGAAATTTTGCTTCTGATAACTCACTTTTGCTGTGAAAAAACATGTCGTGGATCTTATGATGGAACTAGTGGTGGGTGCACACGCTATGCATGTGTAGACTCGACTTTCTTCACGTCCCCTTTTTGAAGAGCTCGAATTGGTCCTACAGTTCGGACTCTTGTCACGGTTCTAAATCTAATCTCACAAAGTGCAATGTGAGACTAATAAACACCAAAGAGTCCAATCCGGCAAATCATTTTGGAAAATCATATTTTAAATCAAATAATGCCAAACTGGACTGCTTTGCCAGATTACAGAGTCGCCACCTAATTATTTTATTTTTTTGGGAAATTTAGGAAACCCTGACTCATGCTGAAGGCCGCGTGTCCGTCATCACCAAAGTTGCCTCAGCTTGGGAACTTGGGTTCGAGAGGGGAAGGTCCTAAAATGAGCACCCCTGCTCGCCCGATCAAAGGATCGGCCTCTACTAAGCACGATATGTTGTTTTATAAACCTCATGTGTTCTTATCCAGTTATCAGCTAACTTTATTATGTGGCACACACATACAAGTATAGACTAAATTGGGAGAATTGGAATATAACAATTCATGTTTGTTTTCGAAAATGGTTTGAAGGTGCCACTCTCAAGTGGGCTAAAACACAGATTTGCCACCCTCGGGTGGGCTCAAAACATGATTTTCCACTTCGTAACGTGGGCTTAAAACTCACATTCGTTGAATTGTTCCAATTCAAGCAATGAAACCTTCATCCACAGGCATTCATGCAGTTTAGCATATAAGCAAATAGCCTCATGGAAAATATGCTATCATGGCAACACTCATACTCATGCAAGTATGCTAAAGCGTAAAACTTATAGTGTACTCCAAGCCAAAACAAAAGCTAGTTAGAAAAATGCATGATCCTAACTATGTTCAAGATGCCTAATGCAACACATGCAATAATGCAATTAATAGGCTCGGCTATCTAAGATGGCATATGAATGTGACAATTTGATACATGTATTCAAGGAAGTATTGAAATATGATGCAGTTTGAATGACACGCTGAGCCCGGTGCATGCAAGACAAATGAATGATGCAGACATGCAAGCATAAGGTATGCTAATCAAAACGTGCCCTAATCTAATCATTGAAAGCGGATAAATAAAAGGAAGAAAGACGTGGGGTTGGAAGACATGCACACACACACACACACACACACACACACACACACACACACACACACACACACACACACACTTATTACAACATTGCGCCCTCTCGAAGGAGGGTCCAAATAAATAAGCTAAGCTAATCTAGGCTAAGCTAATTGAACTAATCTAATTAAACTAATAAGACTAATTATTACAACACTTAACTAATTAGCAAACTAATTAATTAAATTACAAAGCCAAGCTAACTAATCATGCAAAATATTAAACAACACTGCCTCAACTCTACCACGAGTAATGGATACACTCAGTTTTCACCCCGAAAAGCCCACCGGTTTGCTCTTGAGAGGCTCTGTTTGTAGGGTTACTCCAAGAACTTTCTGCTCCACCTTACCAATTCAATGCTGAGGACTGCACCAGTGGCCTGCCGGCCATGAATTCTTTCTGTCGGCCATCTGCTGGCCAAAGAGAGGCACTGCCAGCCAAGGATGAAGCACTGCTGGCCATCAATGTACCACTGCTGGCCACTAGTGCACTGAATCACCATACTACAACAGAGCACAAACAAAGGAAAATGGAGGGTTTTCCAAGGGTATGTCTGTACTGTGCCCCTCCTTATCATCTCAAAACATTAAAAGAGTGGCACTCTTGGATCCAAAACCACCAATCAAGCATTTCCAATGCATGATGGCCAAAGATCCAAGTTGTACACTTTCAATAAATGCACAACTATGACACAAAGAACCACCACCCTATCATGCATGATCAGGGGTGATGGAGACAAAGGAGATTGGCTCATTTCATCACTTCAAGAATGAAATGGACCAATCTACCTTGTGTTCAATATAACGTCCGATTGAACACAATGCAATGCAAACAAAACATGCTTATCTTGGTCATGTTTTACTTGTCCAATTCTTGTTTACACATTTTAAGATTACCAACCCATTCTTTAACCGGTTAAGTCCAATGTGAAAGTTCTCTAATGAGAGAAGGGTCAACCAAAGGATGGTTTAAGGCATAAGAGAGATCGTGCCTTTGACTAGAAGGAACCCTCAAAAGAGGGTTAAAGCCATTGAGCACAAGCTCTATCTCAAGCTTAAACACAATCATAAGGTTAACCAACCCTCAAAACAAATGGAAAAATGAAGAAATGAGGGAGGTTAAGAATTTCAGTGCTGAAATGACATGAAAAATAATACTACAACATGCAAGCAACACATGCACAACATGTTATAAGCCAAAAGCATCAAAACTAGTGAAGAACACTACACTAGAGGCATGCAATATCAAGCTTAAATAACCAAACCAGCTCAAAATAAAGCTACAACATGCCAAAATAGTGGCTAAAATATGCTAAGATTGAAGCATAGAAGGCAAGAAAACCATGCTCACATGTTAGGCTACAAACAAGGCATAAGGCACAACTCTCAAAAGCAATGAAAGAGTGAAATATATGCGCACATGACAAAGGTTATTGTGCTGAAATTACATGCAAAATGAGGCTATAACATGCAAATAACTCAAACACTTCATGCTCAAGGCCTCAAAGCAATGGACCAGTGAAAACCGTTACACTATAGCCATGCAAAACCAAGCCTCGAAGGACTTAACCAACCCAAAACAGATTTAAAGCATGTCAAAATAGTAGCTAAAATGTGCTGGAATCAAGCTAACACAACCTAGAATAACAGGCTAAATCATTAGGCATGCTAGGTTAGTAAACATAATTACACTACAAGTGCAAGAAGCAAGCAACAAGTGCTCCAACTAACCAAAAATAGAGTTGAAACATGTCAAAATAGAGCCTAAAACATGCTTGAATTATGCTACAAAAAGGTAGAGATACATGCTCACATGTTAGGCTATCTACACTTGCAAACATGACACAAGGAGGGGAGGCCACCCTCTCCTATTTTGAACCTCAAAATCAAGTTTTTACCACTGAAATTCCTCTGGAATTCAGTGGTTAAAAGGCCAAAAAAAGTTGTTTCAAAAGGCTTTGAAAGATGGCACAACACTTAGCAAACAAGTTACAAAAGAGGGTGGACCACCCCTAACTCCAAAAATGCCTTAAACCACCATTTTTAAACCTTAAAAATAGAGGTTTTTGTAGTTGAAAACTAGGCCAAAAACAGCATGCAAAGGTGGCCAAACTAGTGTGCAAAAATAAGCTTAAAAGGGGTAAGCTTTATACCTTTGAAGCACAACAACAAATAGCCACTTTTCTGAGCTAAAACCAGCTTTGAGAGCTCAAACAAGACCTCCAAGAACCTCAGCTCCAAGATGAAGGTGGCTAAGGGTCTTAGTGCAAATGTGTAGAGAATTCTCACTTTCAAGCACAAAATAGGAAGAGAGAGAGGATTCTAGAGAGAGAGGCAGAAATTTTACTCTAAAAATTATATATATATATATATATATATAGAGAGAGAGAGAGAGAGATTTTAGAGAGAGAGGCTCCCAAACTTGCTAACCCTCCAATATGAGAGATATGACCTCCATATATAGCAATATACAAGCCTCAGGTCGAAATATCTGAATTGGGACAGTTGGAGCTTGTGTAGAACAGCTGGAGGGAAAAGATCTACAAAAAAAATCTGATTTTTGACATCATTGGCCGACAGGGGATCATTGATGGCCGGCAAGCATCATTAATGGCCGGCACCCTTCACCAGTGGCCAGCAGAAAATTATGCTTTCCAGGTCCAACTTAAAATGGGCATATATCCTTCATCTGGACTCCTTTGTAGGTCATTCATGAGCCTAAATTGAATCCCTGAAAGTCTTCTTTCCAATGGTGGCAGCCTCACATCAAAATTCAAAGTGTGCTAAGAGATATGCTTGTTTTAGTGAAGCCGCTTAGTTTCAGTCCTAACCGGATTCATGCCTAACTGCTCCTCAGCTAGTTTTCTTCTCTCCTCTCTTCTTTTCTTCAACTCCAAACCCCTAAACAAGATGTTTTGAAGATTTTTTCCAAAGAGTTCACCTCTCTTCCGTTTATCTCCACTTTGTCCTTGCTCGGTTTACCGAAAAGCATAACATTTAACGAAATACGAGTCTCGAAACATCGTAGGAACTTTTTTTTTCAAAATATTTTGAAAGAGAGGGTTTTAAGGTCTAAAAACCATTCAAAATAGTTTTGGTCCACAATAGGGTGTAAGGTTGGGATGTGACTCTCCTCTTGCCGAAGAAATTGAACCTTTGCATTGCACAACTTTCATCACCAAGTAAACAATCAACGGTGCCCAAGTCTAAAGAGCGGTCAAAAATTGGGTGTCTACAGCATGTATAATTTTTTATTCAAATTTGTGATAGTTTGCTTTGTTGATGAAAAATATGGGTTGGCTATGAAAATTGATTAGCAGTTATTTATTGAATATAACATTTTTATTAATTAGTTAACAATTTTATGGACATTTTTGAGAATCTAAATTGTGTGACAAAGCTTCAAAAAATGAGTTGTGTACTTTATATTATACTAGGTATGTACACCTATATGGGTGTCCTTGAAATTGGCAATTGTAGATTTGTAGATATAATTGAATTTAGCAGTTGCAGTGACAATTAGAGGCATTTGTGAAAAACAAAAAGTGTGACATTCACACTCTTTGCTTTATATATTAGTATAGATATAGAATAGATAATAAAGCATTTGTTTATGGTGTATGATGATAATTTACCAAAAAAAATATGGTCAAAGTGCCTTTTAAACAAAGCTCAATAATCTAATACTCACCAAAACAAATTTACTGGATTTTGCATCTTCTACTGAGAGAGTGAAAGTGAAACCCTGGGCAGCATTTTGAAGAAAAATAAGTTAATCACATCATATGAAATTTAGTATCTTTCTAGCTTCAGTTATCTAGAAGAAAATAGAAACAAATGTTTTCTTCTACATTTACAAATAAATAAAACAACAACACCAACAACAATGCAAATTGGCACAAGACAGTCTCGGAACTTTTTATTTACATATTTGGATTACAAAAGGAACACAAACCATCTTGGGATGTCATAGTACATGGTCTACATTAAACACTAAAGTTCGATATTGATTCCCTTAGAAGCAACATTATGTCGAAAATAATTCACCCAAAAAAATTCTGTCAAAAATAGCACGACTGCTAAAGAACGCCCAGCTTGGGAGACCCAATTGGAAGAGGTAACTCGAGCTTCTTTACGGTCCTAAATGTCCTTGGGGCCATCTTGTCAACGTAGAGAGTTCCATCCAAATGATCACATTTGTGCTGTAAAATGCGGGCCTGCCAGCCTGAAGCATCAACCTTGATTGGCTGGCCATCATGACCCAAACCCGTTACCTCAACTTCAAGGTATCGTTCCACCACTGCTCTGAATCCATCAACACTGCAAAATAAATCATCGCAACACAAAAAATAAAAAGGGATCAAATCCATCAATCTAAAGCTCTCAAATCCATTCTTGAAAGCTATACTACAACCCTGTTTGGGAATTAGTTATTTTAGTTAACTTTTTGACTTTTTATAAAAAGATATGCAAAAAAGTAGAAAGAGTGACATGACAACTTATAGTGATTTTTTGGCTAAAAAATATAAAAGCTACTCCTTGAAAGAATGATGTCAAATCCCTTCATTTCAAATCCATATCGAAATGTGACCTTACGGTCTGTTTGATTAGGAAGAGAATGATAGTACAAAGTGAAGTGAAAGAAAAGAAAAAAAGAGACAAATTTATTTTCTTGAATGCATTTGATTAAATAAAAGTTTTATGAGAAAATGGGAATCTACATCAAGTCTTGACCTTTTTCTTTTGTGTGCCAGAAATGGAAAGGGAACTTCACAAGCAAAAGATAGTCGTACAGGAAACTTAAATTTCTACCAATTTCTATGACTTTCACTCTAAACATAGTGAAAAAAATTGATTTTTTTATTTCTCTTTCCCACATTTTCTTTTACTCTCGCTAATCATGATGCAAACTTTTATCTAAAAATTTTGGAATGTTTTAACATTTCATGTCTAGTTGCAGCCATTGCTAGACATTTTCATTCCCCCACCCCCACACCGGCTTGACGGGGGCCAAATAGAAAAAAGGGACACCAATAGTTGAAAGAACTAGATGACTAATGCAGAAGGTACACCAAGTGTACATCATTTACTCTCCAAACACCTTCACTCACTAGTTTTGAAGAGAAAAGTTGAAATATTGAACTGTCGCCCCAATACACTATCTTCTTAACCCTAATTTTGAAATCCACTTAAACCATAAAAATCAGAGGTTAGAGTGCCTAAACTAAGCTTTGGGGCTCTAATTGCCTGAGGGAAGCACCTAGTGGCCTTTGCTTTTCAGTTTTTCTTGGATTTCATTGGTTGATTTAACAAAAATGCAGTTAGTTCCTTTTTTCCCCTAAGAGTACAGTGCATATTACATGATTTTAGTATTTTATTTGTGATCATTTTGTACATATAGTTTAGGCCTTATAGTATGATTGTGATAATTTGGGTTCGATTTTATTCATATTTTCATTCATCTAAATCAGTTATTGGCTTTATTTATTCTCTTCATCATTCGTGATAAGTTCGATTTTGGCGTATTTATGACATGTTTAGTATGGCACCGAATCTTTAGGCACATATCATGTGTGTTTGCATTAATTGGAACATCTAGAATCATGCATTCATTTACCTAATCTTGTCGTGTTGAAGATTTGGCCAAGTCCTCCCTTTCTTACATATTTTTACTTCTGTTTTTCTTGATTAACATGTTTCCATAATTTTTTTCTATGTGTGTTTATTTGAGACAACTACATGTTTGGAGGCTGTGCTGTGCTGACTAGATTTCTTATATCCAATTTCAGGGAAAAAATTCATTTTGGGAAACTTTCCATTTCCTTTTTAGAAAGTTTCTTGTTGCAATAATGGAAGCATTCTAGTTTAAGTAACAGATCATGGATGGTAGGTTAGGTGACTTTCCCTTTTTGTACCTAAACTTCCGAGCCAAGATTTTTGGTGATGACTAATCAGTGACCAAAATTAATATAGATTTAGGGTCTCCTACTTTTCCCATAAAAATTAGATAGCGACTCCAAGTTTAGCAAATTGGTCTATTTTTTGCAATATGTGGGTTATTCAAATTTGGTCATTTCAATTTCCATAGTCCCTTGATATGTCCCTTGAACATAAAAATGGAATCCAATCACTTATGAGAAAAAAACAATTTACTACTAAATCTAGACCTTGATGATTCACAATCGAATATGGAGAGTTAAATCTAGTGTGTGGCACACCTCCCTAAAAAAGGGCGTGGTGCTCATAGTAGCCAACAATGACGAAGCTTCAAAATAATTCATTTTTATATAGAAGTTGGGACATAAATAAAATATTACTTCAACACCGGCAAACTAGAGGCAATCGTATACATGGACAAATCTTGTTTCCTAAGGCTGGGTATGCCACCCAATGTGGATGCATACTCTTAGATGTTCTTGACAAATACAGGTGAGTTGATCGTGTATCTCCACTATATTCCTCTTTTTTCCTAGAAACTTAACTAAGCTTACCCATTTTTAGAAAATATATACATATAAATTTATAAGTAGAAGCTGATAATACTTTGCCTCCAAAAGATCATATATTCAAAGGATGTAACACTTATAAGGTATAGGCCTTTGGGAATAATTCCATTATTTGTTATTGAAATCCCTTGTTTGGTGTATGTTGATGTTGATTGAGTGAGTAATTCGATCTATACTTTGGTTAGGAGGTTTATGTGAGAATATATTGTGTATATTCTATATTTGGCATGATTGTGGTTGTACATATTATAGGCGTGATTGTGTATAGACGTGATTGAGATGTGATTGTGCTTTCCTTTTTTGGTTTAGGAGTTAAGGCTATATAATCTAGGGTCTTGTTGTAATCAAACAATTGAATATACATATTATTATTCAAAAATCTTACATGGTATTAAAGTCATCTCTGAGCCCAAACCCTAGAAGTTGTATGTGAGTCGCGACTCTCTCTGCGTGCATTCGGTTCGATTGAAGTCACGAGTGCCTCTTGCATCTTCTCAGGCTCCTCATCTGCTTCGTGTCTCCTCTGGAATCACGACCACGATTTCTAGTCTTTCTCTCTTCAGCATCGTGACTTCTCCCTCTCTCTGGTTCGAAGAATCTCTACACGATTCTTGCAATCCAGTTGGTTCGAAATCGCGAACTCTAGCTTCGCAATTGCCTCTAGTTCGCAAAGCTTTAAGGCATGACATCTCTTCTTTCCTCTTTGACTTGTGATTGCCTTGGTCTTCTCTAGTTGGTGACTTTTCTCTCTCTAGATTTATGTTCTGCTCTTTGTTACTATGGTTTATTATATATTTTGTTTGAAACTCTATCTCTGTAGATTTTACAGTTTTGCTCACAAAAATTTCTAAATATTCTGTTTGAACCCTATATATTACAATATCGGACACTAAAATTCAAGCCATTAAATGCAAAATCATTGGTGGTAATTATGCCTATTGGGCTAGTGTTATGAAGACTTTTCTCCTTGGTAAAAAAAAAAGGGTTATGTTTCTGGTTCTGTTCCTCGTCCATTGGACCCGAAAAAGGAAGGATATCTGACTTCCTGTGATACCTAGGATTGTGATAATGCCTAAGTTTTAACTTGGTTTCATAATTCTGCGGATGATCGTATTAGATTGATGTTTTCCAAATACAGTACTGCTAAAGAGGTTTGGGATTATTTACTGGGTGTTTATCAGCAGTCTAACTTTGCCAAGTGATATGAGTTGAAAACAGCTATTTAGAGTGTTCGTTAGCGGGATCAAACTATTCGGGATTTTTATATTGAGATGACAGGTCTCTAGGATCAGTTAGCACTCATGGAACCATCTAGTCTCAAGGCACTAGACGCTTATGTTGAGTTTCGGGAGCAAGGTCGTTCAGTGTAGTTCTTAACGGCTCTCTCCCATTAGTATGAGGCTATTTGTGGTGGAATCCTTCATCGGCCTCCTCTTCCCTCTATAGATGCTATTGTTCGTGAGCTCCTCTTTGAGAAAACCCGTCTTAAGGCAGCCAGTTAGATTCTGTCTCCATCTGTCTTGTTGGCTCCTATTCAGCCTTATATGTTGTCAACCCCACCACCTTATTAGCCTCAAGCCACTGCAAAGCCCAAGAAAGGGCAACTAGCCTCTATTAAGTGTGCCTTTTTGCTATCAGAAAGGCTATTAGAAGTATAACTATCCCAAGAAGTGACGTCAGTTTGCTCAATCTTCTCAGTCACCTCAGACATAGTTCTGAGGTCCTGCTCCGAGTACTCTCCGGCCTCCTGCTACTTATACCGCATCTGCTTTGGCTCCTGATCATGACTTGGCTTCCTTGAGTGCCTAGATTTCTCAACTTTAACATCTCTTGTCCACCTCTCAGCCATCCCCATCTGCCTCTACTCTCACCTCTCTTCATTCAGGTTTGCTTGGGTCCTCTTCAGGTATTTCTTCTTCTGTCTGGCTTTTTGATTCTGGCACCTCTCATCATATCACTCCTTACCTTTCCTTACTCCAAAACTGTATTCCCCCCATTTTCCTATTACTATTAATATTGCTAATGGGTCTAATATGTCTATCTTATCTACTGTGTCTGTTTTACCCTCTGTCATGTCTGTTGTAGTTATTCCCTCTGTTCTTTGCATTCATCAACTGTCTGTCAACTTGCTTTCTATCAGTCAGTTTGATACTTCTGGTTTTGATGTTATCTTTTCTTCTTCTGTTTGTTGTGTGCAGGATCAGGTGTCCATGAAGCAGATTGGGACCAACCGTAAAATTGAAAATCTCTATGTGATGGAAAGCCTGTATCTTCCTCTATCTACCTCTCTCGTTGCACTTTCATCTTTTCAGTTAGATTCTCAGTCGAGTCAATTTTATTTATGGCATTCTCCCATCAGTCATTTGTCTGTTGACCACTTACGGTCTTTAGCTCAGTTAGGATTGTTGGGTAAAGTTTCTCCTAGTCAAATTAATGAATGTCGAAGGTGTAAACTTGCTACAATGACAGCTTTACCTTTTAATAAAAGTTCCTCATTTTTGTTTCCCCATTTTCTCTTGTTCATACTGATGTTTGGGGACCCTCACCTATTCTCACTAAAGGGGGTTCTGCATACTATGTGTCCTTTGTTAATGATTGTACCCGCTATACCTAGGTTTATCTTATGGCTCATAAATTTGACTTCTACCCGATCTACCGTACCTTTCAATCTATGATCACTACATAGTTTGAGGCTACAATTAAAATGCTACAGTTTGACTTGGGTGAGGAATACTTTAAAACTAAATTCTGTGAGTATTTGGCCAATTTAGGTACCCTTTATCAATCTTCCTGTACTGATAAACCTGCCCAAAATGGTCGTGTTGAGCATAAACTCTGTCATCTCCTTAAGACAACTCGATCTCTCCTCTCTGCCTCTGTTCAAACACCATTTTGGGGTGAGGCAATTCTTACTGTTGCTTTTCTACTCAATTGCATGCCGACTCCCCTCCTCTCTAGATGATCTCTCTATGAGGCTTGGCATTCCCAACCTCCTAATTATTCCCTCTTGTGTGTTTTTGGATCTACTTGTTTTGTCCTTCTTCCCTGTAAAGATAGGACTAAACTAAGTGCCCTGTCTGTCCTGTGTGTCTTTTTGGGTTAGTCTTACTCAGAAAGGCTACAGTTGTAATGACCTTGTCTCTCATCGCCATTATGTCTTTCGCCATATTGCCTTTCTCTAATGTCTATCTTACTTTAAGCTTCCCCCTCTCACTGCTCCAGTTTCAAAAGAGGATTGGGTTAACATAGACCCATTTCCTTCTGAGGTTCCATCTGATGAGTACATCTCCACTATTCCTCATGCACTTGTTCTATCTTCTCCAGCTTCCACCCCTCATGTTGAGTGTCTCTTCATTGACCCCTGAGGCTATTCCTACTTCTCCTCTTACTTCACCTCTGGCTACTTCTCCTCCTTCGGTTTCTTTCCTCCTCCGTTGTTACTCTATTCTTGCCGCAAGGCTCCCCCTCCACTAATTGTCTCTACCCCGGTTGCTGCTTCTTCTACTTCTGAAGACTTTATGTCATGACCCAAACCCGCCCCTATAGGTTTAGCATCGTAACCGGACAATAATCATTGGGTTACCAAAGGCCTCTTAACATAATAATGTATAATTAGGGGCTGTGGAAGCAAATACATAAAATATACATAGTCCAACGAGCTATAAAGACATACATGGGACAGATAATCTTAAACTTTTATAAACATACAAGTGACGTCAAAAGATACAATATTTACATGTCACTTCATGTACATAAAAACAGAGAAACTTGTTCATGGAGCAAAAGAAACAAAGTCTTGTACATTCATAACAACACAATCACTAGACTTGACTTAATCTGAAACCTCCTTAGGAGGCGCTAAGGTTGGCTGACAAAAACTAAGACATCAGGTCCTCAACTCTGAGCTTGGTCATATGCCTGATCACCTACATACATAATATAAATAGTAAGCGGGAGCCCAGTAAATAATAACAGAGTAAAGGGTAAAATGAATGATGTCCCATGACTGAGCTAGTTCACATTCTTATTCTTATTTAATTCGTATACAGAATTCAGAATTCATGCTTCATCATACATGGTTTATTCGTTAGCACTAACAAATCATATACAGAACATCATAGATTATACTTGTGAGTTCCATAGAGGAACCTCCGGCCAGATACGGAAAACTTGTCAGTTCCATAAAGGAACCTCCAGCCGGGTATAGTAACTTGTCAGTTCCATAAGGAACCTCCAATCCAAGTACAGATAGCATACTTGGATCATAGCATAATACCACAAACATTTGTTAGAGTTGGACAATCATTCATAGTATAAAACATGGCATTTCATAGAACAAATCTTATTCCATATACAGAAAATAATTTAACTTGAACATAGTTTTAATAAGTTATTACTCACAGATAACAGATGGCTCCAAGTAACGGACAGAGTAGACAATTCAGATATCTTGTGGTACGTGACCTATACAAATACAGAATGAATACGTACTGAATTACACACCCGAAATCATTAACTTAGTTCTTTCTTGTCTTGGTGTGTTTCTACTTATTTATCTTCATTATGGCGTCTTAATCTTGACCTAGGAATGCCTAGGATGGAAAGATGATGCAAAAATGTACTTGAAAAAACTTAACAAAAAGTGCTAAAAACAGGGTCCTCGCTCGAGCGTGACTTCCTACGCTCGAGCGGACATGCAAAATGTGAGTGGTCGCTCGAGTGGTCTGTAAACTTTTGTAAAAATGCTGGTCACTTGATTTTTCCGCTCGATGCTCGCTCGAGAGTAAGAGACATGCCCTCGCTCAAGCGAAACTTTTGTCGCTCGAGCATGCTACAAAACATAATAACTTCTAGAAGCTTGCATTTCATGCTCGAGCGGACTTGTGGTCGCTCGAGCGAAAGTACACGCACTCAGAGTGGTCGCTTGAGCATGGATTCCTTCGCTCGAGTGGAAGTGCAAAATTTGGAATTTCCTGATTGTACTCCTTTGCTCAAAACTCGAATCTAACTCATCAAAACACAACTCTTGGCCCCAAACTTGAGAAAACAAGTTTAGATTTTGAAAACATTAAGAATTAAAGATCCTTTCACAAAATCAAGGCCCAAGAGTAAGTCAATTGTGCAAAAATTCAACTTGAAATGTAAGAACATGATATGAACATGACATGCATGTATTCACTTGGGTTCATGGCTTCCAAAACATGATCAAATGAGGTCCAATGGTGATAAATGGTATGAGTTCTTCAAACCATGCTAGAATTACAGCATGCATGAGAGAAAATCTTTGAAGACAAGTTCAAAATGTCATGAAATATGAGTGCTCCTTTATTTTAATTCAATTTCAACTTAATTCTCTTATATTCATGAACTTACCAACTCAAAAGAAAGACTAAAGGCTTGAATTCTTACCTTATACTTTGAATTCACAAGTGTAAAGGCTTAAATTTCTAAACACTCCTCAAGTTTCTAACAATTCCTAGCAATTCACCCTTCTCCCTTGTTGAACTCACTCTCACTTTTGGTCTCTCTCTTTCCCCACATTTGTAGCTCAAAAAGAATGAAATAAGAGTGTATGGATGCATATAAGAGTCCACTAATACCTTAGTTAGGCTTGGATTAAGGAATTCATTAATTAGCCTTAATTGAGCACTAATTACTCTAATTTAATCATTCCAAATCGAATTTCGATTAAACCTACCATAAAATTCTAAAAATCCCAAATAACACATAAGCCAAGTTAATTTCAGAATCGGATGTCGATAAGGCCTTCAATTCACAAACCGAAACGAAAACATGAACAAATCTTCTTACGTTAAACAGATATAAACACAAATAATGCAATGCACATGTAATTAACTCAATATTTCTTCTTAATTACTTGTTAGGCATACTTAAGCATGGATTAACGTTAATCATGGGTTGGGGTTGTTACACTCTGATCCTGCTGCACACCGATATCCTACTCAAGAGCGTCATCCTTTAAACAGGTTAGGTTGGTTTAATACATGTTTTTCTGCTTTCTATCTTACTTTGTTGTTTGCTATTCATTATTTTTCAGAACCTCAGTTTTACAAGGAGGCCTGTCAGGATCCCCATTGGGTTCGAGCTATGGAGGATGAGCTGTTTGCTTTGTAAAAGACTAACACTTGGGCTTTGGTTTCTTTGCTTGCTGGATAGAATCTGGATGGTTACAAATGGATCTATAAAATCAAGACTCATTCTACTGGTTCTCTTGAGCGATACAAAGCTCGCCTGGTTGCCAAGGATTTCTCGCAAGAGTATGGTATTGATTATGAGGAGACCTTTGCCCCTATTGCCAAGATGACTACTGTCCGTACCTTGATTTCTGTTGCTACTATTCGACATTGTCCTCTCTATCAGATGGACGTTAAGAATACTTTTCTTAAAGGTCATCTCACTAAGGGGGTCTACATGTGTCCACTCGCTGGCCTTCCCCACTTCTCTGGGCGGGTTTGTTGTTTTCAATGTGTTCTATATGGTTTGAAGCAATCTCTTCATACTTGGTATCATCGCTTTCAAACTACTGTTACTGAGCTTGAGTTCCATCATTTTGCTTTTGACACTACTTTGTTTCTGAGACATACCTCAGCTGGTTTTGTTACTCTTTTACTATATGTGGATGATATGATCATCACTGGCTTTGACTCTTCTACTATCTCTAAGGTCAAACAGCATCTCTTCCATAACTTCAAAATAAAGGATCTGGACTCATCGCGGTATTTTCTTGATATTGAGGTTGCTTCTTCTCCAAAGGGCTATTTTCCTCAGGCTAAGTATGCTAATGAGGTCATTCACCATGCTGGTCTTACTAATACTAAGGTTTCTGATACACCTATTGAGCTTAATGTGAAGCTCAACTCTACTGATGGTGTCCCTTTGGATGATCCCACTTTATATCGCGAGTTTGCGAGTTGTTTAGTTTATTTGACTGTCACTCGCCTTGATCTTACTTATGATGTTCATGTGGTTAGTCAGCTCATTTCTGCTCCTCACTTTACTTATTAGGCTACTTTGGTTCGCATTCTTTGCTATCTCAGGAGTACCATCTTTCAGGACTTACTATTATCCTTTACTTCCTCTTTGGACTTAGTGGCCTATGCTGATTCTGATTGGGTTGGTGATATTACTGATCGCGAGTCTACGTCTGGTTTCAGTATGTTTCTTGGTGATTCCTTGATCTTTTGAAAAAATAAGAAACAATCAGTTATTGCTCGCTCTACTGCTGAAACTGAGTGTCGTGCTATGGCTCATGTCACTGCTGAGATTGTTTGGCTTCGTTGTGTCCTATCTGATTTGAGTGTCCCTCAGTCTTCTTCGACCTCTCTCTATTGTGATAACCGCAGTGCTATTCAGATTGCCCACAATATTGTCTTCCATGGACGGACGAAACACATTAAGATTGACTGTCACTTTGTCCTGGCTCTATCTCGTTTCTTTTTGTCTCTTCTGCTTTGTAACTTGGGGACTTCTTCACTAAGACTCACACTATCGCTTGGTTTCAATTTCTTCTTAGCAAACTCTTAGTGTTTTCTGCTAAAACATCTTGAGTTTGAGCATGGGTGTGAGAATATATTCTGTATATTCTATATTTGGCATGATTGTGGTTGTACATATTATAGGCGTGATTGTGTTTTCTTTTTTTGATTTAGGAGTTAGGGCTATATAATCTAGGGTCTTGTTGTAATCAAATACACAATTGAATATACAGATTATTATTCAGAAATCTTGCAGTTTAATCACGTTTATTGTCGAAATTATGTTGTAGAACCTTAGAAATTTGTTTTGGGTGTCAATACTAAGCTCCTGGGGTCGACACCAGCAACCTTGTCTTTCTTGTGTAACATTCTGTTTCTTAGGGTCAACACCACCTTCTCTGGGTGTCGACAGCATCAGGACTAGAATTAGATCTCAATGCATTCTATTTTCTAGGGTCGACACCAGGAGAGTCCGATGTCGACACCTCACCTATTTTGAACCTTTTCTTTCATAGCCCTATATGCTGGTGTCGATACCACCCTCTAAGGTGTTGACACTTGACAGAAACTTTAGAACTTCCAGCCACATTTTGGGCCCCACTTTTTGGGATTTTTGACTTTATATTTTGTGTATTCTTGCGCCCCACAACCTATTATGTCCCTCCACTATAAGTAGAAGCATCTTCTCTCTTTTTCCTTACTTTTCTCTACTTTTCTTCCTCTCTCACCATCACTCTCTCTCTCTTTCTTACTTTCCACCATTGTTGAGAGCTTCAAACATGGGTTTCATCTACCTAGAGGCTAAATCTACCCTTAGTTCTTGAGGGAAAAAATTAGAACTCATCGAGAGATACGTTTGGAAGTAAGTTGATCATTATTTCGTCACTGTCGAAGTTTGGGTCTTCAACCCTCCTCCCTCAATGAGGGAGGAATACCTTTAATTTTGAATATCTATGTTTTGATGTGATTATGTGGTATTTCCTTAGTTATAGTTATGCATGAGCTAGAGATTGTTGACTTAAATTATATTGATCTGTAAAATGGGATTTTCACTCAAGTTTTGAAATGTTTTGAATGTTTTAACGTAATGATGACTGATGATCAATGATTTGAAGATTTTGTGAAAGAAATGAGAAAAACCTCAATTTTCTTCAAACCCTAGATTTTGGATTTTTGTTTTAAGAGATTATTAGAACTAATTGATGTTTTATGTTGAAATGGAAGTTGATATTCTTTGGTAATATTGGAGTTGTATAAATTTTTGATCTATGACGATGCTATCGAGGAATTATGGAAGTTGAATTGGGTGAAACACTTGGAAATATGGGAACTACATAAAGGATGGATTTCTTATAAGATTGTTGTTGATGATGACGAAGATTATTGAGTCATGTAAATTCTGATTATTTCGCTTACATATTAAATTGTTGATTTCTTGTATGGTAGAATTGAACCTTAGGCAAAATAAAATATTTGTAAAAACTCATGCATCACATTTACATCACATGATTTTGACTCGAGATAACATTTGATATTTTTTTTAAAGTGATGGATCTTGGAAAGGGGGTAAATAGTTTAGTAATCTAGGTAGAGGGGTCAGTTTTGGAATTTGAGTTGTGTATTGTGTTGGTACCCCCGCGGGGAATCAAGGTGCCCAATTGCCAAGTCTCGGGCTTGATGCCAGATGAATGTGAGAAAGGATTGTTTTCAAGGTACCCAATTACCCTTTCCGTGCTTAAGGAACTGCCCTTCCGGGTTTGAACCGATAAATATGGGACTATTTTGATATAAAATCTGTATATATATGTATTGAGACTCTTACTTGGGATTCTAACGCTTATTTATTGCCATGTGTCTTATGTTGGATTTGATTTACAAAAGTGCATTGAGCATCATTCTTTTAAAAGGGAAAACAATGGATTTTAGCATGGCATTTGCATTGACATAATCATAATGGCATCAAACATTTCAATACATTGTTAAATGTATTTCTACTGGGCATCTTTGCCCAATCCTATCATAACAAACAAATTTCAAGTCTTGATGATGTGATTCCACTCTACTAGTGATCTTGTGTAGACTTTTGATGGAGCACTGAAGCTTCTTAGATGTTCATGTGCTTACAACTACTGAGGTTACTTGTCTTGGGAAAGAGTTCCACTTATTTGTAATCAAGGCCCTAGCCTTGAAAGATGTAAGCCCTTAGGACATTTTGTTGTATTTCTGTTATTTTTTGAATTACCTTGTATCGTTTATTTAAACATAACTAATGTAATACCAGAATGAAATTTTATGAGAGAAAACCCAACGAGAAAGACGAACGTTATGGTTCATGAGAATGTTGTCTTTATTTTCCTTAATTTCTACTTTATATCAGGAAATTGGACAATAATGAAGGATTGGTAATTATAAAATGGTTTAAAATTATCGGGTGTTACAAGGGACATATGCAAACCAAGTTAAAAAGAAGTCATCCAACTTTACTTTTAGAGCTCTTCATGGATAAACCCATCCTTTGAAAATGTTGTCAACAACACAATATCTAATTTTTACTATATGCCAAAACAAACAACGAGTATAAGTCATGGACAAAGTAAAGAGCAATGAAGGGTTAACAAATTCCTAATAAGAAGGAATTCCAACACAAGAAGTATCCAGCATATTACCTTAGGCACCCTTAAAAAAATAATGCACTTTTGTTGCTCTTCTTTGGAAGCTTTGGGTTCACAATAACCTGTGTTAAAGAATTGATAAACTATACTACAACACCTACAACTAAACATGTACAATTTCGAACGTTAACATGTCAACATACCAGAAGATCAAAAGGACGTCGGTCTTGTGCTTTAGTTTCTTCCTTTGGAGCATAGCTGATATATTCTTTTGTATCTTCCAAAACAATTATCTGTTATTCAAAACTGGCTCTGCATGAAGGCTAGAGACATAATCTTGTAACAAGTGATTTAAGTAAGGACATTCACATTGGAAAAAATAGTACATGTGCAAACTAGCTGGAAAATAGCACTTCTAAATCTAAGATTGTGTTTGGATTTATGGATTTGAAATGAAAGAATTTGACACTACTCATTCCAACAAAAATAGCTTGAATTTAGATTTGTTAGTTTAAAAATAGATTTCAAGATTGGATTTGAGAGCTTCATCTTGAATTTAGTGGTGGTGTGGTGACAGCGGCTGTGGCTAGGGTTGTAGTAATGTGGTGACATTCGTAAAATTTTATTTTTCACCCAAATAATTTTATTTTTTTTGTTGACCATGAAAAGCATTTTCTGTTAGAATTTTGTTTTTCTTACACAAATGGATCGGTGTTCCTAGCTCTACAAGGATCCTAATAAAATACTTGTCTTCTATCTCTAATTTATCTTCTCCTTTAGTTTCTTTTTACCCAAAAAAAACATCCATCCAAGTGGAGCCCAATTCTTTTAACTCCAATATAGCAATGTGGTATTTTCCCATTAAAGCACAAAATGTATACACAGTGAATGCATTGAACAGAGAATTTTGATTGATGAGTAATTTTGTAAATTCAAACAAATCTTTAAGGGGACACCAATCTGAGGAGCAGCAAGACCAACACCAGGCGCTTTCCTCATCACCATCACCATATCATCAATAATCTCCTGGATCTTATCCGATTTCTTCTTGCGAGACTTCTCGGCCCAGTTCGTGATGAACCGGGTCACCAGCTTTCACAATCTCGGGAAGCATCTGCTACTTTTTTCCTCCTAAACCTAGAAACCAACCAGCCTGAGCTGTTAAGGAGAGCTGCGATTTCTTCTTCTTGTTCTTGTTATCAACCCAACATTGAAACGGGTTTAGGAGAATAGAATTTGGGTTTGAATATGGTATTTCGGGGTTGAAAGCGGGTTAGTGGGGTTCTCTGACATTATCACACCACATTTTGCCTCAAGAAATACTATCAACAATCTCAAACGTGTTACTTATATCTTGTCTCTCAAGAATTTAAAAATCCTAAAACAAAAACCAAAAACCCTTAAAGAAATAACCAAAAATATACATTATTGAAGATTTTGATTGGATTCAATGATGGATGCATCTAGCAATACTCATTCGGAAGAATGGAGCAAGGAAAAGGTTAATTTTATTTTTTTTTCCGTTTTGGTTCACTTACTGAGTGGTAAACTGTTTGTATTAGTTCGGTTATCCAGAGTCAAATAATAAATTAATGTTCGAATACTACAACCGAACAAATTGTACATGTTCAGTTTTATAGTGTCGAACTTTCTCCAAATATTCGGTTTTTAAGTAACAAACAAACATTATTCGTTCGATTAAAAACAATCGAACAACTACACTTAGTTCGATTATTTACTGCCATTAAATGAAGTTTTGGTGCTCTCAATAATCATGGATTGTTGCAATGCCCTAACTACACTCCCAGATCCACCCAATTTTTTTCTTATCAACAGTGTGGGTGTCGGATAATGTTGATGTACATGCAAGAAAGCCGAATACCAGGTGTAAGGATAATCAGGATAAATATTGTATTCGGCTTCGTCCTGGACGATCCCGAAGCCAAATAAATTAATCGACCGTAGAACCAGTTGAACAAAAGTCGAACGTGCAATAGATTAAGAGTGGGCCTAACCCTGGGGCCCAAAAGAAAATATAAATAGAGGAACATCAGCCAAAGGAAGGTACGTGAGAACAGACCAAAGAAACTTAAGTTACAAGATAGCTTGAGAGATATACTAACTTGTCCGTCGGAGTGCTAATTCCGGCTCCCCCGACCGGAGGGTTAATTCCCCTTTTTCAAGTGGCAATCAGAGAATCAAGAACATTCATTAGGATACCAGAGTGTTTCCAAACCTACCTCTCCACAATTGGCACCGTCTATGGGAACACTCAAGCGTATTCATGGCGAGCGTCACAGAAGATCCTCCGATAGTCGCTGATGAAACTACACCAAGAGACGACCTCACTCCAAGAAACATGCTGGGACCGGAGAATATACACGCACGACGTGCCTTGAACTTTGATTCAGTAGCTCAGACCTCGCCCTCAACTTTAGTGCAAGAGACAATGTAGACGATTATGGATCAAGCAAAGCAAAATGAACAGCGGCTGGAGAACATGATGGCCGAGAATGAGCACCTATGCCAGGATTTGGCCTTGGAGGTGGCGAAATCCCAACAAACCGCATGCCAAAACCAGGTTCAACCTTTAGGAAAGAAGGATGATCGACGACGTCGACTTCAAAAATGCAATAATGTCAGTGATTCTGACTCGCCATCCCCTGAGCCCAGAAAGAAAGGACGCGTTAATGCATCCAGCTCATCTGAAGGAAGTCCACATGTACGGCATAAACGAGGGAAAGCAATGATTCGGATGAGGAAGATAAACATGACCCTTTCGTTCGACAAATTACAAGGGCTGTGCTACCCAAAAAGTTCAAGACACCGTCGTTCTCCCTCTACGACGGAAAATCAAACCCCACTGATCACATTCATCATTACAAGCAAGCAATAACGCTCCATGCTGATGACGAAGCCCTTATGTGTCGAATTTTTCTAAGCAATCTCGAACCACTGGCCGTGAGGTGGTACTATAAACTGGAGCCGACATCTATTAAGAACTTCCACCAACTCCAAAAGTCATTCAGGGCGAGATTCATCACTAATGAGGTCCAGTCAAAACAAGCCGATTCTCTCTAGGCCATGCAAATTAAACCAGAAGAAACTCTTCACGAATACTCGGCCCGTTATTGGGAGTGCTTTAATCTGGTAGACGATGCTTGCAATGACTCCATGGCCATCATCGCCTTTAAGATGGGATTGCAACCTAATAGCCCCCTCCGCAGTTCATTAACCAATCAGCCCCCCAAAACCATCTGGGCATTAATGAAGAAGGTCGAAGAGTACTACAAAATGGAAGACAATGCTCTGCGGGTCAAAGCCAGATTTAAAGCCGTTGAGACGGCCACGTCAGGAATTGTTCAGCCGATTAGATCCGTGCACCAAAAAGCCCCGAGCTACAAAACCAACCTAAACGGGATAAAAGGCGTGACCTGCGCTAATCAAACGACCAGTGTTCACATCGAGCTAATGAACAATATCAAGTGGATAGCAAGCACACAAGGCGCTCAAGCAAGAAATACACGGAGCTAACAGAGTTAATTAGTAAGATTCTGTCGAAAGTACAACACCTTCCGTTTTTCAAGCGGCCGCCCAAAATAACGGGACCTCCTGATGCGAGAAGACAGGATAAACGATGCGAATATCACAAGGACCATGGTCACGACACCGATAGTTGTTATGCATTGAAAAATCACTTGGAAGAATTGGTGCAAGACGGCCATCTTACACAATACGTCCGAAAGAACAATTCCACAAATGCAGTAGCCCTACGGCTAGAGTTACCTCCTCTGGGTGTAATTCATATGATATACAGCCTGCCGGTGTCATCCGAGGTACATACAATCCAATTACAGTCTAGCCCACATGGCCCAATGACGCCGGTGAAACGACTCCATGACACTAGAAGGATTAGTTTTGATGATAGTGACTTAGTTGGAGTAACCCTCCCCCACACTGATCCCCTCGTCATCGAGCTACGCGTCAATAGATTCACCATTGAGCGTATTCTCATTGACCAAGGCAGCACTTCAGAAATATTGTATTGCAAAACTTTCGTCAAACTTGGCTTTACCAACTCGGACCTGTCTCCGGCGAATTACCCGTTATTCGACTTCAATGCTAACCCGGAATATCCTCTAAGCAAAATCACACTTGTACGGGCCGGCACCAAATCAGTGGACATAGAATTTTTGGTTGTCAAGCTTCCTTCGCCGTATAATCTCATCATGGGCAGAACTTGGTTACATACGATGCAAGCCGTGCCAAGTACCTACCACCAACTACTTCATTTTCCAACTAAATACGATATCGAACAAATTCGTGGCTCTCAGAAATCGGCGCAGGCATGCTATCTTCTAGCTACAAAGCGACCTAGGGTGTCACGACCCGAACCCGCCCCCGTGGGTTAAGGACACGACCGGCCAGTAATCATGAGATTACCTACGGCCTCAAACCAAATCAAACGTATTTTAACAGAGTTAGTAGGGGCCAAACGGAAGCAATTTAAAACTTTTGTCCATAGAGCCTTGCTTACATGGTAGATCAAAACAAACCATACATGTGCACATTAATAACTCACGACAAAATATGTACTACATAATGTTCTGTACATACAGGATCATAATAATCTAAGTCAACCCATCAAAACTATAAACAACAGATGCAAAGTCTTCGCCAACATGACATAATATAAATACATAAACAAAGGGCGAAGACGGGTCTCGTGCGTGAGACACAAGGGCTGACTCTCCTTAGACCTTTGTTGTTCCACGCAAACTTCACTGGGGCTGGGTTTGGACTTCCCTGGGCTCACCTACAAACACATGAATGAGTGTGAGCGATAGCCCAGTGAATAATATCAAATACAGAAGTTATACAAAAGATACGTAGAACAATATGCATCAAACGGCATTAGGCCCAACTCATATTTCTATTTAACATATATACACAATTTAGGTCAAGTGACTGCGATTCCAAACAACTGGCCTTTGGCCCATTCAAACTTTCATTTGTGTCAAAACAACCTTTGGCCCATTCAGACGACAAACTGGCCTTTGGTCCATTCATCCGTTCATGTCAAAACGGCCTCCGGTCCATTCATTCATGTCGAAACGGCTTCTGGCCCATTCATTCTTGTCAAAACGGCCTCCGGCCCATTCTTTCATGTCAAAATGGCCTCTGGACCATTCATTCTTGTCAAAATGGCCTCTGGCCCATTCTTTCATGTCAAAACGGCCTCTGGCCCATTCATTCTTGTCAAAACGGCCTCCGGCCCATTCTTTCATTCATATACAACATTTGTCCATAATTCAAACTGGCAAACTTATAAGGCTTATAAGGAAATAAGCAATTGGACAAATGACAAGTTTCAAATATCGATATTACTCACAGTGATCGGTTGGTTGGTTTGCCCTGGAGCTCGACCCTACACATTCGATGAACACAAAAGGGTCACAAACAATTCGATCCGTTCTAAATTCACATCTTCTTCTTTAGGCTTCATTCTTATCTCTTTAACTCAATTACAATGCTCAATGCATGCCTAAGAGTGCTTACAAGTGAATGAGGATGGAAAACGAAACACAGAACGCATAAACAAAATTTCAGAAAACAGGGCCCCCGCTCGAGCGGACCCAAGAGGCCTGCCAAAGTACTGGCTATGTCAAATTTACGATCGAGCGTGAATTCTGGCGCTCGAGCGGAAGGCCTCTCTACATGGCTCCCCGCTCAAGCGTAAGATTCCCCGCTCGAGCAGACATCCATGTCTGCAAAAATGCAGGGAGCACGAAATTCACGCTCGAGTGGTGGTTTCCCCGCTCGAGCGGACATCAAAATTCTGGAAATTCCAGATCATGTTCTTGAGCTTCAATTTGATGTTCAAAGGTTCCAAATGCATGTTTTTGACTCAAACTTCATATATATGTGTACTAACATGGTACAAACACTAAATTACAACACATTGGGGGCTCAATTTCATAAATTAGTCACATGCATGGCTCAAATTACACCAAACTCATTTCCATCCTAACACATTCATGCCTTCAAAGCTTCTATTCTCATAAATTGTACATGCATGTGATGTATTACTCTCATTCTCAACTTAGATGATATAAATGGTGATCATAACATGAGCTTTAACCAAAACTCTACATTAATCATGTATTTCAAGCTCAAACATGCAAATTTAAAACAATTTCTTACATGCATGCACATATTGGCCCTTAATTCAACAAAACCAATTCAATTACATCATGCTCAATCAAATTCATGTTCTTGACCATTATTCCAATTTGAATTCACAAAATTACAACTTAATATTCATGAATCCACTTACCTAGAGGCTCAATTCTTCACAAATTATGGTCAAATCTTGAATTGGTCTTCAAATTAGCAAGCTTCAAGATCAAACTTACAATCTCCTACTCTCTTTCTCTCTAGCTGGCCTCTTCCACTCTCCTTAGAGTGATTTCAGCCAAAAATGATATAAAAGAGAGGAATAAATTATGCTAGGGCCCTTAAATAAAAGTCCCACTAACCAAAATTATAAATATTAAATAATTGAGCACTAAAGCACCAAATTAATCTGTTTATTTTGATCCGAATCAATTTCCAATTAAATTTCACCGTAGGCTCTAAAAATTATGCTAATCACAATGGTGTAATCAATTTCGAGTTCTGTGGCCGATAAGGCCTTCAATTTAATTTACAAAGAAGATAATCAAACAAATATTCCTACGGTGAACAGATAGAAATTCAAAACCACATATTTATACATAATGGCACACAAAATCATATTAAACACATAATCATACTCATATTAAGGACCAATTAACATCTTACGGAACAAGGATATCACATAGGGAGCTGGAAGTACATTCAATTGAGGTACCGGATAGGGAGAGCCTCGAAGACATTGGGAGGATCCCAAGTGAAAAGGCAACTGAAGCTCCGCATCGGGTCGACATTGACCAAAGTCCTGACAAATTCTTTGTGATCGGCGCTTCCTTGGATAAAGTTGAAAGGCAGGAGTTAGTATCCTTCTTACTCGGCAATATTGATGTATTTGCATGGTCCCCATACGAGATGCCAAGAGTGGATCCATCAATGGCCCAACACCACTTAAACGTTGATCCGAAGTGTAAGCCAATTATTCAGAGAAGTCGGCAGTTGGCTGCAGAACATACTTTGGCCGTTGTTGAAGAAGTAGATCGGTTACTTGACGCCGGGGCAGTTCGCGAAGTAACCTATCCTACATGGTTGCCCAATATTGTGGTTATAAAGAAGAAGAACGGCTCTTGGCGAGTCTGTGTGGATTTCACGGACTTAAACAAAGCTTGTCCCAAGGACTATTTTCCTTTGCCCAGAATAGACCAACTCGTAGACACAATGGCACACCGTCAACGCATGAGCTTCTTGGACGCCTACAGGGGCTATCATCAAATTGCCATGCATCCAGAGGATCAAGAAAAAACCGCATTCCTCACCTCAAGAGGAACCTATTGCTACAAGGTCATGCCTTTTAGGCTGAAGAATGCAGGGGCAACTTATCAAAGACTAGTGACTGCAATGTTCAAGGAACAACTCGGCCGTACTATGGAAGTATACATCGATGACATGGTGGTCAAATCCAAAGAAAAGCGCTCCCCTTTAGCCGATTTGGCAGAGACATTTGGCATCCTTCAAAAGTACAAGATGAAACTGAACGCCTCGAAGTGTGCATTCGGCATCGGATCTGACAAATTCCTTGGCTACATCGTTAACAACCGCGGAATCGAAGCCAATCCGAGGCAAATAACGGCAATTCTAGAGCTTGGCTCCCCTCACTCAGTGAAAGAGGTTCAGAAGCTGATGGGAATGGCCGCCGCACTCAACAGGTTTATTAGTCGTTCCACAGATCACTACCGACAATTCTTCCACACACTTCGGCAAGGCAGAGCGTTTGATTGGACTCCCAAATGCCAGGCCACTTTGGACGGCTTGAAATCCTATCTTCGTTTAGTACCACTCTTAGCAACACTTATGGCAGGCGATCCCCTCATTTTGTATCTGGCGGTATCCGACCGGGTGATCAGTGCCGTATTGTTAAAGGAAGAACTTGGGGAGCAACGACCAGTTTACTATATGAGCAAAGCATTGGCCGACGCCGAAACACGTTACCTTCCAATGGAGAAGCTTATCCTTGCCCTCATCATGGCTACAAGAAAACTGATGCATTACTTTCAGGGGCACACTATTGGGGTACTAACAAATTATCCTCTCTGGTCGGTGCATTGCAACGCGGAAGCATCGAGGCACGTTTCGAAATGGGCCCTGGAACTCGACCAGTATGATATCCAGTTTTTACCAAGAACTTCCATCAAGGGGCAAGTGTTAGTCGACTTTGTAGCTGAATTCACAGGATCCCTTGCTGACTTTAAATCTGATCAATTGCAAACCCAACCCAACTGGAGAATGTATGTTGGTGATGTTTGGCAGATGTATTGCAACGGGTCTTCCAACCAGCGCAGCAGTAGGGCCGGCGCAGTAATCATGACCCCCGAAGGGGTAATAATTAAACAGGCTATCAAACTGGGCTTTGATATATCGAACAATGAAGCCAAATACGAAGCACTGTTAACCGGCCTGCGGAATGCACTTCACCTCAGTGCGCGGCATTTACTTGTTTTCTATGACTCAAAGCTAGTAATCAACCAACTGAAAAGGGAATATGCAGCCAAAAATGACCGCATGGAAGCCTATATGAAAACAGCGAACTTCTTGCTCGCAAAATTTGATCACCACGAGCTGAATCAAATAACCAAGGATCAGAACACACATGCGGACGCCCTGGCTTGCTTAGTCTCTGCCATCAATTCAGAAATTAAGCAGACAATTGAAGTTGGGTTCATCCTTGAGCCGAGCATTGCCTCTTCAGAATCAGTTCAGATCAACGCTATCGAACTAGGTCCAAGTTGGATGGATCCTATCGCCACATTCCTATCTTCAGAACAGCTCCCGATGGATAAGAAAAAAGCACACAAGCTACGAAACAAGGCCCTCTGATACTACTTGGATCCGCAGGGGAAGCTCTAAAAAAAATCTCTCTCAGGGCCGTATTTAGAATGTGTTCACCTCAATAAAGTTGAAGAACTTTTGTCTGAATTACATGAAGGCAGTTGTGGCGCCTATTCGGGCGGACGTTCTTGGGCCCATTGAGTCGTAACGCAGGGTTACTACTGGCCGACCATGCGAACTGATGCCGAGTGTTATGTCAAGAAATGTGAGCAATGCTAGAAGTTTTCCCCATTAACTCATCTGCCTGCAGAGGAATTAAACTCTATCACGAGTCCTTGGCCATTCGCTCAATGAGGGCTTGATATCATTGGACCATTGCCACAGGCCCCAAGCAACAAGCGACTCTTAATTGCTGCGACAAATTATTTCACAAAATGGGTCAAAGCGGAGGCACTAACACATATTCGAGATTTTGACATTAAGCGTTTTGTATGAAAAAACATTATAACGAGATTCAGCATACCTCGAGAACTTATTTCAGACAACGGCATCAGTTTGATTGTGGCGTGTATCGAGAATTGTGCAACACATACGGTATACGGCCCTACTTTTCTTCGTCGGCTTACCTTCAAAGCAATGGTCAAGTAGAGACCACCAACAAGGTTATTTTGGATGGCATCAAGAAAAGGTTGGAGAAAGCTAAAGGCAAATGGGTCAAAAAATTGCCAAGCGTGCTGTGGGCTCATCGTACTACTCCAAGGCAATCCACTGGGGAAACGTCGTTTGTTCTGTGCTTCGGAACCCAGGCAATCATCCCCCTGGAGATCGGCCTTCCAACCTTGAAATCAAAGGTTTTTGACATGGGCCGAAATGACATGATGCTGGCCTTGGACTTGACTCTGATTGAAGAACGCCGAGACGGTGCCCTTACTTCCATGGCACGGTACCAGCAATAGCTCACCAAATCGTATAATCAAGGTGTTCACTTACGTCGTTATACACCAGGAGAATTGGTCCTCAAAAAAGTGGTTCCTGCTAACGGAAAATTGGGTCCTAACTGGGACGACTCCTATCAGATTGACTCAATCACAGGGACAGGGGCATATCGGCTCAAAGACATGGATGGAAGAAGCTTGTCGCGTCCGTGGAATTCCACACACTTGTGCAAATTTTATCATTAACTTGTACGACATGACAACTTGTTTTGATTTTTCACCATGTACATATTTCGATTTTTAATGCAATGTTCTCTTTTGCCCAATGAGTTGTTCATAAAAAAAGCCTCTGAATTTGGAGCGCCCTTTGTGGAAAACACGGTTGGGCCGAATAAGCCTCCGAATTTTGAGCGCCCTTCATGGAAATCACGGTTGGTCATGACAAAAAGCCTCCACATTCGGAGCACCCTTCATGGAAATCACGATTGGCCAAGACCTAAAGCCTCCAAATTCGAAGCACCCTTCGTGGAAATCACAATTGGCCAAGACAAAAAGCCTCCGAATTCAGAGCGCCCTTCGTGGAAATCATGATTGGCCAAGAAAAAAAGCCTCTAAATTCGGATCGCCCTTCATGGAAATCACGGTCAGGCCGAATAAGCCTCTGAATTCGGAGCGCTCTTCATGGAAATCACGGTTAGGCTGAATAAGCCTCCGAATTCGGAGCATCCTTTGTGGAAATCACAATTGGCCAAGACAAAAAGCCACCGAATTCGGAGCGTCCTTTGTGGAAAACACGACTGGGCCGAATAAGTCTCCAAATTCAGAGCGCCCTTCATGGAAAACACGGTTGGCACGGACGAGCATTCGAATTCGGAGCTCCTTTCATGAATATTATGATTGACAAGCGCCAACGCAATTGACATAAAATGGTAGATGATCAGAGCTTAATTTATAAACATTAACTGAAATAACTTACAAACATTTCAAATAATATGTTTCATTAAATTGATCGTGAATACATAATCCGCATCCAATTTGCGTTAAAAAGGTACAATGTGTTCACTTTTATTCGACACCACCTTCGTCGTCACTCTTCTCAGCTTCGAAAGTCACGAAGGAAAAATTGTGACCCTGATATAACGGCGACGCCGAATCAACGCCTACTACCCGAAGAGCCTCCGCGGCCTAGAGAGCCTTGACCCACCCGTGCTTAAATCCACGATTCTCGCATCGACAGACCTCCTCGGCAAGTTTTTTCTTAGTTTTCTCTATCCTAATTTTTCGACCGTCATGGAAGCCTTGTTCATAGGCGCTGGTCTTTGCAGCCTCTATCGCAAACATGCTTGTCATTTCTTGATTGGCAATCACATGACTTATAAGCCGTTAGGTCACCCTTTCCTCCACAATTGGGTTAGCTTGGCCTACCGACAGCGTCTCGACAGTTTTGACTTTTCTTAATTCACTCTCGATTTTCTCCGCGCGAGCTTTTAAGTTTCGAATTCATTCATCTTTCTGCTCTATCTCCCACCGCGAGACACATAGGCACATACTGATTTCATAGGCGGTGTATGGCCCTTTCACCGCTCCATAAACGCCCTTCCGAAACACTTTGAAATCTGGTCGACCGATCATCGACTACTAGACTTCTGGCGGAAAAATCTATTGTGCAAATTCAACTGCCACGTTTGGATCTCGGATAATCGAATCTACCTCCGTCATCGCTTTGTTCCCGATAAAGACTGAAAAACTCAACGGGCGCAGTGGTCCACTGGCCTCACTTCGTGAATGAGGGGGAGTTCCCCCGCTGTCGCTTCTTCCTCCTAGGTGACCTACTTTGACGACGTGGAGGGTGATGCCTCTCACACTCCCCAGACGTCCTACTTCTCATTTGTGAAGGTTCGCCACCTCAATTCATTGCTAAGTCCAGCTCAGCCAGTGTCCTACCTTCCCTTCTGCTATTGAAGAATAGTCTACTTGACGTTCACACTTATCCAACCTCGTTCGATGCACTGGGTTGAGTCGAGTTTGGACACACTAATGGAACCTACGCGCATGAAGCAACCAATCCTTTTATTACTCACGGGTGCACCGCTCCCAAAGTGATCTCTTCAAAGCTCTGGGCCATGAACTGCCGATATTCGGCGGCCACGTTCACTAATCCGCTGGAGCAAGGGTAGATTGATTGCTCTATTCGGCCTAATATCAGTCCTTTGCGCCGAAACGATAGTCTGCCCCAGCCAATTCATGAACTACCTTTATTCGGCCTAATATCAGTAATGTGTGCCGAAACGATAGTCGGCCACAGCCAATTCATGAATTGTAGATATTCTGCGGCCATGTTCACTAATCCGCTGGGGCAACGACAGATTGATTGATATATTCGGCCTAATATCAGTCCTTTGTGCTGAAAAGGTAGGCTGCCCCAGCCAGTTCATGAACGACCACGTTCACTAATCCGCTAGGGCAAGGGCAGATTGATTGATATATTCAACCTAATATCAGTAATTTGTGCCGAAACGATAGTCTGCCCTAGCCAATTCATGAACTACCGATATTTGGCGGCTACGTTCACTAATCCGCTGGGGCAAACGCAGATTGATTGATATATTCGACCTAATATCAGTCCTTTGTGCCGAAAAGATAGGTTGCCCCAACCAATACATGAACAACCACGTTCACTAATCCGCTAGGGCAAGGGTAAATTGATTGATATATTCAGCCTAATATCATTAATTTGTGTCGAAATGATAGTCTGCCCCAGCCAATTCATGAACTGCCGATATTCGGCGGCCACGTTCACTAATCCGCTGGGGCAAGGGCAGATTGATTGATTTATTCGGCCTAACCTCAGTCCTTTAATTAACTAATTTGGCCTACTTGTAAAACCACGCAGTCAATTGCCCGCCGATTTATCTTATTAAGTTATTTCAACAATCCCATTCTATGATTACACATGCAACAAACAGAAAAACAAAGTAAATTTTCATTAATAAATTGAGTACTGATGTAGTCATTTTACACATGAAAATTACCTTACATTTAACTTTTAACCGAAGTAAATAAACAAAAATCTACAAACTATACACGAAAGATTCTTAACAAAAATCAAGTTATCACCCTAATCAATCTTCAGAGTCAGACTCGAGCGGCTCAACGTCCACCTGCTCGTATGGAATCAGCTAGGCCAATGTCATATTAGTAGCAGTTAGGGCTTTGAGCCAGCCGTGTTTGAAGCCCCGATTCTCGAACTTGGGCACTTCTTCCGCGTAGTCCTCCAAGGCAGCATCCTTCCCAGCTTGGAACCCTTTGGAAATCTCGGAGTTGGCTACTTCCTTCACCTTCTTCGACTCTTCCAAATCGACTTCCAGTTTGGCAATCACCTCCTGGGCTAATTTGAGCGCTTCTTCGCTTGTATTTGCCTTCTCTTCGGCGTCTAACCTGAGCTGGTCAGAACTTTTCACCTTTGTTGACTCGGCGTCGGCCCTTGCACTTTCCTCCGCCACTTTCGTAGCCTCGTACTCGGCTCTTTGAGAGGCCTCCGCAGCCATTCTTTTCTCACTTTCAACTTCGGCTTTCAGAAAGCCAATCTGTTCAATAGCATCGTGTTGACGTCGGCCGATCTCAACTATTCTTCCCGCCGTCTGCAAAACAAGGAATTAGAATAAAAATAAAGATATAGGAGAAAAAATGGAAAATAAGGATCAAGTCATGTACCAATATGGCCGACTGAGCAGCTAATGCTATTGCCAGCAAATCTTGCTCAGCTCGAAAAGTCGCCCTGTCAGCCGGCAGGGAAATTGAGGAAGCCATGCTCAATGCCACAGCCGAATCTTTCAGAGCCGACGCATCAGAGGAAATCGACATGTTTTTTATCCTTGGTTGAACAACAAATGGCACAACCGAGTCTGACTCCTCTATGCACGGCCGTTTATCGGTAGGGCTTTCCTCAGGGCCGAATTCACTCTCAGCGGGACGATTCTCCCCTCTCTGGTCGGGCTCCTGACTCAACCGTTCGACTATTTACTCCGTCTCGGCCATCTCAATTGGAGCCGTTTCTTCCACGATAACAGGCGGAGAAGACTCAGTCACGGCAACAGGTTCAGAACGGACGGTCTCGGCCTTCCTCCGGGTGGCCATTTGTTCGGTGTTTTTCCTCATTGCCAGATGTGTAAGCAATTCCCCAGCCATGTTCTCAGGACACGAGCCGGGAAGATCCCCTAAGTCAATAAAAATGTCTTCAAAAGATACGTCCCCTCGACCTGAAGTGGATGGAGGGTTGGATGAATTAAGGTCGACTTCTTCAGAAGCCAAGTTTAGAGCCTCGTCAACGTCTTCGGCTTCCAAAATGGACTGACTTGGCTGCTCGGCGACTTTCTTGGCTATTGGTTCTTCGGCCTGCTCCGAATCAGAAGCTTCCAAACCAATCTGCCTGAGGCTTTTGAAGCGAGGGAAGATAACGGCCATGAGCTGCTGTTCGCCCCGTGGAATCGAAATGTTGTCCGCGGCCGAAAATGTTGCGTAAGTTGACTCATACCTCAGAAGTATATGGGCTGCCCTCCCTTGCTTCTGGAGGCTTGGACAGCCAAAGAACTGGAGTGCGGTTTTGATTTCCGCAAGCACAGCGTCGTCGGCCGAAACCAAAACTTTCTTCAAATTGTTGCTTGCACAAATAAAGCGATAAGTACATGGACAGAAAGTCGAGTAAATATAAAGTAGATAAACGTAAGGAACTATACGGCCACCTGGTTCGCCTTTCCATCTAGGTACAAGATTTAGGCGATCTGCGCCTTCGTCGAATTCTCAGTTACCTCGTACAACGACCATGGCATCATCAACTCACTTGCCAGAGCTAGCAAGCATAGTCACCAAGTGATGGTCAGTGTCCTTGGCCCTGAGAAAATAGTGCCCCTGCCGCCCAGAAGATTTGGCCAAGGCATAACAATACTGAATAGCAGGTATGCCAAGATTGATCCTAAGGCATCGGTTCAACTCTATAATCCCCATTACAATTTGAAAAAAATTTACATTAGGTTGAGAAAGGATTAGACCCCAATGGCGAAGGACGGCCCTAAGAAATGAGTGAAGGGGGAAACGGACTCCGCCCTCAGCAATTGATAAGAGAGGAAAGATGATTGTACTTTCATCAGTCCTCTCCATATTAATGATGCTGTTTGCCACGAGTGACAGATGGACATCGTCGGGGATGGAAAAATGGCGTCGAAAACCAAAAATTCAATCCGCAAAAAGGAGGTCTTTCAAATGTTTTGCCATCCTAGCCAGTCTAAGAAGTATGCTGAGCTTGAGACAAACAAGGAAATGGGATTCAAAATGAAGGAGAAGAGAACTTACAAGAAGCAAAGGAGTCAATGAGAGACGAAAGGAAGTTGCAGAGGTCGCGAAATGAAGGAGGTATATTGAAAAGCAGACCAGAAGCTTTGAGTATTCAAAAAACATACATTCGAAGGGACAACATAGTTTCAAATCGCATTAAATGAAGGAACCATACGAAAGGGTGGGAAGACGTAATGATGCCTAAAAAGCGTGTGTTCTGACATAACGTTGGAATGAGGCTAACCGTCGTTTTTTCTTTGACTTTTCAAGTTCAAAAACACACACGCCGTTCGAAACCAAACATGCCATCTAACTGGTGTTAATAGGATGTTTGGGGGGCAATTGTGGGCGCCGGATAATGTTGATGTACATGCAAGAAAGCCGAATAACAGGTCTGAGGATAATCAGGATAAATATTGTATTCGGCTCTGTCCTGGACGATCCCGAAGCCGAATAAATTAATCGACCATAGAACCAGTTAAACAAAAGCCGAACGTACAATAGATTAAGAGTGGGCCCGACCCTGGGGCCCAAAAGAAAATATAAATAGAGAACATCAGCCAAAGGAAGGTACATGAGAACAGACCTAAGAAACTTAAGTTATAAGATAGCTTGAGAGATATTCTAACTTGTCCATCGTAGTGCTAATTCCGGCTCCCCTGACCGAAGTGTTAATTTCCCTTTTTCAGGTGGCAATCAGAGGATCAAGAACGATCATCAGGATACCAGAGTGTTTCCAAACCTACCTCCCCACAAACAGTACAATCTAAACTCCTTGTTAGAAAATTCGCTTCCCATGATCTCCCAGGCCACCGATGCTGATCATTAGGCTTCGAATTCTCCATCTGATTCCTTACTAATGTCACTTTCCTCCTCTCCGTCTGATTCCTCACCGAAGTGAGGGTAAAGATGGAAGATTCTGGGTAGATTATGGGTGTGGTGTGTATTGAGCAAAATATTTATTTATCAAAATAATTATAGATGTGCCTTAAGTAATGGTTTGCCTTGAGACAAAATGTGGTGTGCCTTGAGTAATGGTTCTCTCTACTCTCTTTCTCTATCCTGATAAAATTGGGTAAATTACTCTTTGCCCCATTTTTTAATTGGGAAGTTTTGGGATGTGTTTTCCTGCGTAAAGTGTAAGTCATATGTATTTGTATAAGTTTTTATAAATATATAAAAGTTATTTTATAAAATTATATAAATTCTTATAAATATTTATAAGTAATTTTTTAAATTTTTATAAATTAACTTATATATTTTGTAAAAATTTATGCAATTTTATGAATTAATATATATATATATATATATATATTTGTGAGAACTTACATAAATATATATAATACACATTTACACACTTAAAGATTGCCTTTTTTTATTTTGATGCTTAATTTTTTTTTTTGGGAGGGGGGTCCTCCTTCGTGTTTCAAATCTTTCTCTGTTACTCTTAAAATTAACTTTGGTATAAAATTAGATAAAAAATATATTATCATTTTAGAATTTGAGTTTGCATATTATATATAATTTAATATTTTTACATCAAGTTATTGTCAATATGTATTTTCTATCTAATTTTAAACATAAATTAATTTTTAAAATATTGAAAAAAATTAAAATATAAAAAGCGAAGAACCAAAGTGAGAAAATCATCAAACATAAAACTGCAAAATTTTGTTTACCCAAAAAAGATGAAAGCTATGGACTTGAAAGCAATGTTTGAAGAACTGAGCCGGATCAACCGGTTCAACCAGTAGAACTGAACCTAGTTCCAGTCCGGATGATCCACATAAATCGGCCTAGGCCAAAAACCGGCCTAGTTTGCAAGAATCGAAAAAATCGATAGTTCAGCCGATAAAACCAGCAAACCAGTCCCAGCTTTTGGCCGACAAAATGGTTTTTTTTTTTTTTTTGGTTCTTTTATTTCTTTCTTATATATATATATATATATATATATATATATATGTATCAAAATTTTGACTAAAACTTTTATTTGAAGAGTCTCCTCTCATGAGGAGGAGTCTCATTGAAAGCTCAAATAAATTATGAAAGTCTATTCCTATTTATAGAAAAAGATTGTTCAAAGAGAACCTAAAAATTTGATGTGAGATTCAACTAAATTGGTTGAATCATATTTGATTGGAGGGAGAGTTGAAAATTTCATTTCCCTCCAAAATTAAATCTAACATTCAATCAATTTGTGTAGAGGAAACGTTAAAAAATTTTAATTTCTTTAAAACTATATTGACTTTTTTTTTATCAATAATGATTTTATTAAATATTATTAGTAAATACTATGCAACATTTTTTTTATTTTATTTCAATAGTTATATATATTTTTATTTATTTATAATTTTTAATTATATTTTTTAATTATAAATATTAATTATGATGCCATGGTTCAACTGCTTCGACTTGACATTTGAACCAGTGACCCGTCCATCCAGTCCTTTTTCCAACTCACTCACCGGTCTGGTTTTCAAAACATTGCTTGAAAGGGCCAGGGTTTGGCTTGGGCTTGAGGCTGCAAACCCACAACCCATGCTTGGGTTTGGTCTTGGGCTGGGCCTGCGTCTTTTGTTTGAAATGATTTGCAAACCTCTACGAGTCAATCAAGTTTAGTTGGCTCTAGAATTTTCTCTCGAGTACAGGAGTTTAGTAGCCAAACGTTTACTTTTGGCGACTAAAACATTAGTCACCAAAAATATAACATTTGCCGACTAACCAAAGTTTAGTAGCCAAATGTTCACTTTTGGCGACCAAAAATAATTTAGTCGCCAATACTATTGCCGACAGGGTATAAATGACAACCTTGGCGACAAAAAAATTTAGTCACTAATGCGTTTTGGCAACCAAAAATGGAGCTTTTGGCGACCAATATTTTAGTCGCCAAAAGTGATATTTCTTGTAGTGCTCCTTTCCCTTCTCAGAATTTCTTTTTTTTTTTATTTCATCAATAATTCGTTAGTCATTTACATAAAAATAATAATATTTTTATCTATTTTCAACTAAAATGTGTATTTATTTCAGTGTATCATTTGTATTAATTTTAGTCACTTTAATTATACTAAAAGAAAAGTCAGTATAATTATATAAAAAATGTAGAGTTGACTTCTTCTTTTTTATAAATTTAAGAGAGGTGAGTGTAATTTACTCTTTACTTTTGTATATTAAAGATTGTAATTTGGGCAGAAAGGAGTGTTGTATATGACAAAATTGAAACTCTTAAATCTTTTAATGGAATGCAAAGATTCTGACCAATTAATCTAGCTTTACTTGATCTACAAGTATGATTTTACATGAGCCTAGTTAGCATTTTAAACTAGTTAACCTATTTTAAGTTTGAGCTGAAGCTTTAGTCTCCATTTAATCATATTTAGTAATTCATAAAAGTATCTTTGAACTTTTTTTAAAAAAAAAATTTGGAGGATTTATTTTGGTCTTTAAGCTCATTCCTTAGGTAAGTGAGGCACTCACCAAAAACTCTAATTTTTTGAAGTCCTTAAAATTTTATTTTCTTTAATATTTGTTAAAAGGTTATGTTGGAGAAAAAAAATATATTTAAAGGCCCTCCAAATTTAAAAACCTTATCTAAATGCTCAACAAAAATAACAATGTTCAATGATCCACAAATAAAAAATAAATAAAAAAAATATAAAAAATTATTCATCTAAACGTCCAACAAAATAGAAACACTAATGTATTCATGGTTTGAGTTGCAATAATGCTGTGAGCATAATTTGAATACAAAATGCCCACAAAAAATGTATTACATAAGTGAAATTCATCTTGGATGCGATATGTGCTATATTTAAAATAAATTTTAGTCATTTAATGTATTTTTTGTGCACATTCTATGCTTTAATTTTGCATACTGCTCTTTGAGTGGGTTGAGGGTTGGCATAGCAGCCCTGCTGTGAGGGGTTGTAGAGGTATTTACTAAGTATATTTTGATAATCTGAATTGTTTATATTGTAAGGTTTGTCGTGTATATCATCCATATAAAAAATCAAATTAATCGGATATCTGTAACCCTATGATTTAGTCCTAATTATCTTTTAAAAAATTATTAAAATCATGGTAATCGTTTATTTTTTGAAAAGCAAATGTGCTATTATTGTAAAGCTACAAATGTCCAAATTACTTGATTTTTTGTGTGAATGATCTACTCGACGAACCTTATAATATAAACAGTTCGAATTATCGAAAAAAACTCGGAACATGCTTTTAATGAGCCTCACAAGTTTCTATTATGCCTTATGACACAGCAGAACCCCAATTCCTCTTTGAGTTGGGGCAAGACTGCGTGGTCTTGGGTAAAGCCTAGCATGCTAATAATGATGTAACTTTTTGTAATTTTAATTTTAAATTAAAATATTTAATATTTTTATTTATAATTTTAAAAAGTATGATTTATATTCATAAGGGATAAAAACGGATTTTTTATGTGTTGGTTGTCAGTTAGTTAACACACAACCCTCCTCCTAAACAATCTCAACGGATAAATTTAAGATGCGATACAGTTATAGTAAATGAAAATACTAGGAAAAAGGGTAAACTTAGATTGACGTGGGATGGTATATTAAATAGAAATATGAACTTCTTTAATTTAACTAACAAAATAACCCTTTATAAAGTTGAACAGAGAATAATGATTTATATAATCGATCTAATTTAATAGAACTTAGGACTTAATCTGGTCGGTTGGTCAGTAATTTTAAAAAAATATTATAATCACATCATTTGAGATGATTTTGTATTTGATTTTTTTTTTTTTTCACTAGATTTTTTTTGCAATAGTCAAATATAAAGAACTCAATCATGCCTTGAAATAGAAACTTCGAACACATCATTAAAGATATATGACTGTCATCTAATAAATTGCAACTCCAATAGTTTAGCTAACCCATGTGGTATGGGTATAGGGTGACAACTAGTCAACTCATCTCATCTCATCCACTGTTATAAATAGGGATAGCTAGCATGTGCATGGAACGTGCCTAACAAGCTTCACTCTCAAGCTTATCTTAACGAAAGACAATGTTACAGGCAAGTTAGTTAAAAGTTTATTTTTTAATTTTTTTTTTTAAAAATATATTAAAAAAATGATATAACTTGAAATAACTAACTTTAAACTTTTAGCTATATCTTATTGAAAAGCGTAATATATGGTATAAGTGGCTATGTAATGGGATTTTAGTTTTCTTATATTGTTATCTATTAGTATATCATTTGATATAGGTGAATATATCATCGTATCATTGATATTAATACATATTTTGATATCATTATTTGAAATTATGATCTCACATAATATACATGTGATGCGTGTTCAGGAAAAAAAATAATAATAAAAAAAATAGATGTAATTACCATCATCTTAAAAAAAAGAAATTTAAATATAGGTGGGGGAGAAAAAATTGAAAAAATCAAAGTTTGAAATAAAAGACTTTAGATGGTTTATATAGGAAGTTCCCCAGAATATTACATGACTAGTGTATGCTTGTGCCTAAAGACACAGTATAATTAATAATGAGATTAAAATATAATTGAGTATAAAATTATTAAGTTAAAATGTAACTTATTAAATTTGTTGCTAAAAATTGGACGTGAAAATATAAATACAGGTCCAATTAGTTATCCAGAAATAAAAATATGTTATCTTTGTCACTAAGGTGAGCTTTTTCAATCTTTAAACAAATCACACTATCTCCATTATCTCTCTTTTATCTCATTGTGAAAAGATTATCTTTTAATAGTAAAACTAAACTTCTTTTTTCTTTTCTTTTTTCTGTTAACATAACCCAATTTAAAGCCAATTTAAATTTTGAATTCAAATTTGTTTACCAAAGAAAAAAATATTTTCCAAAAAAAATCTTCCAATTGTACTTTGATCTCATTATTTTCAATTTTTCTATTTATTTAAATTTTGAATTCAACTTTGTAAACTAAAAAAAAAAATTCCACAAACATTTTTTAAAACATGACTATAATCAAACTCAGCAGCACCAGCCAGCAAAAAAAAGAAGAAGAAGAAGAAGAAAAAGAAGTAGGGAAGAGGGATTTGGAGGGAAAAGGCATGTGAAATTGGTCCCTTTTTTATTTTGATTTTTTGCATTTCCTATACTAACTACAAAAACTCATAAATCTAGGTCATGCTCTTCACTCTTAAGAGCATAAAACACATGAACTCATAAATCTAGGCATGCCCAGGTTATAGAAAAAAAGTAAAATAAAAATAATGTTTGGTTTCTCACTCCTCTTCCTTTCTCTCTCTACCTCTCTCTCCCAACCCCTCAAATTCCAAACCATTCTCCTATAATTTCTTCAGAAATCACAGTCTCACTCATAGACAACGACCCAAGATTCAAAAACTCTCAATGTCGATCAAAATCTGAAATCACCCTCTCCGTACAGTTACACCACCCTCACTGACAACAACCCTCTCCGAAACCACCCTCATTGCCACGCTAATGCCTCTTCTACACCACCTCCAATGCAACGCAATAGAGCCAAAACCTTATCCGCTGCTATCTACGGCAACACTACCATCGACCGCGACTTCAGCAGGTATCCTACGACGACGGTTTGTTTGGATCCAGTGCTCCGTGTGCCGAAAATATTACACTCAGACCGACCCAATCTTCAATCTGACCAACCCAATCTTCAATCTGACCAAATTGACTCACTAAGCTGCAACAACCGGCAAATGTGTCTCTATCAAGTATTGTACAACGACGATTTGTTCACAGTAGGCAATTTCTCAACCGAAATGTTGACGTTTCAAAAGACTATAGTCCCCAACATTGCTCTCAAATGCGGTGACGAAAACGAAAGCTTATACGTTGACACCGCTGGATTGTTGGGTTTGGGCTAGGGGAAGTGAGACTAAAAGACAAAATAGAGATTGTTTAGTAAGGCTGAAAATTGGGAAGTGAGGCTGAGAGCCTTAAGAGAGATAGGAGAGTTTAAAGAGAGTGTAAAGTTTTATGTTAGATATGAAGATGCTGGGGTGCATAAAGCACAGCAGCAACTGGTGCACATTGTACGGTATCATTTTGTTTCTTTGTTTTGTTTTGTTTTTTCTTTTTGGCTCATTGTTGTTGAATGGATTGACTTTTAAAAATATTCCTTGTGGCAAAATGTTTCGTTAATTTTCTTATTGGTTTCATTTATTTAAAGAAAAAACCTTTGACCAAAATATTACTGATTTGCTTATTGGTTATTCAAAAATATTATGCTTACTACACATCTCTGAGTATTTGTTCAAAATCAAATAATGTCAGAAAATTTTAAATTTTTAATACATATTTAAATATATATATATATATATAAATTATATTAAAAATATAAACATGTATATAAATATATAAAAGTGTGTAAGAATATGTAAAATGTGTTTTAAAATTTTAATTTTTGAACATTATTTAATTTTTAACTAACCTAATTTTTTTTAAATACAACAAATAAGAAAATCAATAATAATTTGGTTAAAGTTTTTTGGGGAAATTATAATATAAAAATAAAAAAATAAAAAACTCCTAGGATTTGACCCTTATAACAAAATAAGACCTTAGATTTTAATTTTGTCAATTTAAACCCAAATATTTTGATTTGTTTTCAATCTAAATTGTTTATCTATTTATATTAAGTAAAACTAACAAAAAAAAATAGTATTTTAGCCATTAAACTCAATAAAAAAATAATATTTTAAACATTTTATATATACCTATATTAAGTTTACTGGCTAGAATACACTTTTTATGTCGGTTTTATTTAATAAAAATAAACAAATAATTTAGATTAAAAAAATAAGGTATTAAATTAAAAAAATTAAAACCACAAAATTTATTTATTACCATGGTCAAACTCTATGATTTTTTTATTTTATTTTATTTTTTTGTGAATTGTCCAAGGTTTTTTTTTTTTTTTAAACCACAGTCAAACTTTGTCCCAAGAGATATTTTTAAAAGTCCAATATCATTTTATAAACACAAAAAAACAAAAATAAAAAACAAAACAAAATAAAAAAAATAAAATTAAAAAACAAACCAAAGACTTGTTCCCGAATAAAACAATTGCATTGGAGAAAGTAGTGCACCACACTTGAAATTTAGAAAAAGACTGAAAAAAAAGAGAGAGGATGGGTGGGTGGATAGATGAAAAGACTTTAAAAAAAAAAAGAGAGAGAGAGATATATTTTGGGGGGAAAAGCAAATTAAAGAAATCATCTTGACCCTTAAATTGTTAGATGAAATAATTTGAATCGTTGATTCAAAATGTATCTCTAACACATTTTGAGACATTTTCCAAAAAACCATCCTATCATATTATATAGATTTATTTATAAAATGTTCTCAAAAAATTCAATTCTCCATAATAGTGTATTTTATACCAATTTTACTATTTTCATTTACTACAAACAATAATTTCATAAATAATTTTAATTTTTTGAATCATATTTTATTATTGTAAAAATTATGAATATTATATTAAACAAAATCATAAGCAACAATTGGATCAAAACAGCTATAGCATAAAATTCATCATTTTTTTAGTTTCAAACTATAATTTTTAATTTTTTTTTATTTGGTAAATATCCAAAACGGCTAAATTTTTTTAAAATTACATCAATAGCTAGAACTATAGAAAATAATTCCATGGTGAATTCATAATACGTGATGGTTTTGTTTATAAAAAATTATTTAATTTCAATAATTAAAATAATTTTTCGTAATTAATTTTTTTAATGAATTGTTTGGTTCATATTTTAATTGAAATAAAATATACTATTATGAAGAATTATATTTTTTCTATAAGAAATAAAATTTAGTTGTCCAAGTAAACTTGAAATACACTAAAATATAACTTATTGGTAGTTTTTCAAAAAAAATAATAAAATATAAATAAATAAAATTCAATGAATTCCAATTTTGAGTTTTGACTACTCTCCCAAGAGGTGCTCAATTAATAAAAAAAAATAATAGACCAGGGAATCAAATGCTATCCAACGCCTCGATTCCGTCGAGAATTACAATCAAATGCTTGCCAGAGGAACATGGACTTCTCTATAAACTTTTGTATTACTGTTTCGTTATTTTTGTGTTTTGTTAAATTGTTGGATTTGGTATGTGTTTGTTTTGATCAGTCCCTATTGGGCATTCAAGATTTATGAATAAGCAAGCATGTAAAAAAATGAAGTGAAAAAAAAAAAAGTCCATTTCGTATGTTTCGAATCAAGCATATACATGTTGTTGTTCCTTTGTGTTGGATTCTTTTTGCTAATATGAAATATTAAAATAAAGGAAAATGTTATGCATTTTAAATTTTTTATCAAATAAATGACTAAATGTCTGTCATAAATGTGAACTTCATGTCCATGTGAGATATTTGATCATTAATTTAGTAAAAATTTTAGTATCTCTAACATTATTCTAAAATAAATATTTAATTGAAGTAGTTATTTTCCACCTGGGAGCTGTTTGGTTGATGCATTGGATTAGTGGATGCATGATGGGCTTTGGGAATGCCAACTGTTGCTGCAAATAATGTAATGCTATGTATTAGCATAGCTTTAATTAAAAGCGTATTTACTCTATATTTTTTCAACTATCTTATTTTATGTATAAATATGGATGTATGGGTTGAGTTGAGACTAACAGAGGGGGTGCTCTCCACTGAGGGAAGGAAGGAGTCTCCGATGTGTGGTGAGATAGTCTGAGCTACACTAAAATATTTACAGCAACCCACTCTATTGACATTGACATTAGAGACATTAGATCAAGTGATAGTCCTTTCTCTTTTATCGACTTTACTCAACTATCAGTGTTTGATTTTTTTTTATTATACAGTCTATTATAAGTTATGAAAGAGATTTTATGTTAGACTTTAAATCCAATTTCATCCCTACACTTGATCAAGCTGATAAGAAAGTTTTACATTCTTGTATCCAATACTATATTTTATATGTAAAGGAAGATTGACATTAAATCCAGTGATAACCCTTTCTCTTTTAACAGCTTTACTCAACTATCAGTGTTCAACATTTTTTTAATTATATAGTCTACCATGAGCTATGAAAAAGATTTTATTTTAAACTTAAAAGACCGATTCCATCCCTATACTTGATCAAGTTTATAAAAAAATCTTACATTCTGGCATCCAATATTTTATAAGGGAGTACACCAATCCTATTCAAGTCACTGTCTTTCTTTTCTCTACTCAACTATCAATGTTTAATATTTTTTTTTTTAAGTGTAACCAACTTATAGGTCGAAGGGTTGATATTTTTTTGGGTGTAACCAACTTATAAGTTGCTCCCTTCAAGACTTAAACTACAAAGCCGCACTCATTTGATCCCAAACTTACATTAATGCATCCGATCTCATACTCAATGCAAGTGCACCTCATTCCATACTCCCATACTTACATATATGCATCCAATCTCATACTCAACGTAAGTGCATCTAATTCTGTACTCGATGTAGTAATTGACTTTGATACCACATAATAATACACTCCATGAGCAAAACTCATCCTTAGTAACTAAGAGACTTATAACAAAGTCCAGATCCTAGGCCGTCCATTCTTGTGGCCCTTCCTGCGACGCTCGCCAAAACGATGTCATTTTGATTAGTTTTTTTTTTTTTTTTTTTCAAAATCTGAGTTTTTCCACTTTTTTTCACTTTCATCTCTTTCTCTATCATCTGTGTTTAGCCCTAACAGAAGAGAAGAGAGACACGAGACAGAGAGAGAGAGAGAGGCGGAGAGGTGAACTCGACAGAGGAACACGACGGAGAGACAAACGAACTGAGAGAGATGGCGGAGGGACGCAACAGTGAAGGACAAAGGATGGCGAAGGGACACAGCAGCGAACAACAGAGGATGGTGGGTGATGCTAAGTCTGGAGGCGACGCGAAGGCGGCAAGGCGAGATTATTGCGGCAATGATGAGGTCCATTTCATCATCATTGTCATTTGTTACTGTTATATATATATATATATGATTCTCAGGGTAGATTTGTTGTTGATTTTTGAAATGGGTTTGATGATAAATGGAAGAAAATATATACGAAATGGTTTCGATTTTATGTTAGATTTGTTGTTGTTTTGTATATATATATATATATATATGATTATTGGGTTAGATTTGTTGATGATAATCTTATTTATTGTTTGATTTCTTGCCATGCTTTGATTCTTGGTTTTTAGATTTGTTTGATAATAAACTAATTTATGTTAAATGGGTTTGTGTTGATGATAATTTTGTATATATATATATATATATATTGATCAACAAAGAAAAAGGAACTTTATTGATAAACACATAGATAGAATTACAAACATAAATAGAATTACAAACATAAAGAAGAAGGGGAAGAGAAGTGCAATGAGCATCATAGCAAAATAGAACAATAGGTTGGCACTAATAAAATCACCCAATCATATTCTAGCACACCGCTCGGAGTTGGTGGGTAACCAACCACAAACTGCAAACCAAAACCCAAACACAACCAATAGAACTAGAGACAACTCAAAACCAACAAATACAAAACAAAAGCAACAGCAACACAAGCAGGAACATTCAGCAGCAACAAAAGAAGAAAGAACAAGGCAGCAACTACATCAGCAGTAATCTCCACTGGTTCACTGCCCTCAAAGCCCATACCAGCACTAAAAAGCCTCCCAGAAGCTCTTTTGAATCTTATAAGCAACTTCTCACCTTAGCCCAGAATCAACCATAGTCAACCATAGCAACAGCCCTGTTCACACACAAAACAGAACACAACCAGGGGAAAATAATCCCATAATGCTATTAGCAGCAGTCCCTAACAACCCCAAGAATTTCATAATCAAACAACAACCCCAAGCAGCCCAGACTCAACCACAATAACTAAAAACACCAGAGTATATACTCTTTTTCACCTTTCTGACCTGGGTAGACAAATTTAGCAGACACCAAAACAGCAGCCTTAGGCTTTTTGTTATTAGATTCCTTCTCAGGCTTCACATTTGTTTCCGGCCCTAAGTTGACTAGCTCTTGGCTGCATTGATTTTTCTATTGCCTTTAAATTTGCCACTGATGAACCCATATCAGTTACAAGAAAATTTATCAACCCTTCTTCATCTGGATCACTCCCTTTAATATTAGGAAGCCAGGACAACCACATAATTCTTTAGTAGCAGCAAAAATAGAAGGCCAAGACAATAGCATAACAGCAGTAAATACACCAGTAGGCCAAGACAACAACAAACACCCCCCACTAATCTTCCTCAAGGTTCACCCTGAGAACCACCTCCCAAGTAAAATCTAATTTGACCCAGATTGGAAATAAAATCTGAAGAGAGAGAGAGAATTTTCATAATTCCATTTCACAACACAATTGGTTACAAGATATTGCTATATATATACATGAATAACAGATCTTTATCTGTTTGTAACTAACTAACAGTTTATAACAAACTAACAGTTATTAGCTCAAGAATCTAACTAACAGAACTGGTGCTATTACATGCCCATGAGTCAGTTGGTTTAACAGCACATGACTGAGGCTGCACCTGCACCTGAGGCTGCACTGGCACTTATACATTATCAGCCCTCCGCAAGCTATTGGGGCAAGGAAGAACCAAGAGCTTGTCTTTGAGATAGTGAAAACGAGAAGCTGAGAGAGGCTTTGTAAACACATCTGCAATTTGATCAGCAAAAGGCACATATCGAAGATCAAGCTGTTTAGCCACCACATTTTCACGCACAAAATGACAATCGATTTCTATGTGCTTGGAGTGAGAATGGAAGACAGGGTTAGAAGCAAGGGCCATAGCAGAGAGGTTGTCACACCACAAAATGGTAACTGAAAGAGCAGGAAGACACATATCCTGTAACAGCTGCTGCAACCAAGTGAGCTCAGCAGCAGCATGAGCTAAGGACCGGTATTCAGCCTCAGTTGAGGACCTGGAAACAGTGGCCTGTTTCTTGGCAAACCAGGAGATTAAATTGGGACCAAGATAAACACAGTACCCAAAAGTGGATCTCTTATCCACAGAATCACCGGCCCAATTTGAATCAGAAAAAGCATGAAGGAAAAAAGGACCAAATAAAAAATGCAAGCCATGAGAAAGAGTGACTTTGACATGTCGAAGCAATCGTTTGACATCCTGAAAATGAGCATTAGTAGGAGAGTGCATATGTCGACATGCCATATTAACAGCTAAAACCAAATCGGGACGAGTAATAGTAAGGCATTGGAGACCACCTATAATGGTTCTGTAGAAAGAAGGTTCAGAGAAAGGAAGGGAATCTATAGGTAAAGTAGAAGGTTTGACAGCCAATGGGGTAGAACAGGGTTTACAGTCACTGAGACCAGCTCTAAGTAACAAATCAGCAGCATACTTTTCTTGAGACAAAAAATAGCCACTAGCTTGAGCATGAATAGAAATGCCTAAGAAATAAGACACAGAGCCAAGATCTTTCATAGAGAAAGAATGATGCATTTGAGTAAGCAGATGAGTAATAAGAGTAGGATCACTGCCAGTCACTAAAATATCATCAACATATACCAAAAGAATAGTAAGGCTGGTAGGAGTTTTCTTGACAAATAGAGATGGATCAAAATGGCAAGTATGAAAACCTTGAGCAACCAAGAAAGAGGAGAAAGTGGAGTACCAAGCGTGAGGAGCTTGTTTAAGGCCATAGAGAGCCTTTTTGAGCTTACACACTTGAGTAGAATTCTGAATAAAACCAGGAGGCTGCACCATATAAACCTCCTCTTCTAAGGTGCCATGAAGGAATGCATTTGATATGTCCAATTGCTTGATAAGCCAATCAAAATGAAGAGCCAAACACAAAAGAATACGAATAGTAGGTTGTTTGGCTACAGGACTGAATGTTTCATGAAAATCAACCCCTTCTTGTTGCAAATATCCTTTGGCAACCAATCTCGCTTTATACCGAGCAATAGTGCCATCTGAATTCTGTTTAATGTGAAATACCCACTTGTAGCTAATAGCCACCTTATTAGAGGGAAGAGTAACCAACTCCCAAGTGCCTTGATATTGAAAGGCTTTAAATTCTTCTTGCATGGCAACAACCCAAACTGAAGACTGAAGAGCCTCAGTTACAGACTGAGGTTCAATTTGAAGAAGAGAAGAACAGGCAATAAGACAAAGAGGATGTGTAGATTTAGATCTAGTAATCATGGGATGTATAGAAACAAGAGGATGTGGAAGAGGTAAATCAACAGTGAGAGATGTAATAGGAATAGCAAGAGAGGTAAGTGGAGAACACAGAGGAACTGTGGACAGAGAAGGAGAGGAAGAAAATGACTGAGATGAAGAAGAGGACAATGAGGAAGAAGAAGGTTGTGCTAAAGAAGAGGGCTAAGATGAGATCTGAAAGGACTGAACTAAGGTATGAACTGAAGAAGGGACAATAGAAGAACCCCAAAAAAAAGATGTAAGATGAGGAACTGGAGAAGAAGAAGGTGTAGCAGTAGAAAAATTAGAAGAAAAAGGAAAACAATGTTCATTAAAGAGCACATGTCTAGAAACATAGATTTTTCCAGTGAGAGGATCAAGACAGCGATAACCTTTCATAGTAGGATGATATCCCAAGAAAACACAAGCCACAGATTTGGGTTGAAGTTTGTGAGAAGTGTATGGTTTGAGCCATGGAAAACATTGACAGCCAAAAACTCAGAAAAAGTGAAATCAGGAATGGAATGAAACAAAACTTCATAAGGAGATTTGTTGTGAAGGACACTACTAGACATGTAATTAATAAGAAAGACAGCTACAGCTATGGCATCAAACCAATAAAGCAAAGGAACAGAAGAATGATGGAGTAAAGTGATAGCTGTCTTAATAATGTGCCTGTTGTAGACGCGCCCCGTGAGGGCCTCACTCTACAGTTCGGACTCGATTCTGTGTCACGGTTCTTAATCTGAACCAAAGAGTCCAAATCCGGCAAATCGTTTTGAGAAAACAGATTTTTAGAGAAGAAGTGTCAAACATGGACTGCTTTGCCAGATACAGAGTCGCCACCTAAATATTTTATTTTTGGGAAATTTAGGAAACCCTGACTCAGTGCCAAAGGCCACGCGTCCGTTATCACCAAAGTTGCCTCGGCTCGGGAACTTGGGTACGATTGGGGAAGGTCAGCTCAGCTATGAGCACCCCCCTCTCGCCCGATCAAAGATCGGCCTCTACTAACCATGATATTCAATTTTGAAAACGTTATGTGTTCTTATTCCGGTTATTAGCCTAGAATTACTATGTTATGCACACAGCAAACAAGTATAGACCAAATCGCCTAAATTGGAACAAAACATCGCGTATCCGTTTGTTTGAAAAATGGTTTGAAATTTGTTACTCGCGAGTAGGCTAAAACACGGATTTCAACAAGTTGTTCCAACTCAAACAATCCAACCTTCACCCACAGGCATTCAAGCAGTTATGTCACATAAGCAACTAGCCTCATGGTAATTATGCTATCGTGGCAACATTCACACTCATGTGACATGCTAAAGCATAAAAACTTACCTAGTACTCCAAGCCAAAACAGAAACTAATTAGTAATCATATGCATGATCCTAGTTCATGTTTAAAATGGCTAATGCAACACATGCAAAGATGCAATCTAGACAGGCTCGGCTATCCTAAACATGGCATGTGAAATGCAATAGATAACACGTATTCAATTTGGAATTGAAATACAATGCAGTTAGCGTGATACGCCGAGCCCGGTGCATGTAAGACAAATGTATGGATGCACGCATGCATAGCATAAGGTATGCTAATTTTAATATGCCCTAGTCTACCATCATAAGCGGGTAAATAAAAGGGAAGAAAGACGTGGAGTTGGAAGAGACACACTGTAACAAGTCCGCGAAGGGGCCTCGCTGCAGTTCGGACTCTCGATTTTGTTGTCGCGGTTCTTAATCTGAACCAAAGAGTCCAAATCTGGCAAATCGTTTTGAGAAACAGATTTTTGAAAAAGTAGTGCCAAACATGGACTGCTTTGCCAGATACAGAGTCGCCACCTAAATATTTTTAAAATGGGGAAATTTAGGAAACCCTGACTCGGTGCCGAAGGCCACATGTCCGTCATCACCGGAGTTGTCTCGGCTCGGGAGCTTGGGTACGATCGGGGAAGGTCAGCTATGAGCACCCCCTTTCGCCCGGTCCGAAGACCGGCCTCTACTAACCATGATATTCGATTTTGAAAACATTACGTGCTCTTATTCCATTTATTAGCCTAGAATTACTATGTTATGCGCGCAGCAAACAAGTATAGACTAGATTGCCTGATTTGGAAATAAGCATTGCATATCCGTTTGTTTTGGAAAATGTTTTGGATTTGCTACTCGCAAGTAGGCTAAAATGCGGATTTCAACGAGTTTTTCCAACTCAAACAATCCAACCTTCACCCACAGGCATTCAAAACATTTTATCACATAAGCATCTAGCCACATGGTAAACATGCTGTCATGTTAGCATTCACACGCATGCGAGATGCTAAAGCGAAAATACTTACATCGTACTCCGTGCCAAAACAGTAAACTAGTTAGCAAACATGCATATCCTAGTTCATGTTAAAAATGGCTAATGCATCACATGCAAAAATGCAATCTAGGCAAGCTCGGCTAACCCTAAACATGGCATGTGAAATGCGATCAACTACCACGTATTCAATTTGTGAATTGAATTACAGATGCAGTTAGCGTGATGTACCGAGCCTAATGTATGTAATACAAATGTATGGATGCATGCATGCATAGCATAAGGTATGCTAATTTTAAAGATGCCCTAATCTACCATCATAAGCAGGTAAATAAAAGGGAAGAAAGACGTGAGGTTGGAAGACATACACACCACCCACACACACTTATTACAGATTTGCCCTCACTCGGAGAGACCAAATGAATATTACAAATTAATTAACTACGCAAGCTAATTAAATATTACAAATTGCCTAATCAACTAAGCAAATCAACTAAAACTAAGAAAACAGGAAAATCGCCTCGGGAAACGCGCCACCATGCGTAAGCTGCCTCTGTTTTCCTTCCTTCACTCCTCTAGAGGTTGCCAAAACCTCAGGACTGCTTCCCTGGACATTGAGGAGTGCCACCGGCTGAATAGAATTGCCACCGGCAGTATGGTGTAGTCACCGGCACAAAATGAAGCCATCGGCTGTTCGTTTACTGCCGGTCGGCAATATATATTGCCGGTCGACAAGGAATGCCTGCAGAACCTGCAATTGACAGCAACAGAGGGCAAGGCAAAGCATGGCAGCACAATTCAAGGCATATATGCACCAACCATGTCCCTTATCATGATAATGACTCAAAGGGGCATGTGTCTCGATTCTCGGGCCACCAATCACGCATTTCCATGCATGATGGCCCAAAGAACCAAGTATGCAACTTTCATGTCAAATGAAATGCAAACCAATCAAACAAACAAGGCCCAATTCCTATCACCAAATCAAGGAATAAGGCATGCATGCAAGATGCAATGCAACCTAGGCATGCAAGCTAAGGATGCAACATGGCATGGCAACAAACTTATGCAAGCATACAAGCAAACATAGGGGCATGCAAATGGACGCAAAGATGGACTTATACATGAATTAGGCAGCTCTAAATAGGCCCAAAACAGTGGCCAAAATGCTATAATATGGGGGGACCAAATACATACACACATGCACATAATTGAGGGCCAACACTTAAGCACAAATTGAACAACCCTCAAACACATTTGAAAGGGGGTAATCATGGACACATAGCATGCAACATAAGCATTAAAAATCATGTCATAAAATGATGCCAAATCATGTTAAACAAGACAAGCAAATGCATGCAAGCATGGTCCAAGTACTTGAGGCAAGTCATGAAGCTTTGAAACACATTTATCACAACAAACATGGCATGCATTAAGCAACTAAAAAAACAGGTTTTTTAGCATGTTAAAACAAGGCTAAAGGACTACTTAGATGGCATCTAAGTGGCTCAAATTTAGAGGCATGTACAAGTGCCAAAACAAGGAGCATTGCTACACAAGCTTATGAGGCATTAAAGATGCATTCAAGGCAAACACATAGGCATGAAAATGGGACTGAAATAACATATAAGGTGACCCCAAATCACCAAATCAATGCAAAGATGTCATGCTATACATTCATATGCTCAAGACCAACAAGCCCAAATACAAAGGAGCTATACCAAGCATGCCAAAATCAACCCAAATACTTATGGACAGACCTAAAACATGTCAAGATAAGCGCAAAATCTTCACAAATGTAAGCCTAAAACATGCTAGAAACAAAGGTACACAACCTAAGACATGTTAAGGCATAACAAGGCATTACATGGCAACTATGCTAAGCATGCATGGAGTACCAAAACCAAGTAAAAACAGAGGCATAACATGACATATTAAGCATAAAAAGCAGCCAAGTCATGGTCAATACACCCTCAAACATAATGCTCTCTTAAGAGGCCAAAATATGCCCTTTTCAAGGACAACAAGGAGAGGGGGTGGCCCTCTCCTTCTTGGGACTTCAAGGCATCATCTTCACCACTGAAAGATTTCAGTGGTGAAGAGACTCCAACACCAAAATCCCGGAGTTCACACAAAAGGGCACAAAATGAGGCCTTTCAAGGCCTAAGGGTATTCAAACTTACCCAAACCACAAAACACTCTTAACAAACAACCAAGAGGGCTTAAAGATAGAACTTTTTTGTATTATACACTAAGCTCAAAAACGAATTTAAGATAGGTAGAAATACAATGCAAAAATGGGGTAAAAAGGGGTGAGATTCTTACCCTTGAAGCCTTCTTCAACAATGATGCTCCAATGGCCTTCCTTAGCTTGAATCCAACACCAAAACTTCAAAATCAGTCCCTTAGAACCTCAGTTCCAAGAGAAAGGTGAAACACTAGGTGCTTGTGTGCAATAGTATGGACTAAAACACACACAAGAGCACAAAAGAGAGGGAAAGAGAGATAGAATGTGTATCTAACCCTAACCCTAGAACTCAAACCCTAACAATGGTTGTCTAAGCTCTCAAAATATCTCAAGTGTCTAACCTCTTAAGCCAAGAGACCAGCCCCTCCCTTTATGGAACTTCTTGTCTTGTAAAGCTTACAAGACAAGCTTCATAAGAGGGAGATCCCTCCATACACATGTATGGAGGGGAGCAAAAAGCAAGACAGTTGTCTTAAAATATCTGCAAAAGCAGATGCACAGTAGTCGGCCGGCCAAAAATGCCATTTTGGCAAAAAAGAGTGCCGACCGGCACTAAATAGTGCTGACTGGCAACAAATAGTGCCGGCCGGCAATATACATTGCCGGTGGCAGCAAAAACCAGCCGGTGGCCTCTAGCCACTGCCGGTGGTGGGTGGGGATGGTCTACAAGCCCTACCCTGCCTCTCAAAGGCAAAACACAAGTGTTTGGTGTGAAACCAGACACTAAACAGTCAAGTTCGGAGATCCTGAGGCAAGGCGCGCGAGCCGAGACCTCCGGGAACTCCAAACGAACACAAACATGGATAATCACCGAGTGTTCAAACGGTGACGTCCAAGTCTTGAGGACGGTCAAAAATGGGGTGTCTACACACACACACTCACGCACACTTATTACACAATTGCCCTCGCCCGGAGGGTCCGAAAGAATATTACAGTCCGAATAAATAATACAGTCCAAGTAAATAACTAACTACTTAATTAATTATTACAGAATTCCTATTCAAATTAAATGCAGAATTAAAATGGCCACAGCCCCGTCTTCAAAAATGTTTGGATGATGCATGCTCGAACCCGTCTCGCCCGGAAAGCCCGTACCATACCACTGTTGCCTCTGCTTCTCTGAAGACTGTACAAGTATTGGGGTAGGTTCCCTGTACACTGAATAACACCATCGGCTAAGGGAAATGGCCATCGGCTTGATTTTGGTTCATCGGCCACTGACCTCTAGCCGGTCGGCAATATATGTGGCCGGTCGGCCAAAACTCCCTGCAGAAACTGGTTTTTGACAGCAACAAAGGACAGACAGTGTATGGCATGGAATTTCAAGCAAATGTGAGCATGGCCATGTTCCCTATCATGCATGGGACTCAAGGGAGCATGACCCTCGATCCTCGGACCATCAATTATGCGTGATGGCCTAGTAATCAAGCTTGCCATTCAATGTAAAATGCATGCAACAAACACATGAATGCCAAGACCCTATCATGTTAGAGTTAAGGGGATTGGCGACCAAGGGTTGAGACGTGTTTTTTCACTTGAATTACAAACACTCCTCACCCCTCAAGTTTGGTTTGACACCCCAAACCAAACAATGGAATGCAAGTATACAAGTTTGACTTAAAGATGCAACATGAGGTTAAAATGCAAAACATGCCAAATGTAATGCAAACCAAACATGCAAAGGTGGTGTATTAAGCATGCAAAATGCGATACAATGCAACCTAAAATGAGATGCAAACATGGCACAATGCAAGCATATAACTAGAGGCAACAATTCAAGCATGTAGCCATAAACAAGAGTGGACTTAGGCTGAAATGGGAGGCCTCGGCCACACCCCAAAACAGTGGCCAAAGATGCCAAAGTAATGAACAATCAAGCATGGAAGTATACACACTAATAGGCCCAAAGTTAAGGCACAACAAAGGAGCATCCTACTATCACTACCCCAAGCCAACATGGTAAGAGCTATACAACCAAAAACAGAGTTTGAATACACTAAAATCAGCCCTAAAACCCAATGATATGGCAACCTTGAAGGCTCAAATACTTAGACATGCACAATGTTCATTTCAAAGCATAAAAGGGCACACCTTCAAAGCCTGGAAGGAATGATGAATGCAAGCATACTAGCATGATTTGGGGACTGAAATGACATGGGAAACAACTTCAACTCATTAAAGTAGACCAACTAAGGCATGTTTATGACTCATACACTTCAGGGCTCACAAGCCAAAATGCATAGCAACCATATCAAACATGTCAAACATGACCAAATTGATAACCAACAGACTTTAAGCATGGAAAAACAATGCTAAAAACTTCTTAGTGCCAAACCAAAATCATGCTCAAATGATGTGTTACAACATGACACTCTTTAAGCCAAATGATGGGATTTCAAAGCAAGTATGTTATTCATGCAAGAGGCCAATAAACCCAACATAGGACAGAGGTATAACATGATCCAAAACACCCAAAAATCCTCTGAAAAGCAGTCATAAACAACTGAGCGTACATGCTACCATATTAAGCCAAAAATGAGGACAAATGAGAGACTATGGGAGAGGGGTGTCCCTCCCCTAAACAAAACCTCAAAACCCCTTTTTCACCACTGGAAATCCACTGGATTTTAGTGGTGAGAAGGCCAAGACACAAGAGTGACCAAAGCTTAACAAAGATGGTACCAAAAGGGGCCAAACAAGGCCTAAGAGGGGGGATTTGACCCCAAATGCCAAAACACCCTAATGAGATACCTCAAGCATGAAAATATAAGACTTTTTTCAGTTATACACAAAGCCTAAAACAGCATGCAAGACAGGTCAAAAACTAGTGCAAGATTGGGGAATTTAAAGCAAGATTGTTACCCTTGAAGCACAGCCCAAGAACAGCAGGTCCAGCCACTCTCTTCTGATCAAAACCAGCTCAAAATCACAAGGACAAACCCTCCAAGCCCCTCAAGGTCAAAGCAAGGTGAAATGGTGTGTGTCTTAGTGCAAAACTAAGGTAAAAACACACTTTTTAGGCCTTGAAACACACACAAAGGATGAGAGAGAGGGAGATATGGAGAGGGAGAGTATATTACAGATATATGTATGTATAAGCTCTGGTTTTTTGTTCAAAACCTCTAACCATTTGCAATGGAGGAGGAGGGGTCTTTATATAGGCAAGCCAAGAGTTTAAAGCTTCTCCAAGAAGCTAAATAAGAAAGGGGCAAAGGGGGCAAGAAGTTCAAGGCTTCCTGAGGAAGCTGGGACAGCTGGAAAGCTTCTTGAGGAAGCTAAGACAAAGGTCCAAGCTTCCTCAAGAAGCTAGACCAAAAGGGTGCAAAAGGGGCAAAACAGTCAGCCTTATGCACGGAGGGAAGGATTAGTGCATTCCAGCTGGCACAGCTGGCATGCACCATGCCTGAAGGGTTCAAAAGGGGCTACTGGCCAGGAAAAGAGGTCACCGGCCAAATAAAGTGCCGACCGGACATTGGTAACAAGAAACCAAGGCCGGTGGAACAGATGGATAGCCAGTGAGGAAAGGGGAAGGCCGGCGAGGTGTTGGGATGGCTGACAAGTCATCCACTGCCCTCCAAAGCAAAAGCACAAGTGTTCGGTGCAAAACCAAACACAAAACAATCGAGTCGAGAGATCCTGAGGCAAGGCGCTTATCCGAGACCTCCGGGAACTCAAGACAAATACAAACATGGATGATCACCGAGTGTTCCAACGGTGACGTCCAAGTCTTGAGGACGGTCAAAAATGGGGTGTCTACACTTGTGTTTTCTTTCAAAAACTCCATTTTGAGCCTGAGTATATGGAAAACTAGTTTGATGAATAATACCTTGTGTTTGCAAAAACGAATCAAACTTGTGATTAACAAATTCAGTGCCACAATCAGTTCGAAAAATTTTGAGAGTAGTATTAAACTGATTTTCAGCATAGGCTTTAAAAGCTAAAAATTTATCAAAAACTTCACTCTTGTAGCTCAGAGGATAAATCTAGGTAAATCTACTAAAATCATCTACAAACAACACATAAAATTTGCAAGAAGTATTAGCAGAGTGAAATGGACACCAAACATCACTATGGAATAAGGAAAAAGGACAATCAACTGAAGTACTAGACAATTTGTAAGGTAATCTATGCATCTTAGACACCTGACAATCAGTACAAGACAACACATTATTTATAGAAATTTTATTTGGTAAGTGCACAGCTAAATGTTGCAACTTCTGTGATGAAGGATGGCCAAGCCTTTGGTGCCAAAGCAGATCAGACACTGAAGACGTAGTAGATTGATGAGCCTATGCAACAGGAGAAAAGGATGACAGAGAAGATGTAGGAGAAAACTGGTAGAGACCATTGACATGAGTGCCTTTATGTAGGACCTGGTGCGTGTGCTTGTCCTAAATTACAAATGTGTCAGCATCAAAGATAACAACACAGTTATGATCCTTGGTCAATTGATGTACAGAAAGCAAATTAGTAGAAATGGAAGGAATATGAAGAAGATTGGTAAGATGAAAACCATAATGAGGAGTAGGTAGAAGACCAATACCAATGTGTTGGATAGGCAAGGAGGAACCATCACCAACTTGAACTTGTTCAGGACCTTGATAAGCCTGATAGAGATGAAGATTAGACACATCATTAGTCAAATGATTTGTGGCTGCAGAGTCAAGATACCATAGAGGAGTAGAAGAATCTGGTAAAGTGTGAGGTGAAACAGATGCATTATAGGCTCGAGGTGGAGCTTGGGAGGACTGGTGATGAGGAGAGGAAAAAGAAGAATGAGGTTAAAAAGTAAGATCCATTCGAATCCAGCAATCAAAAGCCAGATGTGATAACTTGCCACAGATTTGACAACCAAAACTAGAAGAGGAATGTATGCCTCCTCTGGTACCTCTGTATTGAGATTGACCTCCTCTATAATTGGTAAATCTTCCTTCTCTGGTACCTCTGTATTGAGATAGACCTCTCGAACTAGATGAAAAACCACGAGATGTTCCAAAATTAAAATGAGATTTAAGACTAGGATATGAAAAAGATGATGAGAATGAAGATCCTTTTGTTGATGCATTGTAGGCCACATGGAGATCATGTCCAGAGGAATGTTTGAGTTTATTTTCAATATGAATTGACTCTGAACATAACAGAGAACACAGATTTTCCATCGAAACTACTTCAGACCGAGTTCGAATAGAAGTTTTGAAAGAGTCATACTCTTCTGGTAAGCCATTCAATGTCAGAAGAACAAGGTCTTCATTATCAACTGGAGCAGAGGCCAAGGCTAACTGATCAGATATGATTTTGATTTGACAAAGATAATCTTCGATTGAAAAAGATTTCTTACTGATACTTTGAAGTTTGTTTTTCAACTGGTGTATGTGTGATCTAGAAACTGAAGTAAATTGCTTCTCCAGAGCATGCCAAACTTCTTCAGCATGTTGAAGATGAAGAACAGATGAATAGATTGAAGATGACAAAGTGGCAGTGAGACAACTGAAAAGGTGTGCATCAATCGTCTGCCATTACTGATACTTAGGATTAGAGATTGATTTTCCATCAGAATCAAGAATATTTGAAGAAGAACAGGAATGTAATCCATTGACGTAACCAAGAAGGCCTGTGTCTCAAAGCACATTGTGCATTTGATTCTTCCATATCAAGTAGTTGGTTGAATCAAGCTTGACAGTCACCAATGAATTGAAATTTGAAATGAGTAGAGTGAGATTGGAAGGGAGGGAAGCAGAAGCATTATCCTCCATTGATGGATCATAAAATTGCTCGCAAGAGCTTCAGTGCTCTGATACCATGAAGAGAGAGAGAATTTTCATAATTCCATTTCACAACACAATTGGTTACAAGATATTGCTATATATATACATGAATAACAGATCTTTATCTGTTTGTAACTAACTAACATTTTATAATAAACTAACAGTTATTAACTCAAGAATCTAACTAACAGAACTGGTGCTATTACATGCCTGTGAGTCAATTGGTTTAACAACACATGACTGAGGCGGCACCGGCACTTGTACATTATCAAAATCATTCACAATGAATAGATGGACCTTAAACACTTCCTTGAACCAAACAGCCAATCTAAACTTAATAAGATCACTTACACCAGCCTCATTAGGGACAACCTCCCTAAACAAACACTCATTACAAAGATTCCACAAAGACCACATTACAACTAAAGGAATAACTTTCCACATCATCCTCTCTTTTTTGCTAAGCCTCACCCCTGCCCACCACTCAAGAGTAGCCTCCACGGTGTGTGGTAGTGCACCTTGAACACCCCACCATCTGAGCATTGCTGACCATATTCTCCAAGCAAATGTACATGACAATAACACATGGTTGAGTGACTCATCCACAGATTTGCACAGACAGCATACTGAAGATGCATTAGCATTCATAACACCAATCCTAATAAGAAAATCTGCAGTCTTTAACCTACATTTCCATGCAAGCCAACCAAAACATTGAACTCTAGGGGGAATGTGCTTGACCCAAATCCTTTTGCTAATAGGACTAAGGTTGCCAAATCCACCTGCTAAAAAATTATATACTGAGCCCACTGTAAATCTCCCAAATGTAGAAGCATTCCAGACGAGTGTATCTTCTGATGATTGCCTAATAACAAGACAAGCCTCTAACTGGCTTACCAATCTAGTGGCCTCCACTCTTTCCCAATCATATAACTTCCTTTTAAATTGGAACATCCACTCACAAGTTTTCTCCTTTCTGTTCACCATAGCAGATAGAGACTCCCCCTTATTTACTACCAATCTATACAATAGTGGGAATTCATCTTTGAGACATAAGTTAACACACCATTTATCAACCCAGAACTTGACTCTATGGCCATTACCCACTTCCACCTTACAATTATCCAGAAAAAACTCCATCGGGCTGTTACTCTGTTCAAGGCCTGATACTATATCCTTCCAAAGTTTAGAGCACCTACTATTAAGGCTAATTAAAGGCCTCCAATTCTCCTCCTCAATCCTATACTTACTACAAATAACTCTTCTCCACAATGCTTTGCTCTCAACACCAAACCTCCACCACTATTTCAATAAAAGGCAATCATTGACCTCCTTAGCTCTCCTGACCCCCAAGCCCCCTTGCGCAACTGGTTTGGATACTTCCTTACATTTTACTTGGTGAACCTTTTTCCTCAAATCAGATCATCCCCAGAGAAATGAGGCCTGAATCTTGTCCAGCTCTCTACCAACCCCTTGTGGCAGTTTATACAAAGACAGATAGTAAATAGGCAAAGAAGAAATGACAGATTTAATTAAAGAAAGTCTCTCTGCGAATAAGAGTAATTTCCTTTTCCAACCTGCCAGTTTGCTTCTAGCTTTGTCCAAAACAGGTCATCAAGATGCTTTTCTGTTGGAGTTAATAGTCCTAGGTATTAAAATGACATACTTTTCACCTTGCAGTTTAACACTGATGAAACCTCATTCATAACTTCAATCGGAACACCCACTCCGCTAACTATACTTTTGTGATAGTTGATCTTCAGACCTGACAGCAGCTCAAAACACCTCTAAATCCTCTACAAATTACGAACTTCCAAAACATCAGCTTCACACAAAATTAGAGAATCATCAGCAAACTAAAGATGAGTAATAACTACCCCATCTATGCCAATTTTCACCCATTTTATCAACTCCAAATCCAAAGCCCTTGACATTTATATACTTAAACCCTCAACTGCTATGTTGAACAAGAAAGAGGATAAGGAATCGCCTTGTCTGAGCCCTTTTGGTGGACTAAACTCATCAGTTGGTGCTCCATTAACAAGCACAGATAACCTAGCAGAGGTTATACACTCCTTTATCCACTTCATGCACTTTTCACCAAACCCAAAGTTTAACTTCATTGACAATAAAAAGTCCCAATTCAAAGAGTCATAAGCTTTCTCAAAATCTAACTTATGATCAAACCTCTTTTCCTGGCTTTCTTCCAACTATCCACAACCTCATTGGCCACCAACACTCCATCTAGAATGTTTCTACCTCCAATAAATGCTGATTGATTTTCACAAATAATTTGAGGAATCACTGTCTTTAACCTGGAGGATAGAACCTTAGTAAGGATTTTATATGGTGAACCAACCAAACTAATTGGTTTGTAGTCAGCTAAACCCACTGGATTCTCCTTCTTAGGGACCAAAGTGATGAAGGAGCTGTTGATCCCTTTAACCAGCTTACTGTTTTTATAGAACTCAGCCATGAAATTAAGTACATCAGTCTTCATCACCTTCCATAACTTCTGAATACAAGCCAAGTTAAACCCATCTGGGCCTGCCGCCTTATTACCATCATAGTCCTTAACAGCGCACCTTATCTCTTCCTTAGAGAATTCTGCTTCTAGCAAATCAAAATATGGGTTATCCCTCACTAACTTGAAAGGACCCTCCAATATAGGTCTACACTGCCAAACCTCAGTAAATTGTTTTTGAAAATGAGCTAGAACCTCTTGCTTAACTTTGCAAGGATCATCAAATACTACATCCCCGATAGTTAACGAATTGATTTCATTTCTCCTCTGTTTGTACTTAACTATCACATGAAAATATCTTGTGTTTTTATCACCATTCAGATTCCAATTCAGTCTTGATTTCTGAAGCCACAGCCATTCCACCATTCTATTTAATCTACGAGCTTAACCTCTCTTCTTATTGTTTCTTATGCCTCTTCAAGCTCTCTTGCCTCTGTTATCAAATCAATCTTGTGAAGCTCTTCCTCTGCTTGCTTCAACTTAGTATTTACATTACCAAATACATCACTAGTCCATTGTTTAAGTGCTCATTTCAGCTCCTTCATCTTCTGAAATAATCTGAAACCAGCCTAACTCTCCACATGATGCTCCAACCACCATTGTTCCACGAAAGGTAAGAAATTTGGGTGTAGTAACCATGCATTTAAGAACCTAAATGATCTAGGACCCCAATCTCTCTCATCTTCCATCAAAAGTAAAGGACTATGATCAGACATAGCTCTAGGAAACCCCTACAACTTCAGATTGAATGATTCCAACCATTTTGGTTCTACTAGTACTCTGTCAATTCTGCTCCATTTTTCCCATTCCCTGGCATTACACCATGTGTACCTTCTACCTAATAGGGGCAAGTCATTCACCTCACTTTTATCAATAAAATCATTCAATTCCTTCATACCCCTCTCCCTCCTAGAACATCATTTTCTCTCTTCAATTTTCCTATTTCATTAAAATCACCCTCCAAGCACCAAGGATTTGAAAACTCCTTTTTTAGCTTCAAGAGATACTCCCAAAGTTTCCCTCTAAGGCCCACTTCATTAGGTGCATGCAGATTAATTATATCACATTCGAAAGAGAAGAATAGGGTACCTGATAGAAGAATAAATCTTCTATTACAGCAACAGCTGGAGACCTGCAGTACACCAAGATCCCATATGCATAATAAACCACCAGCAGTTCCCTCAGCATCAACTGACATAAATTCCATCCTATCCCTGGCCCATAATTCCTTTACCTCCTTTTCTAACATAAATGCTTTCTTTGTCTCCTGAAACAGAACAATGTCAACCTCTCCAGCTTTCAACATGCTTTTTATCTTACTCCTTTTTTCCTTCCTTCCCAGACCCCTCACATTCCATGATAGGACCTTCATCATTAACCTCTGTCACTGACCTTTAACCCCCAATACTACACTTTAAACTGCAGCATCAAAACCCTCTCCCATTCTTGCTCTATCCTGTGCCTCTAGCTCCAAAATTTTGGACATCATTTCCTCTTCTTTACCCTTGTAATTTACTTCCAATAATTTTTCCAGTTGTAGAGTTTCTTTAGCCTCTTTAAGCATTTTTCTGTCTCTAGCCACTCCACTGGCAGATGATGAAGACATTGATGCTACCACAGCGGTTGCTCTCCAAATTGCCCCTTTTGGGCCCAATTTACTTGATAAAGCTCCATTGTGGCCATGTCTTTTAGCAAGCTCAAGATAACCCTTCTTCATTTCTTTAATCTTCTTACCATTTGATTTTCAAACTATACTCTTTCTCTATTTTTTCTTTATAATCTCTTTACTTAAGCATATTGCATCACTATGGGTTTGTGATATGTCTGAACAGATCAACATAGGCCCTACTACACTTTTAAGCCCACACTAAAAGTCAGACTTCAATCCCTGGGCTTGCACCTCCACCCCTTTCCTCTTATTATCTAATCCATCTCTTCGGCCTACCTCAGTACCCAGGCCCAGCTCCACCTCTAGCTCCACTCCAGGTTTAAGTAAACTAGAGCTACTTAAACTTCTGACAAAACCATGTGTGATAGCCTAATCAGAACTTTTCTGATTTCCTAACTCACAGCCGTTGCCTATGTTCCCAACTACCTTCATAATGCCTTCTGCCCTCTCCTCGAGCTCAATGCCAGCCGACTCTGCCACCACCGTTTCAGTTCTCCCAGGTAACTCCTTCTTCACCTCATCACTCCTCCTAACTCCACATGACACATCCCCTTTAGGCACGTCCTGAGCCTGGTCTAATTGCCATGCTGACTCATCAGCCCAGTCATCATCTTCTTCATCCTCATCTCTTGCATTTTCCCCTACTCTAATCTTCTCGCCATTGTTGGTACTGCAGATTTCTTCCCCACAATACTTATTTCGGCAGTTACACATCTTTACCATGACATTTGATAACTCAGATTGTTGTTCCCACACTCTTACCGAATGAGCATAACCTTTACATTCCAGATTAATCACTTTGTTGATTGGCTCCACACACCTGGTTACAAGTTGGATCCTTGCACACTCAAACGATGCTGGGTTGTAGAGATCATCCTCAATACAGATAACTTCACCCCAAATACTCCCAATCCTATTCAATGTGGTTCTATTCCACATATTCCATGGTAGTCCATAGTAGCATAACCATACCTTACGCTCTTTGACTCTAACATGACTCGGTTCCCACTCCACTATTTCTTCACACCAATTCTATACCCATTCCTTTATGGTCCCCATAAGTGTTTTCCTTTCCTCCTTTGATTTGAATGTTAACAACACATCCCTACTCCATCTATCCCTTACCAATATATTCTTCATACCCCTTTCATGAAATGCTGCTTTAAGATTAATGTTGGCATATTCTAATTTGAGACAAACCACAACACTATCATACAGCCACCCATTTCCTATTTTCTCGACCTTGATTGTGATAATTCCTCTTCCCATGATGCTAGTGTTCTTAGTGACCTCTGCATAAGATCTAGTTCTTATTACTAGCTGCCAGCCACAGCTTCCACCCTTTCAAATGTTGAGAGGGCCTTTTGGTTTAGGTTAAATGTGACCTTTGTCCTCCAAAGTCTCCTTGCTGAAATCTACATGCTTCATTTCTAGCTATGTATCCTCCACACAAATCCCATTGTCCTTTTGCACTGCTATTTCTGCTGCCACTTCACAATCATATCAGACAAAAGCAAATCTATTGTTCCTCACTTTCCTTCTCTTCTGTGGGATGTATACATCCTTCACCACTCCAAACTTCCTAAAATGTCGAACACCATCTTCGAGTTCATGGAGCTTGGTATAGTATCCACAATGATTGTGAACAGTCTTGCATTAGCTTCCTTTCTCCATCCTCCTTGCCTTCCTCTTAGATTCAACATAGGGATCCACCCATCTTGCCTTCCTTTCTCCATCTTCCAATAAATCTCAGGTTACCTTAACCAAATCAATCTCATACATTAGTTTTTTTTGTATATATATGTATATGATTATTATGTTAGATTTGTTGATGATAAACTAATTTACTGATTTATTGTTTGATTTTTTTGCCATGGTTTGATTCTTGGGTTAGATTTGTTTGATGATAAACTGATTTATAATTTTTGCATTTGATTTGTTTGTCGGTTATGTTAAACTGGCCTAATCCTCCTTTGAGTCAACCAATTGTTACTGACATGGATAGGCCCACAAGGCACACGGCCCACGGTAAACCACCCCGAACCCATTGCTTGGGGCCAATGGCACAACCCGGTTGACAAGGCCCAGAACAGCTGGAGGCCACCTAGACATGAAGGGCCAACGGCATTTAGGCACACGGCAGGTGGGACACGGGCCACATCAGCAGACAAAGATCTGCAGAGTTATTATCACAACACATCACCATTAATGCAACCCATCACAGCATTTATTACAACAGCACTTCCCGCCGGAACAGAGCCTCCATCACCCTAAACAAGATGAGCTATGGCACAGGCTTTCGGCGGAAAAGCACGTCACAAGAGACAGGAAAAATGATGACAAAAGGATATAAGCAAGGATAAGAGGAAAAAAAGAAAGTTAAGTTGCTCTCTCTCTCTTGATCTCTCGATATACAGTCTTTTCATCCTCTGCTTTTCTAATTCTTGCACCGGAGGGTTCACTGGGGGACTACCCCGTTCCCCCTCTGAACTTGCTTGCAGGTCATCTGACGGAGCCCCCTTTTTGAGTCGGAGTCTGGAGAACCTGGGCCGGTCCGACCCATCCACCCGGGAATCGATACATCATCAGTTGGCGCCGTCTGTGGGAAGATACTGGTTTATTCGCGCGGTAGTTGTGTTCACTACCGCCGGAGCCCTCCCTTCTCACTATCACCTCTCCTTTTTGCCCATCTAGGTGTATGGTCACGACTAGGTCCATGGCTTCTCACCACAACGCCTCCGGCCACCAAACAGACCCCTCCCACCCAATCAATCCACCACAATACATCATCGAGCTCACCAACAGCATTAACCGCATGGCCGAGCAAAACCAGGCCCTGATCAATGCGTTACTCCAAAGAAACCCCCCCGTTCCACCTCCAAACGTTTCACCCAACCAAGGAACAGCCCCAGGCCATCTCGCTCCACAGCCCCCTCCACCTAACCCAGAAGGTTCGCAGCACCTTCCTCCCCAACATGAAAACATACCACCTCCACGTCCGCCGGTTGCAGTACTGACCCCTGAGGGGGAAGCTAGCAGCGTCCAGCCTCCATTGGCCGACCATGGCGACACCACCCCCCTCTGGGACGCTGAAATCCGAGCTATGAAACTCCAACTACAAGGGGTCATGCAGAACATCCAGCACAAGCCCTCGGCCACCGCCAACTCACCTTTTGTTGCCTCCATTCGCGACAAACCATTGCCTGCCAAATTCAAGATGCCTACCATTGACTCCTTCGATGGCACGACGGACCCAGTCGACCATCTGGAAACCTACCGCACCCTCATGGTCCTCCATGCCTTTCCTGATGAGATCATGTGCCGAGCTTTTCCAGTGACACTAAAGGGATCAGCTCGGCTGTGGTTTAGCCAGCTACCGGCGGAATCCGTCTCCGCCTTTCAACACCTCAGTGACTCCTTCCTGAGCCATTTTATTGGAGCCCAGCGTCAGAGGCGCCCGGCCACCCAGCTCCTTAACATTCGTCAGACTGAGGGGGAGTCGCTCCGCAGCTTTGTCACCCGTTTCAATACCGAAGCCCTTCAAGTAGCGGAAAATGACGACAAGGTCATCCTCACCGCCTTTATGGCCGGCCTGCGGTCGTCTGACTTCCTCTTCTCCCTCTCCAAAAACCCCCCAACCACCATGGCAACCCTACTGTCCAAAGCTCAGAAATACATGAATGCTGAAGATTCCCTGGCCGCTCGACAAGAGCCGACCCCTAAAAATCCGACTCCCAGAGAGAAGAGGAAGGACTCCGAGCCCAGAACCGCCCAGTATAATGACCACCCCCCCCGAACTGACCGATCGATTCCGACCCGACCGCCCGGTCGGTTCGAGCGGTACACCCCTCTCAACTCCCCTATGGATCACGTCCTAAACCAGATCCAGCGGGACTACCCCCTCAAATGGCCCCTACCGTCCCGAAACCCTTCCACCCGGAAAGATCAGTCCAAATACTGCCGTTTCCACCAAGACCATGGCCATACCACCGACGAGTGCATTAACCTCAAAGACCAGATTGAGACCTTCATCCGCCAGGGCCGTCTCAGCCGATTCACAGACCCCCGTCCCCCACAGCGACAAAGAACTGACCATCCCAGGAACAATCGCCGACGCACACCGCCCCGCAATCCAGCCCCACCAAACGAAGGCCACGATCGCCCCCCACCACAGCCTCGACCTCCGGGCAATCCCCCCCACCAGTCGGCGAAATTAGAGTCATTTCAGGAGGCCTTGCTTGCGGGGGGCCATCCCGCTCCGCCCAGAAGGCAGAACTCAGAAAAATCAGACAAGGCTCAGACAAAGCAGTAATGACGGTGGACCGACCTCCCAAACAGTCAAAACAATGGATCGAACCCATCACCTTCACTGATACCGACTGTGCCGGAGTCCGTTACCCACACGATGACCCCCTTGTCATTTCCGCCATCCTCTCCAACTACAAAGTCAGACGAGTCCTCATAGACAACGGCAGCTCTTTGGACATCATCTTCCTCAATTGCTTCCGCCAACTCAAGGTTGGGGAAGAGAGCCTGTCCCCTCTCCAAACCCCTCTGGTCGGCTTCACCGGAGACCGAGTGACCTCCATCGGCTCCATCGATCTGCCTATCACCATCGGTGAGCACCCGCGGCAGACCACTAAGCTGCTCACCTTCCTCGTGGTCGACTGCCCCTCCGCTTACAACATCATCCTTGGCCGCACAGCCCTAAATACCTTCCAAGCCATCACTTCCACATACCATCTGGCCATGAAATTTTCCACCGACCTCGGCGTCGGAACCGTCAAAGGCGAACAAACCACAGCCAGGGAGTGTTATGTCGCCTCACTCAAAGAAGTCAAGCTAAAAGAGGCCATGATCATCGAAGGGCTTGACGTCCGAGACGAGGACGAGCTGGTCAGAGGTGAACCTGTAGAGGAACTTGTTTAAGTCAACATTGATCCCACCAATCCAATCAGAACCGCCAAGATCGGCAGCCAATTACCCGCTCAAGCCAAGGCCGACCTTACTGCCCTCTTAACCGAGCACAGAGATGTATTCACCTGGACTCATTCTGACATGCCAGGCATCGACCCCTCCTTCATAACCCATCGCCTTAGCATCGAACCCCATTTTCGACCCCACCGCCAGAAGCAGCGCATCTTCCATCCGGAGCGCAACACCCTTATAGCCGCCGAAGTTAACAAACTCCTCGAGGCCCAATTCATCAGAAATGTGGACTATCCTAGGTGGTTGTCCAATGTGGTCCTCGTCCGAAAACACAATGGCAAATGGCGGCTCTGTGTCGACTACTCGGACTTGAACCGAGCATGTCCTAAAGACAGTTACCCCCTCCCTCGCATAGATCTGTTGGTCGACGCCACCGCCGGTCATCAAATGCTCAGCTTCATGGATGCCTTCTCTGGGTACAACCAAATCCTAATGCACACATCCGACCAGGAGGACACATCATTTATTACCGACCGCGGTACTTACCATTACCGGGTAATGCCGTTCGGATTGAAGAATGCTGGGGCCACTTATCAGCGGCTGGTTAACACCATTTTCCATCACCAAATAGGCCGGAATATGGAAGTCTACGTCGACGACATGCCCGAGGGCAAACTGGCAGCCAAATGGGAGAGCCCCTACATCGTCAAAGCCCGACCACGACCAGGCACTTACCGACTCCAAGACATGGAAGGCCGAGACCTGCCCCATCCCTGGAATGCAGAACATCTGAAGCGTTACTATCAATAAGTTCATATTTTTGTATTACCAATATTGTTGTATTCCCCTTTTCTTTATATATAAAGCAAATTCCGATTGCAGATCTACACTGTCATAATTCAAATGTTTGTATGACGATCCCATAACATTGCCACCGACAGCAACTCAAAACTTCACAACCTCGGCCAGCCTCAGCACTTCAAAGCCTCGGCCAGACCGAGCAGTCAAAGCCTCGCCCAGACCGAGCACTCAAAGCCTCGGCCAGACCGAGCACTCAAAGCCTCGCCCAGACCGAGCACTCAAAGCCTCGCCCAGACCGAGCACTCAAAGCCTCGCCCAGACCGAGCACTCAAAGCCTCGGCCAGACCGAGCACTCAAAGCCTCGGCCAGACCGAGCACTCAAAGCCTCGGCCAGTCCGAGCACTTCAAAGCCTCGGCCAGACCGAGCACTCAAAGCCTCGGCCAGACCGAGCACTTCAAAGCCCCAGCTAGACTGAACACTCGACCGAGCACTCCAAAACCAAACAAGGCTACATTTTTTCACACTTGGTCACATTTTTAAACCTCCCCATAACACTTACTTACTCTTACCTTCATGTTTACACTCTCACTCGTCCGTTTTGAAACCTCCTCATAACACTTACATTTTTCACATTCACTTTCAAATTTACACTTAACTGTCTAGCTACTACTTGTAACTTGCCCTTTACCCTCATTTGTGGACTTTTACTGCACAAAATTTCTTACTCATTTTTACTGCATAAGGTTTTTATTCACTTTTGCTGCACAAACAGTCAGCTGCCAACAGACACAAAATAACATTCGTACACAAATTCATCTTAACCAAACTCTTCACGTATTTATTCATTCACTCATAGAATTACAATGTATAAAAAAAAAAAAAAAAAAAAAAAAAAAAAAAAAAACAATGCACAAAAATTACAATGTATACACTTAACCAAACCCCACAGAACACGCCCAGCTCTTCTTCTCCTTGGCTACCCTTCCTCGCTGGATGCTAGATCCTCTTCTTCAACGCCTTCGTCCAGGGGGGTCTGGGCCACATCATCTTCGCCTATTGTCACACTACTCAGGTCCAAGTCTGGAAACAGCTCCTCAGCTCTACGCTTGAACATTTTCCAACCGCTGTCCCAGTACTCGGCCATTTCATGCTTATAGAAGTCGGACTGCTGGAAGCTTTCAATCACCTCTGATTTTGTCCTACCTCCAGCAGTCTTCCTTGACGGGCCCACCCCCTCAGGCTCTTGACCAGCCAGACTCCTGGCGACAGCAGCATCCACCTCCATTTGAAATTCGGAGGACCCTTTATACTGCTCCACTGCTGCGACGCATAGATCAGGGTAGGCCGCCTTTTCAGACGCCGCCTTCGCCCTCTCCTCGTCCAGCTCCCTTTGCAGAGCCACCCTTCCAGCAGCTGCCGTCGCCCTCTCCTCTTCCATCCCCTTCCTCAGACCCTCTAGCTCCGCCGCCATCTTCACCTTCTCCATCTCCCATTCCCTCAGAAGCCTCCCCTTGTCCTCCTCTGCTCTGGTGCGCTCCTCCCCCAGCTCCTTCAGCAGGTCTCCAATTCTGGAGTCCGCTTCATCCTTCTGCCTGACCAGCTCTTCATTGCTGGTCATAGCCTCCTCGTGCCTCTCGACCGCCACCGCGCAGGCCTTCTCGGACTCTTCCAATTTTTTGTGCTCACCAGCCAGTTGGAACTCCAGCGACACAACCTTACGGCGTGTGTCCTCCAGTTCCAACTTGACTGCTGGCAGGTCGGCATAGGCAGTCTCCCAGTCGGCACTATCCTCCCTTAACTTGGCCAGCTGGACCCTGACCTCCTCAGCCTTCAACTTGGCGGCCCCAGCTTTCCTGAGAAGAGCCCCCGCTAAGGTAGTCACCTCCATTTGGGCGGAGCATAACCCCCTCAGCAGGTCGGCCTCACTATACCCAGATGCCGCGCGCAGAGCTCCTTCGTCCACAATCTTCACCAGGCGGTCGGCTCCCGCCCTGGCTGGGCCTTCTTCTCCCTCCATCCTCCCAGCTACCGCGCGCGCATGATAAATAGCCGTGGCCACACGAACCCCCCCTTCCTGGGGGTCGGGCCTCCTCTGAACCTGTTCCCTCCCGCTCGGCGCCGCCTCCCCCGCCCCAGCCTCCGCTTGTACTGGTGGACCCACCTCCACAACCTCCACCGTTGGGATGATCTCCACTTCCTCTGGGGCGTCCTTTGCCGCAGGGACCTCTGCATCCGTTGGGGCCACCTTCGCCCTCTTGGCCCCAGACTCCTCTGCAGCCTCCTCTGGGGCCCCCCTCTTCTTCTTCTCCTTCTTTTTCTTCATGACCGTCACAACCCCTCTGGCCTTTTCCTTTACAGGGTCTACAGGCGGCGGAAGCGGCTCAAAGCTGCCCAAGTCTTTTTCCCCCAAAGGCCTAGGGCGCGGTCGGATCCTCTCCCGCGAGAGCGGTTCAGCCGGTCGGCCCCTCTGCGCCTCTATCAACTTCGCAGCCTTGGCCATAATGGCTCGATCCTCCACCTCCTGTGCTCTTCTCCTCTCTTCCAACTCCCCCCGGTCGAGGTCTCCACCTTTCGGCTGCGGTCCCAGCCCCGCCTCAAACAGTGCAGACGGCTGGACAAGATCGTCCCATCTGGCTTTCTCTCTCTCTCTCCACTCCCTCACTTTCTTCACCCTCTCTAGTGCCACCACCCCCAGCCTAGACTCCATCGACCGATTTGGCACCTTCCACATGGTGCGCACCCCCATCCCCCCATTAACTGACACGAAAAACCACCGTGGCCGCCACCCCTTGATCGACGTAGGCAGCCCCGCCACCAACCCCCTGCCCATCACCGCCTGTAGGGTGACCCACGTTTCTTGCTGCCCCGACGCTTTGTAACATGAGAAGAACTCGTCGATCGTCATGGCCTCTCCTCCATTCGCCTTAGGCCACGCACTCGCACAAGCCATCAAAATCTTCCACGCATTGGGCATCAACTGCCCCGGCGCTACCTCCAGGCGATTTAGCACATCAACCACCACTTGAGGCAATGGCAGCCTCAGCCCCCCTTTCAGCGCCTCCTCGTACAGGGAAAACTCCCCTGGTTTCACCATAGACGGCCTTTCCTCTGGCGTCGGCAACCGTAAATCTACCTCCGCCGGAATCTGGTATCGCTCCCTAATCGCCTCCAAATCCGCCACCGTGAGCGTGGATCTGTCCGCCTTAGTGTGCCACTGCCCCGACTCCACCTGGTTTAATGGCTTTGGGGCCAATATCAAGTCCGATGCCTCTGCCCTGTACTGCGCTGCTAACTCCTCCCCATCATCGTCCCCCAACGGGTCTACCCTCACGTTAACTACTCCTTCTTGTGCCATTTCTAGGGCTTGCTCACAAAACACTTCTGACGCAACCACAAGAAAGTTGAGAGAATGCTACACAGATATGTCGCACACCGTGAAAGAGTTGGATATTTTGAGTTCTTGTCCCACGGTAGGTAAAACGCATTATACCTAAAACCTACGGTTTTGCCCGTATTCCACGGATCCACATTAATTTTCACCCGTTTCAAAACCTTTCAAATCAACCGCCAAAACCGCCTTTTCAAAACCCCCCGTGACCTATCGCTTCATTTCCTGCCCCAACGCTTCATCTTCCCCCACGACACTGCCACGTGTATGGCCACGATGCACTGTCCCCTACCCTTACCCTGTCTTTTCCATTTTCACATCAGCACATTTTAGAACCCCACGCCCCCCTGGTCGGCACACCTCACGGTCGACCCCTGCCGCTCGGCCACCCTCGTGGTCGGCCCACCTCACGGCCGACCCCTCCCGCTCGGCTACCCTCATGATCGGCACGTCTCACGGCCGACTTCTCCCGCTCAGCTACCCTCATGATCGGCACGTCTCACGGCCGACTTCTCCCGTTCGGTCACCCTCTTGGTCGCCCCGCCTCACGGTCGACCCCTCCCGCTCGGCCACCCTCGTGGTCGGCCCGCCTCACGGTCGACCCCTCCCGCTCGGCTCTCCTCGCAGTCGGCACACCTTCCAGTCGGCCTCTCCACTCGTTTCACACTTCTCTCCCTTCTTACTATTCCCTTCGTTGGTCTAAAGCTGCACTCGGAAATGGGGGACTACTGACATGGATAGGCCCACAAGGCACACGGCCCACGGTAAACCACCCCGAACCCATTGCTTGGGGCCAATGGCACAACCCGGTTGACAAGGCCCAGAACAGCTGGAGGCCACCTAGACATGAAGGGCCAACGGCATTTAGGCACACGGCAGGTGGGACACGGGCCACATCAGCAGACAAAGATCTGCAGAGTTATTATCACAACACATCACCATTAATGCAACCCATCACAGCATTTATTACAACAGCACTTCCCGTCGGAACAGAGCCTCCATCACCCTAAACAAGATGAGCTATGGCACAGGCTTTCGGCGGAAAAGCACGTCACAAGAGACAGGAAAAATGATGACAAAAGGATATAAGCAAGGATAAGAGGAAAAAAAGAAAGTTAAGTTGCTCTCTCTCTCTTGATCTCTCGATATACAGTCTTTTCATCCTCTGCTTTTCTAATTCTTGCACCGGAGGGTTCACTGGGGGACTACCCCGTTCCCCCCCTGAACTTGCTTGCAGGTCATCTGACGGAGCCCCCTTTTTGAGTCGGAGTCTGGAGAACCTGGGCCGGTCCGACCCATCCACCCGGGAATCGATACATCATCAGTTACTATTAAATCCAATTCATAGCTTTTTTTGAGCTTTCAATATGTTTTCTCATCCCAAAGTTTTTCTATTGCTTATTTTTTTAGGGCTAAGGGGGAGTCTAAACTATCATTGGACTCCATAATTCAACCACAACGGTGTATAGATAGATATGGTCAATTTTTCTATTACCAGTTCAATTTGCCTTTATGATTTTTTTTCTCTCCTAAGAATGGTCTTCAAAGTTTTGCATTTTAGCTGTGAATGATGAATGGTCTCCAAAAATTTGTTATGGTTTGGTCAATTTGAAGCAAAAATCTATTTTGATTTGTAATAGAAAAGGCAAAAAAGGATGTAGAGAGTTATCAAATGATCAAAACTTTTGAAAACCCTAGATGGAATCATGGTGCATGTAAAATGCTATTTTGCATCATGTTATAAATCTATTTTCCATAATAAAAATAAAAAATAAACAATCAGTTTTGCTCTCAAAATTTTTTTTTTATTTATTATTATTATTATTATTATTATTATTATTATTTTTGCATCAATGCTCAATATATAACAAAGTGTGGTAATTGAGGATTGTGTTTCAATAGCTAAGTCCATGGCAGTGAGTAATTTAATCTGTACACTAAATTTTGCATGTCTGTTCGGAGGTTAAAATTTGTGGTCATGAAACCTTGGCAGCTTCACACTTTCTATTCACTTTTGCTTTGGTAAATGCCAACAAAATTGAGTTTTCGACACTCTTTGGAGAAGGGAAAACGTGAATAAATTCTATTCTTTTTTTTTTCTTTTTTCTTTTTTCTCTGTTAGTTCTTATGTGGTTATCTGATCTTTTTTATGTTATGAGACCTAAAATAATAATGCGAAAGTAAGTTGAAGTATGGTTTTTTTTTTTTTTTGTAGTTTTGCTTGATGAAGAAAGGTTTGGTTATGTTGTTCCATGTCTCAACTCAAATTGAGTGGAAATAGTGTGATGCTTTTTTGGGTCATGTATTGAAGAGAGTTTGTTGCAGTAAAAAACATTTTATCAATTATTAAAGTTATAGTTAATTGATTTATTATAGAAATGAAACCCATCACCAATTAACTCACTCATCGGTCCAATTATTAGACACAAAGAAGTTAGTCTGTCTATCGTCTTAGCATGAACTCTACCAAATTATAAACAATCCTATACAAATACTCCATTTTCTATTAAACAGTCCTCGCTCTCATTGTGAATATAATATACAAAATAAATATCTAATTTTATTCTATTATAAGGAATAAAAATTACAGATGGTGCAGGCCTCACTCCCAAATCGTCTCATTTCTTGCATCAGGATCACAAATCATCACTCAACTCAACTTGATTAAATATAAGGTAAATTATACTTCCAATCCATGCATTCTACCTCCAATCAATCTCACGTTGATTCTGTGATTCAATTTCAACAATTAAAACATTGCAAGTTGAAGCATTTTGTTAACCTTCTATTTGGATAATTTTTCTTCATGATGTATTGGACGCATAACAAACAACTCACCAAATGTTTACAGACAAGTATAGAACACTTAGCTAATTCACCAAGTAGCTCTCTTCATTCTACAAAGCGCTGAATCAATGTCAACTAAAACAAATTATAAAGAAAAAAAGAATTAACTAATGTTACAACAACAAATGAAGTATTTATCTTGTTGGATCATCAAAACAGAATTAGACAAGCCAACAGCACCGTCAAGAAATTCTACAAAATGTTTTTGCCTTGAGATAGTAGCAAGTATGATCGCGTTGTTGGTGGAATAGAAGTTGCTTCTCAATTATCTTTCCCCTTGCCACTTGTAATAACCCCAACCTCCAATTAATGCTAAACCATGATTATTTATGCCTAACAATAATTTAGAAGGAATCCGGAATTAAATTACATATGTATTGCATTATCTTTGTGTTTTTATCTATTTGTCATAAAATGATTTGTTCATGTTTTGACTTTGAACTGCGAATTGAAAGCCTTATCGGTGACCGAATCATAAATTGACTTGATTTATGTGCCAGTTAGGATTTATAGAATTTTATGGTAGGTTTAACAAAAAATCGGTTCAGAACGATTAAATTAGATTAAAATAATGCTATTTGATTAGTTTGGATTAAGGCATTGCTTAAGCACCATTTTGAGCCCCACTCACCTCTTTTATCCATTTTGAGCACACATAAGCCTACTCCAAGGGAGAGAAACATGAGAGAGGGAGAGAATTGAGAGACTTGGGTCCTAGTTCAAGAATTAATTCACAAGAAGGAAGCTTGAAAATTTGTTCATCTAGTTCATAATTCTAGCACCTAAATTTCAATTTAGCATCTAAGGTATGAAACTAAGCCTTTAACCTTGGGTTGAGCTAATTTATGCATGAATTCAAGTAGTTGGAGCTAGAAGATGTGAGAATCAAGCTTAAGGAGTAGAAAAGTAAATCAATCCATGCATGCATGCATAAATTTCCATGTTTTGAGTTTGAATTCTAAGATTTCTTCCATGCATGTGTCAATTTCACTCACATTATGGTCATTCAACTTGTTTTCCACCAAATCATCAAGTTTGATTATGTTTTGGAGGGTTTGAATTCAAGGAGGTTAATTAATAGCATATTCATAAAGTTTATGTTGATTTTGCACAAATTGGTTTACTCTTGGGCCATGATTTCTTGAAATGATTTTTAATACATATTATTTTATGAGTTATTATATGTTTCCTCAAATATTGGCCCAGAAAAATGAGTTTTGAAGGCTCAATGGTTGAGTTTCATGCTTGGAGGTCAATCTAGATTTCCCAAAAAATTGACCCACGCTCGAGCGGGGACTTTCATGCTCGAGCGTAACGCCTGAGTACATGCACTTCCGCTCGAGCGGCGTGAGTCACGCTCGAGCGTGAAATGCGTATACCCAGAAGTTTGTGTGTTTTGCATTACGCTCGAGCGGGGGAAACCACGCTCGAGTGAGGGTCTGTGTCACACGCTCAAGCGGGGGTCGAGCGCCCGTCGAGTGTGAATTTCATGCATCCAGCACTTTTCATGAGTTTGCAGTCCGCTCGAGCGGGGAAGTCCACGCTCGAGCAGAGCTTCATTGTCTGCATGTCCGCTCAAGCGGGGAAAGCCACGCTCGAGCGTGGGCCTTATCTTCAGCAAAATTTGAGAAATGGTTTTCAATGCATTGTTGCATCCTCATTCCATCCTAAGCATTCCTAGGCTATGTTTAAGACCCCATAATGAGGATAAGAGATTAAAAACACACTAAGAGCCAACGAAATAAGTTTTGTACAATTAGAATGTGTGTTTCAAGTGTGCATCTGTCATATGTTATGTAGGTCACATGCCAAGTACCGTTTGACCAAGTTTACTCCGTCTGTCTGTTTCAAGGCCCACTGTGAATAATAACTCTGTAAAGTTATGTTTAACTTAAGTATTTTCTGACCGGTATGGTATGATCTATTTTCTGAAATGCTATCTTATGAATTATGAATGAATGTCCAATTTTCTGAAAAGTATTTGTGGCACCCTTAGTTCACGTGGCCCTCACCTGGGGGTAATAATACTGCGGCCAATCTGCACGTGGCCCTTGCCTGGGGGTAACAATACCATGGCTACTTATGCGCAAGATATGGACCTTTATGGTCGTTGGTACCAACTATGCATGTGGGTCTCTGGACCAAATTGATCTGATAGCTAATGGGTGTACCACGCACGATCTTATGCAAAATCTGAATATGAACATGAGTGTGTATCTAAATCTGTTTCTGTTTTGAAGTCTGAATATGTTCTGATTTAAATACTGGATCCTAACTTGTGCTGGACATCATTCATACAACCCCTTTACTCTGTTATTATTCACTGGGCTTCCACTCACAGTTTATATTATATATGTAGGTGACCTGGCGGGTGACCAGGGCCAGAGTTGACGGCCTTCTGTTCTGTTTTTGTCAGCCAACCGTTGTGCCTCTCGAGGAGGTTCCGATTGAAGTCTCGTTATGGCTGTTTTTGTATTCATGCTAGTCTCTATATGTGTTTTGTAAAGACAGGTCTTGGGATGTACAATTTTGTAAATATTGATGTCCTTTGACTGGCATGCTTATGTATATATATAAGTTTTGAAACGTTTAGTCCCATGTACGTTTTCACAGCTTATTGGACCTTGTCTATTTCGTATAATTGCTTCTGCAGCCCCTTACTATTCGCTAATCTATTCAGAGGCCTTTGGTAATCCACGAATTACTGGCCGGTTACGGTGCTAAACCTACAGGGGCGGGTTTGGGTCGTGACACCACTCCCTTCGGAAACTTTAGAGGCGTCATAAGCAGAAAGGAAGAAAGTGCCCGGATTCTTGTGCAGAAACCTGCATAATCGCAAAGAGCTTTGTTAAGCATTATGAAATATTTAAATGAAACTACCCACTTACATATGTATATTCTGAATATAAGTTTTCCTTTAGATGCATTATTGTCAAACTCACCAATTTGTAGACTAAAGAAAATAGAAATGGCATCTTTTTTTCTTTTTTTGAGATGACAAACACAAACAATTTTGTTAAATGGCTTGGAATGAAATTATCTTAAAACAAGGAAAAAAAAAATCAAATCAAAATAGGAATGAGTGTTTCCTTCTCTTACAGATTAAAATCATTTCATGATGTAACAAAGAACAAAAACAATTCAAGCCCATTTAACCCAATAACATCATCAACTTGTAGTTCATTAAGCACATAAGTTCACATCTTCAAGCGGTCAACCCGAAAACAATGAATAGTTCCATGACTCTCTTTTCAGATCAAGTTCACTTTAAAACCTATGAATTGCATTGTAAACGGAAAATTTGTATACAATGCTCTCATACTGAAGTTTCTTTTGGATGCAGCAAAGTCACTTTGCCTAATGTATAATGTTTAATGCATTCTTTTAAATTAAAGAAACAAGATAATTCATGGCAACAAAAAAAAGCATCATCAACAATAGAAAAAAATAGAACAACAAAATTATTATTATTATTATTATTAATAATTTCCAGAACTCAGAACATTAAATTTTCTTAAGAGCATTCAGTATAATGTGAAGGATAGAGTATATACTTGAGAAAGTCAAGTAATTTCTGCTGCAAGCAGGACCAACGTCTCCTCTTCAATGTTTACATATGCCAACAACTCAGGCAACTTAACTACAAACACCAATAAAATACAAAACCATGGAGACATTTGAGAAGCAAACATCTGACAGGGATAAAAGGGGGTTTTCTGACTTCAAAACAAAACCAAACAATTCAACATCTGTCACTTCACCGCCCCCTCTCCTCACCTCGCCTTGCCTCCATCACCGTTCATCGTCTCTCTCTCTCTCTCTCTCTCTCTCTCTCTCTCTCTCTCTCTCTCTCTCTCTCTCTCTCGCCTCTCCGTTCATCGCCTCTCTCTCTCTCGTTTCTCTGTTCGTCTGTCTCAAAGGCTAGGGTTCAAAAACGAAAAGGGAAAGCAAAATAAGAAATTTAATGCCCTAAAAAATACACCAGACCCTATTCATAAGGGAAAGAATAATAGGAACAATAAACTTTCATTAATCTGAATTGATATACAAAAGCGACACATGCAATATACATTCATAAATAGTTCATCCTGAACTACAGCACGTGTTACCAGTAGTAAAGAGGAATGAAAGCTAAATAGATATTTATATGCCCAGAAGGCTTACACCTTTCTAAGTCACTGCTTGGTTACAACAAAAGTGAGACTAGCTCAATACAAATAAAGCCCTTGGCTATACAAAAGAAAACACAACAAAATGAAGCTCTTGCTACAAAGTCCCTCCAAGCTATTGCCTTGGCGGAGGCATATCACCAACACTTGAAAATGGTTTTTCCCAAATAGGGTGAGTCACAGCCTAGTAGAAACAATCTAACACAAGATATAAGTCTTAACAAGGGTATGAATAAAGTGTGTTTTAGAGAGAAAAAGTCCCGATCTGGGGTTTTGAGGGAAAAAGGTATAAAAAAGTGATATAAAAAGTCAGTTTCGGGATCTGATATATGCACAGTCCGCTCAAATACAAGAAGTGACGCTTAAGCGTTAGACACAATAAGTTGTTCCACTCAAGCACAAGAGGTGACACTCGAGCATAGAATGCACACTCCTAGTAGTTTTGCAGAGAACAGACTATCGCTCGAGCGCAAGAAATGCCGCGCGAGCTGAGCCCGCTCGAGCGTAGAATGCACCCTCCCAGTAGTTTTACAGACCTACAAAAATACTAAGAGTTTGCAAAGCCCACTCGAGCGCAAGAAGTGCTGCTCAAGCAGAGGAACAAAAATCTGGGCAACTAAAGTTTCAAAACTAAGTAACCAACCTATTCCAAACATGCTCCAACCAACTCAAAAGCCAAACTCAAGGGATAACAAGGGGAATAAGAGATGAACAACAATATTAAACCATGAAACCCAAGTCCGGAATACAACAAAAGATTTGGTCAAAACCGGAATCGCTATAAGAAAGGGGAAAAAAAAATCCAGAATGTCGTCGTTTTGGAGGATGGCAGGAAAGGCCGTAGGGAAGTGCGGCTGAGGATCCGAACTCCTTATAACAATCCTTCCAATCACAATGTAAACAGAAAGTCAATTTTGCATTTTTATCCAATAACATAAACACCCACAAAATTATCCAGAAAATTACTCTTATCATATTCAATCAATACATTCCTTCTAATCACAATGTAAGCAGAAAGTCACTTTTGTATTTTTATCCTATAACATAAACACCCACAAAAACATCCACAAAATTACTCTTATCATATTCAAGTGTAGTCTTATGCCCCACTTTTGAAATAATTGCCAAACCAAAAGAGTAAAATGTTCAAGCTATAACATGGCCAAACACTCCAAAATATTTACAACCAAACCCCAGCTATAGCCTTGGAGGAGAGAATCATCACAATTTGCAAGCAAGCTCATAATAAGATTCCAAGACGGGCATAAATGACCATTATCATTTTGTTGATGGAATGGAATCATGAGATCACCAAGTTCTTAATACATAAACCCCAAATTAATAAACGAATTAAACAAGAAAAACAAAAGCAGAGAAAGCTAAGACATGCTAGCTATAGCTCTCTTATGGTTGGACTACTTGTATCTGTTGCTGCTGATGCTGTATTTTCTTCTGCAAATTCACCTGGAAACACGATCGAACTGCTTCTCCAAATAGTGGGACAATGGGGATGTTATCGCAATTGCATATCTCGATCATAAAGTCATCCGGGTCATGGAAGAACAGTTGATCGACGTGAATCCCGCCTTCCTCCACCATCCACCTTCCTCAACTATCTGTCTCATGCATTCGATTCCCATTTCCTTCAGCTTCTTCTCTACCACTACCATGATCTCACACTGCAATGACACAGAAAACACACCGCGTATTGTTTAACTAATCTAATAGCCAGTTCCACATTCTGATCACTAAGTTGCTTAATCTCATATACTGCATACAACACTCTAACTAATTAAAGGGAAATACTCTATCCCCCAATTCATCATTCCCAATTGCACCTTAAACGTGGAATTTAAGGATGCAAAATTAAAAGGATGTAACACCACTCGGTATACCAAGATCAACAATTCTACGTTCTCTAATTTATCACCTCTAAATAACTCTAATGATGTGGCATTGTTTGACATATTATTAGGGTAGATTTTATGGATAATAAATTAGATGTCTCAAGCATTTTTCATACCCAGATATCAACTCATGGACACCTATACTCCCTCAAATTTTGTACAAGTTGTAATTCTCAAATCAAAATAGGAAATTGTCATGCATCAAAATTCCATTCATTGTTATTGATTTAGTTCTAAAAATTGTTTTTAAATTTTTTGTTTTCCAAATTTTTAATCAAATTCTTATTTCAACCTATTTTAATTAAAAAAAATTAAATCTGAAAATAAACCTAGAAAGAAAAAATTATTAAATATGTTATTTTTTGGGTACCTATTGAATCTTGAAAGTAAAAAAAAAATTAATTCAAACATTAAAAAATTACCAAAAACTATGGGAAATAAAAAAATTCAAACATCTACTTTAATCTCAAAGTCAAACAAAATGATTATTTTTAAACCTATCATAACAGCATAATGTACACGTCTTGTTATGTCGATTCACAAGTTAAATTTAAAAAAAACAAAAACAAAAATCAAAACCAAATTTTTTCCGTGTTTTTGGCATGCAGCCTAGGGTTGATTTGGAAAGTGGATTGATTTTTTTATTTTTTGGGTTATTTTAGCATGTGGCTAAAATGTCTCGCTTGTGAAGGACTTTTGATTTTTTTGGCTTTTTTTTGACTTTTTTGTAAGAGAAAGAATGTAATGATTATGTGTTGAATATAATATTTTGTCTTATTGAACTAAAAAACTTATTTTATTTTTTGTGGTTAAAATAGCTAAAAAATAAAAGAAAAAATAGTCTAAGGTCCCTCTTCCATTTTTAGTAATAGAAGAGATCCACAATATTATTTTATGATGTCTAATATCCCTCACTCCCGCTTTCTCTCTCTTCTTTCTTCTCTATTTTCGTTCTCGACCTCTGCACATCTTGTTCTCGACCTCTGTATCTCCCATTCACCGTTGCATATATTTCTCTCTTTCTTCACCTCCGTTGCTGCAGTGCCACCAACTAACCACCATCACCGGCGTCCTTTTCATGAGTTCGTGCTCTGGTCTTTTCCTTCCCTTACACTCACAGGAATCGAACCCGAAAGCATAAACGAGCCGCAGAGGTTGATCTTCGCTAACTCTGCGATGGTCTTGCTTGTAGTTCTAACATCATTGACAATGTCAAGGCTAAGAACTAGGATAAGAAGGCTATCCCACCACACCAGCAAAGGTTGATCTTCACTGGCAAGCAACTCGAAGACGAGCATTCGAAGCGAAATGAGCCGATCGCAGAGTTCCAGATCGATGTGGGGAGCGACCCATTGATCAAATTGTTGCCCAAATCGATGTCGAAGAGAAAAGAGCTGTAGCCGAGTTCGAAAGGGATGGTTCCAGAGAGTGTGTTGACGTTGAGATAGAGGCTTTGGAGGTTTGAGAGCTTGCCAAGCTCTCTTGGGAGTGTTCCAGAGAATACAGCCGAAGGGAGTTATAGAGAGAAAAGGTAGAGAGTCTAGGAAACGCCAGGAAGGCTAGAGAAATTTCTAAAATTTCTCTGGAGAGGTAATTTTGTGGGAAGGCTAGGAAAGCCAGAGAAATTTTCAAATTTCTCTAGAGAGTGGAAAGTATATGGAAGGTAGAGAAAACAATTAATCAAAGAAATTTTCAAATTTTCTCTAGAAAGTCCCAGAATTTCTCTATCTAATTTTCTCTGGATCTATTTGAGAGACCTTAGATCTTAGACATTATTAAAATTTCTCTAGAGAGGAAGGCCATTTCAAAATTTCTGTGGAGAGTGGGAAGTATAAGGAAGGCAGAGAAAAAATTCTTTGGAGAGAAGGAAAAGCCAGAGAAATTTACAGTGAAAAGTCTAGGGAAGGTCAGAGAAATTTGTGGGTTTACAGTGGGAAATTTGTGGTTTCAATCCAGATAATTTCTCTGATTTGTCTGGTTTGGAAAGAATTTCTCTAGTTTTGGACTAGAGAAATTTGTGGGTTTGTTAGTAAAGATTGTATTGTTGGCTTACATATTACACAAAGTCAGAGAAATTCTTTGTAAATAGAGCCAGAGAAATTTGTGATGTCCAAGAATTTTCCTGGATAGCCACACAAATTTTCTCTCCGCAATTTTCTCTGGATTTCTTTGGTACTCAGAGAAATTTCAATTTTCTCTGGAAAGAATTTCTTTGGGATTGAAATTTCTCTGGATCGATGTTGAAGGACCTTAGACATCATAAAAATATTTGATATCTTTTATGCTATAAAATCCTAATATCAGAGACCTTAAAAAAAATCCCCCAAGGCCAAAAAAAGTTGGAGAGAATCATCCTTGTCTTCATGTTGGGTTCCTTCTGTAACTATTCAGATACTGATTGTTGTCATCATCCCAAGTTAGTTCAAGGAATTGACAAATTACATATAAACATATTGAAAATAATAAAAACATATTACAATTGATCAGATTGAAACTTGAAAGTACCTGGAATGAAATATGATTGTCCTTGGGATCGATTTTGCTTTTCTTCATCATATGTTCTGGGTCTTCTGATTGCAAAAGATGTATTCCAATTCCATAACTGAACAACCTACATTAAAACCCAGAAACCCAAATCAATCAAATCAACAACAAAAATATTTTCCCGAGAAAATTAAAAAGAAAGTAGGAACTCCATTATTCTAAGTGGGTTTTTTTTCTTACCAAGCTCCATCAAAATTAAATGAGTTGGGTCTTCTCACTGGGACGAACCCAAGAACATTCGTGTAGAAATCGATTGATTTCTCGAGTGATCTACAAACAATGATTCAGAGAGGTGAGCCGCAAAGGGTTTTCCATATTTTCCTTCATTTTCTCTAGAAAGTTCAAAATTCATGAAATTCTCTCAAGAAAGTTCAAAATTCAAGAAAGTAAAGATTGCCGGAACAGAGAAGAAGAGAGAATCAGAGACTAAAAAACAGAGAGATTGAGAAAAGTTGCTGAGATAGTCACGGAATTCTATGAAATTGAATGGGATTGCTTAGTTTATATAGACGACGTGAAAGGCCTTCATGTCCACCACGTATGCATGCTTTCATGTACACGTGGCAGATATACTAGAAGACATTTGACATGTTGCTGACTCAGATCATGAGACCTACCCCCGACAGAGTAATTGTCATGGGTGCGAATTTCATATTGGAAATTGTTATGATGGTGAATGATTTATCAAACCTTTTAGATGGGTATGTGACTTATATGAATTTATGTGTGTAAGTTTCATATTCATATGAGAAGTTTAATAAAAAATTTGATAAATTATTTGAAATTTCTAACATAACTCTTTTATGTTAGTGTGGACAATCATTAATAATTAGTTTATGTGTGACTTGACTAGTCTCGAAACGTGACGTGGCTCCTAAGAGTCTAAAGAATTATATGGCCTACAAACTAAAAAATGATATTATTAGATAAACATATATAGCTACGTGATCTTCTTGACTTGTATAATAATTTTTGCTTATAGTAATATTATATCTCACTAATTTAAAATTCTAAAACCAACCTCTAATAACATGATAAGGTGTCCCTTATGGCATATCACTTGGGTTAGTAGTCAAAATTGAGGTCGAAAACCTTTTCTTTTCTTTTTTTTTTTTGCTTATTTACCACTTCCATGCTTGACACGTAAACTATTCTGCTTCTCCGTTCACAAAATTCAATCACAACTTTCTCTTATGAGGTTGGGTTTACACATTTGGTAGGAACCATTTCATTTGAGGCGGTTATGTCCGATTGTAAGATTGAATTTTGTACATTTAATTTTTTTTAATAAAAATTATTACACGTCCTCAGTTATTTATCATTAAGAATTTTAAAAATAATTAATACAGAATTAATAAAAATAAATAATATTATATTCAAAACAAACAAAAAAAATTGATATATATAATCTATTATGAGGTGTCAATGGTGTTTCTTTATAAATTCAAATGTAAGTTAAATTTGCTTTATTAATAAACTACATGATAATTACTGTACAGTGCAGCTACGTAGCCCGAATTTCTATAGCGACCCCGGTCTTTCCCCATTTAGTTGTTGCATCAGGACTTAGGTTTCGTGGATCCTGTTATTATATATTTTTTGTGGTCGTCCTTTAATTCCTTATTTGTGAGATTATGGGATGTATTGGGCAGGTTTGTTACAGGTTGGGAGTGTTTGGGAGCAAAGGGTTGCTGCCCAGAATTTTGGTCCTTCGCTCGAGCGAGGAGTTTGTCGCTCGAGCGAGCTATGTGTCTTAGATCCTTCGCTCGAGCCAAGGTTCCTTCGCTCGAGCGAGAGTTGAGTTTTGTGTCTGGTAGCTCGAGCGAGAAGTCCTGCGCTCGAGCGTGCGTCTGCGTCTCTTTTGGACCTGAGAGCTGTGTTTCTTGGCTCGAGCGAGCTTTCCTTCGCTCGAGCGAGCGAGGTGTATGTTTTCAAGTTCTTCGCTCGAGCGAGCATTCTGTCGCTCGAGCGTGCTTCTGGTTGCAGACCTGAAGCTTTGTATTTCTGGCTTGAGCGAGACTTTCTTCGCTCGATCGAGGATTTCTTGTGTCTGGTCGCTCGAGAGGCCAATCCTTCACTCAAGCAAGCCTGTTTTATATCAGTACGCAGCAGCGGGGATAAGTTCACTTTTTCATCCTCTTTTTTTATTTCAAAACCCTAGGTTCGTTGTCTCTCTCTCTCTACACACCTTCTCTCTTAGGTTTCATCTACTTTTAGGGTGTTTTTACCCTAGGTTCTTTGTTAAAAAGATAGAGGGTCGCGAGGGCTTTGTTTTAATCTGGAAGTTTGGCGGTTTGGAGCACTTTGGATTTTGGGTCATCATCTCCATTTGAGTTTTTCACTTCGAGATAGGGATACCCTACTCCATATTATAGGTTTTGTCCTAAGTTTTGGTCATTTTGATATGTTGGTGTCGTTTGGTAATTTTTAGGGTTTGATTTATAATTTGAGAAAAAGGAAATTTTTATATATTAAGCTCCATGTGTTTGGAAGTTACGAAAAATGACATTGATAGTATTAAATTGATAAAAATTGAACCTTAGGGTTGATTTTGAGGAAAGGGGGAAAAATCCTAATTGTTGTAATAAATTAATTTGTATAATTAATTTTGGGAAAAATGTGGAATTAAGTTTAATTCATGGAATTGAGGAATTTGTTGATTGAATGGTGTAGTTGGTTAATTTAATCACTCACCTATGAAAATGTTGAGTTTATATCTGTTGCTGCATTTATTTTCTGTTTAGAAATAACTGCTTTGGGCTATCGGTGGAGGATAGTCGTGATTGTTGTAGACATTGCATGCTGATTAGGGAAAACTAAAACTAATCACATTGAATAAGTCATTGAGTATGACGGTTGAATTAATACAACAAATACGTGTATTGATTGAATATTGTATATGACAAGTGTTTAATACATTGTATATGCATATTGTTTGGGAGGAGATAGGGGATGTACTCCATGGTTTGAGGGAAGATAGGGGATGGACTCTCAAACCTGTTTAAGAGGAGAAAGGAGATGGACTCTATTAGTATAGCAAATATGTGTACTTATTGATTATGGAAGTGATTTATATGAGCCTTAGCCTCATTTAAATTGATAATATTTGAGATAATATGAATATGAGATGTAGTCTCATTTTATTGGTTGGCCAGGTTCTGAGCCATGTTTGTATAATGAAAAGTTGGATAAATAACGGAAAGCGAAATGTGTCATGGACATAATGGTCATGAAACTGTATAGTGATGTAGTTGATTCTTTAGTGTTAATCATCTATCGAATGCTATTGCTTTAGTCAATTCTTATATTTGGTTTAGTATATCTCTGCTGGGCTGTGGCTCACCCTATACGGGAACATCATTTTCAGGTCCAGGTGATATGCTACCTCCAAGGACTTAGCTTGGGAGGATTTGGATTTGAAGAGTTGTTTTTAGTTATTTGTTATTCTAATATTACATGTAAACTCAAGCCAAGGGCTTAATTTGTAATTGAGTTAGTACTCACATTTTTTGTCCAAGTGTTGGCTTGGAAAGCTGTGAGCCCGTAGGGCATTTACCTTCGTTGTTACATGTAATGTCTTTTAATAAGAATACTATGATTAATGGATGAATGTGTTATTCTCTTATGTTAATGCATGTCAATGTTATATATATTATGGGTTTATTTTTAAGGCGTGACAACTTGGTATCAAAGCGTACCGGGTTTGAATACTTTGGGTACGTGGGAAGTGATTAGTATCACAATGGGTTCGTCTCGTTTGATAGAGACTTAGCTGTATTGTTATATGCTTATATGATAACATGTTTATGTGACTATGTGGGTATGGAATGTAGTTTCTAGGATGCTGATTGGACCCTTGAGTTTCTGGAAGTCTTGTTGGAAAAGCACTTGATCAATGTTGTTTCCAACCGGAACTCTAGTAACGCCTCGGGACTGTCATTATCCAGGAATGAAATTCGTAGGTGCTTATGTGATTATGTGCTTACGTGGAATGAATTATTGTTGTCCACTGCATTAGGACGCGAGTGTTATAGCTTCGGCACATTTATTAATGTCCTAACGTCTTTGTTACCTTTATTAGGATGTCAAGACGAGGACGTGGTAGGCGTGGTAGACGTGGTAGGCAAGGGATGCCTATACCGGATGAGATTCCGGAGCAGCAAGAGGGAGTTGGCCAGGCCAATGTGGCTAAGCCAGTAGGTCAGCAGGCTATGGGCGCCTTGGCCCGCGAGATAGCAGGGGCATTCAGGGAATCCGTGGGCATTCTCGGAGCTGAGAATCAAGCCCAGGTTCATGTTGCAGATGCAGGACCTTCTTTTCTGAAGAGGGAGTTCTTCCGGTCTAACCCGAACGTGTTTGTGGGAGATCCAAAAGAGCCACTTAAGGCAGATGAATGGCTCGAACAGACAACGAAGACGTTTGAGATGCTTGGCATCGAAGATAGGGTGTTGAAAGTGACCTTGGCATCTTTCCAGCTAAAGGGGAATGCGGGTCAGTGGTGGAAGTTCACGAAGAGCCGTATAGGAGGGACTTGGGAGGCCTTTGTAGATGTTTTCCAGGAGAAGTTTCTATCTCTAGCTGTTAAGGAGAGGTTGAAGGAGCAGTTCTGCCAGCTTAAGCAGCTGAATTCATCAGTGGTCGAGTTTGAGGCCGTATTTACTAGCTTATCGAGGTTTACACCTGAACTGGTGGCGTCTGAGGAACGCCGTTGTCTTGAGTTTGAAAAGAAGTTGAGGCATGGCCTCAAGATGAGGGTTGGGGGTTCTATGACCCGAGAGTATGGACGTCTGGTGGATGCTACAGCCCATATGGAGATCATGATGCAAGAAGAGGAGGAGAGGCAGAGGTGCTCCAAGAGGAGTCAGGATGGCTAGAGTGATGGCAGGAGGCAGAGAGGTTTTAACCCTCAGCAGTCTCAGGATAGCTTTACTAGATCGACTTTTCCAGTGCGAGTGCAGGTCCTGGGAAAGGCAGCCAGGGAGACATTACCTGTTTCAAATATGGTCAGCTAGGCCACAAATCTCCAGTTTGCCCGCAGAAGGGAGGGGGACAGAGAGTAGCATCATCTTCGGCTCGACCTCAGAGCCAGAGTCAGGGTAGAGGCCAGCCGCTCTCTTGTTACCAGTGCGGTCAGGCAGGGCACCTAAAGAGGTTTTGCCCGCAGTTGAGTGGCACATCTAGTGCATCTGGTTTGAGGCAGACTTAGAGTCATCAGCCAGCTCAGTTAGTTCAGGCCTCGAGGGCCAATCAGGGGGCTTCATTGTCCCAGTCTGTGCAGCAATCTTATGCTCCTAGGGGTGAGCCGGTAGATCAGAGACCGTCTGGGCGCGTGTATACTGTTACCGCGCAGGATCTTGTACCGACTCCATCTGTTGTGAGAGGTACCTTTTTGTTTTGCAACTCGGTTGCTAATGTATTGATTGATACGGGAGCATCTCATTCTTTTATATCTGCTGCATTTGCATCTGTTTTGGGATTAGAGTTGTCACAGTTAGCATCTCCTATATGTGTAATATCACCTGTTGGGGGTGAGTTGATTTTGAAACACGGGTGTAGAGGTTGTGATATAGAGGTCGTTGATCGTCGGCTTCCCTTCCCTCTTGTAGTTATGCCCATGTCGGGATTTGATGTTATTTTGGGTATAGACTGGTTATCGTCATACCGGGTAGTTATTGATTGTTACCGCCAGAGGGTCACAGTATGTACCTTGAGCGGGGATTGTTTTCATTTCTTGGGGGATCGGGTTGGTAGTTGTTTTGCCATCGGTGTATGATCCGCGAGGGCGGAGTGAGTTAAGTGGTCTCCTTGCTAGCCTTTTGAGTAGTGAGTGTGATGAGATCCGAACTATGTTGCCTAGAGTAGTTTGTGAGTACTCGGATGTCTTTCCCGAGGATCTTGTTAGTTTGCCACCTCACAGAGAGATTGAGTTCTCTATTGACTTAGTGCCCGGCACCACGTCGATTTCTATGACACCTTATCGCTTTGCCCTAGCCGAGTTGGTTGAGTTGAAGATTCAACTCCAGGAGTTGCTAGATAAGGGCTATATTCGCCCAAGTGTTTCGCCGTGGGGAGCACCGACCTTCTTTGCTAAAAAGAAAGGTGGTGCCTTGAGACTCTGTATCGATTACCCGGAAATTGAATCGGGCTACAGTCAAGAATAATTACCCTATGCCTCGTATAGATGATATGTTCGATCAGTTGAAGGGTTTCCGTTGTTTCTCTAAGATAGGCTTGAGATTGAGTTACCACCAGTTGAGAGTCAGGAAGGAGGATATTCCGAAGACGGCATTCCGTACGCAGTATGGCCACTATGAGTTTCTGGTGATGCCATTTGGGCTCACTAATGCACCGGCAGTCTTTATGGATTTGATGAACCGGATCTTCTGAGAATTCTTAGATCGTTTTGTATTCGTTTTCGTGGACGACATTCTGATTTATTCACCTTCAGAGGAGAAGCACGAGGAACACTTGAGAGTGGAGCTTGAGCTACTTAGAGCCCATAAGCTTTATGCTAAGTTTGGGAAATGTGAGTTCTGGCTAGAGGAGGTGAAGTTTTTAGGCCATGTGGTATTTGGGGAAGGGGTGTCTGTTGATACATCCAAGATTGAGGCAGTGCAAGATTGGGCACAGCCTAAGAGTGTGTTTGAGATCCGTAGTTTTCTAGGATTAGCTGGGTACTACCGACGATTTGTGAAAGATTTCTCCAGGTTAGCTTCGCCGTTGACTAGATTGGCTCAGAAGGGAGTCAAATTTGTATGGAGTGAGACTTGTGAAAAGTCGTTCCAAGAGCTGAAAGTTAGATTAACCACCGCTCCGGTCTTGATTATTCCAGAGAGAGGGTTGGGTTATGTTGTTTATTGTGATGCCTCACGAGAGGGTTTGGGTTGTGTGTTGATGCAAGAGGGGAAAGTGGTTGCCTATGGCTCACGTCAGTTGAAAATACACGAGAAGAATTACCCTACGCATGACCTAGAGTTAGCAGCAGTGATCTTTGCCTTGAAAATTTGGAGGCACTACCTTTATGGTGAGAGATTGGAGGTGTTCTCGGATCATAAGAGTCTGAAATATCTGTTTACACAGAAATACTTGAACTTGAGGCAGAGGAGGTGGATGGAATTCATTGAGGATTATGACTTCGAGTTGCATTATCATCCCGGGAAGGCCAATGTGGTGGCCGATGCCCTTAGCAGGAGATCTGTTGGTGACGTAGCTAGTATAGCCATCCGGGAATGGGAGATGTTGGGTGTACTTGGGGAGTTTGATTTGCTTCTGGGTGAGTCCGTTAAGGCTGCGGCCTTGTTTTTTGTTTTTGCGCAGCCTACACTTGTGACTCGGGTGTTAGAGGCACAGAGAAGTGACCTTGAGGTAGAATCCCTCCGAGAGAAGATCTCCAACGAGAAGGTTGAGAAGGGTTTGACGGTGTATCCCGACCAGAGTGTGAGATACCGAGACCGTCTGTTTGTGCTGGAGTCTTGCCGAGAGGAGGTACTCCGAGAGTTTCACCATTCACGCCTTGCAGTGCATCCGGGAGGTACTAAGATGTATCATGATTTGGGTTACCAGTTTTGGTAGTGGGGTATGAAGAGAGATGTGGCAGCTTTCGTGTCTAAGTGCCTTACTTGCCAGCAAGTGAAAGCCGAACAACAGAGGCCAGCAGGTTTGTTACAACCCTTGCCTATTGCTGAGTAAAAGTGGGAGCATGTCACTATGGACTTCGTTGTAGGTCTTCCAAGGACTCAGCGGGGTAGTGATGCCATTTGGGTGGTTGTAGACTGGTTGACTAAGTCGGTGCACTTCATTCCTATGCACGTTAGAGATTCGGTAGATCACCTTGCCAACTTATATATTCGGGACATAGTGAGGTTGCACAGGGTCCCAGTGACGATCGTCTCTGATAGAGATCCTCGTTTTACTGCTAGATTGTGGCAGAGTTTGCAGAGTGCCTTGGGTATTAGGTTGACCTTTAGCACGGCTTATCACCCTCAGACTGATGGGCAGTCCGAGCGTACTATTCAGATCCTGGAGGATATGCTTCGGGATTGTGTTCTTGACTTTAGTGGGTCGTGGGAGAGGCACTTGCCCTTAGTGGAGTTTGCCTACAATAACAGTTTCCAGTCTAGTATCGGTATGGCACCGTTTAAGGCCTTGTATGGCCGACCGTGTAGGTCTCCAGTTTGTTGGGCCGAGGTGGGTGATGCACCTTTGTTGGGCCCAGAGTTGTTGAGGGAAACGACGGAGAAAGTTTAGCTTATCCGTAGGAGGCTTGTTACAGCCCAGAGTCATCAGAAATCCTATGCCGACCATAGGAGGAGACCTTTGGTATTTGAGATGGGTGATCATGTCTTTCTAAAGATATCACCTAGGCGGGGATTGATGAGATTTGGGAAGAGTGGAAAGTTGTCCCCTCGGTTTATTGGCCCTTTTGAGATCTTTGAGAGGATTGGCGAGGTTGCCTATCGTTTAGCTTTGCCGCCGCAGTTATCCGGAGTTCATGACGGGTTTCATGTGAGTATGCTTCGAAAGTATTAGCTGGATCCATCGCATGTATTGGATTGGACCGACTTAGAGGTAGATGAGGATGTCTCGTATGAGGAGAGACCGGTACGGGTCTTAGATAGGCGGGATCAAGTCTTGCGATGCAAGACCATTCCCTTGGTAAAAGTTTTGTGGAAGCATCACGGGGTGGAGGAAGCCACTTGGGAACGTGAGTTGGAGGTCCGAGAGAAATATCCGGATCTGTTTGTAGATGCTTGAGCATATGTTGTTTATTTTGTTGTAATATTGAACCTTAAGTGTATTGAATATAACTTAGGTTGTGAAACATGATTTATGTTTTGAGTTTATGGAAGTATTTTGAAACTTGCCTCATAATGGAAGTTTAGTGTAACATTGCATATGTTGAATGTGTTGTAGAATTGGAGTTATATCATGAAATTGAATATGATATGGAAATGGGAATCACGTATATTGAAAACTGTTGAAATTGAAAGGAAATTGCATAATGAAAATGCAAGTTGAAATATATGTTGTTTTACATATTGTGAGATGCCTTTTGGTAAGAGATGGAATGACCGGTAATGGGTTAGGTTGTTGATTAATGTAATGTCATATTATTTTTTTAAAAAAACTTATGCGTAATTTTGGGGACGAAATTCTTTAAGGAGGCGAGGTTATAGCGACCCCGATCTTTCCCCATTTGGTTGTTGCATCCGGACTTAGGTTTCGTGGATCCTGTTATTATATATTTGTTATGGTGGTCCTTTAATTCCTTATTTGTGAGATTATGGGATGTATTGGGCAGGTTTGTTACAGGTTGGGAGTGTTTGGGAGCAAAGGGTTACTGCCCAGAATTTTGGTCCTTCGCTCGAGCGAGGAGTTTGTCGCTCGAGCAAGCTCTGTGTTTTAGATCCTTCACTCGAGCCAGGGTTCCTTCGCTCGAGCGAGAGTTGATTTTTGTGTCTGGTAGCTCGAGCGAGAAGTCCTGCGCTCGAGCGTGCGTCTGCGTCTCTTTTGGACCTGAGAGCTGTGTTTCTTGGCTAGAGCAAGCTTTCATTCGCTCGAGCAAGCGAGGTGTATGTTTTCGAGTTCTTCTCTCAAGCGAGCATTCTGTCGCTCGAGCGTGCTTCTAGTTGCAGACCTGAAGCTTTGTATTTCTGGCTTGAGCGAGACTTTCTTCGCTCGATCGAGGATTTCTTGTGTCTGGTCGCTCGAGCGGCCAATCCTTCGCTCAAGCGAGCCTGTTTTATATCAGTACGCAGCCGCAGGGATAAGTTCACTTTTTCATCCTCTTTTTTTATTTCAAAACTCTAGGTCCGTTGTCTCTCTCTCTCTCTACACACCTTCTCTCTTAGGTTTCATCTACTTTTAGGGTGTTTTTACCCTAGGTTCTTTGTTAAAAAGATAGAGGGTCGCAAGGGCTTTGTTTTAATCTGGAAGTTTGGCGGTTTGGAGCACTTTGGATTTTGGGTCATCATCTCCATTTGAGTTTTTCACTTCGAGGTAGGGATACCCTACTCCATATTATAGGTTTTGTCCTAAGTTTTGGTCATTTTGATATGTTGGTTAGGGTTTGATTTATAATTTGAGAAAAAGGAAATTTTTATATATTAAACTCCATGTGTTTGGAAGTTATGAAAAATGACATTGATAGTATTAAATTGATAAAAATTGAACCTTAGGGTTGATTTTGAGGAAAGGGGGAAAAATCCTAATTGTTGTAATAAATTAATTTGTATAATTAATTTTGGGGAAAATGTGGAATTAAGTTTAATTCATGGAATTGAGGAATTTGTTGATTGAATGGTGTAGTTGGTTAATTTAATCACTCATCTATGAAAATGTTGAGTTTATATCTGTTGATGCATTTATTTTCTGTTTAGAAATAACTACTTTGGGTTATCGGTGGAGGATAGTCGTGATTGTTGTAGACATTGCATGCTGATTAGGGAAAACTAAAACTAATCACATTGAATAAGTCATTGAATATGACGGTTGAATTAATACAGCAAATATGTGTATTGATTGAATATTGTATATGACAAGTGTTTAATACATTGTATATGCATATTGTTTGGGAGAAGATATGTACTCCATGGTTTAAGGGAAGATAGGGGATGGACTCTCAAACCTGTTTAAGAGGAGAAAGGGGATGGACTCTATTAGTACAACAAATATGTGTACTTATTAATTATGGAAGTGATTTAATATGAGCCTTAGCTTCATTTAAATTGATAATATTAGAGATAATATGAATATGAGATGTAGTCTCATTTTATTGGTTGGCCAGGTTCTGAGCCATGTTTGTATAATGAAAAGTTGGATAAATAACGGAAAGTGAAATATGTCATGGATATAATGGTCATGAAACTGTATAGTGATGTAGTTGATTCTTTAGTGTTAATCATCTATCGAATGCTATTGCTTTAGTCAATTCTTATATTTGGTTTAGTATATCTCTGCTGGGCTGTGGCTCACCCTATACGAGAACATCATTTTCAGGTCCAGGTGATATGCTACCTCCAAGGACTTAGCTTGGAAGGAATTGGATTTGAAGACTTGTTTTTAGTTATTTGTTATTCTGATATTACATGTAAACTCAAGCCAAGGGCTTAATTTGTAGTTGAGTTAGTACTCACATTTTGTGTCCAAGTGTTGGCTTGGAAAGTTGTAAGCCCGTAGGGCATTTACTTTCGTTGTTACATGTAATGTCTTTTAATAAGAATACTCTGATGAATGGATGAATGTGTTATTCTCTTATGTTAATGCATGTCAATGTTATATATATTATGGGTTTATTTTGAGGGCGTGACAATTTCACTCGGCTCGAATGGCCCGAATGAGTTGGCAAAGGGTTGTCTTCTCCTTCGCCCAGTCGCACACCTTCGTGCAAGAATGCGTTTGATTTCCAAAAACAGAGATGAAGTGAGAATAGAGGGGAAAACAAAGACGAAGCCAGAGTAGAGAGAGAGGAGGACAAAACTGTAGCTCGTGACCTACTGGCCGAGTTGTGTGCCACTGCTAATCACGGACCTGGTTGGTGCTGCTCACGATCAACCTGGGTGACACCGACGACCACCAAAATTATCCTTTTGTCGCCAGCACCATCGACCTGTTCATGAATCGCATTTCGACTGTTACTAGAGGCAACTCACGGGTATGTATGTCTTCAACTTCAACTCCTTCGCTCCCTCTTGTGTAATCTGTATATATATATATATATATGCCTATGAAATGTTGGAATGATTTGCTTGTGTAATATACAACTCACGGGTACCAGGATTTTCTACTCTCAAGGTGTTCGATGATTTGCTTGTGTTGAAATGGTGGAGTAATGATCTGGGATAATTAAGGTTTACAAACATATTGATTAATGATCTGAAATTTGTGGGAGAAATCTTGAAACAAATTTAGTGTTTGAAACAAATCATGTGGAGTTTAATATCAAAACCTCATATTAAATGTTGGAAAATATTTGAGGCCTTCTTGAACATATTTTGCTTTGTTTGTTTGTGTTTTCTTATAAGGTAGTTTGTTTTTAGATAATTTTCCTAATAATAGTTGTGAAAAACTATTCAATAGATACAAGTAAAATGCATGTAAGGTTGCAGATACAAGTAGAATGCATGTAAGGATGGCCCAACCCTCAATGGGGCTTAACGAAAAATCTTAATAAGAGGCCTTCTTGACCATTTATTTTGATAATTTAATAATACATGTTTTATAGCAATGTTTTATTCTAATTAAATAGTACATGTTTTATTCTAATTATTTTGGGGCTATTCATAGCAATGTTTTGTTCTGATAATTTTGGGCCTAAATAATACATGTTTTATTTTATTCTTATAATTAAATTTTGGGGCTATTCATAGCCTTTACTATTACAAGTTTTTGGATACTATTACAAGTTTTTGGACAAGGAGAGTTTTTCTTTTTGCTTTTTAAATTTTTAAATCATTATGTGTGGACAAGGAAATTTTGTTCTTTATTGGGCTTTTGGACAAGGAATGTTATTTCAAGTTTTAAGCTACTACCTGAGTATGTAAAGCTTTGGAATTATTTAGGATTGTATACTCTTTCTCATTGTGAATCTATATTTCAATTTTAAGCTACAATGGACATAGATTCAAACAATACTTCATTCAATGGGATTGAGGAAGTTGAAGAACCGGAGAACAATCTTTCATTAAATGAGAGTGGTGAAGTTGAAGAACCGAAGAAGGGTATGCATTTTAGCTCAAAGCAAGAAGTGTACGCGTTTTATGCGAAATATGCAAAACACCTGGGATTTGCTATAGCTTATAGAACACAGAATATTGGAGATGATGGGGAGGTAAAATACTTTGGAATTGAATGTACTCGGGGGCGGAAGAGAACAAAAAGATCAGAAGTAAATCCCTTGGAACCATCTTTGTCATCAAAGATTGAATGTAAAGCAAGGGTAAGAGCCAGTCTATAAAAGGATAGAAGATATAAGTTAACCATAGTTATGCTTGAGCATACTCATGACTTGATTCCTAGTGACTCACGGCATTTTACAATGAATAAGAGGATTCGTACTCCCGTGAAAAGGAGGCTAGAAATAAATGATGCAGCAGGGATACTAGTTAAAGAATTTTCTAGAATACACTCATACTTTCCCTATACTCTAGAACAATATAAATTACTCTAGTACATATTAAAGCTTTCTATTCTTCTCTAAAATATTGTAGAACCTTCCGAAACTTTCCAGATTTCTCTAGTTTTCTCCAAACTTCTTTAATGTTCCAGAACCTTCTAGGATATTCTAGAATCTTTCGGATTTCTCTAAGTCTTTCTAGAATCTTCTAGATTTTTCTGGAGTATTCTAGATTCATGTGGAAACTTCTAGAATATTCTAGAGAGAAGATTCTAGAGAGTGATGAGAGTTAGTGATGACTCTCAACACTCCCCTTCAGCACTAACTCTCTTTTCTGGATTATGTAACCATGCCATGTTGTTTCAGAAACTCTTCGTGAGCATATCTGCACCCTAGTCCTCTACCATGATAAACTTTTTCTCTATCTCTTCCAATATTGACTTCTCTCTTTTAAAGTGATTTATTCTTCCATGGAATACCACGTCATTGGCCAGTTGTAGGATTCTCATCCTCCAATTTAGATAGCAAGTGTTACGTTTGAATATGTGTTGATGCATCAATATCTTCTTTTGTTGTCTTCCTTCAATTGTTAAATTTTCTTGTTTCCTGAATGTTATTGGTTCCTTTATATCATCAATCTTAGCAAAGGTTGCATCAACGTACCTTGGATTAGGTTGGCATTACCTTGTAGCTATTGGGTGTTGCAACTTTACCACTTCCTCAACTACTTCTTCTTTTGTTTGCTTCCCCAACTTCTTTAGTAGGTGAGCTTCTGAATCTTTAAATGTTGAAGACTTAGACTCAATTGCAAGAATCAACTTATTTGTGATAGAGTGTGCATCCACTTCCTTGGTTACTGTATTGCACTGCTCATGTACGCCTTCATCGAAGTCTATCTTCTCTTCTGAATCTGCTTCAGTAACCACGAACAATGCACATGAAGCTTGGAAATTCCATTCTTCTTCACTCTCATCTTGGTATCAATTAGATGTTACTATATTACCTTCAATTGGTTTTCTTCTTAACCGACAATCTTTTGCGTAGTGGCCAATCTTGCCACATTTGAAGCACTCTATGTTGCATCGTCTAAATCTAGTAACTCTTCAATCAATTTCATCCTATCGAACTCCCCCTCGTTAATAACTTAGATCATCTTGTGATTGTTCATCTTCTTCTTTCTTCGATTTTCCATATTCTTGCCACTTCGGTCCATCTCTTTTCTTGTTACTGAATAATGCCTCTTCTTCACTTTCATTCTCCAATGTGACTCCAGCCATTTGCTTTGATAGAGTTTCTTGATTCGCCAATACACTTTCGAGCTCGACCAATGATGGTTGAGTGGACCATCCTCTAACAGCGGCCATAAGCCCACTATACTCGGGTCTTAAACCTCGAGTAATAATGCGCCTCATTCTCAACTCGCCTCGGGATCAAGTTGTGAAATTTCATTACAAAGAGTCTTTACCTTGAGAAAATATTGGCTAATAGTCATTGATCCTCGTGTCACCATTGCAAGCTTGTTCTCTAGATACTAAAGTCGTGCATCGTTTGTCTTCGAAAATATAATTTGAAGCATATTCACCAATAATCATAATTATAATAATTTAATTTCTTCATACCACCGATGAAGTTTCCGAAATCCACCATATCAACTGTGCTCATTGACTTCAACAATCTCTTGTATCAATCTCAATTGCTCTTCATGTCGGTCCCCGAACGACCAAGCTCTGATACCAAATTGTTGAGTTTAACACACTGGTAGACTCAGAAATACAACCTTTATTGATAACACTCTAGTACACAAAACACGTATACACAATGACACACTAATACACTTCACTTTTCTACTCACACATACATTCAAGCACTCACACTTTGTGTCTTCCTCACACAAAACCTTAAGACCACTCACACTAGATAGTGCTTGACCACTCATTTTAGACTCACTTTGGGCTCACTCTTTTTTCACTTAATTGTCCAATTTCTTAGTACATGCACTCATCTCATAGTTACACTAGTTAAAGAACTTTCTAGAATACATTCATACTTTCCCTACACTCTAGAACAATTTAAATTACTCTAGTACATATTAGAGCTTTCTATTCTTCTCTAAAATATTCTAGAACCTTCTGGAACTTTCTAGATTTCTCTAGTTTTCTCCAAACTTCTTTAATGTTCTGGAACCTTCTAGGATATTCTAGAATCTTCCAGATTTCTCTAGGTCTTTCCAAAATCTTCTAGATCTTTCCGGAGTATTCTAGATTCATGTGGAAATTTCTAGAATATTCTAGAGAGAAGATTCTAGAGAGTGAGGAGAGTTAGTGATGACTCTCAAAACAAGAAAGCTCTGAGAGTTACGTACATGAAGAGAAAGGACTGTGTTATCAAGAAGACAATGGAGCTCTCAATTCTTTGCAGGATCAATGTATTCACAGTCTGTTTCGGCCCCAATGGAGAGGTCGACACGTGGCCCCACAACCCAAACGAAGTGAAAGCTCTGATCAAGATGTACAAAGAGTCTACCAAGAAAAGCCCGATTAGGAAAACTTGTGAATTTTCTTTTTCTGATTGTTGTTTGGGTTCTCAGAAAATTGCTAAGAAAGTTTTGTTAGGAAATGAGGACGGTTATGGTTGGCTTGATGGGTTATCTGCAGAGTCGGTGATGAGTTTCTTGGGAAAGTTGGAGTCAAAATTGAAGGTTTTGAAAGCAAGAATTGAGTTCTTGAAGATGATGAATGAGTAGTGATAATGGGGAAAGAAACAGAGGAAACTTGTTGGTTTGATGATATGAATGTGATCAACAATTTGTAGAAAAATAGAGGAGTAATTGTACTGAGGAAAGAAACAGAGGAAGCTTGTTGGTTTGATGATACGAATGCGATCAACAATTTGCAGAAAAACAGAGTAATGGTAATGGGAAAAGAAACAGAGGAAGCTTGTTGGTTTGATAATACGAATGCAATCAACAATTTTGAGGACTATCTTGCAATGTTGCTTGAGCCTTATTACCAGCCACAACAACAAACAACTCAATTGGATTTTGAGATGGATAATTTTCCAATGTTGATTGAGCCTTGTTACCATCCACAACCACAACAACAAACTACTCAACTAAATTTTGAGATGGCCAATGTTTCAATGTTGATGGAGCCTTGTTACGAGCCACACCCACAACAACGAGCTACTCAATTGAATTTTGAGATGGACAACCTTTCAATGTTCCTTGAGCCTTGTTACCTGTACCAATTTGGCTATTTATGATATGTTAAAAGAGTTCATACACTTTTATTGTTCTAGTTTTGTGGGTATGATTTATAATTATACTAGGAATTTAGGGAAGTATTGGGGAATATCATCATATTCATACCTGTATTTTATTTGAACTTTACATTTTTGTCATTAGTTATGTAACTTTTTCCAGAAATTTCTACAAAAAAATGTGGTGAATGTATAGAGGTCTGTCTCTTCCTCAGTTTTGTCTTGCTAGTGTGACTGATTTCTCAGTTTTGTCTTGCTAGGGGTCTAGTGTTTTTTAAATATGATATATACACATTATGTTTATTTGGTGATCAACATCTATTTGTGTCACTTTCTATATTTCATATTCTATGCATAACTGCTTTAGTGCAATGTTGACAAGGGATGAGCATGCATATGGAGAAGTTGAGTTTTTAACCAAGTAAGAAAGGACCCATCATTTGCAATCACTTTCACAACTTCTATTGTGGGTTGGAATTGATTAAAACACAAATCTTATGAACATTGAATAATCATAAACTATAAATACTAATAATTAAATATATGGAAGTTAAAAAGGTGGATCAATAGTTAAATGTTATACTTGTTTCTATCTTTTTAGACAATTACCAATTTTAGGCTGACGGCGGGAATAAAAAATACTATTTGGCCAAGTCTATTTTAAGTATTTATAAGGGAAAAAAAAATAGCATTTGGCACTTACAAAATTTATATTGTTTTATTTTTGTCCCTTGAAAATCTATGACCCCTCCAAAATTTATATAAGTTTACCTTGCATCCAAAACTTCACAAAAATCTCATTTTGCCTATGCTATATTTTGAGTATTTATAATAGAAATTAACATTTTTTCCCCTTGAAAATCTTTATAATTTTATTTTAATCCCTAAAATTCAAAATGATTTTTTTCTGGAGCACCACTATATGGGTTTAAACCCTACTTGTACTTAAGGAATTAATTAATATTAATTAATTGGGGTGGAAACCACCTCATCACTATTTTAAGGGTACCTATTGTTTTGACTTGATAATTAATTAGTGTATATAAAGCTGAAAAATTATATATAATCAAAAAATTAGTCAGGGTGGAGTGCCAAACACCCACTGGCAAAAACAAAAATCCACTATAAATGCTTATAACAAATTTCATTCCTAAAGAATGTTAATCCAGTATCCCAATTTTATATTAGGTTTTAAAAGGGACATTCAGACTACAGTCTAATTTTAAATTTTTTAGCTAAAAGAACATCAATTTGTCCAAATGATACATATATGTCTAAATTTTATTTATTTATTTATTTATACATGTCATTTTTCTGTCCACCTTATTACCATCAGCCGCCACCGCCAATCACCACGGACAATTTTTCCAGCAATTTTTTTTGACACCGATGACCTTTTCTAATGTGTCCTTATCACCAAAATTGTTCTCTCAAAAAGTAAATATTTATTTTCTCCTTAAAAATGTATTTATTAGGAACATTTTAAAAATATTATCATTAAAAGTCTATTTTTTTACTTTGATCTGTCATTTTATTAACTCATCGTCAGATAATATAAGAATTGATCTACTGAAATTTATTTCTTAAAACTATTATATATTGTAGTGTAAAGAAGTTAATGCTGGTTAATGTCACTCACATTTAGTAACTATCACATCCAACAATAACATAACAAAAAATTTTACCAAAAATATTAAATGATTTTTGTTCATTCATTAAAGTGCCTTTAATCATCAAATCATGTAAAAGGTTAAATATAAAATTACAAACCTACGACATTCACACTCACCGCTTTAGAAGTTCGCTCTAATCAACATCTCATGAGGAGTCAACATTGGGTGTTGTTCAGCACTATGGTTTTTAGGTTGTCTCACTCAAAAGATGTTTCTTCGTATAATCCAATTAATCTAAAAAATATTTGGAGATCGGTTCTTACAATAATGAAAAATGATCTGTAGCTTGAAATTAAGAGCTCGAATGGCTCGAATAAAAAGCAAAGGTGTTTTCTCTCTCCTCAGACTCCAAAACCATCTGTTTGTACTCACTCTCTCCTCAGACTCCAAAATACTCTCTCTACTCACTCCAAAAGCATTCGAGCCCTTAACTTAATCTCTCTTTGAAATCCTCTCATCCGATCCTCTCATCCTTCATCCCTCTGTGAAACATCTGACTCTGTGAACACGTAAAGACAGATCTTAAGCTACAAGTGTCGAATCGAAGACGAAAAGTCGTTTACCTGGTAGAACAAAAGGTAAACTCGAAATCACAAAAAACATAGGGTTTATGTGTTGGTTTATGTGTTCGCTTTAATTTCCGAACAATTTCATTGCACCAGACTGTTTGTGTTATGATTCTGCTTTCAATTTGTGTTAGGGTTTTGGTTTTGAGTTGAATTTTTAGAACATGTTTTTGAAATCGCAAAAAAATAGGGTTTATGTGTTCGCTTCAATTTCCAAACAAATTCATCGCACCAGACTGTTTGTGTTATGATTTTGCTTACAATTTGTGTTAGGGTTTTGGTTTTGAGTTGAATTTTTAGAACATGTTTTTCGGCCTTATGAATGAATGATTGTTAGGGTTTATAAAAATCCGGGTTTGGGCATTATGGGTTTTGCCTTAATATTTTTTTTGTTATGTTGATTTTGATTGTAAACCAATATTCTAACTTCTGAATATGGTTAACTTAATTTTTCTAACTTAATGTTCAAATGTAAATGAACATCTCTGACTCAATTTTTGTAACTTAATTTGCTTCACAAGGTTCAATTAGAAAAAGCATGGACAACACAATGCTTAAAATTGCGCATTTGAAAGTTTATTATTTGCTCATGAAATCTGTTATTTACCCAAAATAAGGATTACTCTTGGATATCTGTCTATGGAATATGGATTACTCTTTAGATATCTGTGTAAGAAGGGTATGAAATCTGTTTATGGAATATGGATTACTCTTGGATATTTGTCTAAGAAGGGTATGAAATCTGTCTACTGAATATGGATTACTCTTGGATATCTGTCTAAGAAGGGTATGAAATCTGTCTATGGAATATGGATTACTCTTAGATATATGTTTTCCCAAAATAAGGATTACTACTTGCACCTATCATATCAAGTCTCCCACATATGATCACTATGCAATCCTACCATAGTAAGAAAACTACACATGTTCATACCCTTCTTAGCAATTATGTACTGAAAAACATTAATCCTGAATCTGTATGGAATTTTCTCCTTGAAAGGTTTCCAAGTTCCTTTGTCTATGTATCATGTCTGTTTTGTATATTGTATACAGATTAAAAAATGGCTTGTTTCTCTACTAACAAAAACAACATAAGATTAAAACCAAGAATGTGTGATTGTGGACAAACAGCTGCCATGTACATTGTCTGGACCAATGAGAATGGAAATCAAGGGCGTTTGTTCTTTATTTGCCCATCAAAATATGTAAGGAAATTTGTTTGGAAATTGATTAGCCTAATTTGATTAACTAATTGTCATACGTTGTAGAGCAATAAGGAACACTACGATTACTTCAAGTTCGCAGATGATGATGACGACGACGACATGATCTCCACAATCCGTTCCAATGCTGCACCTCGTAAAGCTATAAGAAACGAAGAATTTAATGATCTAAGAACAAGGGTTTCGAAGATGGATAATGAAATTGATGAGCATGGTAGAAGGTTTCGAATGATGGAGAAGAATTTCAAGGCTATGCTTTATGTTATTGTATTTTGTATTGTTTTCTATTTTATAATGTAAATTATTCAGTTGTAAGCTTTTTTGGAATTCGATGGATGTACTTATGGATTTAATGGACTTGATGGATTGTGGGTATGTGTTGTGATGATTTGAATGTGGGAATGAAAAACCTATTCTGTTTTCTATTGTTGTTGATTTACATGTTCTTGAATGTGAGCAACAAATTAATAAGGCCAAAATACATGTTCTAAACCTGATCTACTATTGATTTACATGTTCTTTTTAATTATTATTATTATTTGATTCAAACATGTTCTTGAATGCGAGCAACAAATTAATAAGGCCAAAATACATGTTCTAAACCTTATCTACTTGTGCATTTACATGTTCTTTTCTTTTTTTTTTTGTGAGCAACAAATTAATAAGGCCAAAATACATGTTCTAAACCTGATCTACTCTGTTTATGAACCAAAACCTGATCTGTCCATGTACAAAAACCTGATATGTCCATGCTTTTACTTGATCTGTCCATGAACCAAAACCTGATCTGTCCATGTTTTTACCTGATCTGTCCATGAACTAAAACCTAATATGTCCATCAACCAAAACCTGATCTATCCATCAACCAAAACCTGATCTGTCTATGCTTTTACCAGATCTATTCATGAACCAAAAGCTTATTTATCTATGCTTTTACCTGATCTGTCCATGAACCAAAACTTGATACGTCCATCAATCAAAACATGATATGTCTATACTTTTACCTGATCTGTCCATCAACCAAAACCTGATATGTCCATGCTTTTACCTACTCTGTCCATAAACCAAAACCTGCTCTATTTGTGTTTAATACGTTGTTACAAAACCTATTCTGTTTTCACCCACAAATTAATCAAAACTCAGTTTTCAGCAAAAACTGTTGTGTCCATGAAAAACCTGCTCTGTCCATGAAGAAACTGTTGTATTTGGATTGAACAGAATATAACAAAAAATGAGATTAAAAGAAAACGTAGTAATTAAAAGAAAAGAGAATAAAATAAAGCAAAATTATAGGTGAAACAAGATGACACACTGATATAGAGCTCAGCATGCAACAAAAGCTCATTCATGATAACACCAACAGAAAAACTCATATTTCTCAAAATTTTCCATAGAAGACAAACCAGCACAACTTTAAAAGTATGTCAAGTAGAGGCTCCCAGTTTCATACAATTTCATACACATCCCACTAATTCAACTTTCACTCATAATTAACCAAAGCTAACTTCATTTACAAATGAAGCAAAACAAAATCTACAAATTGTAGCCAACGTAAATGAAACCAAACTATCCAAACTGTCCTTTGGTTACAAATAATTGCCATCAAATCACTGATTCGACACTAAAAATGAAATGGGGCATTTGCATCCGCATCTATATTGAAGTCAATAAATTTTGAAGCTAGTGTCGAACTTTGACTGCTTATATTCATTCTTGCTTGACTATGAGATGTGCTTCCAATATTGTCCACCATTTGCATTGAGGTAACCCCTGCCTATAAAAACAAACTACGTATTACAAATATTGTCCAGAAACATATTGACTAATGTGAAATTTAATGGATGTAAGAAAGATTTGTACTCATATCTTCAACACATACCGGTACATACATACTCTCTTGCGTGCCATTCAGGCAAGGAAAGTAGTAAGATTGAGATTGTGGCACCTTATGATGAAATAGTACCAACATGCGATTAATAATTTGACAGATTAAAATAAAAACAAACAAAATCAATATAATTATGAGAATACATACCGGATGGTACATTGTGTCTTGCATGCCTTCCGAAGAATCAAAGTTTAAGTTACGAGATTCACCTTGGCGCACCTTATGACCCTATAGTAACAGACATTGGTTAATAATTTAAGTTAAAAAAATTAGAAATTTACATATCAAACGAAATTTACATATCAAACTTTACCTATGCATTCGTAGCCTTCTTATGCTTTCCCTTAAATCGATTCATGATTTCATCGACTTTGCTAACCTTCCCTTCTCAAGGCATTGTCATTGAAAGAACTCGAAAATTTAAATTATCCCTTAAATTTTATTGTAGTATTATTTAATTATAAATGATTTCAAAAAAATAATTTTAACTTTATATTATTATTCGATATTATTTTCTGAGTATTATGGTATTTTTATTATATTTTTCCTAGATTAAAATATACTGAAATATAACATTTTCTGTACAACAAACTTACATGCCTCCCAAGTCTCTTGCTGCTCAAGACTCTTGTCGCCACGCCACAATTCACTATACATATATATATATATATATATGTCAATCATTTGTGCATCCCCCAAGCTCTCTAATCCTCTCTCTAGCTTCTAGTTTTTTATATATATAAAAATTTGAGTTTAGTTTGGAGTATTTAGTGGGTGGCAATGAACGAAAGATAAAAATTGGAATTAACATTTAGGTGAGTTATATTATACCTTGAGTCACCATCATATATTTTACGTATGTTTTGAGTTACCGTAATTTATTTTACGCAATTTGTGTTTTATAAATTATATTAGCATTTTTAATTTATAAACTTTATTTTATATAACAAGGAAAACACATGGATATAATTGTTTATTAAAATGTGTTTTGAGTAATTATTTTATAAGTACCACCACGGAGGTCCCATGCCTTGGGTACTTAAATAACCATTGGCCCTCTGATTAGTCACTTTGTGACCCTCTGTCTGTCATGGATCCACTGACACTCTGATTTTTGGTGTGGAGCCAAGTGCTGTACGGAGCTAAGTGTTACACTACTGTGAGAGCCACCTCTAGAGTTCATACGAGCCACCTCTTGAGTCCATACATCTGTTCTGTTTTGTACCATGGTTATGATTTCTAGTGTGGAGCAAAGTGCTGTACGGGGCTAAGTGCTACACTATGGTGGAAGCCACCTCTAGAGTTCGTACGAGCCACCTCTTGAGTTCATGCATCTGTTTTGTTCCGCTCTGTACCGTGGTTATGATTATTTTGTTTATATGATTTCTGTATTATATGTCGAATGATCTCTATATTATATACATTGTATTATAATATCAAGCTTTGTTTAGCCAATAATTATCCATGGTGAATTTTGTGCCCTTATGCTTTTAGTATAATATTTCTCACTCTGCCATGTGCTTATAGCTATTTACCAATTTTCAAGAAACGATGCAATTCAGAAATAGCTTTTGGAAAGTCTTAGAAGCGGGGATGTGAAATAGACACACAGAGCACTTTTATAGTATTTATAATTCTATTCTTCATATGTAAATATCGGCCTTTTGGTCAATAAATTTTTGTTATCAAAGTAAAAGCTCCAATGATTATTTTAGTACCCTTACGTAAATATTTTTTTGCTCGCGTTTAGTAGTTGTTCAAGAATTGGCCGGAGGTAACTTCAATTACTGACCATCATGATGCTTAACCCTTGGGTATGGGGAGCAGGTCGTGATAGTCATACTGCTCAACAAATTGCTTTAATGTAGTCTTCGAGTTCACATATCCATCCAAAAATGCATTCATGCTCTTACTTCGCTGTGTAGTTGACATGTCAGCCCAAAAAATGTCTTTCACATAGGCAGGAATCCACCTATGTTGTTGATCGTATAATACCCCCAACCATTCATTATCATAAAGACTGAAATTTGCAAGCATTGCTTGCCATTCTTCATCAAATTCAGTTTTTGTGAAACTATCATAAACTGCATTTTGCAAAGGGAACTTGATAGATTCATATTGGGAATATCCTCTCAATTTCTCCAGAATTTTCTTCATTATATTCCATAAGCACCATCGATGTCGAGACTGTGGAAATACAATTAATATGGCATTTTGAATCGCTCTGCACTGGTCAGTTATTATGGCTTTTGGGTGAGCATCTGACATGCAACCTAATGTCTCCGTGTTCTCATTACATAACAGCAAACAACCAAACAAAATTAATTGTCCATGGTGATTAACTCTTACAAACGGAGCAAATGGCATATCATATTTGTTTATCAAATAGGTTGTGTCAAATGAGACAACATCCCCAAATGCTTTGTAAGTCGCCCTACTTCTTGCATCCGCCCAAAACAAGTTTCGCATGCGACCATCTTCATCTAAGTCAATTGCAGAATAGAAATTCGAATTTTGTTGTTGCATGTTATGAAAATAAAGTGTAAGAGAATCAGCATCTCCTACCCCAAGTCTCAATTTCCTAGCATTCTCAATGTGATTCCTTGCATCCCGTGTATGTACTAAGAAATTGGACAATTGGACAATTGAGTGAAAGAAGAGTGAGTTCAAAGTGAGTCCAAAGCAAGTAGTCAAGCACTATCTAGTGTGACGAGTCTCAAGGTCTTGTGTGAGAAAGACACAAAGTGTGAGTGCTTGAATATATGTGTGAGTGGATAAGTGAAGTGTATTAGTATGTTATTGTGTACAAGTGTTTTGTGTACTAGAGTGTTATCAATAAAGGTTGTATTTCTGGGTCCACCAGTGTATCAAACTAAACATTTCTCAATTCGCTTCATGGGTTGTCAAATTTTCTTTCCTTTTTTGTCATCCTCCATCGCAATAAACGAAGCAATAAAGAAAATTACTTGCAGATCAAGTAACAAACACAAGTACAGAGAGAAGTAAATACTATAAATGATACCCTAGTTATATATATACATATACAACCTAATTGGTACTGCCTGGAATCACTTCTCTATTTTCTTGTAAATGTTATGAATACTCCCTGGTTGGTTGCTGGGAAAAGAAAATAAAATACTGAAGAAGTTGTGTTTTTTATTTAGGCCAAATTACATTTGGTGTTTTTAAATTTTGTTCCTAATTATTTTAATTAGTTCGATTTTGAGATTCGTAATTTTAGATTTTACCTCAATTTGATCAATTTGATCTAATTAATAATGTCAAATAGGATTTTTGACGAAAAATAGGTATTGAGTTGATTGAGGTTAACAAGTTCATAATTTTGCTTATAAAATCATAACTCATTTTGTTTATATGCTCATTTTTCATGAAAAACACTAATAATTGTAATTAATTAGATCAAATTGAAACAAAATTATAAATTTAGGATCAAAATCAAATTAATTGAAATTATAAGGACCAAAATGACACAAGAGCCAAATATATAGCATATCGATGTCTATTGGCCTTTTATTTATTGGGCAAAATTCATAATTTGTGGTTGGAATACTTTACCCTCTAATGATTTATATATTAGCCAGAAAGTTCCAATGTAGTTTTGGACTAAAATATCATCTATAATTCTAGAAATTACAAATTGCTTAAAATATGAATTGCCTCATGTGATTCTGAAAATTACATTATGCCCCTTCAAGTTTCTAGTCATATAACAACTTAATCTTTTTAATAATAAATCATTAAACCAATTAACAATTCATGCAATTTTATTGTTATACAAGAGAGTAATTCAAAATTTTATTTTTTTAATTAATTATGTTAAATAAAAAATTCTACAAATGAGGTATTTGTAATTTCAAAAACTACAAGGAAAAATTCATACTAAGCAAACTTTAGTAGATGTATTTGTAATTTTCCCTTAATTCTGTCATTAGTAGGAAGAGCCTCTCTCTCTAAGCCTTCTACAGGATGTGCTACCAGAGGTGGGAGGGGTTCTGGCCGCCGACCTCCTCTCTCTTCCTTCCACCCATTTTTTCTCCTTAAAGTCTTTTTATTAAATAATATTGGAAGCTTGTTATTCTAACCCTTTTCAGTGCTACCACCTTCCCGCCTCCATGGATCCACTCTCACTAGATCTGCTTCATCTTCTTTAGATCTGTCTCTGGTCACTTGTGTTGGCATTGCCTCTCTCTCTTTTCAATCTTCCAAATTTGATGTTTGGCCTGTGCCCAAACTTTCACCCTCGCGTCCAAAACTTTAAGCTCTAGTTTCAGATCTTCTCACAATATGAAAACTGATGCTATTTAACGCGTTCGTTTCATGTTAGGCAACCACCTCAGCCTCAATGTTCCATCATCTTGACTTGCAGAGGTAGGGTCTTCAGATTTCAAGTTGAAGGTTGCGATTTAATGGAGCTTTGGATGCGTTTGGCGACTTGGATCTGGTTGTTTTCAGTTTACCTTTTTACTTTTTTATTATTTGTTGTAACAATCCTCCCCGTGTGGAGGTTGTATCCTTCCTTTGTGAGGGTTTTTTCTCCTCCTCTATAGAGGCAAGGATTCTTCCTCCTATGGAAGTTTGGTATCTCTTTATGAGATCTTTTGCTACCACTATATGAGATTAATCCGATTTTTTATCAATTTTGTAATGAAAATTTTTTTCCCGATCTAAAAATAAATAAATAAATAAATATCACACACATCATTTTAAGGAGTGGATTTGATTTTTTTTTATATTTTAAAATAAGATAAAATTAACACAATAGTAAGACAATTTTAACCTCATCTTCTCCAAACTCAAAATTAGATTAAGACGTTTATTAAAATTAAATTAAATTAAATTAAAATATAATTAACAATTTATCTAAAAGATAAATATAATTAACGATTGGTTTTAAAATATAAAATAAAATAAATAATATTTAAATTTTGATCTAAAATATAACTAAATTTAAATTAGATCAAAAAGATAGATATTAAAATAAATAATTAAGAATTTAAAATTAATTGTGACTTAAAATATAATTAGATTAAAAAGTTAAGAATTACAATAAATAATTAAAAAAAGCCTGATTAATTGTGATTTAATTGAATTAATGTTATAAATTATAAATTGTGTATGAAAGAGGATAGAGAAAGAGAAAAGAAAACATAAGATTTGAGAGTATTACAGTAATTTCACATATATATAGTTAACCATTATGTTTTAGTCTAAAATCACATGGGTGAGGCCTTCCTACAATATTTGAACCATAAAAAGTAGCGTATTCGAAGTTTAAGTCACAATATATTCGTAGTTTAAATTACAAGAGGATAAAATAAATTTTGCATTTTTTTTGTTGCGTGAATTAGCTTTATGGATTTCTGTATTTTCTCTACAAACGATACAAATGTTGAGAAATTTAGGAGAATTGAATATCTGATGAAAGAGTGATTATTTGGTTTAGTAAATTTTGTTATAAAAAAATTAAAAAATAGACTTTTAGAGACAAATTTAAAAAATGTCCCTAATAAATAGTATACTTTTAGGGATAAAATAATTTCGTCCTAAATTATTTACTTTGTTTAGAGGAAAATTTTGGTCCCAAATGAATAAGAATTCATTACTAAATGTCCAATTTTGTCACTAAAAATTTTATAAAAAAAATGATATTTTTTAAAACTAAAATATTCTGTTATTAAAAAGTGATATTGTTGCTAAATTTTTGTCTCTAAAATTATATTTGTTATAGTGTCATTGGATAAATTACTCCATAAAATTTAGTTTTATGGCTTAATAAATTGGATTGATTGAAATTTCTCATTTTATGGCCTTATGATGGATTAGATTAGTTTTAAGCACTCGTAGAAGGACCTGTTTCTTAATCCTAAGTTACATAAGTGAGTTCACATCTTTTCTAATCATAAAATATATATTTAAAATAGAAAAATTACAAATAAATTGGCTTACCAATTTTGTTCCTCGCGTTTGTGAAAGGTAGAATTCTTCTCCATAGAGAAAGCGAGATGACATGTCCATTCTTTTACTCTGCCAAAAGAAACCCAAATATCAGTGATTACCTCCGATCAGGATTAATCAAGAGGACCCTCCGACGGTCAAGTCAGAATATTGTTTGGCCATGAGAATTTGTGTTTAAAGGAGGGTTCTTGGATTACCTATTTTATGTTCTTTTTTGCTTCACCTGTTACGCCTTTTATAGTTTTCTTGACTTGAATCCCATCCGCTGGATCAATATTTGATCTGAGGGTTCTGCCCACTCCTGGCTCTGGTCAGACAAGTGGTCAAGTTGCCTTTGACTTTGATCATTGGATCATCCTCCTATAGACGGCTTACATTATGTCAGATATTAGTGGCCAATTTGCCAAGTGTTACGTTTGTTGTATCAAGTTGATCGAACAGACTTACCGTCTAGTAGGCTTGATCTATACTCTTGTACTTACTGTTTTGATGTTTGTACCATTGGATGAAGATAAATCTGTCGTTCCTCTTTCATTCTACAGATCTCTTTTTGGAATGAGATCTTTTACTCTTTATTGCTCCTTACGTTCCTAGTCACGCGTCTATGTATTGCTAACTGCCTCTAATGGGCTCCTTAGAAATTTACTTGGGCCTTCCATTTTCTTTTGGTTTGCTTTGCCTAATTACTTTGGGTTTGGGCCAATATTTTATCCCCCACAGCATTTATTTGAAATACTGCCTTTTAAAAAGGTTTATTGGTGAAAAGTCTATATTTACTTAGATACAACATTGCATCCAATAATTAATCTTTTTTTGTTGATAAGACATGTTGAATTAAATTTCTGTGAAGTTTAAGATGTCAGGATACAATTATATAAATTTTGGAGGAATCAAATTAAAATTATATAGATTTTCAAGGGACCAAAATAAAACTAGATAAATTTTGTATAGGCCAAAATGCTTTTTTTATTTTTATTCTTATAAATATTTTTTTTATTTTTATAAATACTTAAAATAGGATTGGCCAAATAATATTTTTTGTGAAGTTTTTTTTGGGGGGCTCACTGCCACCAAACTCTTTGTTTGGTCCATCTATATCCGGTAATTACTCGACTAAAATTGGTAATTGTCTAGAAGGGGAGAAAAATATAATATTTAACTATTGATAACTCTTTAACTAATAACTTTTATGATAAATTACACTCTCCTCTCTTGAGGATTAAAAACAATATAATTACCATACATTTTTTATATAATTACTAAAATAAATATATATTTTAATTAAAAAAATAATTTTTTTTTTCTTATTTATACGATTGACAAAAAATTGATGAAAGTGATGTAAATTAGAACCTCAAAACAGATTAATATAATTATATCAAAAGAATAAAACTAATTATATTATTTTTAAATTTCAAGACAAACACAGATTAACTGAATATTTAGTCATTGATATTTATTGATTATGATTATTAAATGACCCTAAGATCTGTGTTTGATCTTTATTCCAAGTCACTGTAGAAGTTGTGAAAGTGGTCGAAAATGATGGATCCTTTCTTACTTGGTTAAAAACTCAACTTCTGCATATGCATATGCTCATTAACATTGCACTAAAGCATTGCACTACAAAATAAAAATTAAAAAAAAAAAAAAAACATGACACTAAAGCAGTTATGCATATAATGTGAGGAAATATAGAAAGCGACACAAACAGATGTTGATCACCAAATAAAGAAAATGTGTATACATCATATTCATCGTATTTAAAGAATGCTAGCAAGACAAAACTGAGACAGACCTCTATACATTCACCAATTGTTTTTGTGGAAATTCCTGGAAAAAGTTACATGGCTAATGACAAAAATGTAACGGGTATGAATATGATGATATTCCCCAATACTTTCCTAAATTCCTAGTATAATTATAAAGCTTACCCATAAATCTAAAACAACAGAAGTGTACGAATTCTCTCAATAGATCAGAAAATGCCAAATTGGTACTGGTAACAGGGTTCAAGCTGGTAACAAGGCTCAAGCAACATTGCAAGATCGTCCTCTTCAAAATTGTCGATCGCACTCGTATCATCAAACCAACAAGCTTCCTCTGTTTCTTTCCCCATTACGATTACTCCTCTGTTTTTCTGCAAATTGTCGATCGCATTCGTATCATCAAACCAGCAAGAAGTTTGCTCTGTTTCTTTCCCCATTACCACTACCCCTCTGTTTTTTTGCTCCTTCACCATCTTCAAGAACTCGATTCTTGCTTTCAAAACCTCCAATTTTGACTCCAACTTTCCCAAGAAACTCATCGCCGACTCTGCCGATAACCCATCAAGCCAACCATAACCATCCTCATTCCCCACCAAAACTTTCTTGGCAACTTTCTCAGCACCCAAACAACAATCAGAAAAAGAAGATTCACAAGTTTTCCTAACCGGGCTTTTCTTGGCAGACTGTTTGTACATCTTGATCAGAGCTTTCACTTCGTTTGGGTTTTGGGGCCACGTGTCGACCTCTCCATTGGGGCCGAAACAGAGTGTGAAGACATTGATATCGCAGAGAATCGAGAGCTCCATTGTCTTCTTGATAACACAGTTCTTTCTCTTCATGTAAGTAACTCTCAGAGCTTTCTTGTTCTCAATTCGCTTCATGGGTTTCTTACCCTTTTCATCATCCTCCATCGTGATAAACGAAGCACTTGCAAATCAACCAACAGACACAAGTAGAGTGAAAGAAAATTAGATGATACAATCTAGAGAGAGAGCAATACCCTAGTTATAGATTGGAAGACTCAAATCTTTTGGAAGATATTCTTTATTACCATATATTTGATTTGAGATTTTGTTGCCGATTTGGAAAGTTTTGTAATTCTAAAATATAAATGATTTTTTGTAATTCTAAAAATTATAAATATTTTATTGTCAAAAATTTTTATTTAACAAAATTAATAGAAAAAAAAAGAAAAGAAGAAGAAGAAGAAAAGCATTAAATATTCTATTCTATTGGGAGGTTCTAAAAAATTAACTTAATTATTAATTAAAATATAATTTTAACATTATTAACACCTATTAATTGACTTGATAGAAAGTAATTCGAATTTTAAACAAATTTCATGATTATATTTATAATTTACCTAAAAAATAAAAGTTAAAGGAATAAAGTGAAATTAACACTTTTAACATTAAATAACTTCATTTGCTCTAAAATATTTGTTTTTTATTTTATTTTTTATTGTTTCAAAATATTAGTCTCTTTTCAAAAATTAAGGAATAAAATAATATGAATTTACTATTTTGCCCTTCTTTTAAATTCATTAATAACATAAAAAGTATAATTATGATAATTGATATTCTCAAAAATACTATCAAAGGGTAATTTTAAAAAATTAATATTTTTAAAATGTAATAATTATAATATCAAAAAAAGTTAGATTCCTCAAAAATTATTATTATTTTGAGACAGATGGAGTAACACTTATACCGTTAAAAATAATAACAATACTCCATCCGTCCTCAAATAATAGTCCTTTTTGGAGAATTTAACTTTTTTTTTATAGTACAATTATTACATTTTAAAAATATTAATTTTTCAAAACTAACCTTTGATAGTACATTTTTTAGAAATATCAATTGTTATAATTGTATTTTTTGTATTGTTAATGAATTTAAAAAAATGGAAAATTAAAAAATATATATTATTTTATTCCTTAATTTTAAAGAAAAATGACTAATATTTTGAAACAATAAAAAATAATAATAATAATAATATTTTAAAATGGAAAGAGTAATAATAATAATAATAAGGGTAAACTACAAATACACCCCTTAAGGTTTGCTTAAAATACAAATTGTCCCCTGTGGTTTGAAAAATTACAAATACCCCTTTATTAGAATTTTTTAACAAAATTAACTAAAAAAATGAAATTCATAATTGCTCTCCTGTACAATAATAAAATTACTTGAATTATTAATTGAAAAATATTTTTAACATCATTAAAAACTGTTAATTGATTTGATGATTTATTAATAAAATAGGCCATTTATTATGAAATTAGGAATCTCAGGGGTGGAATGTAATTTTCAAAATCATAGGAGACGATTCATATTTTAATCAAATCTCAAGAAGTGTATTTGTAATTTACCTTAATAATAAATACTAAATACTAGGACACAGAGCTGTCCTGGTATTTGATATAACCCAACAAGCATGACAAGTTAACACCTGTTCCCAAACAATTCCAATTCAGAAGTAACTTTTCAGTTAGCTCTTGCTCTACAACATTAGCTCCTATACCTGATGACACAGTCATAAATGCAGAAGAACATGAATTCCAAGATGTTAAAATAGATTTAAGTTGGAATATCCCTAAAGTACCTATTAAAGAAATTTATAAAATCAGTTTTTAAAGGCATCCTTTAATATTGATTTGCGTGTAAAAACTGTCAAACAAGTCTATGCTTTAACTAAAATTCAAGAAACATGTCATCTGCTAAGTAAAGAATCAATTAAAAAATATATATCCGCTGGTCATAATTTTATCCATATAGGATTAATCCAAGTAGCGGTCAAACCTTTAACACAACAAGGACTTAATTCCTCTGTTTTATTATGTTTACGCGATGCCCGATTTATTAATTATCATGAAAGTTTAATCGGTATGATGGAATCAGGACTTCAACAAGGACCTGTCCATTTTAATTGTTTTCCTGATTTTACTTTAAGTCTTCGTGACCCTCACATCTTAAAAGCTCTTATATTAAGCATACAGGTTTCTGGCACATTTACTAGAATACTTGGTGGTGCCCATTCTATTTCTTTAATATACCGTATTTATTATAAATGTATTAAAACAAATCTTAATGTACATGCTTTAGTAAAAAGTCCAAAAGACAAAACCTTACTTATTCAATGTAGTACTAGTAAAACAAACATAGAAGTTCGTAAAACCATATGTTGGAATGATATAACTCTTCCAAATGAATGGATTACAGTCAATGAAAATTATTCTCAACCACACCAATCTGATCAAAATGATGTCCGACAAATCCAACAATTCAATGATGGTTCAGTTCACATACGATTTAATCGCCTAACTAGTCACTCCTCTCGTCGTAGTACCTCTAGTATCCCTACTGATGACGATAAAATTTTTAGTACCTCTTTATTTACTCGCAAAGATCGAAAACTTTTTATTGGTCAACCCCTACATACTGCTAATAGTAAATTAAAAGGAATCGATAACTCCTCTACATTTCAAATTAGTAAACTTGTTTATTCAACACACACACATCTTCATGAAGAAGATACCACATCTCAAGATTCACCCACTCAAACAGACTTTGAAGTCATTCCTCCAGTTAATCCACAATTGTTAACTCTTAGTAAACATTTTATTCCAGATCTTAATAAATTTCATTCTGAATTTAAATCTAAAGATAATAAATTAAAACAACAGATTTATAGGCATACTTATAGTGAACAACAATAATCCAAAATAATTAAGACAGTGTATAAATTTATGAATGAAATCAGTACTGAAGTCAATTTCTTTGATTATCTTGAAAATTATTATAAAAAATTAAATACTATTACAAAAACTAAATGAAAAACTTCCCCTAATACTACTGTTTCTTCTAGTCATCCTCCTTTAGAAACCATCCTCATTGAACATAAAGGATCACTTGTACATGCTTCTCCTTCTAAACTTCCTGGTGATGAATCTAAAATTAAAAAAGTGATTGAACAAAATAATTATACAAATCAATGTTTAAAAATTATTGGTAAACAATTAGATAAAATTGAAACTCATTTTGATGATTACTCAACTAGCCACACATCAACTAGTAAACCTTTAAACAAACCTCTTATTAATCTTCCTAGCACTAGAAAAAGGTTAAGTCTAGTTACTCAAGATACTAATACTGTTGAAACTATTGAACATTTATTTACTAAGTTATCTACCCCTACTAACGACAAAGGAATTATTGTCTTAACACAACAGCCACCTTTAGAATTTACTAGTGACTCTGACACATCTACTAATGAAATTAGTCAATTAGCACAACAATTTCAAACTACTCATCTTAATCGAATCGTACATCCGAAAGTTAATCCTGCTACTCTTACAAAAAATTGGTATAATAAACCAACTCTACCTGATCTTCAATTTGAAGAAACTAATATTAGCAATCAATTTTTTGTTTCTGCTAAAAAATTGTATGAATGGAATATTGATGGTCTTAGTGAAAAGCAAATTCTTCAAAAGTCAAATCACATGTCTATGGTAGCTAATAGTTATCTTAGTAATTATCCTGACTACACTCAACCTGAAATCGTCTATTTACTTACCTTTGGTTTTACTAGTATGCTTAAATCTTGGCGGGACAAATATCTCACTAGGGATATGCGTGAAGATATTCAAAATGCAATCCAAGTTGGTGAAAATGACTTCCCTGTATTTAATGAAGACTTAGGAACAAGTAAACTTGATGGCATTAACACTTTAATATTTACCATAATCAAACATTTTATTGGAACACATACTAATATTCATTCTCGCATCCATGATCACCTTAGTAATTTAACTTGCCCTACATTAAGTGATTTTCGTTGGTATAAAGATGTCTTTACTTCTAGAGTTATGCTTAGAGATGATTGTACTAAATCATTTTGGAAAGAAAAATTTATTAATGGATTACCTAGTCTTTTTGCCCATAAAATTAGAGATGTCCTTAGTCAACCTACTGGTATTATTGAATATGATAACTAACTTATGGTGATATAATCAGTACTATTCAGAAAGAATGATTGAAAATGTGTATTGATATGAAACCTAGGCAAAAAGCAACTAGAGATAAACATAAGGCTAAATATGAAGTAGGTAACTTTTGTGAACAATATGGTCTACCCCCTATATTCCTATAGCGATCTCAGTTTTGACCCGACCTTTATTATGTTTCGGACTCGGGTTCCGTGGTTAAATATTATGTCCATGTCTTGTTTTCCTCCTTAGTCCCTTAAATTTGAGTTTTGGAATATGTTGGGCGTGTTTGGATCAGGTTGGTTGTTAGTTGGTTTTGATTGTTGTTGCCCAGATTTTGGCTTCTTCGCTAGACCGAGACTTCTTGCGCTTGAGCGAGCCTTGTAGAAATTGCTTCTTCGCTCGAGTGAGGTTTCTTGCGCTCGAGCAAGATTTGAGAGTTCTCAGGTTTCTTTCCCAGACATAGATTTTCTAGAAAGGGTGAAGTTCTTCGCTCGAGCGAGGCTTCTTGCGCTCGAGCGAGTCTGGTGAAATTACTTCTTTGCTCGAGCGAGGTTTCTTGCGCTCAAGCGAGCGTGTGCGTTTGTAAAACTTCTGAAGCTGTGTATTCTGTGCTCAAGCGAGGTCATTTGTTCTGTTTGGTCACTCGAGCGACAACTCCTTCGCTCGAGCAAAGGTCGCCTATATCAGTTCGCAGTTGAGTCTTTTTACATCACTTTTTGATTTCCTTTTTGCCAAAAACCCTAATCCAGCTCCCTCTCTCTCTAAAACTCTACTTCTCTCTACAAATCTCCTAGAATCTAAGGGTTTCTACTCTACTCCCTTTGAGAAAAAGGTAGAGCAACTTGTGGGCTTCCATTTGATCCAAGAAAGGTTGAGTTTTGGACATCTTCAAAGTTTTTCCTTCTCTGCTTTGGGTTTCTACACTTGAGGTAGGGATATTCTACTCTTTAATATGGGTTTTAACCTAGGTATTTGTCATTTTGTATAAATGGTGGAATTTGGAAAGATTTGGGTGAAGCTAGGGTTTTGGTTCAAATTTAAAAGAGGGATTTCTATGTTTGTTTCCATAAATATATATGTGGGTATTGAAGATGAGGTTACATAGGTTATATTGGTGAAATTTGGCCTTAGGATTGATATTTGAAAAAATGGGAAAAATAACCCTAATTTGTGTTAAATATTATTTTGTATGAATAATAAAATTGTTATGGTAAATATGAAATTGGGAGGATGTGTGAATGAATGGTATAGTTGGATTGATAAATCACTCACTATGGAAAATTTGATAAATTATCTGTTTGATAGATTGTATATCTGTTTTAGGCTATCGGTGGAGGATAGCTATGATTGTTGTAGAAACTGTATAAGGATTAGGTAAACTGAAACTAATCATATGAATTATGTCATTGAATATGACGGTTTGATTAAATTGTTGAATATGCGAATTGGGTAGTCATTGTATATGACACGTTCTTAAATACATTATATATGTATCATTATTTGGGAGAAGATAGGGGATGTACTCCATTGTTTGGGAGAAGATAGGGGACGTACTCCATTGTTTGGGAGGAGATAGGGGATGGACTTCATTTAAAATTAAATTGGCTAGAGTGTCTAGGGTGAAAGTCTCGAAATCTTATATATATATATATATATATATGGGTGCCGATTCCCTCAAATGAGAATTCTGTAAAATGGCAAGAAAAGTGAAGTGTTTGAATAATAGTTGCTATTGAATTGTTAACAAATAAGTTGTAGTCTCGTTTGGGATTGTTTAGATGACAAAGGACTATATTTATGAGTTGATTTGAATGTATGAATGGAAATGGAATGAGATAATGATGTTGTTATTGATTGGTCATGAAAAGATATCACTTGGTTTTTAAGTATTGAACATTTAACTAATGCTTACATCTTAGTTAATTCTCATACATTGTGTTAGTATATCTCTACTGGGTTTTGGCTCACCCTACTTGGGAAACCATTTTCAGGTACAAGTGACATGCCACTTCAAAGGACATAGTTTGGGAGGACTATGGGCTGAAGGCTCTATTTTGTTATTATTATTATTATTTTATTTTATTTTTTTGTGCTAAATGTTTATTCAAACCGAGGGCTTTACATGTAAAGAGCTTATGACTCTCTTTTGTTGTAACCAAGTTACTTCTTGGAAAGATTTAAGCCTGTAAGGCATTTTCTTTGTTGTTGTTAATCTAATATTACATGCTATAGATTCAAGATGAATATTTATGAATATATAAAGCATGTAATACAAACTCTGATGAATTAAGTATATTATTTTATGATGTTCATAAGTCTTTGGAATGAATTATTTGTACTTTTTTTTAGGGCGTTACAAGCCCCATCGTGTAAAACGCATATGAAAAATAAAAATTTTCCAAAACCATATAAGAAATATCGTAAAAAACATTCATCCTCTAAATCACACGATCAATATTATGCTAAACCTAACAAAAAATATCACAAGAAAACTAAAAGCTTTAAGAAGTCAAAATCTACCCAAGATGTTACTTGTTACAGTTGTGATAAAAAGGGTCACTATTCTAACAAATGTAAAGCTAAGCCAACCTAAAGAACAAACTTAACCAATTACACATTACTAAAGAAAATCAACGTCAAATATTTGAAATATTTAACTTAACTAATACCCCGAATCACTCTCCTCATCCATCTAGTACCTCATCAAGTGATCCTAATCTATCTAGTATTACTTCTGGCTATTATTCTCCCACTGATAATATTGATGATGATCCAATCAAACTAAGATGTAATGATACCTACTGTAAACAGGTCACTGTACTTAATAAATCCCAGCAAGAAAAAGATTCATTAATTGAATTAATTCATAAACTAGACAATCCTAACTTAAAAAGAAAATATACTAATAAATTAAAATCCTTACTAATGAACAAAGATTTAAAAAAAAAAAAAAAAAAAACCCTCATCAAGATAAACCAATTATCAGTTTAACTTCTACTTTAGAAATATTCAAAAAAGCTCACCATAAAAAAGTAACCTTACAAGATTTGCAGAAAGAAATCAACCAAATTAAATTAACAATTAAAGAATTAAAAACTAAAGAAAAATCAAATCATTAGAAGAAGAAATTGCAATATTAAAAATCAACAAAAGTCTTAGGGTATGCTTGGTTTGCATTTGAGAGATGAGTTTTAGAAAAAAAAATTTTAAAATTGTTTGGTTTGAGTTTTTTTCAAAAAAATTCCAAAATCGCTTTCTCTCTCTTACACATCAATCAATCACTTTTTCTCTCACACACATCTACTCAAATTCTCCAAAAATATCAAATCATCCTAAACTTCCAAAAAAACAACTCTCCCAAAATATACAACCAAACAAACCAAAAAAATTTCTAAACTCTCTCCCCAAATTTTTTTTCAAAAACAACTCTCCCAAAAACAAACCAAACAAGCCCTTAATGATTTCCAAAATAATAATGATACTTCCTCTGATGAATCTAGTTCTAATCACGATCCCAACCATGTCATCTTTGATAATCGATCAACTAAATCTCATCATGACAGTGATAATCACGATGACAGTAATCGTTTAAATATTATTAATAGAATTAATATTCAAAAATGGCATTCGAAATTCAAATTAGTTACTAATGATTTTGAAACAGAAGTCATAGCCTTAATTGATACTGGCGCTGATTTAAATTGTATGCAAGAAGGTTTAATCTCCATAAAATATTATCATAAAACTAGTGAACAATTAAGTTATGCTAATGGAAGTCAAATGTATATTAAATATAAATTACCTAAAGTACATATTTGTCAAAATAATGTTTGTTTTAAAACATCATTTGTTTTAGTTCAAAATATGACAGACAAAATCATTTTAAGAACACCATTTATCTTTTTATTATACCCTTTCACTACCACTAATCATGGAATAACAACACAAGCTTTTGGTTAAACAGTAAACTTTAAATTCTTATCTCCTTCTAAAATCAAGGAATTAAATCACTTAAAAGAATGTTCCATATCCAATCTATCTACCGATTGACCAAACAACTTAAGTTTCTTAAGGAAGAAGTCAAATATAAAAGAGTTGCATCTCAATTAACAAATCCCATTCGTGTTTCTAAAATTGAACAATTCAAAGCCCATTTGGAAACTACTATCTGTTCTACTTTACCTAGTACTTTCTGGTATAGAGAAAAAAACATGTAGTTACACTTCTTTATATTAAATTTTTTGATGAAAGCCAAATTCCTACTAAATCTCGTCCAATTCAAATGAATAATGAATTAGTCAAAATGCGTAAAAAAGAAATCAATGAATTACTTAAAAATAATATCATTAGTAAAAGTAAGTCACATTGGTCTTGTCTTGCCTTTTATGTTAATAAAAATGCTAAACTTGAACATGGTGTTCCAAGATTAGTCATCAATTATAAACCTTTAAACAAAGTTTTAGAATGGATACGCTATCCAATTCCTAATAAAAAAGATTTAATTAAACATCTTAGTCAAGCCGTCATTTTTAGTAAATTTGATCTTAAAAGTGGATTTTGGCAAATATAAACTCACCCTAACGATAGGTATAAAATTGCATTTACTACACCCTTTAGTCATTACGAATGGAATGTTATGCCTTTTGGTTTAAAAAATGCACCTAGTGAATTTCAAAACATCATAAATGAAATATTCAATCCCTTTAGTCAATTTTCCATCGTATACATTGACGACATTCTTATTTTTTCTAAATCCGTAGACGAACATTGGAAACATCTTCCTTCCGCCCTCCTTCTCTCCGTAATGGTATATATTAAATAATATTTTTTATTTAAATAATATTTAAAAAAAATTATCAAGCCGAGCTCAAGCTCAATAAACTCGATAAGTAAACGAGTCGAGCTCAAGCTCAACAAAGCTTGACTCGGTTCGTTTGCAGCCCTACATATAAGTTAACAATTATGTTTTAGTCTAAAATCACATGGGTGGGGCTTTCTTACAATATTTGAACCATTAAAAGTAACATATTCGGAGTTTAAGTCACAATGTATTAGTAGTTTAAATTACAAGAGGATAAAATAAATTTTACATTTTTTTTGTTGCGTGAATTTAGCTTTATGGATTTCTGTATTTTCTCTACAAACGATACCGATGTTGAGAAATTCAGGAGAATTGAATATCTAATGAAAGAGTGATTATTTGGTTTAGTAAATTTTGTTACAAAAAATTTTAAAAATATACTTTTAGCGACAAATTTAAAAAAACGTCCCTAATAAATAGTTTACTTTTAGGAATAAAATAATTTCGTCCATTTACTTTTTTTAGAAGAAAATTTTGGTCCCAAATGGATAAGGATTCATTATTAAATGTCCAATTTTGTCACTAAATTTTTTTTTTAAAAAAAATGATATTTTTTAAAACTAAAATATTATGTTATTAAAAAGTGATTTTGTTGCTAAATTTTTGTCTCTAAAATTATATTTGTTGTAGTGTCATTGCCATAAATTTTAATTTTATGGCTTAATGTTTGATGATATTTGTTGGTAGTGTCATTTAACTATTGATCACTCTTTTAACTAGTAACTTTTATGATAAATTATACTCAAGTTTAAAAAAAATATAATTAGGATCATACTTTTGATATAATTACTGAAATAAATAAAGATAAATATATATTTTTATAAAAAATAGATAATAATATTACTTTTTCCCCTATTTATACGATTGACAAAAATTTGATGAAAGTGATGTAAATTAGAACCTTAAAACAGATTAATATAATTATATCAAAAGAATGAAACTAATTATATTGTTTTCAAATTTCAAGACAAACACAAATCAACTGAATATTTGTAATTGATATTTATTGATTTTGATTATTCAATGATCCTAAAATCTGTATTATGTCTTCATTCCAATCCACTGTAGAAGTTGTGAAAGTGATTGAAAATGATGGGTCCTTTCTTAGTTAAAAACTCAACTTCTCCAGATGCATATGGCTCGTCAACATTGCACTAAAGCAGTTCTGCATATAATATGAGGCAACGTAGAAAGTGACACAAATAGATGTTGATCACCAAATAAAGAAAATGTGTATACATCATATTTATCATATTTAAAGAATGCTAGACCTCTAGCAAGACAAAACTGAGACACACCTCTATACATTCACCAATTTTTTTTGTGGAAATTCCTGGAAAAAGTTACATTGCTAATGACAAAAATGCTAAGTTCAAATAAAATACAGCTATGAATATGATGATATTCCCCAATACTTTCCTAAATTCCTAGTATAATTATAAAGCTTACCCATAAATCTAAAACAACAAAAGTGTATGAATTCTCTCAACAGATCAGAAAATGCCAAATTGGTACTGGTAACAAGGCTCAAGCAACATTGAAAGGTTGTCCATCTCAAAATTCAGTTGAGTATCTTATTGTTGTGGTTGTGGTTGGTAACAAGTGTCACGTCCCGAGAATTTCTGTGACACAAAGAGCAACGTTTGAGGTATGCCAAAGGCGCTGGAAGGTTTCAGAAGGCGTGAGAACGAGCTAGAGTATGCTGGAAGGCTCTAGAACTTGGTGGAAGGGTCCGGAGTGGCTTGAAAGATTCTGGAATATGGTGGAAGAACCTTGGAGGGTCCAGAAGAGTCTGGATGGGTCTAGAACATCCTAGAATATCATAGAAAAGCCTACAATGTACTGCACTAGTATAGAGAATTCTAGAAGGTAGTAGAAGGGTAGTTGTCCTAGATATTTCTATGGAGGGTTCTAGAGGAGAACTTGTAACCCTTGGATCAAAATGATCCTAGCCATCCATTGAGGAGGTAGATGGCTATATAAGGGGAGGAGTCTCATTTGTAGGGGATCCAAGAGAGCTCTAAGAGTAAAGCACTTGTGAGGGTGAGAGCCTTGTAAAGCTTTGTACACAACTATACTTGTATAGTGAATACATTCTTCCACCTAAACTTTATGTTTTAGGGTTGGTTTGGGGAGTGGGTTGGCTTTTTAGCTTTTTGACTTTTTTAACTTTTTGGCTTTTTTAGCTATTTTGGGAAAGACTTTTTGACTTTTTGGTTTTTTTAATTTTTTTTGTGAGAGAAGAATGTAATGATTATAGGTTGGATGTGATGTTTTGTTTGTTGTGACTAAAATAGCATATTTTGCCTTTTGTGACTATTTTAGTCACAAACCATCTTGCCAAACGGATGTGGTCGAGTGAGGAAGGCTGACTTAGGTGCAACCAAGTGAGTTGATAAGCATCTAAGGCCGCATGGTTGGCTTGGAAAATCCAAGGCCGTGACACAAGGCTCCATCAACATTGAAACATTGTCCATCTGAAAATTCGGTTGAATAACTTGTTGTTATGGTTGTGGCTGGTAACAGGGCTCAATTAACATTGGAAAATTGTCCATCTCAAAATCCAATTGAGTTGTTTGTTGTTCGTTTATTGCCATATTTGATTTGAGATTTTATGAGCTGCGTTTTGCCTAACAGAATTAACGTCAATAAAAGAAAAGAAAAAGGAAAGAAAATTTATGTTTGGTGAATTTTTTAAAATGATTTTTTGCATTTTTAATTCATATTTTTATAGTTTTAGTGATTTTTTTATTAATTTTTTTTACTTGTTAGATCTACTTAATTTTGATATACTTAAAAAATTTATAATTTGTACAATTTTTTTATAAAAAAAAATCATTAGAATGTACTAAATTTTCATTTTTTAATTTTTTTGTATTTGGTAAGTGTTTTTTTTTTACAACTATTATATTTTTAAGTGTATCTAGATTAGATGTATTTAAAAAAAAAATTGCATAAATATTTAAAAAGATCACTAAAAATTAAAAAAAAAATACCGAAAACAAAAACTTAATTTTTAGAAAAATGAGTTGATCCAAACAATTATCCCTAAGTTATCGTTATTTTTCTATTTCATTATTAAAATATTAATTTTATCTATTTACTTCCTATTGTTTATAATCTTAGATTGCATATGGTTGTCAAAATGTTGAAGCCTAATTTAATAGACAAAAATATTATTTTAAAATTTAAATTATTTAAATCATACAACAAAATACTTATATTTTTTTGTTCACTATTTTGAAATGATGTGTGGAGAGGAAGTTATATATTTGGTTGTAAGGTGTATAATATGGTCTGAATAAGATGACGTGTGTTTAGTTGCATGATTTTTTTATTTTAATTTTTTAATCGGAAAGCTCAAGACTTAATACATTGTATATTTGATAATAAGTCATTCAATAAAATATATTAAAATACAAAATAGATCTCAAATTGTAAAATTACCCATTTTACTCATTAAGTTTTCACCATTATTAATTTAGACATGTTATTTCCAATTAGCTCGTGTGAATTGAAATTTAAAATTTTAAAAAAAATAAAAATAAAAAACTCTAATGACGAAGGCCCATTTGGCAATTTAAATAATAATAAAAAATTAACAAATTATTAAAAAATCTAATTCCGAAAACGAGGCTTACAAGATTAAATTGATAATTTAAAATGAAATGGAAGAAAAAGATAACTAACAAATGCATCTCTTCAAGCTTGTTTAAAATATAAATTTTTTTTGTAGTTTTAAAAATCATAAACATTTTCTTGTCAAAAATTTTTATTTAACAAAATTAATAGAAAAAAAAAAGGAAGAAGAAAAGCATCAAATATTCTATTCTATTGGGAGGTTCTAAAAAATTATCTTAATTATTAATGAAAATATAATTTTAACATTATTAATACCTGCTAAATGACTTGATAGAAAGTAATTCGAAATTTAAAAAAATTTCATAATTATATTTATAATTTACCTAAAAAATAAAAGTTAAAGGAATAAAGTGAAATTAACACTTTTAACTTTAAATTACTTCATTCGCTCTAAAATATTTGTTCCTTATTTTATTTTTTATTGTTTCAAAATATTAGTCTTTTTTCAAAAATCAAAGAATAAAATAATATAAATTTACTATTTTGCACTTCTTTTAAATTCATTAATAACATAAAAAGTATAATTATGATAATTGATATTCTAAAAAAAAATGTACTATCAAAGGGTAATTTTAAAAAATTAATATTTTTAAAATGTAATAATTGTAATATCAAAAAAAGTTAGATTTCTCAAAAATTATTATTATTTTGAGACAGAGGGAGTAACACTTATACCGTGAAAAATAATAATAATACTCCATCCGTCCTCAAATAATAGTCCTTTTTGGAGAATTTAACTTTTTTTTTATAGTATAATTATTACATTTTAAAAATATTAATTTTTCAAAACTACTCTTTGATAGTACATTTTTTAGAAATTTCAATTGTCATAATTGTCCTTTTTGTATTGTTAATCAATTTTAAAAAATGAAAAATTAAAAAAATTATATTATTTTAGTCCTTAATTTTAAAAAAATGACTAATATTTTGAAATAATAATAAAAAAATTCTTTAAAACAGAAAGAGTAATAATAATAACAATAATAAAGGTAAATTACAAATACACCTCTTGAGATTTGCTTAAAATACAGATTGTCTCCTATGGTTTAAAAAATTACAAATACCCCTTTTATTAGAATTTTTTAATAGAATTAACTAAAAAAAATGAAATTCATAATTGCTCTCCTGTACAATAATAAATTTACCTGAATTATTAATTAAAACCTATTTTTAACATCATTAAAAACTGTTAATTGATTTGATGATTTATTAATAAAATGAATCATTTATTATGAAATTAAGAATCTCAAGGGTGGAATATAATTTTCAAAACCATAAGAGACGATTCATATTTTAATCAAATCTCAAGAAGTGTATTTGTAATTTACCTTAATAATAAATACTCCCTCCGTCCCAAAATAATGGTCCCTTTTGGGGAATTCAACTTTTTTTTGGTAATATAATTATTGTACTATAAAAAAGTTGATTTTTCAAAATTACCCTTTGATAGTACATTTTTTTGAAAATATCAATGTCATAATTGTACTTTTATATTATTTATGAATTTAAAAGAAGGGTAAAATAAGAAATTTATTATTTTTGTACTTGATTTTTGAAGAAAAACTAATATTTTAAGATAATAAAAAATAAAATAAAGGATCAATATTATGGGACCGAGAGAATACTAAATACTAGGACACAAAGCTGTCCCGGTATTTGACATAACAGAAAAGCTTCATACCCCCACTGGGGGTCGACCCCCAATGAGGTGTCGGCTCGGATTGGTTCAAAAAAAAAAACTTTTTTTTTTTTTTTTTTTTTTTTTTTTTTTTTTTTATTTAAGTTTTCAGCCACTGGGGGGCGCGCCACGTCACTGGGGGCGCGACCCCCAGTGGGTGTATGGATCACGGCTCTTGACATAACCCGACAAGCATGACAAGTTAACACGTGTTCCCAAACAATTCCAATTCCAATTCCTAGAGCAGTATACAAACCCTAGCCCACAAAAAGGCGAAAAAAATTCTTAACTTGCAGACATTGAAAGCTCGCAGATTGAGATTGTATTTAGGTTGAGAGATTTGGATTAGTGTATTTAGGTTTTATAGATTTGATCAATAAAATGGAGGAGATTGCAGAGGGAGTGCACAACATCACCATCACCGAAGCAAAGGCGAAGAATCGTATTCAAGTCTCCAATACCAAGAAGCCTCTCTTCTTCTATGTCAATCTCGCCAAGGTAAACAAAACCCTAGTCCCCAAATTTGTGATTGTGTTCTGTTTTGTTGATTTTCATTTTTATTTTTTTGAATTGTTTATTTGATGTCTCTGCAGAGATATATGCAGCAATTCAATGAGGTGGAGCTCTCAGCTCTTGGAATGGGTATTGTGTTCTTTAACTGCTTATATATATCTATTGCTTAAATTTTCTCTCTTCAAAGGCACCCTTTTTTTTATTTATTTAAATTTTTGTCAGCTTCTTCCATGTATGGAGATTTTTATTTTTATTTTGTGGTTATTTTTGTAGCCTATGTTAACACCCAAAAATAAAATAAAATAAAATTGGAGAAAACAAAAACATCAACGGGTTGGTATCATATCTTTAACAAATTGGGCACAATGGAAATGGTGCCAGGCACATCTTTGCGCCATGGGCGTTGCATGGCTCGAGTGCACCTTGCGTCTAGGTGTGAGCCTCAGTGCACCTTTGATAACACAGAGATTGTGTAGTTCTTTTAATGACTTTGCTGGTCATAATAATGTTTTTAGTTAAGACCATAACTTTCTTCTAGTACTGGACTTGATTGGGGTGAGATGGAGAGCCCCTTGCCTTGCCTTTTCTAGCCTCTCCTTCTTGCTTGCTTACTTAGCTCTTGTCTTTGTGACTCTTCCTCTTTTCTAGGTTTTTTTTTTTTTTTTTTTTTTTCGGAGTGTTAAAACGGTAGATTTTTCATTTGCTGATGAATTGGATCTGCCCCGATTCAATCAATAATGGGATTCTTGGCTAGAGAAGGTTCTGTGACATGGACGCCTGGCCCCATTCGGTCGGTTGGTTGGCCCACCTAACAGATGATGAGATTAAGGACACAAAATGTTATGCATAGTTCGCGCGGAGAAAAACTCATATTGAATCGCTTGAATTGATTTGTGATTCATACGCTTCCAACAACAATGTATTAGGGAACTTCAATCTTAGTCAGGACAAATTGATGAAATCTCTCTCTCTCTCTCTCTCTCATGCTTAGATGCTGGTACATATTAATTAAGGGACAAGGATATTTATACGTCTTAGGCCAAGTTTGGCAAGTCCATAAAAAGTCAAAAAGTTACTCAAAAAGTTAAAAAGTTAACACTATTCACCAAAAGTCAACAATTACGGCTGCACAACTCTCAATCCTAATTTTCTCCAGCACACTAATTTATACAATTTTTTAATACACATTTTTTCATAAAAAGTCAAAAAGTTAACCTAAATATCCATATTTTTTTCCTCAATTTTTTAGTCCAAAAAGACAAAAAGTGCACTTATTTAGGACATCCCAAACAACCCCTTAGTTTGTGTAATGCTTGTTGACTTCCAAGCTTGTTTGACTATTAGAAAGATAACATGTTTAACGTTTTTTCCCTTTTCTTTTTTGTAATTTTTATAAACCTTGTACTGATACTTGTAAAAAGCGTGTGCATTCATATATTCTTGTTCACATATAAATGTGTATAGATATATCTTGTTTTAATATGCACCAAATACTTTCCCTATATTTATGTCATGAAACTGTATAGACTGGTATTACCAACCAAACCTAAAACCTCAACCCTCAACCAGGAAAGGTTGTGTTGTGATGCATTAAGCCATCGAACCAGGTGTGGTTCTGGCAACTAAAGTAGGACACCCTAAAATGGAAAGGGCCACCAAGTGGTTATTTATATCACTGTTGATATGGGCACTGATACTCTAATGTAATATATGGTGATGATTCTAGTTCATGTAGTTATGTAAACAATCTCGAGCATAAAATTGGAATATTGTTGGACAAATGGTTTCTCAAAGAGACAGTTGATACCTAGGGTTATTAAATATATTTAGATTTGATGTTGGCCTCTCATTAGTTGTCATCATTAATTGTTATTTGTCATCTTCATTTGTTGTTGTTGTTATTGTTTGTGTTGCTTTCTCTGCCTATGGACTGTTGTCTTTATTGACCAATGTAAAGAACAGTGGTATTGATATTATCATTTGATTTACTACTGCAGCAATTGCCACAGTTGTCACAGTTGCAGAGATTTTGAAAAATAATGGGTTTGCTGTCGAGAAGAGTGAGTTTTTGCTACTACTGGTTTAGCTGTCCTAACCTTACTCACCACTCAATTTAGTAGTTGAATTATTGGAATGCTGAATTTGATTTTCCGAAATCAAAACATGCAGAAATTATGACATCAACGGTGGACATGAAGGATGAATCTAGGGGAAGACCAGTCCAAAAAGCCAAGGTAAGTGGGACAATGTGAAAAGAAGATTTTTACTAAATTCTTGGCTATAGTAGAATTGAAATGAATGTAGGCTAGCTTTCTAACAGTTAGGCTCTAGCTGTGCCTGCATGTTTAATTTGTTATTTGTGGTCAGTTCTTATGATCCTGAATGTCTTGTAAAGTCATTATAGGAGATTATTAAATCCACGTGAACAGACATAAAGGTTGTAGATTTAGCTATCTTCTTTTTAACTCTTTTTTTTCTTTACTTTTAAGGTGTGTGTTTGGAATTAGGATTTGAGGAGGGAAAAGAAAAATTAAGGAAAATGTGACAAAAATTTAGCTTTTATTTCATTTCCCTTTGCAAGTCCCTCAAATCCTAACCCAAACACAACCTAAGAATATTGGGTCGTACCTTGCAACCCATGTTGAGATAAGCTTTTTACATTGTTAATGTTTCTATTTCAGATTGAGATCTTACTGGGGAAGACAGCAAAATTTGATGAGCTGATGGCTGCTCAAGCAGAAGAGAGGGAGAGGGAGAGGGAGAGGGAGAGGGAGAGTGCAGAATTGGAGGTCCAAAACTGAAAGAAGAAACGTTTGTTGCATTCAATGTTGCAATAGTGATAATTGTGTTTGCGCACGCATGCTCGTGGTTGTCAGTTTCTGTAGTAGTGTTTTATCTAAATTTGTTGTCCTTCGAGTGGCATTAAGACAGTTTTAGTAGCTTGCAGCTTTAATTTTTTTTATTTTTATTTGCTTATGTAGAGATACATTCTCAGTTCTAAGTTTCATTTTGTTTAGTATCTATTTCTTTGAATTTGGTCAAGGAATCACCTCTTCGATAGGGCCCCGTTTGTTTTCATAGGTAGGATAGGAGGGATTGATAGTGAAGAGATTAAGTAAATCAGTAATGATTAAGACTTTCACAAAATATCATCCCCACAATCCACATTCACTTGTGATTGGACCAAGTAAGAAAAAAAAAAAAAAAACAATACAGACACATTATTGATCCACATCACTGTGAGGGTAGTAAGTAAAATTATGTTTGTTTTGATAATATTAATTGTTAGTGTAAGAATTGTTAAATTATTTTTATATAAAATTAAAAAATACAAAAACATTAAAAATTAATGTTCAAAAAAAATATTCAACAAGTAAAATCTAAAAAAAAAAAAAAAATTCCAAAAAAATAAAACAAATAAAATAATGATTTTTACTTAATAAAAAATACAAAAAAAAATTAAAAATTAATGTTCAAAAAAAATTCTCAACATGTAAAAATAAAAAAATAAAAATTTTCTAGTCCTTGAAATTATTTTTTTAATACCATATTAATCTTCCTGTCAAGACTTATCCTAATATTAAGGAATTTGGAGTCTTCATCCCATCTTTCAAAACAAACATTTTATATAATAAGTCCATCTCACTATTATTCCCAATTCCTTTCCTATAACCCAAACACAAAGGGGCCTAAGTCTGTTTATTTCAATTTATTACAATTGTATGAATCATATGAAAATCTTGATTCATATATGATCAAGACGGCTGCCAGTTGATTAAGAAATGGATAGAATTTTTGAGAAATTGACAGTATCGCGGTGATAATGAACAAACTATGGCCTCATTTGGCAATATAATTTTTTTAATTTAAAAGTTAAAAAGTTATTAAAAAAATTAAAAAATTAATAATTTATACCAAAAAGTCAAAGGCTCTGTTTGGTAGAGCTTTTAAAATTTAATTCTACCCCTTAGTTTGAGTGTGTTGTTTGGTTACAGTTTTAGAAAATTAATTCCACACCCACTTTTCAATATTATATGTCACATCACTCAATTCAAACTCTTTTTAAAACTCACAATCAAATAAATTTTCTACACTCAAATCATAATTCTAAAACTCATAAACTCAAAAGGGAGCAGCTTGTGTCCAGTCCGAGATTGGATTGGACAGTACTGTTGGGCTCGTGGGGGCCAACCACGGATCCTATTTTGATAATTTGAACCATTTAATGTGTAGAACTCGTCAAATACTATATGCCTGTAAGAAATCATATTGATCGAATATCGATAGTTATGTGATCAAAATAATTTTTTGTCAACCGTTAATTTGTTCACCATCAAATTTTTTATACAAACTGATTTGATCACATAGCTATCGATATCAGATCAATGTGATTTTTTACAGGCATATAGTGCTTGATGAATTCTACACATTGCACGGTTCGGATTATCAAAATGGGACTCATGGTGGGCCTCCACAAGCCCAACAGTACCGTCCAGTCTGATCTCGGACTTGACACAAGCTGAACCCAACTCAAAATACAACTCTATTCTTAAATCATAATTCTAAAACTCTACCAAACGCAACCAAAGATTCACTTTTCTCTCTATTTTTTGCACATCTTTTTGTAAAAAATCAAAAAGTCATCCCAAATATACTAATTTTTTTTACATCATATTTTAGCTAAAAAATTAAAAAGTTACTAAAAAAGCATGTTCTCAAATGAGGCGTAAGCTTTTTATGAATGGTTTAAGCTTGACTTGTTTAAAACTCATTTTAGCTCTGCTCGTTTATTAAATGTACGAGTTTGAGCTTGATTTTTAGGCTCATTTATAAATCGAGTCAAATTCAAGTAGTTCCAATCTCAGCTCGATAAGGCTCGGTGAGTATAAAGAAAATAAATTAATATTGACTTTTAATAATATATCAAATAATTTTCAATAATTTTTTATTATTTTTATTATTTGTGTTTGTTGTTTATATAAATTTACATATTTGATTGATGAAATTTATTATTAATATAAGTATTTTTTATATATTTTGCTTAGTATAATTCTTTTTTTATCTTAATAAGTTAATTAATTTAAATTTTTATTTAAGCTTGAACTCGGTTTATTTATATAATCGAGCAAATTCAAGTTCATAAAAAATTTGACAAGTTGAGTTTGAACTCAATTATTTAAATTCAACTTGAACTTGGCTTGAGTTTGAATTCAAGTTAGACTAATCTTTCATGACAGATTTTAATACTCAAAAATTCGGCTTGATTTGTATATTGTGGGTATTGATTTCTGACCACACAACCAAACAAGGAAACTCAACAGGAGAGCACCGGCAGAATAGATTAAACCCGAACAACCTATCACAGAAATATAAGAATTCGGCGGTGGTTCGTCCATCCGGGGGCACTCCGACAATCAAGTTAGTAATTATCTCTCAAAGATAGCCAATAATGTTTAACTCACTAGACAAAGCATAAAAAAGCATATCTTAGACCCACGAGGGTGCCTTACTTTTATAGCCAACACCAACCTGATTCCTATAAAAACCTAGCTTCAATGGACTCAGGCTCAATGCCTATCCTAGACCCTTAGTTAGATAGGGATAAACTCCCTAAAAGTTTTATCTTTATCTAGACTGAGATCCTCTCTTGTTCTAGGACTCTTGTCCCTTATCCACTCATCTTGGATTTCGAGATCTCCGCAGATAACCTCGGCCTAGCCGAGATCATCTCGGCACATGACCAAGCCACGTGGCACTCCGACTGATACATTAGCGTCACCTCGGCCACGTGCTGTCATTCACAAAATATTCCCCCACAACTGCCCTTTAGGTTCTATTATGTCGGTAACCTGAGGTAATGGAACCTATATTGCTTGTTCAACGTTTAGCTAAAAATTCTTTCTTTCTTTCAACCGAGATCATGACTTGTCGGTTTGAAGTACTCAGGACCCAACTGTCCATTTTTTCCAGTGATCAATAACCAAGAACCAAGTTCTTTGAGTTCCTAAACCGAGATCATTCCTCTAGCCGAGGTTCTCGCTTCATTAAATCAAGAACTCCAAGAGTTATCTGCGCATGAGCTGTCACGCACGGTTTTTCTTAACTATTTCTGCCACGCGTCCTTCTCTTTTTGGTTCGTACCTTACACGCGCTATCAGGACGAGTCACTTCTGCATACGCTGCTTGGAAAACACGTCATCCAAGGCGTATTCATTTCCTTTTGCCACCTTTTCAATTCTATAACAAAACACTCTTTCTCTCTCTTCATCTTCTCACTTCGTATTCTTGCAATCTCTCTGCTCAGGATCTTTCTCTCTAAAAATTTCCCAAATCGCCATTTTCATGTTTTGAAGCTCATGCAACTGTTCTGATAATCTCTTTCGGCGAGCATTTCATCATTTGGCTCTGATTATCGCTGCTATCTGACTCCGGCGATCTTCATTCTGGCATCCTTTTCTTCGGCTCCAATCAGTAAGTCCTCGATTTCGTACCTCTATTCATACTTTCGAATAATTTGTACTGTTCTTAGCCATATGGTTTTCAATTCGTATCTATTCAAATGCCTTATATGTTGCCATTGAGTCTGTTTTCTTTTTTTTCGTCTTATGAGTTATTTCTGGCGTCTTGAATGTTTGCTTGTGTTTTTTCATATACTTGATGCTTTAGTAGTTTGTCACTGCTCTTGACTTTTGCCCATTTGCACACACTTACTCAATGTTCTTGAAAAAGTTGCTTTCTTGACTCTGAATCATGTTTTTTTTTCCTGTTTCTCTTTGACTTGTTTCTAGATTCTTGCCCCTGATTCTTGTTTCCGTATATAGACTTAGGTTTGGGATTTGCTAGAAATCACATTCTTTTAGGAAAATCAAACCAAATTCTCCTAGATCTTCAAAAACCTTTGCCCCAGTTCCAGTTTTTGTTTTAGCCGAGGTTATCAATCCCTACCATTTTCTTTTCTCTGACATTCATCCCAAAACACTGTAAGCCGAGATAATGGGAATGTTTAGGTGGAGGGTAGATATCCTAGAAAAACTTGAACACTTTAGGAGAGAGTTTTTCATCCCAGCTGACGTCCATTTGAGGTTAGCTGGGGAGGAGGACTCAATCATGCCCTATGACAACTTCATGCTCTTCCCCATCGTTGCATTCATTGAATGTGGACTTTGGCTTCCTCTAGACACTCTCTGTTGTGAAATCCTCCATTATTACAAACTTAACCCCATGCAACTTGCCATAAACTCATATAGGGTCATAAATGGTATTATCGAACTTGCACACCAGGAAAAAGTTAGGATCACTCTAACCGATATCCAATTCTGCTATACCATGTGTGGCCTTAATTATGAAAAAGGCTACATATACTATCTTAAACCCAGATCTACCGCTTTCAAACTAATAGCCGACCTCACAGACTCCAACAAGGGTGTTGGAGATGATTACTTCATCGTCTCGAGCAACTGGGAGTTTACACCTGATAATGATCTCCTTCTCTATCCTCTGAATCGAACAGTTTTTAAAGAGGGTAATGGTAAGGACTGAGTCATTCCTCTAATCACATTTCTGTTAGGACATACCAACTTGATATATCTTTGTCTAAATACTTTTGCCTTCTTACTCTTTTTTGCAACTCTTCCCCAGCCGGCAAAGGGATTTCGACAATCATTCGTTCTCAACCGAGATCTAAACTGGTTGTTAGATCTCCCTGTGCAGAAGTGCAAGGCGCCTCTTCTACTGAACTGCATTCCAACATACAAGTCAACCCTGCCCGACGTCCCCCAAAAGAGCAAATCTCTACCTTCTACGACATCTCTCCCTACTGCTTCATCACCAAGGCCTGATCAAGCCTCAACTTCTGATCCAGCAGAGCAACCATCAACATCTACTCCCCAACTTATTCCTCCAGCCCAGCGCCAACGCCGACACCGAGCTCCACTCTTCACTCCTGCAGGCAAAACTCGTAGCCGTAAACGCCAAAACACTGAGGCGTCGGCTTACGATCTAACAAACCCACCTACTGCACTTCCAGCAATCCGCTTTGGTACCAAAGTCACTGTTGCCGCCACCGCCGAAGAGATGGGTCGTAAACTAGCCATCGTAGAGGATCTCCTTGCCAATATCCTCAGGGTTGTGACGGTGCAATCCTCGTCTTCTCCATCCCAACCATAGCCAAAGCCGAAAAGAGTGAACAAGGCCAAGGCTAAGGTCACAGTGACTTAGATTGATTTTGAGGACACTATACCAATCTCCAAACTAGCCGAGGCTAAAAAGAGTACTCCTTCTGCCAACAAAAGGCCAGTTAAGGACCCATCGCCCGATGTCCCACCAGCCAAGAAACCGAGGTCCAACCATCTCGAAGGCAGCAGCTTTCCCCGAAACATAACTTAGGCGCCCGAGGTCATGGTGGGGGACAGACCGTTGATGGCCGGTGACAGTGCAATCAAGGATGTGGAGGTCGGCGCCGCCTTGTCAACGACTATTCTCCTTTTAGAGGACATGAATTATATGGCCGATCTTCACGAGTACGAGAACTTCGGCTTGATGATGTAGCACTCAGTTTTGGTAATCCTCTTCATTTACTCTTTTATAGTATTTCCATACTTAATCAAATTTCACTAATCTGTTTTGCTTCTTGCAGGCTATCCAGCATGCTCATTCACACGCAGTCAAAGCTGAGATGACACGGAAGGAGTTGGCAAAGAAGACCAAGGAAGCTACCAAAATCCTATCCTCACTCAATCACGCCGAGGCCAACAATCGAGCTCTGTTGTGTAACGCCCTCAAAATAATACATAAAACCCATCATTCTTGACACGCAACAATATAAGAGAAATAAACATCTTTCTATTTATCAGAGTAGTTCTTACAAAAGTATTACATGTTGACAACAAAAGTAAACACCCTATGGGCTTACAACTTTCCAAGCCAACACTTGGTTACAAGAAATGAGTACTAACTCATATACATATTAAGCCCTTGGCTTGGATTTACGTGTAATACATCAAAGGAAAACATAACAACCAAAAAGTCTGTCTGCCTCTAGCCTCCCAAGCTATGTCCTTGGAGATGGCATGCTACCTGTACCTGAAAATGGTATCCCATATAGGGTGAGCCACAGCCCAGTAGAAATATACTAAACCAATTATAAACGATGACTAAAATAACAGCATTTGGTAGATGGTCCACACTTATATTTCCACTTATAACACATTACAGTTTCATGACATTCAAGTCCATGTTACATTTCATTTCCCACTTCTCTTTCAACCTTGAGTTTGAAACAAGGCTCAAAACCTAGCCAAATAACTTAATGAGATTGTAATTCATCATTAAAACACTTTTGAAATTCATGATGGATACACATTTTGGTGCTGTATCAATGACACATAAACCACTTCCATACTTCACGAAAAATACACATTTTGGTGCTGTATTGATATAACATAGAAATACTTCTATACTTCACAATTGATAACGATATACATTTTAGTGCTATATCAAATCAATTCAAATACTTCCACAATCCACACTTGATACACATTGTAGTGCTGTATCAATGTCAAACAAAATCTAGTTTAGAGGTTCATCCCTTATCTTCCCCTAAACCGTAGAGTATATCCCCTTATCTCCTCCCACATATAATGTATATAAACGTAGATCATATACATAATCAATCAATACACAAATTTAATGTATTATTCCAACCGCTATATTTGATAGCATACTCAATCGATTAGTTTTAGTTTGCCTAATCATCATGCGTTGTCTACAACAATCAAGACTATCCTCCACCGATAGCCCAAAGCAGTTATTTCTAAATAGAAAATAAATGCACCAAATGGATAAAATACCAATATTTCAACTAGGTGAGTGATACATGATCCAACTACACCCTTTAATCCCATACATTCTCAATTCAATTTCTTATTTCTCAAAATTAATTTTTTATAAATTAATTTATCAATGTAATTAGGGTATTTCTCATAATTAACAAAACAACCCTAAGGTTCCATTTCTATCAATAACCCACCATTCACCTCAATTCTTCATGCTAAACATGCATATTGGTTTATATAAGTAAAACCCCTTCTTTTGTAAAATTACATAAAGGCCCAAACTTCCTCAAAATTTCCCAACAACCTCCAACGTATCAAAATGTTAAAATTCAAAGACAAAGCTCATAAATAGGAGTAGGATATCCCTACCTCGAAGTTAGAGCTCAAACGGGGAAGTTGAAGAAAATCAAAATGCTCCAAACTCCAAGATCCACGGATCAAAACGAAGCCCTCGACGATCCACACAAACTTTTTACAAAGGCCGAAGGGTAGGGGGACACTCTAACTAGATCAAATCCTAGAGAGAAGGGAGATCCTAGAGAGAGAGGCTCTCAAAAACGATTTTGGGAAACTAAGAGAGAGAAAGGAAATGTAAAAAGTGATTTAAAATTACCCACCGGATGACTCATATACGTATGACCCGCTCGAGCGGAGAATAGAACGCTCGAGCGTCAAGCACAACAATCTGGACCCGCTTGAGCGCAAGAATGCCCGCTCGAGCGCGAAGAAACAAAATCAAAACACACCCACTCAAGCGCGAAGAACCAGTCCGCTCGAGCGTAGATTTTCATCTCCCAGAACTTTCACAGACAAAGCACTACCCGCTCGAGCACCAATATACCCGCTCGAGCGTAAAGAAACCCGCTTGAGCGTGAAAAACACACCTGCAGAAGTTTTGCAGAGGCACAAAATACTAGGAGTATGTAAACTCCGCTCGAGCAGACAACCAAAAACTAAACTCCACTCGAGCGCAGAATGATCCGCTCGAGCGTAACACCAAAAACCTGGGCAACTACACTTAAGACCAAAACTCAACCTATCTGTTCAGAACACGCCCAACACATCCTATAACTCAAATACAAAGTACGAAAGGATGTAAACAAGATATAAACAACTGCTAACATCCACGGAACCAAGTCCGGATCACTGTACAACAAGGGGTAAAAACCCGGAATTGCTATATGTTGGATCAGGCTAAGGCTGCCAAAGCTGCTCAAAATTTGGCTGAGGAAAAGGCCAAATTGGCTGATGATGAAGCCGAGGTCGCCAGAGCTGATCTTGTGGTTGCCAAGGCCAAGGCAGCTGACATAGAGGCTAAGCTTCAGGAGGCCCTTGACTCAAAGGAGGTCGAAGTCAAGGCGGCAGACGAAAAAGCTTTTGAAGAGGGGCAGGCTGCCATCCGTAACCAATACAAACAACAAGTCAACCTGGCTTGTAACCGAGGTTATTACCTTGGTTGGACAGCAACGCTTGTAATGGCCTCAAATAATAACATTAAACCCAATAATATAGACATGCATTGATATACAAAAGACCAATATTTTCTATGCATCAAGTATTTCATTACAACAGGTATTACATGTTAACAACAAAAGCAAATGCCCTACGGGCTTACAGCTTTCCAAGTTAACACTTAGTTACAAAAGAGAGCACTAGCTCAATTACACATTAAGCCCTTGGCTTGAATCTACATGTAATACATCAAAAGAAAATAGACATCAAAAAGTCTGTCCGCCTCTAGCCTCCCAAGCTATGTCCTTAGAGGTGGCATGCTACCTGTACCTGAAAATGATGTTCCCATATAGGGTGAGCCACAGCCCAGTAGAAATACACTAAACCAACTATGAACAGTGACTAAAAGATTAGCAATTGATAGATGGCCAACACTGATACTTCCATTATTATCACATTGTAGTTTCATGCCATACAAGTTCATGTTACTTTTCATTTCCCATTACACAGTAGATAAGCATATGAGCTATATCAACACATCGACAGATAAGTATAAGAACTATATCACACATCCACAGATAAGCATATGAGCTGTATCTACACTTCACTAGACAAGCATATGAGCTGTATCTACACTTCTCAAAGATAAGCGTATGAGCTGTATCTTCACTTCTCTAGACAAGCATATGAGCTGTATCTACGGAGTTCATCCCCCATCTCCTCCCAACACTATCCGGTTTAGAGGTCCATCCCTCCATCTTCCCCTAAACCGCGGAGTACATCCCCCATCTTCTCCTCTACACATAATGCATATAAACACATAGGTTCTATACACAATCAATCAATACATAAAGTTAATGTATTCTATCCACCGTCATATTCTATGACACATTCAATTGATTAGTTTTAGTTTGCCTAATCATCATGCATTGTCTACAACAATCAAGACTATCCTCCACCGATAGCCCAAAGCAATTATTTCTAAACAGAAAGTAAATGCACAAAATGGATATTAAACCAACATTTCAATTAGGTGAGCGATGAATGGTCCAACTACAGCCTCTAATCCCTTACCTTTCCAATTTCAACATTCTCAATTCAATTCCTCATTTCCAACAATTAATTATACAAATTAATTAATCAATGTCATTAGGGCATTTTCCATAATTAACATTTCAACCCCTAGGGTTCCATTTTCATCAATGTTTCAACATTAATTCTATTTCTTCATGCCAAACATGCATATAGGTTTTATATGATCAAAAACCCCAACTTTTATAAAATTACACAAAGGCCCAAACTCTCTCAAGATTACCCAACAACCCCCAACATATCAAAATGCTAAAATTTAAAGACAAAGCTCATAAAGAGGAGTAGGGTATCCCTACCTCGAAGTTAGAGCTCGAATGGAGAAGAGACCAAAACCAAAGTGCTCCAAATTCCAAACTTTCCGGATCAAAACGACGCCCTCGACGATCAACACAACTTTTACAAAGGCCGAAGGGAAGGAAAACACTCTAACTAGATCAAACCCTAGAGAGAAGGGAGTTTCTAGAGAGAGAAGCTCTCAAAATATCTTTTTGGAAAGTAAGAGAGAGAGAGGAAGTGTAAAAAGTGATTCAAAAACGCCCAGCTGCTCTCTGTTATACGACATTTCCGCTCGAGCGGAAAACACAACGCTCGAGCGTAAAGAACAAAAAACCATGGTCCGCTCCAGCGCACAAATTATTGCTCGAGCGCCAAGACACAAGAATAAAGTTCACCCGCTCGAGCGTGAAAACCAGACCGCTCGAGCACAATATTCCCCCTCCCAGAACTTACGCCCAAAATGAACTAGATGCTCGAGCGCCAACAATCCCGCTCGAGCTCGACCCGCTCGAGCGTAAATAACGCACCTGCAGAAGTTTTGCAGAGCACAAAATACTGGGAGTGTGCAATATCCGCTCGAGCGCTCCAATACCCGCCCGAGCGGAACGGCCAAAAACATAGCAACAAGGTTCTAGACCAAGGCTCAACTCACCTGTTCGAAACAAGCCCAACACATCCTAAAACTCAAACAAATGGAATTAAAGGGTGACAACAAGATAGATACAACTGCTAGTGCCCAAAGAACCAAGTCCGGATCACTGTACAACAAGGGGTAAAACCCGGGATCGCTATAATGCTCAACAAATTATCTGTTCTAATGGACTCCGACCTCCGAGACATTAATCCACTTTAAGTGTCTTTCCCTCCAGAGCCCAAGGACTCTGGCGATGAAGCCGGCAAAAATGATACCGAGCATGGTGAAGCTGATGAAGTGAAAGAAGAGGCTGCCACTGATGCCGAGTCTCCCACCCTCAATGACCAAATAGACTTGACTTAAGATAAGGAGGATAACTTGGTTTCCAATGGCGTCTCTCCCAAACCAACCACCTCTGAGGCCAAGGTCCAGTGCGCCAAAAGGAGTCTGGACTAGACTTTGCTCGAAATAGATACCAAAATAGCGACAGAAAAAAATGCAATGTTGCCAACCAAGGCCGATAAGACTCCATCAGCCGAGATTGAGCAATCCTAGACCAATCCTAACACCTTGGATATTTCTTCTTTGTTTTATACTTTTCCTTCTTGTTTTTGAACAATGTTAGCTTTAGTTTGGCTGATGTGCCCTCCTTTGTACCTCGAACAAGTTGTCTTTTGCCAGGCCGAAGTGCTTTTTTTTTAATGCAAGTGTTCTCTTTTCTTTCAAGTGTTGAATGTTTGTTTCATGTACGCTTTACTGCTTTCTTTCATGCCCTTTACGTTTCTATACTTAGAATAGTTTTGCACTTCTTCAAAGTATACCTTTAACTGTATAAAAACTCTGGGGTATAATACCTCGAATACAAACCTTGATTGTTTGACTCGGCCAACCATTGCAACACCTCGGCTAACACTCAAAAATATTTTTGCAAGTGTTATTCAGTATTTCTTTTTTACCTTCATATGCTAGCCTCTTAGACTTTGCCCTTTCCAAGTTTGGACGACCTAGTTGGTTACCTCGGGTAAGATATATCTCGGATACTTTTTCTACTATAACTTCGGCTAACTTCAACTTGTAAATTTTCCTGAAATTTCAACAAGTGTTAAGCCCATTCTGACTTGTAAATTTTGTCTATAAAATTTCAACAAGTCTCAAGCACTTCACATTTTCAAGTTTATTCATCATTCTCCAGTTCTCTGCCCTCTAATGTGAACTTAGGTTCACATTAAGCATTCATGATCATTTGTCGAAGTTAGATTTAAACATTAAGCGTTCATGATCATTTGCCAAACTTAGGTTCACATTAAGCATTCATGATCATTTGCCGAAGTTAGATTTGCCTGACGTCGGGCTCTTCAAATCGAAAATGGCTTTGATTTGACCTAGGCTTGCCTCAATGCCCCTTCTAGTAATCAAGTATCCCAGGAACTTACCAGATCCGACTCCAAATGCGCATTTCAAAGCATTGAGTTAGAGCCGATATGTTCTAAGGATATCAAAAGCTGCCTTTAAGTTGGCAAGATGACACCCCGGTTCTTTGGTCTTCACAGCCATGTCGTCAATGTATACTTCCACTATTTTGCCAATCAGATGCCTGAACATCTTGGTCACCAACCTCTAGTAAGTCACTCCAGCATTTTTCAACCTGAAAGGTATCACTCTGTAGCAGTACAGCCCTTTCGATGTGATAAATGCAGTCTTCTCCTCATCAGGGGGATACATTGTTATCTGGTGGTATCCCCTGTAAGCATCCAGGAAGCTTATCCTTTCATGCCCTAAAGTGGCGTCTACTAGCTGGCCAATCTTGGGGAGTAGGAAGCTGTCTTTGGGACAAGCCTTATTCAGGCTGGTGAAGTCCACGCAGACCCTCCACTTCCCATTCTTCTTCTTTACCACAACTGTGTTGAACAACTAAGTCAGGCAGTTCACCACCCGAATGGCCCTGGCCTCCAACAATTTGTCTACTTCCTCCTCTACTGCCTCCACATAGATCAACGTCGGCCTTCTTGCCCACTGAATGACAGGTTTAGCCAACCTGTCTACATTGAGTCTGTGGCAAGTGACATCGGGGTCAATGTCAGGCATCTCGTATGGCGTCCAGGCAAACACTTCTATGTTTGCTCGCAAGAATGTCTCCAGATCCCTTTCTTTCTCCTCGGCCAAACTTGAGCCGAGAAGGAAGAAACGCTTTTCTGCACCTTCTTCTACTAGGATCTTCTTCAAGGCTTCCTCACTCTTGCCAGTCGATTCTTTGCCGACGTCTTCCAGGACCTCCATGTCCTCGTCTTCAATCTCTGTTTTTATCTCTCGTACGTTGCAAGTGGATTTCATTGTTGCTATAGAGCAATTCTTTATTTGCACCTGATCTTCTCTAACTTTCTCAATTCCATGCTTCGTTGGGAACTGCAATAGTTGGTGCAATGTCGAGGGAACAGTCCTCATTGCATGCAACTATGGCCTTCCCAAGATAACATTGTAAGGAGAGGGGGTGTCAATGATTGTAAACTCAGTGCTTACCTTCCTAGTGCTTGCCTGCACCTCCAAATTTATTGCCCCTAAGGGCCAAGTCAGTGTTCTATTGAACCCTACTATTGGACTGTTGGATTGTTTCAAATCATCTTGGTGAAAGCCAAGCTCCTTGTAACATCTGACATGCATGATGTCACAAGAGCTGCCTTGGTCGATCAAAATTTGCCTCACCTGGTATTCTCTAACCTTGAGGGTCACTACCTGTCATGACCCGAACCCGTCCCTATAGATTAAGGTCATAACCGGCCAGTAATCATGAGATTACCTACGGCCTCAAATCAGATTAGAATATACTCCATCAGAGTTAAGGGGCCAAACGGAAGCAGACTTAAAAATTTTGTCCAACGAGCTATGCTTACATGGCATATCAAAACATTTCACATGTACTTAATAATAACTCACACCACATATCAATAGTTAACATCTTGTATACCCGAGATCATTCAAACATATAGTCAGCTAAACCAAAAGCTTATACACATAAACGGTCTATCACGACCAATAGAAATAGCAAAAGGAATACAAAAGTTCATAACCAAAGCCTCTTGCGTGAGGCACCTAGGCTGACTTCACAAAACTCGGGTTCCTTTCTTAAACTCCACTAAGGCTGGGGTTGAACGTCCCTTTGCTCACCTACATACATATAAATGAGAGTGAGCCAACGCCCAGTGAATAATATCAGAATAAAGAGGTTAATGAATGAGATTCGTTCATAAATGAATCGTACTTATAATGTACATATTCGAACCCCTATTCTCATTCACACCAGATTTACAAGTCTCAACAAAGCAAAACGACCTTAGGTCCAACACATCATGTCCATATTCAAAACGACCTCAGGTCTAGGTCTTATACAAAACAATACGACCTCTGGTCCATCTATACGAAGCGACCTTTGGTCCAACCAACTCTCTATTCAAAACGACCTTTGGTCTAATTCTAACACATCAAACGGCCTCGGGCCCAATTCAAACGTATCAGGCGTATCAGATGGCCACGGGCCCATTCTCTTTATATTCATATCCACGCGCATTTCGTATTCATGATCATGATCCCTTTCATTCAAATGGCTTTCAGCCCATCACGGTATTCCAACATATCAAATGACATATTCAAACGGCCTTTGGTCCACCTTTGCATTCATGTCTAATAGCCTTTGGCCCAATTGTTCATGTCCAACAGCCTTTGGCCCAACTATTTATGTCCGACGGCCTTCGGCTCAATTATTCATGTCTGACGGCCTTTGGCCCAATTACTCATGTTCGACGGCCTTTGGCCCAATCATTCGTGTCCAACGGCCTTCGGCCCAATTATTCATGTCCAATGGCCTTCGACCCAATAATTCATTATGGTCAAATGTATCAAGCGACAAACGGCCTTAAGCCCAATTCAGATATATCAAACGTATCAAGTGACAAACGGCCTTAAGCCCAATTCAGATATATCAAACGTATCAAATGACAAACGGCCTTAAGCCCAATTCGGATATATCAAACGTATCAAGTGATAAATGACCTTATACAAAGTTAGGCATATAAAATACTCATTCATATTTCCAATCAACAAATCCATGAAGCTTATACAGAGGTAGCATTTGGAAAGTAACATACTTGAAAATATCTTTACTAAGATATTACTCACAGTGTTCTGCCGGTGGATTCACCCTTGAGCTCGACCCTACACATTACATAACACATGTGGGTCACAAACAATTCAATCTGTTCTTAATTCATACATCCCTCTTAGGCTTCTTTCTTATTCTTTTAGTTCATTCATAATGCTCAATGCATGCCTAAGAGTATTTAAAAGTGAAAGAGAACGGAAAATGAAACACACTCCTTTACAAATTTTCTGAAACAGGGGTCCCCACTCAAGCGTGAACTTCCCCGCTCGAGCGGACCCATTAGTCTGCAAAAGTACTGGTTGCCTCATTTTTACGCTCGAGCGTGAACTCGAACGCTCAAGCTGAAGGTCATTCTACATAACTCCCCGCTCGAGCGTGAACTTTTCCGCTCGAGCGGACATCATGTCTGCAAAAAGTTCTGGGAGCTCCTATTTCCCGCTCGAGCGGCGCCTTCCCTGCTTGAGCGGACATGCTAGATTCTAGAAAATCCAGAACTGTTCTTGAGCTTCAAACTTACACTCAAATCAACATATCTTGCATATTATGACTCAAACTTCACATATACATATACTAACATGATCCAATACCAAATTCATTACATTATGAAGCTCAATTTCATGAATTAATCACATGCATGTCCCAAACTACACCAAACTTATTTCCAACATAACAATTTCATGTGTTCAAAACTCATACTCTTATGAATTGTACATGCATGTGAGATATAGCTCTCATTCTCAATTTAAAAGATGAAGAGATCATCAAAAGCATGAGCTTCAATCAAAGATTCAACATGGATCATGTATTTCAAGCTCAAACATACAAATTCATGGCAATTCCTACATGCATGTGTATATTGACTTCCAATTTATTAAAGCCAACTCATTTTTATGACAATCAATTCAATTCATGTTCCTGATCACCATTCAACTTTGAATTCACAAAGTTACAAACTAAAATCCATGAATTTACTCACCTAGAGGCTCAAATCTTCCAAACTATGGTTAATTCTTGAGTTACACTCCAAAATCTTCAAGCTTCTTGAGCAATTCATCTACTTGAGCTCCCTCTCTCTCTCTAACAGACCCTCACTCCCTCTCTTTAGAGTGATTTTCATCTTTGAGCTCAAACAAATGAAATTAAAGTGTAATAGAGCCCCTTATACAAGCCCTCTCACAACATATTTCATTAATATTAAATAATTGAGCACTAACCCATTAATTTAATCTAATTAATCTAATCCAAATCAATTTTCAATTAAATTTCTCTTCCCGAAGGAAGGGAGAGATCTCGTAGACCATCTCTCAGTGGTCGTAGGCTACGTTTCGTGGTCGTAGGCCACTGTTCCCATTTGGAGCCTGGTTTCCGGTTTTTCAGAACCGTCGGCCGTGTGCCTCGGTTCGGGACCGCTTAACCACCTCCATTTGCTCCGATTTTTGGCACACACCTTGTTTCCTCCCTTTTGAGGAACACTGTGGCCCGAGAGACCAACTTCGTGGTCGAACGCCACCTTCGGTGCTTAACAGTCAGTTTTCGGGGCCCCGGGCCGCGCGTTTCGGCCCCCTGAACCTTCGTTTTGCATTCGTCTTGGTCCATTTTTGGTAGGGACCCTATTTTCATGGTTAGGGAGGTGGTAGTATGGTGGGAGGCCACCTTTTCCCCTAAAAAACCAGTTTTCCCTTTTTCTCTCTCCTAAAGCTGGTTTTTGACCCTTTTGAGCCACAATTTCTGGCCTCCCACCACATCATTGTGTTGTTCTCATCTGGGAGGCCACCAATATGGGTAGGCCGACCAGTAATTGTTCTTGACCCTTTTGAACCCCCCTAAAAAGCTGGTTTTTCTCTCTCCTAGGTCACTGTTTCTGGTTTTTCTCCCTGTAGTTGTGTTGCACTCATCTAGGATGCCACCAATCTGGGGTGGCCGACCAGTAATTGTCTTTGACCCTTTTGACCCCTGGTCGGCCGACCAGGGGGAGTGGCCAACTGGCCACCTCAACTGGCCGGCTTACTTTCTGCTTTTTGCTCTCTCTGAGTGCATCATAGCTGTGCCAGCTGTGAAGTAATTGGACCATCCTCCATACACGTGTATGGAGGATATGTGAGGTCCTTGGAGATATTTTGAGGCCTCTCCTCTATAAAGGAGAGTCTTGGCTTCCATTGCATGGGTTAGACATTTTTGGCTTAGGCTTACACCCTTCTCCCTCCATAGTTCACTATTCTAAGCTCCAAACACCCATTTTCTTGGACCATTTGCACTACAACCCATAGCACAAGACCTCCATCCTCCATTCCAACACTTTGGGACTGATTTGCAAGGGTTGAAGGTTCACCAACTTGGTCCAAAAGCCCCTGATTTGCTGCTCTTTAAGGGTGAGTCCCTATTTCCCCTTTTCTTGCTTTATTTTGCATGATATCTTAGCTCCTTTTTCTTACATTTTTGGGCTTCGACCTGAACTGAAAATAGTTTTATTTTGAACTCATATTCATGTTTGATCAAGGACTTTTTTCTGTTTGAGGTCTTCTACTCACCCTTTATGCTTTATCTCTCTTTTAGGGCTTATTTTGTATGATATATTAGCCTTGTTTGTGAGCATTTCTGGGCTTCGAGCCAAACTATAAAGTATCTCTTTTTGAGCCCCTCTTCAACTTTGTTGAAGGGCTCTTTGCTGTTTGAGGCCATCTACTTCCGCTTGCCCTTTATTTCTCTTTTAGGGCTATTTTTTTGCATCATATTTTAGCCTTACTTGTGAGCATATTCGAGATTTTCCATAAACTGTAAAGTATCTTTTTTTGAGTCCCTATTCAACTTTGTTGAGGGGCTCTTTCCTATTTGAGGTCTTCTACTCACGCTTTATGCTTTATCTCTCTTTTAGGGCTTTTTTTTGCATGATATATTAGCCTTATTTGTGAGCCCTTTTGGACCTCGACCTAAACTGAAAAAAGTCTTGTTTTGACATCCTCTTCAATTTTGGTTCAGGTCCCATCTCTGTTTGGGGTCGTCTTCCCCTTATGCATGCTTCATCTCTTCATGTTTAGGGCCATGCATGTGAGCATTTGCATTGGCCTTGTTTTGGCTTCTTAGCCACTAAAATCCAGTGGATTTTCAGTGGCCTTGATGTGTTCTTGAAGGCCAAAATTAGAGGGGGGTGACCCCCTCTTTCCTTGTCTTGTTTGGTGGCCCTTTTGGCCCTCCAAAGGGCCCTCATTTTGCATGCTTTGAAGTCATTTTCTAGGCCCTTTTCTATGAGTTTTGAAGTCTGCCTTGGTACTGTCCAAGGCCCTTTTGGCCATATTTCATGTCTACGTTGCATGCGTAGAGAAGTCCCATTCAAGGCCTTTCAAAGAGCCCTTTCTTTGCATGTTTCCGAGACCCATTTCAGGACCAATTTGATGAGTTTTGGAGATGTCATATTTGATTTCCAGAGTTTTTTGTACCATGCTAAGTGTCCATCTTGTATGTGCTTAATGATCCCTTGTATAGCCCTCTAAAGGAGCTCACCATTTTTGCATGTATTGGCTGCATATCAGTGGTTATTTGGGTGTATTTTCACATGTTTTATTCACTGATTTCGGTTGGTTTGGTGATATTTCATGTGCATCATATAGTTGTAATACAGCCATGCTTACTAGCCAAAGTTGCATGCTATTATAGTCCATCATGCTAGCATCTTTTGGCCATGCTTTGAACTAGAAATGTTCATGTTTCGGGACTACCTTGGCTCTGTCTTTAGACTTCATGATCAAATAATGCATGCTTTGTATAGCTATAGGTCAATACATATGCCTAGTTTTGAGTTTCGGGGCTCATCTCATGCATCGAGTGCCATATTTCCATGGTTCGGGATCATTTAGCATCATGTTTCAGTGTTGAAATTTACATGCTTGTATGCCATCTTGCATCTCTTGCCATGCTTTGGTAAAGTGGTATTTTATGCCTTAGGTTCGGTCCTCGGTTCGCGTGCATGTGTGCACGCATTTCGATTGTCTCATTTTCATCTAATGGCCACTGATGTGGGTGTTGCTGAAGGCTACTCATGTTGGTGTAAGTCCATCGTGCATTGTGTATGCCATTTCAATTCATAGCATTGCGTATGCTAGGTTGTATGTTAGGATTGCATTCATGCATGTCATGCATATTGCATTGTGTTTGGGATAGGAGTTAGCCCAAGCACGGGAAACGAGGGACGTTTCGTACTCTGAGTGACGGAACGTGTCTCAATTCTCGATCGTCGACACTCCGGATTACCCATGATGGAGTTTAGGTCTTGTTATGTGTTCATGTGCATTCATTTCACATTAAGTCGTGCAATTCGACTCCTCGGCCACCATGCATCGAGATACGTGATTGGTGGCACGAGGATCGAGGACTACACTCCTTGAGGGTAGTCATGCATACACATGTGAAAATACTTTGCCATGCCCCCTTGTTGCTCTCTGTTGCAGCAAATCAGAAATCGACAACCTTCCGAAGCTTGGCATAAATCCCGAGAACAATTGCAAACAGAGGCAAATCGGGGCATCGCAATGGATTTCTGCGCAAGGCAAACTCAAGCATGCATCATCCATCATTCGGAACAGAGCTGAGGCGGTCCACGGATTTGCGTGCAATTTACTGCTTTCCTAGATTAATTTGTTAATTAATTAGAGTTTTGTACTTATTCGGATTGTATTATTCATTTGGGACTGTATATTATTTATTCGGAACCTCCGAGCGAGGGCACAACTGTAATAAGCATGCGTACATGTGATGTATGTCTTCCGACCCCACATCTTTCTCCCTTTTATTTACCAGCTTATGATGGTTAGATTAGGGCATGTTTCAATTAGCATACAATATGATAGCATGTTTGCATTCATTCATCTGTTTTGCATGCACCGGGCTCGGCGCATCATACTAACTGCATTGTACTTTAATTTCGAGTTGAATACATGTTTAGCTGTAGCATCATCATATGCCATCTTAGAATAGCCGAGCCTATTGTAGTTGCATTTTTGCATGTGTTGCATTAGGCATTTCTGTATAGTAAGGATTGCTTCTGTTTTGGCTTGGAGTACTCGGTAAGTACTTATACTTTAGCATCCTTGTATGCGTGTGAGTGACTGCCATGATAGCATGCTTGCCATGAGGCTATGTGCTTATGTGATATAACTGTCTGAATGCCTGTGGGTGAAGGTTGGGTTATTTGGATTGGAACAATTCATCAATTGTGAGTTTTAAGCCCACTAGATAGTAGCAAAATCATCATGTTTTCTAAGCCCACCCGAGGGTGGAAAATCCACGTCTTAGCCTACTTGCGGGTAGCACCATCAAACCATTTTCAAATAAACAAACATGAAATGTTTTGTTCCAATTCAGGCGACCCAGTCTATACTTGTATGTTGTGCGCATCACATAGTAAATCTAGGCTAATAATCGGAATAAGAACGCATAATGTTTTCAAAACTAGATATCATGGTTAGTAGAGGCCGATCTTTGATCGGGCGAGTGGGGGTGCTCACGAAGTGACCTTCCCCAATCGTACCCAAGTTCCCGAGCCGAGGCAACTTTGGTGATGACGGACACGTGGCCTTAGGCAACGAGTCAGGGTTTCCTAAATTCCCCAAAATAAAATATTTAGGTGGCGACTCTGTATCTGGAAAAACAGTCCATGTTTGGCACTTCTTTCAAAAAAATCTGTTTTCAAAAACGATTTGTCGGATTTGGACTCTTTGATGATTCATCGGTCTTGCATTGCACTCCGCGAGATTAGATACAGGACCGTGACACAAATCGAGTCCGAACTGTAGCATGAGGCCCTCACGGGCGAGTCTACAGTTTCTGGGGACTCTGCTGGGGAGTTTAGAGAACTTGATTCGAACTCATGATATCTTGTTTTGACTGCGCTTATGTGTTTCTTTGCATTGCATTTGCATTAGTGCGCCTAGGACACCGTGTTTGCCATCTGCTATTCCTGAACGGTTTGCCGGAGGCTTGTCTTGTCAAGGGATGACCATAAGGCTGACCGGTTGTGGGCTCTGCCAGTATGGGAACACAAACCCCGGTTTTACCAGGGCACCCTTTTTGACCATTCGACCTAGTGCATATTCGGATCCATAGTGACCATTCCAAACTAGGACAGGTTGCTTACTTGATAGGTTGTTTGAAACCGCTGCGTGCGTAGTGAAACCCTAGCTCCTGACAAAATAGGACAGGGAAACCCTCTCCCAACATAGGGGTGTTTTGGCTCTCAATTATCTGTTATGTGCTGTCAGAGTGTGTCTCTACAGGGTCGCATATATCAGTTTGCGAGTTTAGGGCATCAGACCTGCGGGTATCAGTTCCGTGTTTGAAGAATCAGTTATCTGTGGGTATCGGATTCAGTTTCGGGGACAGTGATTTGGGGATAAGAATCAGCTTATCCAACTGTGTGTTGTAATGCCCGACTGTGTGTTGTGTATTTATTTTAAGCCATTATGCTGTCCGTTTATCTGTTTAATTATTTCCTTATTGCTTAATTTATCTTCTTGCTAGGGCAGTTTTAGCACAATTGTTTCAAACCAAGCAGATATTCCCCAAGCACCCTCGACAAGAGATCGCCGACTCAATCGATCTGAGGATCTGGTTGACGGACAGCCAGTGTTTCATTCTCTACCCCCAGTTATCAGACGAAGGCCGAGAAAGTGTAGTGTGTCTGAGCAGAGATTACCAGAGCAGTGGTCTACTCTAACAGTGAACAGTCGGACCGAGATCTCAGTTTCTGCCATAGAGATAAACATACCAGTCAGTCAGTAGGATCAGCAGAATATGGCCGGGATGGAAGAAATGATGCGACAGCTCCAAGAGAGCATGAAGCAAATGCAGGAGGATGCTGTCCGCCAAGCGGAATTTGCCAAACAGCAGGCCACAGTCATGGCCCAGTAGCCCGAGCTCATCACTAGACTGCAACAACAGAATGGAGCATCAGCCTCACATTAAGCTCCTCCCCCACCAGGAGCCCCGCTACCTGAGCAGGCACCAACTGTCCAGAATACCCTGCCGAATGCCCAGAACATCTTGCCAAATGTTCAAACCCTTCAGGAGGACACAGATATTCCAACGGGGCCAGCTCTGCCCCCACTTTTACCTCAACTGTCTAAAGCACATATGTCTATCAACCACCCGGACTCTCCCTTCGAGTTCGAAGTAGACCCAACAGCACTGAAATTGAGCAAGCTCAATAAGTTGTTCAAGAAATCCCAAGGGGTAAAGGCTATTCCGGATATCGAGGACGGATATACCGATGTGGCTGTGACGCTGCCGGATAGGTTTAAAATGCTGCAAATTGATCGCTTCGACAGATCTGGCAACCCCATGGTCCACCTCCGATTATTCTCGGACATACTACGGCCAATGGGCTCACCAGACCACAGAAGCTTTTGCTATTTGGCCGGACCCTGTCGGGTGTGGCCGCTATTTGGTATGCGAAGTTAGAGGATGATATCAAGCGAAGTTGGGATGAAATGGCCGAGGCCTTTGTCGCGCAATACTCTTACATTACCCAAATCGAGATTACAACCCGAGATCTTGAAACAACAAGGCAGGAGCATAAAGAGAGCTTCTCGGATTTTGTAACTCGGTGGAGGGCGAAGGCTTCGATGATGACCCTGAGGCCTACCGACAAAGATCAAATCAGGATGATTGTGCACAATCTCCAGCCAAAACTGATGCAAAGAATGATAGTGCTACCCTTTCCCACTTTTTCAGATCTACATGAAATGGGGGTACAGATCGAAGATGCAATGAAACAAGGTCTGATCGACCAGGATAAGGAGTAGCCCCGAAGGACTTTCAACCGCAACAACAACGCAGGCACAAGCAGTGCTGCGAATACAAGGGCTTCGGAAGTAAGTATGGTCACCACCATCCCCCCTCCCCTTCCAAGACCCATGGCAGCCACACCTTTCTCCGGTGCATCCGGAAGCAATACGCAGACAGCCAGATTCCAACCCCGGGGCCAAAGAACCTTCACCTCCTTGTATATGCCCCTGTCCAAGGCTCTAGGGGCATTAATCAGAAAAGGGCAACTAAAACCCCTGGAGCCGAGGCCATTACCAAATCCGCTCCCTCCCTCTCACAATCCAGCCAAATACTGCGCGTACCATCAACATGATGGTCATGACACTGACCAGTGCTTCAGATTGCGTCATGAGATTCAAGATCTCATTGACAAACAGGTGATCCTGCCTCCAGAAAAACCCAACGTCACAACTAACCCACTCCCTACACACAACCAAACTCCACCTCCCAAAAGAGTCAATTTTATTCAGACTGGGGTCGTGTCTTATGATCCTAGTATCTATATCACTCCTTCCCACCTACCTAAGCCGGAGGTGCTCCTTCCTGACTGCACTGACTCTTTGTGCATGTTAGACATCTCCAGAACCCAACCCGAGCCAATGGTGGTGACTGTCGAAGACAGAATAGAGGAGATTTCAGAGGGGGACGAAATTGGTGAATCAGGGTCCGAGCAGTCTAGGAGTGTCGCTGGGGAAGTCTACGATCCGAGTGATTACATTCTGCCAGCAGGCCAGTTTGAGCCAAATATTGAATTGCCAGAGAGGGCAGAGCTGTGTGTGATCCGAGGGGACAGGTTTGAGCAGAGGGCAGATGATTTGACGGCTGTGGACACTACAAGAAAAAACACTTTCCATGACCAACATTTTGGTCGCGAAAAGTACCATATTTGGTCGCTAAAACCTTTTTGCGACCAAAATATGTTGGTCGCGAGTTGGTCGCTAAAGCCTCGTCACAGATAGTTTTCTGCGACCAAAAAAGCCTTTGGTCGCTAAAAGTGACCATTCGCGGCCAACTTTTTTGGTTGCGGAAAGTCCAATTCATATTAGCCAAAAGTAAGCTTTTAGCGACCAAAGATAAGTTGGTCGCCAAAAGTCAGCGCCTTGACCCAAAAAAAATAATTCTTTTGTGCTCCCTGGGACTTGAACTCCTGACCAAGGAGTCACCATGCACCCAATCCATTCTGCCACTCTGCCAATAACATACTTCTTGTTCATATTTGGCAAAAAAAATATATAACCCATAAAAATTGGGTTATATATTATTTTATAAAACTTTTAATGCCTAAATAGAAAAATAGCATGTAATTATTGTAATATCATTTTTTAAAAAAATTATCCCGCCATAACTTTTTGCGACCAACTTTTTTTTTTGGTCGCCAAAGGGTAATCTTCTGCGACAAAAAAAGCCTCTGGTCGCCAATAGTATACTTTCCGCAACCAACTTTTTTTTTTAGTCACCAAAAGGTGATCTTCCGCGACCAAAAAAGCCTTTGGTCGCCAATAGCATACTTTCCGTGACCAACTTTTTTTTTTGGTCGCCAAAGGGTAATCTTCTGCGACCAAAAAAGCCTTTGGTCGCCAATAGTATACTTTCCGCGACCAACTTTTTTTTTTGGTCGCCAAAGGGTGTACTTTCCGTGACCAACTTTTTTTTTGGTCGCCAAAGGGTATACTTTCCGTGACCAACTTTTTTTTTGGTCGCCAAAAGGTGATCTTCCGCGACCAAAAAAGCCTTTGGTCGCTAATAGTATACTTTCCGCGACTAACTTTTTTTTTTGGTCGCCAAAAGGTGATTTTCCGCGATCAAAAAATTGTGGTCGCCAAAAGTTAAATTTTAGTCGCAGAAAGTGGACTATTTGCGACCAAAAAAAATAGGTGGTCGCCAAAAATATTTTTTCTTGTAGTGGGAAGAGGACTTAGCCAACCTCCAGCTTTTCAACGACCAAGATCCAGGGGACGCAGCAGTTAACTGGTTTGATTATGAGGAATCGGCAGAGGCTACTGGGTGGCTTGATGACCTACCGAACGTCATCGAAGAACCTCAGTTGGAACAGGGCCCAGTAGAGACGAGAGTATCAATTGTGGCCGGAAAGGCCAGAAATCAGGGTACATTGCCGGAGAACGCCGGTATGAAGAATTTTGCTCGAGACTTGGGCATTGTGGATGCAGAGAAAGCTAAACAACAAGCTGCACTGACGCAGTCGGAATAGGAAAGGTTTTGGGATTCTGAGAGAATCAGGAAAGCTAAAGCCCATAAGGGGACCGAAAGTGCTGTGGGCACAAGAACAGAAAATGCTACGAGCATGCGGGCTGAAGATATTGCAAGTACGATCATACCGGAGCCGGACAAGTGTCTGTCGGCTACCGACGGAAAGTGGTGGGAGGACAATGATTTGTGTCTTGCCCACACAGACGAGGATTGGGGGAGCAATCAGCCAGACGATACCTGGTATATCGGTGAGGTTGATCATATGACGAGAAGCGGGCGGTATTTCAAGCCCCCGCACCTAGACCAGCCAGAGGCATCTAGGAAAGACAAGGAAGCTGAGAGACAGAAAGAGAAACAAATCGAAGATGAGGCAGTACTCAGGCAGTTAAAAAAGATACAAGCAGACATCTCCATCTGGGGACTACTTATGGCATCACGAGTACACAGGCAAGCTGTCTTATCAGCCATGGACAAGGCTAAGCTCTCTATAGACACCACGCCAGAGCAGCTAGTTGGATTGGTTTTTCCGGGAGGAGGTTCCCCGACGTTGACCTTTTCTGACAAAGAACTACCGTCTGAGGGCGCAAATCACAACAAACCTCTCTACATCTCTGTGGAATGTAAAGGCAAATGGGTACTGGTGGTTCTTGTCGACACGGGATCCGCTATTAATGTGTGCCCGTCAAGGACGGCATATGCAATCGGGTTGAAGCCCGCGGACTTCGTGCCAACTGCCCAGGTGATTCGGGCATATGATAACACAAGCAGGGAGGTGATGGGGACTGTCAAAATTCAAACCCAGGTTGGTCCAGGATAGCATGAGATCAATTCCCATGTCTTGGACGTTTCCGCAACCTTTAACCTACTTTTGGGGCGACCGTGGTTGCATCAGGTAAAGGCAGTCTCTTCCACTCTGCACCAGATGTTGAAATACCCTCACGGGAAGGGGGTAGCTATAATTTTTGGAAATTCATCAATCCATCCGCCGCCGGAGGTGTCTACACCAATCTTGGAGATCGAACATGGCACGGAGGATGTGTTCTTATCGGGGTTTACTTTGGCTGAGGCCCGAGTTGTGCAGAACATCATGGCTGTTAATGAGGGAGTGTACGTCAGTGCTCAATCTGTATACCTCATGAACAAGCTTCAACACATCCCTGGGATGGGATTGGGAAAGAGCAGCCGGAAGGGCGTCACAGCATTGGCCGAAGTGCCTCACAACCCGCATACCTTTGGCTTAGGTTATCTGCCCACTAAAGAAGACTGGGTGAGGAAGGGTAAAGAGATGGTTGGGAGAGCCAGAGCAAAGAAGGCGGGGAAGCCTTTTGAGTTAATGCATAGGCCCATTCAGGGTACCCTAAACGGACTCTTCGTCCAGGAAGGGGAGGACTTTCCGTTTTGTGGCTTCCCAGAGCCATGGCTGAACGTGGAAAGGAAGCGCATGCCAGGTTTTGAGATCTTCTTTGACCTGCAACTATCCGGGGATGACGTTGCCAAAGAGTAGACGAACCCATTGGTTGAGGCTGAGCAGAGTAAGAAAGTGCAGTCTGAGGACGCTGAAATTGAACTGGGGGTAGCACTGGCGTGTCTACTTTCAGATCCTCCGATCGAACAGAAGTGCTTGGGGGATAACTTCTCGGTATGCATGATCAGGAATGGAACGGCTGCGGGCCCACCAGTAACTATTTTGGATGCATCTATCGCACCCTCTCTCATTTGGCAGCATAAAGAGGGATTTTTGTCAAGCAGCACCGGGTTAGGTAGTGAGCCGGAATCTGATTCCACCGAGTCTTGTGAGTCAGAATCAGGTTCCAGCTCGACTGAGTCTGAGTCTGGTAATCTTGGGGATGATAACCCGGATGCCACAGTCTTGTCCAGGTCGTCTTTTTCTTTCTCTTTTGAGTTTGTTGTAACCGAAGAATCGGACGATTTGTATGTGCTTAATGAGAATCAAGTAGCTGTGGTTTCTGAGTACTTTTTTGTGCCCTTGATTTATTGCATTAACTCAGACTTTCAAAATTTTGATGAAAATGACGAAGAAGAAATTCTTCCGGTTTTGCAACGCTTAATTGAACAAGAGCAGGAAAGATTTGTTAAACCGCTAGTTGATGAAATCACTACTGTGAACGTGGGTACTGAGGAGGACCCGCGGCTGGTCTAGATCGGGTCCACGTTGTCTTCGGAGGAACACGAGCGCTTAGTCGCTTTATTAAAAGATTTCAAAGATGTTTTTGCGTGGTCCTACGAAGACATGCCTGGAATCGATCCTGAGATTGTACAGCACCAGATCCCTCTTGACCCCGAGGCTAGACTCGTTAAGTAGAAACTCAGAAGGATCCGCCCGGATTGGGCTCTCAAGATTAAAGAAGAGGTCACCAAACAAATTGACGCAAGGTTCCTGCTGGTATCCGAATACCCGACTTGGTTGGCCAATATAGTTCCGGTGCCGAAGAAGGATGGCAGGATCAGGGTGTTCGTGGATTTCAGGGATTTGAACAGAGCTAGTCCAAAGGACGACTTTCCCTTGCCGCATATTGATGAGTTAGTGGACTTCACAACAGGGCACGCGTTGCTTTCATTTATGGATGGCTTCTCAGGATACAATCAGATAGTGATGGCACCAGAAGATAGGGAAAAGACTGCTTTCACCACCTCGTGGGGGACTTACTGCTACATAGTGATGCCGTTTGGGTTAAAGAATGCTAGAGCTACGTATCAACGGGCCGCGATCACAATATTGCATGACATGATCCACAAAGAGGTTGAGGTGTACGTGGGCGACATGATTGTCAAGTCCAAGAAAGAGAGGGCCACTACACCGCCTTGCAAAAGTTCTTTCAAAGGATCAGAGAATTTCGTTTGCGACTGAATCCCTAGAAGTGTACGTTTGGTGTTACAGCGGGAAAAATGCTAGGGTTTCTGATTACACAAAGGGGTATCGAAGTCGACCCTTCCAAAATCAAGGCCATCTTAGAAATGCCACCACCAAGGACTGAAAAGGAAGTGCAAGGCTTTTTGGGTAAAGTGCAATTCATAAGATGGTTTATCTCAAAATTAACCTTGACTTGTGAACCACTTTTTGGTCTCCTGAAAAAAGGCAAGAAATTCCAGTGGGACAGCCGATGCCAAGCTACTTTTGAACAAATCAAGGAATACTTACAGAACCCGACCGTGTTGTCACCACCAGAGCCGGAGAAACCGTTGATATTGTATCTTTCAGTAACTGAGACCACAATGGGCTGTATGCTCGCTCAAGAATCGGAGGACAAAGTGGAGAGAGCCATCTACTATCTGAGCAAGAAGATGCTAGAGTATGAGACTCGTTACACACCGTTGGAGAAGGCTTGCTTAGCTTTGATATGGGCTACCAGGAAGCTGCGACACTACCTGTTAGCTCACTCCGTAATGTTGGTTTCACAGCTCGATCCCATCAAATATCTTTTCGAGAAACCAGCACTTACGGGTAGGCTAGCTCGTTGGTTGCTGTTGCTCTCCGAATTCGACCTGAAGTATGTGACGCGCAAGTCAGTCAAGGAAAGAGCAGTAGCAGAATTCTTAGCCGATCATCCGGTAGGAGGGGGTGAAGCAGTTGAATACTTATTCCCAGATGAAGCCATTTTGCATATCGACGATGAATTTTGGATGATGTACTTTGACGGAGCGTCAAATCAGTACGGGTATGGGATAGGAGTGCTGCTAATAGCACCCGACAATTCCCGTATCCCTCTAGCCTTCAAACTCCGGTTCAAAGTCTTGAACAACGAAGCAGAATATGAGGCATGCATTGCCAGTCTAGAAGCAGCCCTGGAATTAGAGGCAAGACGGTTGGACGTCATCGGGGACTCAAACCTTGTTATGTCTCAAGCAAAAGGTGACTGGAAAGTCAAAGAAGAAAAGATGATGATGTATCACCAGACCTTGGACTTGTTAATTCCTCAGTTTGAGAAGCTAAACTTTGCTCATCTACTAAGAGAGAACAACAGGTTCGCAGATTCTTTAGCAACTCTATCTTCCATGATAGACATCCCGTTTGGGGTCCGGATGCGTCCAGTCATCATTGACCAGAAATTTGCGCCAGCCTATGAGTCGATTGCTGCTATAGATGAGGTTCAGGACAAAAACCCCTGGTATTACGACATTTGGAACTTCTTGGAAAAAGAGACGTATCCACTAGGGGCAAATGCCAAGGACAAAAGGACAATCAGAAGAATGGTTGTTCAGTTCATCATCTGTGGGGACAAGCTGTATAAGAGAGGTCATCTGAGAATGCATAAGCTATGTGTCGATGTCGAAGAATCAAAGCGCCTAATGGAGGCCATCCATGGAGGGGAATGCGGTGCGCACATGAACGGGGTAATGCTAGCGTGAAAGATCCTCAGACAGGGTTACTACTGGTCCACCATGGAGGAGGATTGTGTCGGCTTTGTTCGGCGATGCCACAAATGTCAAATTCATGCAAATCGCATGAACGCCATCGAAGCTGTACAATATGACTTCACCATGGCCATTTTCAGTGTGGAGAATCGATGTGATCGGGGCTGTCACTCCGAAGGGGTCAAATGGGCATGAGTTCATCCTGGTCGCGATAGATTACTTTACGAAGTGGGTTGAGGCCTAGTCTTATGTGGTGTTGAAGGCGTCGCACATTGCAAAGTTCATCAGGAACAACATCATCTGCCGCTACGGGGTCCCGAACGAGGTCATTTCAGATAATGGTTCCCACTTCAAGAAGGAAGTGATTGACTTGTTGGAAAAATACAACGTGTCTTTTCATAAGTCATCCACATACCGGCCGCAAACCAATGGAGCGGTTGAGGCCGCCAACAAGAATATCAAACACATACTACAGAAGATGGTGGAAACCTACCGGGATTGGCCAGATAAGCTGCCATTTGCTCTGTGGGGCTACCGGACGTCAATCAGAACTTCTACCGGGGCGACTCCGTATTCATTGGTTTATGGGATAGAGGCCGTTCTACCTATCGAGATTGAGGTTCCGTCATTGCGAGTATTGGCTGAGTGTCAAATAGCCGAAGTAGATTGGCAGCAGAGCAGGTTTGAGGAACTCATGCTCTTTGATGAGAGAAGACTGAAAGCACTGTACCATGTTCAAGGTTATCAGCACAGAATTGCCAAGGCTTTCAACAAGAAAGTTAAGTCCAGAAATCTAAAGGAAGGAGATTTGGTGCTCAAGGACAACCAAGCTCCCATCCACGACCCTAGGGGCAAGTTCAGACCCAATTGGATTGGTCCCTACATTATCAAAGCTATCTGGTCAGGTGGAGCTGTGGTTTTGATGGACCTAGATGGCCTAGAGTTCTCCCAACCGATCAACATGGACAAGTTAAAGAAATATTACCCCTGAGAGACTCGCTAGGCTGAAAACCCGAAGGGGCAACCTAGGCAAAAGTTAGAGTATAAAAAATTGGAAAATATAAAAACTGAGCTCGCAAGGTTGAAAACTCGCAAAGGGCGGCCTTGGCAAAAGTTAGAGCGTAAAAGGAGAGTGAAAATACTCGAGCGAACCTAAGTCTGAACTACGTAAGGCTTGATTCCCATCTTTGGGATACGTAGGCAACTTCATCATGAAGTTCAATCACAAACTTTTCCCCGATCAACTTTGCCCATTTGATCATCTCGGCCATCTTTGTCTATTCAGCATTCAAGAGCCTCGATTGTAATCTCCGGTGCAGTGCTATTCAGGCTAGGGGCAACTTTCCATTGCCATGCAGTGCCACGGCACTCTTTAGACTAGGGGCAACTTTCCAGTTGCAGAGATCCGAGGTTGTGCATCTCAGTGACAGATCTCAGGCGTGTCTAGTTCTGATCCATATCGAAAATGGTTTTGAAAAGTTTTAGTAAAAGTTGACTTTGTTCAAATTAATCTTTTTACAACTTAGACCATTTTTGGACTAAAGCGAAAAATTTTCAGTACCCACAACCTTTAATTTCATTGATTTCAAAACAGAGTCTTCCTATTCTTGCATACAAATTGAAGTTGCTTTTTATTACATTCATAAAGAAAACTTGAAAGTACTGATAAAGCAATAAATCCGGGGCATAGATAAGTCAGGTGTTCCCGCGCCCCCTCCCAGAGCTGGTCGAAACTTCTGATGCCAAGCTAGGTCCAATCTGTGCCTCTTCATTGAGCCAATCCAAGCACTCGTCAAACAAAGTGCAACTAAAAATGGGAGCGGGGGCCAGGAGTTCTCTCGTCCTCCATGCTGTGGCATATCGGGCAAGCTGTGCGCCTCGAACCGGGAATGCAACCGGGTACTCTATCCCCTCTGGCGGACAAGTCTGATCATGACCAAACTGGCGCTGGAACCGGAATGGAAAGTAGAATACACAGTGGGTCAAACCAATCAGCTGGATCCCGATCTGTCAGGATATGCTATAGCTCATTGCCGAAAGACTGAGCCAAGGACAGCGCCAAGCAATGCGATCTGCAGACAAATTGCACATCCAGTCGAACCACCATCCCTCATCAAGGGCATTGACTAGTCGTTGTCAGAAAAAGTAGCCGCAGGCTGAGTAGGCTGGGCAAGAGTCTACAACCTGTAATTTGTCCATCAACCATACCTGGGGAGGGATGAAAAATGAGTGAATAAAGAATAGAGAGATGTACGATGAGAGAAAAGTAAGAGAAGGGTTTTGTGAGAAAAACCGAGCCTGAGGGCCGAGTGATGTGAGCAATACATATATGAGAAAGGGTGGGAAACATTACCTGCAGCATTATTGGACTCCCCACGAATCTAGTCGTCTCCCGGCGATGGAAAGCATCCAAGCCCATCAACGTCTCGGCCAATGTCATGACAATGCAGCTCTTTCCTTCCTTTAAGCCTTGAGCAACTGCAATCAAACGAATGCTAGATCTGCTAAAGCCCGGGGCAAGCAAAAAGTGAGATAGCATACACAAGCAAATGGCGTGTTGCCGAAAACCTTGCCAATGATGGTCGCTGTGGTTACCGGCATCAGAAAAGCGATAAACCAAGCCGAGGATATCCAGTTCCCCATTGCAGATCAGAGACCGAGCATCACAAATGGTGAGCTCACACATCAGTCCTAAAACCTAGGCGTAACCAAAGCGAAACTGGGGCAAAATCTCTTCGTGGCGTTCAGATTCCATCAAAGCTTAAAAATCTTCGAAAGTAGGACACATCTCTTGCCCGTTAAAGCTAAAGACATGTGTTATCGGGTTCCAAAACCTCGCCGCGGCATGGAGGAAAGGAAGGTGCAGCGGAGTATGGCTCAGTGTGAATAGTGCATTCAAGCCGAAACCCAGAAGTTCAACTTTTTCGAGCCATCTAAAGAAGCAATCCAAGCTGCGAGATTTTCGACGAGAAACGCCTCCATTTTGGTGCAAAACTGAGATGGAATGAATAGGCCACGGAGCTAGGACTTTTAAAGAAGATAAGGCACTGTTCGGGGGACACGTGTCGGAAAATTGGTGGCTGTCAAACTAGGTGGTCGGCCAGCTCCCTAAGGTGGTCGGCCATGCTGCAAAGTGGGGCTTTGGTCTTGTTCTAGCCTCTAGAAGGAAGTTCCTAGCAGTTCCATGCACCGGGAGTGTTGAAGGTGCGAGTTTTCCTCAGTTTCGGATGCGTTTCGTCGCCCAGATCGTCCGAAATGCACTTTGTTTATCGAGTTGTTGTTAAGTCTTGTTTATCGAGTTTTTGCTTTGCTTATCGAGTTGTTGTTTTGTTTGTTGAGTTATGTTGTTTACCGAGTTGTTAAGTTTTGTCGAGCTGTCGAGTTTTGTTTGATTGAGTTGTTACTCCTTGTTTAATCAACTTTGTTGTGTCTTGCTTATCGAGTTGTAAACTTGCTAAGGTATTGTTATTTCTTAGTAAGTTAAGCTGTTTAGTTTATGGTGTCGGTTCGCTACTTGACTTGGCAAATTTTAGTGTGCAATTCCATTCAACCTCATTTTTGTGCAAAATGATCCGATGCGATACTAAGAACATAAAATACAACACTTTTTCAACAAAAGTTGTTTCATTCCATCATGCTTCCTTTGTTACAACATTTTATAACATGGGTACAAGTTTTACAGAAAATAAAACTGCATAATTTACAATGTGCTACAACTACTAGTAAAAAGGTAAATAAAGCAGGGAACAGCTACATCAATGCTCTCAAGAGCAGGAATAAGAGGCCCTCTTCGTCCTCTTCTATGGAACAGCCTCTGTACCACCATCACCATCATCATCGTCTGAGTCGGGACTGCCGTCCTCGGAACCCTCCTCAGCCTCCTCTCCACTACCAGGATCGGAACCGGAGCCACCCTCTCTGTCAGCAGATGTCTCTGACTGGGGATATGCAGCCTCTTCCTCTTCCTCGTCCTCACCAGGCTCCTCCTCTACAACATGTGCTCTGCTTCTGCGAGACGACTCCCCTCTCTCGGCTCCTCGAGAAGGCCTAGATGGCCCGGCTCCGCGAGAAGGCCTGGATGGCCCGGCTCCCTGAGAAGGCCTGGATGGCCTGGCCTGTGGCTGAGCATCTATCGGAGGCATCTGAAAATAAAGAGTACAATTTGAATACATCAACTCAAATGTGTATATCAGATGCAGATACAATAAAACTACATGAAGTGGATGCATGCAGATACAGTACGTGAATGCAGTGTGTGTCAGATGTGCTCTACACAGGCAGCTTATCGATACAGGAGAATGTTCAAGTTTAGCATGTCATCAAAAGTATGATAGATGCAAGAAAACTAAAGAGTACCTGGACACCCATGATGGACAGTTGTGCCTCTCTCCGCAGGACCATGCCCTCGAGTGCGGCTACCATTCCGAGCATCTCATCCATATACTCAACGGGAGGCTACAGATACAAATGCAAAACTATCAGTGAGGGAATGAATGTCCAAGTATCTGAATGATAAGTCAAAACTGTAAAGCATACCGGCGGCGAATCAAGATCTCTGACATATCGGTGGTCAGGCATGGGAGGCTCTATCGGAATCAAGTAGGGAGTCCCGTATCGTCATCCCGTCAGCTCGATCGGCATGTCTGGCCACCCAGCATGATGATGAGTCAGAGGAATCGGGGGGACTAGTCCATCCCTACCTCTAGATGTGCCAGCCCTGCTAGTAGAAGGGGCACCTGCAGCCCGGGGTCGGCTCGACGACGACATATCAGCAGATCTCCTCACGGGAGTACGAACACCTGTCAATGAGGGCATCAAGTATGTGTGACGGTAGGTCGCATACTCCCCCTCCTCCAAGTGCAGTAATACATCGGTGCCTAGCATGGTGCTAGTGACCTCCTGAGGAGGGAGCCTATCAGCGATCCACATGTTATCTAGAGGTGCTGAGGGGACATCCTGACGGGGATAACCCATCGTCTGGCGCATGAAGCGCTCCCCCAGAAACCAAGCCCTACCAACTGGCCCCTCGAGCAGGATCCGATACCGAGTGGCGCCCCATGCTCCAGCAAACCGAAATCGCATGTCTCCACCTAAAGGCGCCCAGGGCTGCCACGTAATCTGCGGATAACCAACGCATAGGCCAATCAGAAATCGGGAATGTGCAAGGCGAATCAAAGATGAAAACGTGAAGAATTGAGAATTCTGAAATACCTTTGTCGATCGCACTGTATCGAAATACTGCCGAAGGTAGAGGAGGGACTCCTGAGGTCTCGGCGGTACTGGCCCTCGAACACGAGTGAATAAGGGGTCGTGAGGGGTACCTCCACCTCCAACTCCAGGGCTAGCGTCGGGAAATAGGCGAAGACCCATAGCTGTGGAAAACAGAGCAATAGCCGTCAGAATACAGAATGCTAAGTGCAGAATATACATGTAAAATGCTGAGAGCAAAGTACAAAGTGCAGAATATAAAGTGTGCCGTGTGTGCAGTGTACAGATAATGAAAAGCAGAAATGTAAGTCAAGAGGGTAGAAAGTACCTCCCAAGCTCTCCAGTAGCCGCCAACTATATTCCCCCGTCCGCGGGAGGTCGCGCTCATGTAGCAGTAAAGAGTAGCCAAGTCGGCGCCACCCGAGTCGTATCGGCTGATCTGTGAGAGGTCCACCAAAGCACTCAACAGATAGAGTTCGACAGTGTTCCCTCTATTGGCGAACAGAGTAGTCCCGAAGAGGAACATCAAAAATCCGCGGGTGTACTGTGCTACCTCCACGAGAGTCTCGGGCACTCTCCCCCTGAAACGTGAAGAAAACCAGGTGTATCGGACTCTACCCGAGGATCTGTCAATTGGCGGCCGAGCTCACAATAGATAAATCCAGGCGGCCTCCCACTCGCCCATCTCCTCGTCATAAGGAATCGTCCAGCCTCCTACATCAAGGCCTGTGAGCACAGCAAAGTCAAACGGGGTCATAGTCATATCCCCGGTGGCCGAGAAATAGAAGGAGTTGGTGGTGTCCCACAATCTCTCTACCAGGGCCCCCATCAATACCCTACTGGCAGGATAGCGAGATATCCTAATACAGAAGGGCCCGAACCCTGCCAAGTTGACCCAGTCACGGACCGCCTCCGGGAGCTCCACATACCAATCCCTCGCAGCAATGGAGCCATATCCTCGTGTGATACGAGAAGTCACCTATATTTAAAATGAATACATGAAATGAATAAGCTGTGTGCAAATGAAATGAATACATGAAATGAATAAGCTGCGTGCAAATGAAATGTATTAAGCTGTGTGCAAACCAAATCAAATATAATGCTGTGAGCTGTGTGCAAATAGAAGTGAATAAGCTGCGTGCAAATACAAGTGTGTGCTGCGTGTTCACCTTCAATCTGCGCTGTGTGTTCAGAAAGTTAAAGTTTGGGCTGCGTGTTCAACCTTCCAACAAGTGTGTGCTACGTGTTCACCTTCAATCTGGGCTGTGTGTTCAGAAATTTAAAGTTTGGGCTACGTGTTCAACCTTCCAACAAGTGTGTGCTGCATGTTCACCTTCAATCTGGGCTGTGTGTTCAGAAATTTAAAGTTTGGGCTGCGTGTTCAACCTTCCAACAAGTGTGTGCTGCGTGTTCACCTTTAATCTGGCTGTGTGTTCAGAAATTTAAAGTTTGGGCTGCGTGTTCAACCTTCCAACAAGTGTGTGCTGCGTGTTCACCTTCAACTTGGGCTGCGTGTTCTACTCTCAATAAGTGTGTGCTGCGTGTTCACCTTCAACTGGGCTGTGTGTTCAACTGTCAACATGTGTGTGTGCCGTGTGTTCACAATCAAGTTATGGGCTGCATGTTCAAAAATTCAAGTGTTTGAGCTGTGTGTTCAAAATGCAAACAGAATACTGTGTCATAGGCTAAGCGTTCAGAACAAGCTATGTGCTAGAATGAGCAGATAAGCACGTATAGCAAAAGCATGAGATGCACGAAAAACGCAAAATGTATTGCGGGAAATGTAAAAAAGTGCAGTACATACCTCCTGTGCCTCATGAGAGAGGTGGGACTCCGGCTCCCGCAATAAAAGATCCAATGGTGCTCGATCATCGAAAGTAGTGAAATGATAAAAAACTGCCTGAGGAAGAATGTGTCGAAGGGTCGTACCTCTCAGGCATAAATGGTCGGATCCTCGGAGGCAGAGCCATAATATCGGGATCATCCCCGGCGCCTGGAGGACCTCCACCGTAAGGAAAATGACCGGCCATTTCGAAAATGAGCAAAAATGAGCAAAATGAGCCAAAAAAATGAAAAAAGTCAACAAAAGTCAACTCTCAGGAAATGAAAAAGTCAACAAAAGTCAACTCCCGAGAAAGTCTTCCAAATGTTGAGACAAACTCACCTCAAGTGGCGAAAATAAAGAAAGAGGCACCAAAATCAAAATCTAATCGGTTTAAAGTGAAGAAAATCCGAAGATTTAGCGAAACAACTTCGCGTGGGGCGTTGGAAAACGTGTTTGGAGCGCAGATCTGAGAGGGAAAATGCTCTATGAAGGTAGAGAGACCAATTTTGGAGCTGGAGTTGTGAGGAAAAAGTGTTTGGCCGAGTGGATTTAAAGAAACAAGAGCAAAAGACCAAACTGCCCCCGGATTTGGCCTAGGGGGTCGGCCGACCACCTTTTGTGGCAAGCCGACCACCCCCTTTGCAAAAAGCTAGTCGGTGGCCTCCCCCTGGGATTAAAACTGGTCGGTGGTGTTCCCCATGTGGCCTCCAAGGTCTCTGCAAATTTTGGTGATGATTGGAGTCCCCGAGACCTGAAAAAGTACAAGAGAAGTGCACTTTTCATCGCGAAATCGCTCCGCCGGAGCTTCAAGTCCGACTTTCGATGCGTGTCTCATCGTCACTCGCCAAAAGCAAGGTGTATCCTTTTTGAATGTGTTGCGACCCCTCCGAGAGGCAAACCGGAGGTCGCGATTAAGACGCCCTCGTCAAAAACTTGTATTCCTTTGCTCGTTGTTTTTATAACAAACTTGCCTCCGAGTGTACACTTGTTCTGCATTGTTATGCGTGTCACTTGCATTCTCATGAACACCACTTGCACTGTTGTGCACCTTTCACGGGTATTGTCATACCCTCATGCTTAACTTGCGTTATTACGTGCGTTTTTTCTCGCATTGCGATGCACTTTTCCATCGACATCACGTTTGTCTGCATTCGACATCACATTGAACATATGCTGCTAACTATGTTGTGCTTGTTGAGTTTCTTTCTCTTGCAGGCACGATATTGTATGTACGGTACATTTGAGGCTGGTGCGACCAGACGAACCGCACAGGTATTGTATTTTCTCCGTGTGAGACGTGGCGAGAATTGAATAATTCTCCGCATTCTTAACTGCATGAAATGTAGTTGTTGCTTTGCATTCTTGCTTAAAACTGTTGCATCTATTGTGAATATGTGCTTCATTACAGCTTGCTGCATTTGCATGATCATGAGGCACCTTCGGCTTCTTGCATTATCAGTTGCATTTTGCCCCGGCCTGCGGGCACATCTCTGTTTATCTCGCCTGTTTGTCTAAGTCTTCGGCCTTGTCAATGTAGACACCCCATTTTTGACCAACCTTAAGACTCAGATATCACCGATTGAGCGCTTAGTGATGGTGCATATTGTGCTCATTCTGAGGTTTCAGAGTCTCGGCTGCGAGCCTTGCCTTCGGACTTCCGGACTATTTTGTGCTTTGCCTCGATTTGCGAACCAGGTCCCGTTTTCTCTATTTTCTCTTCCCGAAGGGAGGGAGAGGTCTCGTAGACCATCTCTCAGTGGTCGTAGGCTACGTTTCGTGGTCGTAGGCCACTGTTCTCGTTTGGAGCCTGGTTTCTAGTTTTTCGGAACCGTCGGCCGTGTGCCTCGGTTCGGGACTGCTTAACCACCTCCGTTTGCTCCGATTTTTGGCACACACCTTGTTTCCTCCCTTTTGAGGAACGCTGTGGCCCAAGAGAAGAACTTCGTGGTCGAACGCCACCTCCGGTGCTTAATAGTCAGTTTTCGGGGGCCCGGGCCGCGCGTTTCGGCCCCCTGAACCTTCGTTTTGCATCCGTCTTGGTCCATTTTTTGTAGGGACCCTATTTTCATGGTTAGGGAGGTGGTAGTATGGTGGGAGGCCACCTTTTCCCCTAAAAAACTAGTTTTCCCTTTTTCTCTCTCCTAAAGCCGGTTTTTCTTGCAGAAAGCTGGTTTTTTACGCTTTTGAGCCACAATTTCTGGCCTCCCACCACATCATTGTGTTGTTCTCATCTGGGAGGCCACCAATATGGGTAGGTTGACCAGTAATTGTTCTTGACCCTTTTAAACCCCTCTAAAAAACTGGTTTTTCTCTCTCTTGGGTCACTGTTTCTGGTTTTTCTCCCTGTAGTTGTGTTGCACTCATCTGGGAGGCCACCAATCTGGGGTGGCCGACCAGTAATTGTCTTTGACCCTTTTGACCCCTGGTCGGCCGACCAGGGGGAGTGGCCGGCCGGCCACGTCAACTGGCCGGCCTGCTTTCTGCTTTTTGCTATCTCTGAGTACATCATAGTTGTGCCAGCTGTGAAGCAATTGGACCATCCTCCATACACGTGTATGGAGGATATGTGAGGTCCTTGGAGATATTTTGAGGCCTCTCCTCTATAAAGGAGAGGCTTGGCTTCCATTACATGGGTTAGACATTTTTGGCTTAGGCTTACACCCTTCTCCCTCCATAGTTCACTATTCCAAGCTCCAAACACCCATTTTCTTGGACCATTTGCACTACAATCCATAGCACAAGACCTCCATCCTCCATTCCAACACTTTGGGACTGATTTGCAAGGGTTGAAGGTTCACCAACTTGGTCCAAAAGCCCCTGATTTGCTGCTCTTCAAGGGTGAGTCCCTATTTCCCCTTTTCTTGCTTTATTTTGCATGATATCTTAGCTCCTTTTGCTTACATTTTTGGGCTTCGACCTGAACTTAAAATAGTCTTATTTTGAGCTCATATTCATGTTTGATCAAGGACTTTTTTCTTTTTGAGGTCTTCTACTCACCCTTTATGCTTTATCTCTCTTTTAGGGCTTATTTTGCATGATATATTAGCCTTGTTTGTGAGCATTTCTGGACTTCGAGCCAAACTGTAAAGTATCTTGTTTTGAGCCTCTCTTCAACTTTGTTGAGGGTTCTTTGCTGTTTGAGGCCATCTACTTCCCTTTGCCCTTTATTTCTCTTTTAGGGCTATTTTTTTGCATCATATTTTAGCCTTACTTGTGAGCATATTTGAGATTTGTCATAAACTGTAAAATATCTTTTTTTGAGCCCCTCTTCAACTTTGTTGAAGGGCTCTTTTCTGTTTGAGGTCTTCTACTCACCCTTTATGCTTTATCTCTCTTTTAGGGCTTTTTTTTTGCATGATATATTAGCCTTATTTGTGAGCCCTTTTGGACCTCGACCTAAACTGAAAAAAAGTCTTTTTTTGACATCCTCTTCAATTTTGGTTAAGGTCCCATCTCTGTTTGGGGTCATCTTCCCCCTATGCATGCTTCATCTCTTCATGTTTAGGGCCATGCATGTGAGCATTTGCATTGGCCTTGTTTTGGCTTCTTAGCCACTGAAATCCAGTGGATTTTCAATGGCCTTGATGTATTCTTGAAGGCCAAAATTAGAGGGGGGTGACCCCCTCTCTCCTTGTCTTGTTTGGTGGCCCTTTTGGCCCTCCAAAGGGCCCCCATTTTGCATGCTTCGAAGTCACTTTCCAGGCCCTTTTCTATGAGTTTTGAAGTCTGCCTTGGTGCTGTCCAAGGCCCTTTTGGCCATATTTCATGTCTATGTTGCATGCATAAAGAAGTCCCATTCAAGGCCTTTCAAAGAGGCCTTTCTTTGCATGTTTCCAAGACCCATTTCAGGGCCAATTTGATGAGTTTTGAAGCTATCATATTTGATTTCTAGAGTTTTTTGTGCCATACTAAGTGTCCATCTTGTATGTGCTTAATGATCCCTTGTATAGCCCTCTAAAGGAGCTCACCATTTTTGCATGTATTGGCTGCATATCAGTGGTTATTTGGGCGTATTTTCACATGTTTTATTTACTGATTTCGGTTGGTTTGGTGAGATTTCATGTGCATCATATAGTTGTAATACAACCATGCTTACTAGCCAAAGTTGCATGCTATTTTAGTCCATCATGCTAGCATCTTTTGGCCATGCTTTGAACTAGAAATGTTCATATTTTAGGACTGCCTTGGCTCTGTCTTTAGACTTTATGATCAAATAATGCATGTTTTGTATAGCTATAGGTCAATACATGTGCCTAGTTTTGAGTTTCGGGGCTCATCTCATGCATCGAGTGCCATATTTCCATGGTTCGGGATCATTTAGCATCATGTTTCAGTGCTGAAATTTACATGCTTGTATGCCATCTTGCATCTCTTGCCATGCTTTGGTAGAGTGGCATTTTATGCCTTAGGTTCGGTCCTCAGTTCACGTGCATGTGTACACGCATTTCGATTGTCTCATTTTCATATAATGGCCACTGATGTGGGTGTGGCTGAGGTCTACTCATGTTGGTGTAAGTCCATCGTGCATTGTGTATGCCATTTCAATTCACAGCATTGCGTATGCTAGGTTGCATTTTAGAGCATTGTGTATGCCATGTTACATCGAGCATTGTGTATACCATTTCATAGCATTGCGTATGCTAGGTTGTATGTTAGGATTGCATTCATGCATGTCATGCATATTGCATTGTGTTTGGGATAGGAGTTAGCCCAAGCACGGGAAACGAGGTACGTTTCGTACTCCGAGTGACGGAACGTGTCTTAATTCCCGGTCGCCGACACTCCGGATTACCCATGATGGAGTTTAGGTCTTGTTGTGTGCTCATGTGCATTCATTTCACATTGAGTCGTGCAATTCGACTCCTCGGCCACCATGCATCGAGATACGTGATTGATGGCACGAGGATCGAGGACTACACTCCTCGAAGGGTAGTCATGCATACACATGTGAAAATATTTTGCCATGCCCCCTCGTTGCTCTCTGTTGCAGCAAATCAAAAATCAACAACCTTTCGAAGCTTGGCACAAATCCCGAAAACAATTGCAAACAGAGGCAAACCGGGGCATCGCAATGGATTTTTGCACAAGGCAAACTCAAGCATGCATCATCCATCATTCGAAACAGAGCTGAGGCGGTCCACGGATTTGCGTGCAATTTACTACTTTCCTAGATTAATTTGTTAATTAATTAGAGTTTTGTATTTATTCAGATTGTATTATTCATTTGGGATTGTATATTATTTATTCGGACCCTCCGAGCAAGGGCACAACTGTAATAAGTGTGCGTGCGTGTGATGTATGTCTTCCGACCCCACGTCTTTCTCCCTTTTATTACCAGCTTATGATGGTTAGATTAGGGCATGTTTCAATTAGCATACAATATGATAGCATGTTTGCATTCATTCATCTGTTTTGCATGCACCGGGCTCGGCACATCATACTAACTGCATTGTACTTTAATTCCGAGTTGAATATATGTTTAGCTGTAGCATCATCATATGCCATCTTAGAATAGCCGAGCCTATTGTAGTTGCATTTTTGCATGTGTTGCATTAGGCATTTCTGTATAGTTAGGATCATGCATGGATTTCTAACATAGCTTCTGTTTTGGCTTGGAGTACTCGGTAAGTATTTATACTTTAGCATCCTTGTATGCGTGTGAGTGACTGTCATGATAGCATGCTTGCCATGAGGCTATGTGCTTATGTGATATAACTGTCTGAATGCCTGTGGGTGAAGGTTGGGTTATTTGGATTGGAACAATTCATCAATTGTAAGTTTTAAGCCCACTAGATAGTGGCAAAATCATCATGTTTTCTAAGCCCACTCGAGGGTGGCAAATCCACGTCTTAGCCTACTTGCGAGTAGCATAATCAAACCATTTTCAAATAAACAAACATGAAATGTTTTGTTCCAATTCAGGCGACCTAGTCTATACTTGTATGTTGTGCGCATCACATAGTAAATCTAGGCTAATAACCGGAATAAGAACGCATAATGTTTTCAAAACTAGATATCATGGTTAGTAGAAGCTGATCTTTGATCGGGCGAGCGGGGGTGCTCACGAAGTGACCTTCCCCAATCGTACCCAAGTTCCCGAGCCGAGGCAACTTTGGTGATGACGGACACGTGGCCTTAGGCAACGAGTCAGGGTTTTCTAAATTCCCCAAAATAAAATATTTAGGTGGCGACTCTGTATCTGGCAAAACAGTCTATGTTTGGCACTTCTTTCAAAAAAATCTGTTTTCAAAAACGATTTGCCGGATTTGGACTCTTTGATGATTCATTGGTCTTGCATTGCACTCCGCGAGATTAGATACAAGACCGTGACACAAATCGAGTCCGAACTGTAGCATGAGGCCCTCACGGGCGCGTCTACAACAGACCAGGGTTATCACACTACCAGAGCATCGTTATGTGGATGTTGCACCATGTCTTAGTCTACCTCTGTAAAGGACACCATCGGTCCCTGACACTCGTTTGTCCTAGGCCTTTTCTACTAGACTTGACACATATATTGTAAGTGTCTTACCCTCTGAGTCTCCCCTCGTATCTCATTCTCATTGACCCTCGAGTGAATCACATTGATCACCTGAGGTCCATCTGTTTGCTATTGTGGTGGCAGTGGAGGTGGTACCGCCGGTGCCTAAGGCAGCCTTGCTTGCTTTTCCCTCATTCTGTCCTCATCTACTAAGTCTCTCAAGTGACCCTGTCTGTCCAGGTCTTCCAAGTACATCTTCAGTGCTTTGCACCCTTGAGTCAAGTGCATCTTCATTGTGGTAGGCACAGTGCTTCCCAAGGCTTCTTTCCATAAATTCGCCAAGAACCTTCTGGTGCTCTGTAATACGGTTGGTTCTTAATCCTTTCCAGGACTTTGTAAACCGGGATCTAGAACACAGTGGAGACTGCCTGTGCAGCTCTTAGCCCTGTTTCTTGTCTATTAAATCCAGTATTACCTCGGCCTCACTTCGGCGAGCCGTTTTTCTTCTCTTGTTTCGGCATCTTGGTCCCCAACGTATCCTCTTCTGCTCTGGCATATTTCTTGATCCTCGCCATGAGCTCCTCCATACTCTTTGGTAGATTCTTTGCCAATGACTTCCGTAGCATGCAATCATCCTCCAGGCGATTCTTAAAATACACAACCGCCAACTCCTGGTTGCATCCCGATATTCGGTTAAACACCTCGTAATATCTCTTGGCATAAGCCCTAAGGCTTTCACCCTCGCCAATCTTCAAAGTCATCAAGGAGTCTACCCTTAATGGCTATAACTTGTTTGTTACAAACCTGGCCACGAACATCTCGGCCATGCCTTCCCAGCTTTTCACAACTCGTTTCGGCAACTTGTGAAACTAGTCTGATGCGATTTCTCCAAAGGATAAGGGGAATACCTTGCACGGCAAAGGTTCGTTCCCGGTATACAACGCCATAGAATTCAGGTACAAGTCGACGTGAAAGTTCGGATCGAACTTATTGTCATATATATGGAGCCTCGGCATATGGAACCTCTTTGGGGCTTCAAACTTGTCCAACTCCACAGAGAAGGGCGTTTTTGGCTTGACTGGCGATGTGACCTCGGCATTCTGTCTTTTCCTCTGGAGGTAATACCTCAAGTTTTCCTTAGTCCGACCAGGAGCTCGGTTGTCAACAGACTTCAGCCTTTTTGGTGCACTGCTCCCAATGTCATTGTGTGTCCTCTTAGACTTTTCTTCGTTCACTATGTCAAAAAAAAGTTCCTTTCCTTGAACATGTCAATGTTCTCTGACATAAGTCCCTTTGGTATGAGGCGTCTTCTGAGACTCTCCTCTTATAGACTCTGCCTGCCCGGCGTCCTGTGAACGCCAATGTAAGAGCTCCTTCTCCTTGTTGTGTTGAGGGACTGTCGAGATTGCTTTCTGCCCCCCTCTCTGGGCGTCGTTCTTGCCCGTTGGCATCGGCGTGTCGTTCAACGGAAACGGTGGCTGCATGACATTGTTCTGCATCATGAAGTTGACGACTGGTTGTAGGTCTGCCAACTTGTTCGCCATTCCTTTCATCTCGCTGTCCCTCCTCAGGCATCTGTCTTTCCACACCTAGAGGTCGCTTTCGTTGTAATATTCGTCTCGACCTGATTTCTTCTTTGCGTCACCCTCCTGGCCGATGTCCTTCTCTCCCAAGATTCTGATCCCGAGGTTCTTCATTACAGTTTTTTTCCTCCACGTTAGGATCGACGTGCTTACCACTCCCACTAGAGATGTCATCCCCAATCTTCTTTTTTTTCCCATTGTTGACCATCTATTCTTCTTACGTTCTCACATACGATGCCAAATTGTGAGTGCTGATTTTTGACCACACAACCAAACAAGGAAACTCAACAGGAAAGCACCGGCAGAATAGATTAAATCCAAACAACCTGTCACAGAAAGATAAGAATCCGACGGTAGTTTGTCCACTGGGGGGCACTCCGACGATCAAGTTAGTAATTATCTCTCAAAGATAGCCAATAGTGCTTAACTCACTAGACAGAGCATAAAAAGCATACTTTAGACCCACGAGAGTGCCTTACTTTTGTAGCCAACACTAACTTGATCCCTGTAGAAGTCTAGCTTCAATGGACTCAGGCTCAATACCTATCCTGGACCCTCAGTTAGATAGGGATAAACTCCCTAAGAGCTTTATTCTTATCTAGACTGAGATCTTCCCCTGTTCTGAAACTCTTGTCCCTTATCCGCTCATCTCGGATTCTGAAATCTCCGCCGATAATCTCGGCCTAACCGAGATCATCTCGGCACATAACCAAGCCACGTGATACTCCAACTGATACATTGGCATCACCTCAACCACGTGTTGTCATTCACAAAATATTCCCCCACATATATCAAAATTGTCAAAAGTCATGTGGTGGTGGAGTCTTTTTAAAACATTTAAGAAAATGATCCCAAAAAATAAATAAATAAATAAATAAAATCAAGGTTTGAGTTTTAAATCTTAAATCTTAATTTATTTTTAATTTAAATTATTTATTTATATTTGTTAGGTAAAATATCCAAGAAAAAAGAAAATTGTTAATAAATTCAATAAAGAATAGTATCTTAGAAAATTTTCATTTACCTACATTTAATATAATGATTAAAATATATTTTTTGAGTGAGTTTTAGTTAAGAGAAATAGGTAAATAATTTACAATAAAACCAATCAAATTATTAAGATTTAAATTAATAAAATTTAAAATTAATGATTTATTTGTTACTAAAGCACCATTTGAAGATTAAATAATTTAGTTAAAAAGTCAAAAAATTATTAGTATCCCGTCACTTTACTCTATCTTTTTATAAAAAAAAAATTAAAAAATTATTTAAATAATTTATTTCCAAACTCGGCCTAACAAAGTTCAAATTCTCAGATTTTTTTTTTATTTTTTATTTTTTAAACAACAACAACCAAACTAAAAAAATAATAATAAATAAAGGGGGCCTCACATCAATTGCCTGACAGTGTGTCGGAATCGAAACTATAAATAGGTTTCTTGTTTGAATTTGGAGTAAAGAAGAAGAAAGAGTAGAAAATGGTGGTCAGATCGTTCTCTTCTATCACTAGGAAGAGCATTCACCTCCTCTTCCACTCTCTTCTCTCTCAACCCCACAAACCCAAATCCCATTTTCTCTCTCCTACATTCTCTTCTCATCTCTTCACAACCCACCACCACTCCCACCATTGCAGACCCTTCTCATCTCAATCCCTCTCTGCTCAATCACTACACCCAGATTCACATCCTTCACCAGAACTACTCGTCAACGAGCTCTCTCGCATTCTCAGCGACTTCCGAAACCCACACCACGACCTCGAGTCCGCCCTCAACTCGTTCTCTCCCCAAATATCCACCAATTTGGTCGAGCAAGTCCTGAAAAGGTGCAAAAATCTTGGCTTCTCTGCCCACAGGTTCTTCCTTTGGGCTCGCCAATTACCGGGTTTCGAGCCCCAAAAAGAGAGCTATCATATTCTTGTTGATATCTTAGGAAGTAGCAGACAATTCCCATTGATTTGGGATTTTCTTGCCGAGTTGAAAGAGAGTCAGTGTTTTGAAATTAGCCCGGAAATTTTCTGGGTTATTTTCAGGGCATATAGTAGAGCTAATTTACCAGCCGATGCGATTCGGGCTTTTAATAAAATGGTTGATTTTGGAATTCAACCTGGTAATGATGACTTTGATCAGCTATTGTATGTTCTTTGCAAAAGGAAGCATGTGAAGCATGCCCAAGAGTTCTTTGACAGAGTTAAGTTTGAGGTGGTGCCTAGTGCAAAAACTTATAGCATTATGATGAAAGGGTGGGGCGACATTGGTGAATCTGATGAGGCACGTAAACTGTTCGATGAAATGCTTGAACGAGGATGTTGTGTTGACTTGCTTGCTTATAATAGCATGTTACAGTCTTTGTGCAAAGGAGGGAATGTGGATGAAGCCTATAGGCTATTCCGGGAGATGAGGTCTAAGGGACTTGAACCAGATGCTTATACTTATTCAATCTTCATCCATGCTTCTTGTGATGCAAATGATATTCATTCGGCTTTTCGGGTTCTTGATAGAATGAGAAGATATGAACTTGTGCCAAATGTATATACTTACAATTGTATTATCAAGAGACTTTGTAAGAATGATAAGGTGGAAGAGGCTTACCTACTCTTAGATGAGATGATGGAGAGAGGGGCGAGACCGGATGTATGGAGTTACAATGCAATCCTAGCTTTCCATTGTGATCATAATGAAGTAAACAAGGCTCTTAGGCTGATTTCAAGAATGGACCAAGATTCATGTTTGCCGGATCGGCATACATATAACATGGCTTTCAAAATGATAATTAGGGTAGGGAGGTTTGATAGAGTTAATGTAGTTTGGGAGAGCATGGAAAAGAGGGGATTTTATCCTTCAGCCTCAACATATGCTGTGATGGTCCATGGCCTTTGTAGGAAGAAAGGAAAACTAGAGGATGCATGTAGATACTTTGAAATGATGATTGATGAAGGGATACCACCATATTCTTCTACCTGTGAATTGTTGAGGAACCGACTGATAGGCTTAGGGTTCTCAGAGCAGACACTGATACTTTCAGGTAAGATGGAGAGGAGCACTTCTTGTTCAATACAAGAGTTGTCTAACATTATGAGAGGTGATAGGCCTAGTGCAAGATCAAGAAGAGAAGAAGAAAGTTCTGATGAGAGTGATTGGGTGAAGAACTAAGTAATTGTAGTTCGAAGAGAGCTTGTTCAGATGGTAGTTTTCTCATCTGAATAAGATGGAAAGAAGCACTTCTTGTTCAATACAAGAGCTGTCTGACATTATCAGAGGTGATAGAGCTGATGTGAGATTAATAAGTGAAGTGGAAAGCTTAGATGAGAGTGATGAGTAATTGCATGCGAGAAAACGGATTTATAGTGTTGGAAGGATTCTAGATTGGAAACCTTGTAGATGGTGGCTTGAAGGACATCTTAACTGGTTAATGGATTTTTCTATGTAATTTCTTTGTTCTTGTGTTTTTGTTTCTTTTTTGGGCTCTCATTGCTTTGATCATGGTTCATACTTGAGTGTCATTTTTTAGGTAATAGTTCACCTATAAATCATCTTCATTTCAGGAATTTTCTGGAGAATATCAATAAAGATTGAATATATCTGAAGAAAATGAGGGTGTTCGGGAATTTTCAGTAAACTTGAGAATTTTAGGGTAACTCTGGAAATATGATGTCAAGGAATCATGAGTTACTCAGCAAAAGTGATCCAGGTTTCATTCCTCTAATGAAGTAGTTAGGATTGGAAATCTTTGTGGATCCGTCATGACATTTGAGTTAGTTTGAGTTAGGCACAACCTATTTCTACCATCTGCAGCAGAAAAACGGAATAGTTGTGTTCTTCGCTCACCAGAAAAGCAGAAAGCAACTGGGGGTTTGCTGATTCTGTTGTCCGAGGTATTTTTAATGCGTGCTTCTGTTGTAAATCTTGTAGGTATCCTCTGTATGCAACAGCCACGCTTTGTCAATATCGTCACAATGCTTTTATGCCTCACCAGGGCCTTGGAGAAGAAAGGCTTTGAACTTCTGGAAGCCATATCCAAACCCTTTGTCTCACTTCACCTTCAGTTTGAACTTGACATGGTAGCTCATAGTCAACGTGAGTATTCTGGCTTTTCATACATGCCAAGTATTTTGGGAACATCAATAGGATGGTAGCAGCAATGCGGACATTCAAGGGGTTGTTTAAAACTCTTATCTTGAGCAGGAGTACGGCTTTTGCAGAGTTCACTTCTCAGGGGAAGGAGTTGATGTGATCTGATCATATGGATATCAATGTTTGATCAATGTGATTATTTGCATGAATGATATTCTCAGGCGTCCTACATGATAAATGGTTTGGATTATCAAAATAGGCCAATAAATGTAACTGCACAGTCTGGCCCAATATAAATTGTAGAGAAGCTTTCGTCTTTTACGATAGAATAAAGAAGCATCACCCTCGCAATTTGTTTATGCTAGTTTGTATCTCACTATATTCACCCACTTGTTTTGTTGTGAGGCACTATAAAGATGACATGCAAGCAATCCATATTTCAATTTTCTATATTGTATCCTTGTTTATTAAGTTGGGCCTGGCTTCCACCCAGTCCCATATCAGATTGGAGAGTGCTATTGGGCCCCGTGGCAGTCTATCACGGGTCCTATTTCGATAATTCGAACTATTCAATGTGTAGAACTCGTCGAGTACTATATGCCTGTAAAAAATCATGTTGATGAGATATCGATAGCTATCTCATCAGATCAGTTTTCTATTAACTGTTTATTCTTTCACCGTCTATTTTTTTAGGATAAATTACATTTACCTCTCTTGAGATTTGAATAATTACAGTAACCTCTTATACTTTACCTGACAATGTCAAGATTCTCCCATTCTGTCTATTTTGCACAAACGACGTTAGTATCCTATATAAAATGACCATATTACCCTTGCTTTTGCTTGCAAAAAGACGAAAAAAATCATTTCTTCAAGACTAACATCACTGTCATAAAGTAAAAAACGAAAAAACCTTTTGCATTGGCCAACACAACCATAAAATAAAATAATTTTAAAATATTTATAATAAAAACTATACATTTAAAATAAAAAAAATTAAAAAATTTTAATATTTAAAAAATATATTTAAAATATTAAAAAATACAACACATAAATGTATGAAATATAATGCACATTAAAATAAATAAAAAAAACATTTAAAATATAAAATATTTACCCTAAAAAAATAAATTCGAAAATTTTCAAAACTTATAACCAAATAAATTTTAAAAAATAAAATATTTTTTTTAATTTTTTTTTTTTAAAATAGAGTTTTGGAAAAAGTTTGGTTTTGAGTTTGAAAAGAGTTTTGAATTGAGTTTTAAGTTTGTGTTTGGTTATAAGTTTTTGAAAATAATTTTTGGATTGAGTTTTGAGTATAAACATGTTCCGAAAAAATATCTTTTTTAGAAACATGTTTGGTTTTCTTTTAGAATCACAATTTCAATTAGAAATTTTCAAAAATCTTTTCAAAACTCATAGTCTTAACCAAATATAGAGTTTTGAAAATAATGTGGAGTTTCGAGTTATGTGTTTGATTATGAGGTTTGAAAATAATTTTTAAATTGAGTTTCATGGTTGTGTTGGTCAATTCAAAAATTATTTTCAAAACTTATAACCAAATACAAACTTTAAAAAAATACAAACTTATGTTAAATATATTTTTTAAATATTAAAAAATGTTATAAATTTTATTTTTTTTATTTTAAATATATAGTTTTTATTTTAAATATTTTATTTTATTTTATTTTGTAAATATATTTTTAAATATTTTAATTTTTTTTTTTTATGTGTTTTGTTATTACTTGAGTATAGAGTTTTGAAAATAGCGTAGAGTTTCGAGTTATGTTTGGTTATGATGTTTAAAAATAATTTTTGAATTGAGTTTTATGGTTGTGTTGGTCAATTCAAAAATTATTTTCAAAACTCATAACCAAACACAAACTTTAAAAAAATACAAATTTATGTTAAATATATTTTTTAAATACTAACAAATTTTTAAAAAATTATATTTTATTTTAAATATTTTATTTTATTTTATAAATATATTTTTAAATATTTTAATTTTTTTGTTATGTGTTTTGTTATGATTTGAGTGCAGAGTTTTGAAAATAGTGTGGAGTTTCGAGTTATGTGTTTAGTTATGAGGTTTGAAAATATTTTTTGAATTGAGTTTGTGTTATGTATTTGGTTACGATTTGAGTGTGAAATTGTATTTTGAGTTTAAAATATTAAAATTAAAATATTAAAATATTTACAAAATAAAATAAAATATTTAAATAGAAATTATATATTTAAAATAAAAAAATAAAATTTAGTGTTTACATTATAGGCATTATAGGCACCTGAGGGCATTATAGGTATTTAAAAGGGTGTGCACGATGCGATTCGGGCAGTTTGAGAGTAAATTTCCAAATCGAATGGCGGGTTGGCAGATTAGCGGATTGACAAATTGCGGTTTGGGCGGTTTTTGGCGGATTGGCGGATTGAAGAATATTCTAACTAATTATCATACATTTGTATAATATATAACACTAATTTGTATAATATTTTTTAGATATATAACTCAAAGTAATTTTACATAATATGTTTCATATATATAGCCACTAATTTGTAATAAATTTCATATCTTAAATCTCTCTCATACTCATTTTTACATTAATATTTCATTGGAGGTTAAAAAATATATATGTATTAACTATAGCGGAACGGAACGGTTTGGTTGGCGGATTATAAATTTTAAAGTTTAAACCGCGGTTAGTAGTTAGAGCGGTGCGGATAGATGCGGATCGGTGCGGTTTTAGCAGATTGAGCGGTATTATTTTAGTGTTTACATTTGATGACATCAGCAGGGTCGGTTAGGTGTATAAACGGCAATCAAATTTTGAGAGAATCTTGACATTATTAGGTAAAGTAGGGGAGGTTACTATAATTATTCAAATCACAGGGGAAGTCCCTATATTTGTCAGAAACCTTAGGGGAGGTAAATGTAATTTACCCCTTTTTTTATATAAAATTAATTTGACCACGTAGCTATCGATATCTGATCAACGTGATTTTTTACAGGCAAATAATACTCAACGAATTTTACACATTAAACAGTTCAGATTATCGAAATAGACCCATAATAGGTCTCTACGGGCCCAACAGCACCCTCCAGTATTAGACCGGAGGGAAGCTAGTGCCCATTAAGTTTATTTACTTTTTGTCAACCTTCCTATGGTAATAATGTTGATTTTGAGGTTAGCTTAAAGAACACCTGTTGCAGCCACTATTCATTCAAACGATTTTGACCAAAAATTGTGACATTTCTTTCAATATCTAAAATTACCCTTATAATTGGAACGTAAGCAAATTTGCTTCAAGTGCAGACAACCAAAATCAACACAAGTCACAACTTGGAACATATTCTTTGTATATGTAAATGAAGTTTCTTGTGTCACAGACTGACAAATTTTGAAAAGCCCTGGGAGGTTCTGGAGATTGCTGAAAGATTCTAGAACTCCCTAGAGCTTTGTAGATAATTGTACATAAGTCTAGAAGCTTGTACATAATACTTGTATATTCTAGAATAGTCTATTAGATGTAGTAAGAGGAAGTGTCTAGAACACTCTCCATCATTGTAGTTCTAGAATGTTCATTGTAGCCTACAAAAGGGGGAGGGCCTCATTTGCCCAAGCCATCCAAGCGTATCCAAAGCATTCCAAAGTAATACAAGAAAGCATTTTCCAAGAGCTCTCTCTCTAACTTTCTCTAAGCTTTCTTTTATGTGTGAATCTTTCCTAGCTCTCTTCCAGAAAGGGTTACTTAGGTGCAAGCAAGGCGTGCATAAGCATCTAAGGCCGCACAGTTGGCTTGGAAAAACCAAGGCCGTGACACTTGGCAAGCATCTCTTACAAATTAAAAAATAAACAAAATGAATCACCTTCACTAGTAATATCACAAACAAACATTAACTTCTTACACATTACTCTCTCCTATATTTCAAAATTATGGAATACAAAAAAAAAATAGATTGAGCTGTGGTTTTCCCTTTCTGCCATGGAGAACTTGTTTCTGATAACAACTAGAGCTTTCTTGCGCCAAAATAAATTCCCTCAAAGTAGATCTATTTGTTGTCATGAACGAAAATTGTGGTATACACGTTATGAGTGACGTGCCACAACCTATGCATAGGCAAATTATTGAAGTCAACGACTTGGATTCTTCTCAGAGACATCCTATATATCCATGTGTCGTACTGCTTTTCCAGTCATGCCACCCACCCTCCATCAATGGAAAGATCAATATTGAATACAAAGAAAATTTCCTACTTCATCTCGTACTTGTTGAAAGAAATGCAAGGCCCATAACATACACTTGAATACTTTGTTTTCTCCATCCTAAAACTTATACAAAGAAAATTTCCCACTTGAATACTTTGTTTTCTCCCTCAAAGTAGATCTATTTGTTGTCATGAACGAAAATTGTGGTATACACGTTATGAGTGACGTGCCACAACCTATGCATAGGCAAATTATTGAAGTCAACGACTTGGATTCTTCTCAGAGACATCCTATATATCCATGTGTCGTACTGCTTTTCCAGTCATGCCACCCACCCTCCATCAATGGAAAGATCAATATTGAATACAAAGAAAATTTCCTACTTCATCTCGTACTTGTTAAAAGAAATGCAAGGTCCATAACATACACTTGAATACTTTGTTTTCTCCATCCTAAAACTTGACATCTATTACAGGATCTAACAGAGCACTGGAATTGACAACTTCAAATTGCTGACTAGAACAATTGCGTAGTGACTGTAGGATATAAAAAAAATAAATAAATAAGTCGTTATGATTGATTGCATTGAGATAAGCAAGTTTTGTCATTGATGTGATTTTGACACTCCTGGAAAAATCATATGCAGCCCACTGTTATCACATAAAAAAGAATGAACTACAGACTCTGCATTTGTCATTACATACTATAAGGTGCATAACAAACAATGTCATATGTCAAACAAGTGAAACTCTGACATCAAAGATTGGGTGCACACTCCTGAACTTTTCTATCTTTTGTTGTGTAAATTTAAGACGAATGCATTACCAAATAAAAGAGCAAGATTCATCCGAAAACACTTAACTGTACAAATGAGCCTTTGGTGCTACATATATGATTGTATTCTACGAAATATCTTAACGTTAACTGTACAAATAAACATCTATACAACTAAGCCTTTTGTGCTACATCCATTAAGCCTTTGGTGCTACAACGGGTAATTGATCTGCAAGTTAAAATTTTGTTAAATACATTGCAACATATATGGCTGTATTCTACAAAATTCATCATTATTTTTTGGTCTTTATCTTACAATAGGCTTTACGAATCCAGATTCAGTGTTATAAGTTTATACCAAGCTAGATTTTCACATTTTTCCCATTCCAATGCATACAAGATTGAAGGAATTCAGTAAACTACTAAGTTGCCTAACAAAAAAGCGTTAACAAATTATTGTTCGCTAATGAAACGACATTAACAATTTTTTTTTCTTTTAATCTGTCTCGCGTTGAGCTTAAAGCCTTAAAACACTTATTTTGCATACTAGATACTAATACAACACCTAGCCACTCAAATCCATAAAAAGGACAAACAAACACTCCCCTATATCAAAGTTTTGAGTCTAATGAGATAGGTACTAGGTAGTTGTTAAATTTACACAGTTAAGTGCTAAATTGTTGATGTTTGGCACACTGTATTGTAACGCCCTCAAAATACAATATAAATCAACCATTCATAAGAACTATAAATCTAATAGAAATGTTATATTTTCATTCACCAGAGCCGATATTACAAAAGAGATTACATGTATCATACTTTCATAAAGGTTTATTTTGAAACTACAGCATGTAAAGCTAACCGATTACAACAAAATAAATGTCCTACGGGCTTACATCTTTCCAAGGTATCCCTTGGTTACAACAAAAGAAAGAGAGCTAGCTCTATACATTTAAAGCCATCGGCTTGAATAAACATTTACACAAAACAAAATAACAAAACAGAGCCTTCAGCCCCTAAACCTCCCAAGCTATATCCTTGGAGGCGGCATGTCACCTGTACCTGAAAATGGTTTCCCAAGTAGGGTGAGCCAAAGCCCAGTAGAGATATGCCAAAACAATATATGAGATTTAACTAAGATATTAATATCAGATGAATGTTCAATACTTGTAAACCAACTTACATCCTTTCCATGACCGATCAATATTGACATCCATATCTTAGTCCATTTCATTTATTTATCCGAATCAATTCATTGATATAGTTCATTGTTATCTAAACAATTCCAAACGAGATTACAACTCATTTATAAACACTTCAATAACAACCATTATTCAAGCACTTCAATTTCCTTGCTATTTTATAAAATTCACCTCCAAGGGAATCGGCATCCATATTTATATATATAAGATTTCGGGACTTTCACCCTAGACACTCCGGCCAACTTAATTTTCAATGGAGTCCATCCCCTATCTCCTCCCAAACAATGGAGTCCATCCCTTATCTTCTCCCAAACAATGATACATATACAATGTATTTAAGAACATGTCATATACAATGACTACCACATTCTCATATTCAACAATTTAATCAAACCGTCATATTCAATGACATAATCCGCATGATTAGTTTCAATTTACCTAATCCTCATGCAGTTTCTACAACAATCATGGCTATCCTCCACCGATAGCCCAAAACAGATATCTCTAAACAGATATACAATCTATCAAACAGATAATTTATCATATTTTCCACAGGTGAGTGATTTATCAAATCCAATTACACATTTCATTTATACATCCTCCCAATTTCATATTCCTCATATCAATTTCATTATTTATACAAATAACTTATTTAACTCACACTAGGCAAATCTTTCCATTTTCCAAATATTAACTCCATGACCCATTTTTACCAATTATGCTCAAGTAATACTATGTTCAAGACCTCACATACACATATGGGGCCAAAAATAGAAAACCCATCTTTCAAAATTCAAACCCAAGCCATAACTTCACTCAAATCTTCCCAAAATCCCACCATTTATACAAAATGACAATTACCTAAATTAAAACTCATATTAAAGAGTAGAATATCCCTACCTCAAAGTTAGGAGAGCAAAGGAGAAGATGGAGATCCTCAAAGATGCACAAAACCAAGCTTGACTCGGATGGAATGGAAGCCAACAAGATGCTCTACCTTTTAAATTAAGGCACAAGGGTATAGAGATTACTTGATCTAGGCCAAAAAGTAGAGAGGGAGAGTATTTTAGAGAGAGAGGGTGTGGATTTAGGTTTTTGGAAAGTTTGAGAAAGAAAGAGAGTCGAAAAAGTGATTTAAAATATCACTTTCGTGATCTGATATACGCGCAGTCCACTCGAGCGGAGAATTTGACACTCGAGTGTCAAACACAAAAATTCGTCCGCTCGAGCGCAGAAAAGGCCGCTCGAACGCCAAGACACAACAACAAGGCACTTCCCGCTCGAGCGCAATAAAACCCGCTCAAGCGTAGAATACATACTTTCAGAATTTTACAGACTTCAAACAGTCGCTAAAGCGCAAGAAAGGCCGCTTGAGCTTAGACCCGCTCGAGCGTAAGAAACGCCACTCGAGCGTTAAAAACACTTCTCCAGCATTTTTGCAGACGTGCAAAGTACTGAAGGTTTGCAAAACCCACTCAAGTGCAAGAAAGCCCGCTCGAGCGGAAGGCCAAAATTCTGGGCAACAAGGTTCTAAACCAACTAGCAACCAACATGTTTTAAACACGCTCAAGACATTTCAAAACTCAAATTCAAAGAGTAAGAGGAGGGAAAAGGCATAAACAACAACATTAAACCCCAAGACTCGAGTTCGAAACACCATAAAAGTCGGGCTAAAATCCGGAATCGCTATAGTATTATCTGGGAGGTTCATAATGTAGGTGATCTACTGCCATATGGCAAGTACATAATTGCTTGATTCACAAACATAGACAAGTTAGAATAAGCATATAAGAAAACAATAAAGATCTGGACCCCCTTTGAGGGTCACCCTCACGACCCCCTTTGCCTTTGATTGGTCAAATTTTTTTTTTTTTTTTTTTCTTCTCCCTCTATCACCAACCCCCACGTGTGTGTGTGGAGGGGGAGGGGGGAGGGAGGTGATGGGGGTGGAGAGTTCGAGGGAGTCTTAATCATGGCCCATAAGAAAAACACGAGTACCAACTGATTAAATCAATCTGAGCTTGTCATCACCAAACAAACTGACATATGACAAGAAGTTGATGGTGGGCTGAGCTGAAGCTCCACATGCTGCCACACACCAGTGTCTTTGGTCAACATCTATTGCCTATGAACCTCAAAAGCACCAAGATTGTTGATGTCTGCAAGTGGAACTCAAATCTAACACGTTGTCTGAGTTCTTAAAGTTTAAGAAAACAAACATGTCCAGTCTCATAGAAATCAGGTAGTGGGGGAGGAATTGTTTAGACATGTGGGACTTTGAAACAAGGATTTAAGACGTGCCTAAGGTGCCAGCTTTTTTTTTTTCTTGTTTTCTTTCATTTTCCTCCGGTTTACATAGGCAAGATCTTTAATTTCAAAGAAAGTTGCAGCTAGAAAAAAATATCACTACAACAAAAAGTAGTTTTAGCGACCAAAATGTAAATTTCGTCGCTGAAAGTAGGACAATTGACGACTAAAATTGAATTAGTAGCCAAGTGAAGACTTTTGGCGACTAAAACAGTTTAGTAGCCAAATGTATACTTATTGGCAACTAAAAATCAGTTTAGTCGCTGATTATATGGGTTTTAGAGACTAAAACAAATTTAGTAGCCAAAAGTGAAGGTTTTTGGCGACTAAAAGAAATTAGTAGCCAAAAGCATAGGTTTTGGCGACTAAAAAATGGTTTGGTCGTCGATTGTAGGTGTTTTACCGACAAAAAAAAATTTTGTAGCCAAAAGTAAAGGTTTTTGGCTACTAAAAAAAATTTAGTAGCTAAAAGTGGACAATTGGCGACTAAAATTGAGTTTAGTCAGCAAAAGTGGCGGCTTTGGTGACTAAAAATCAATTTAGTCGCCGAAAGTGGTTAATTTTAGGCGGAAATTAATTTTTTTAGCGACTAAATTATTGATAGTAGCCAAAAGTGGCTCCTTTTTTTTTTAAATAAATAATTTATTTTTTACATAAATTATATTGAATAAAAATAATTATGTTTATATATATAGTTTAATATTAATACGGGTCAATATACTATATAAATAATATATTTTGCATATATATTCATGTGGTGTTATTGTGGCATAGTAGAGAGAGTGTGTTGGTAGAGGTTTAGAATGTGAAAGGTTGGTGGTTCAAAACTTGGGAAAAGTAGAGGCTTTTGGCGATTAAAACGGGTGGTCGCCAAAAGCTTCAGTATTGGCGACGAAAAAAATAATCGGCAAATGTATAAATTAAAAAAAAAATAATTTACTATTGGCAACTAAAACCTATAATTTAAAAAATATAAATGAATTTTGACGACGAAAATTTTAGTCGCTACAGACTTGGTTTTTAAGCGACCAAAAGTTTGTTAGTCGCCAATACCTTTTACGACAGTTTTCCAGCGACCATGCTGGCGACTAAAAAATTTAGTCGAAAAAATTTAAAACTCAACTTTTAACGACTAAAAATTCACTTTTAACGACTAAAAATTTAATCGCCAAATATATTTTTTCTTGTAGTGTATCACTCATATACTCATTTGAATAATTTTACTTGATGTATATCAAGTGATCAAGTAAAATATATAGATTCAAGTCAATAGGCAGACAAGTACACTTACATTCTGGCACACTTGAAAGAATTTTTCTACTGTCCCATGATAACAATGAAAAGCAATTTCGCCTCGTTAACAGCCCTTGCACTGCAGTATAGAACAAACATTTGTTTTTTTTTTTTTTTTTGGGTAAGTTACACTGATATGAGGGTTATATTTATTACTATTCTTTTTTTACTTTTTGAAAATTATATCTCTTTTTCTGAAGTTTAAAGTTTCATTACAGATTCCTTTCTTAGCATTTTAATTTTTTTAAATACTAATTTTGCCTTCACTGGGTAAATTACATGGACACCCCTCACATTTTAAAAATTACAATCCTCTCCCTAAAGTTTGAAGTAGTATTACAAATTGCCCCCTCCGTTAATATTAGTTGAAAAAAAAAATTATTTGAAAAAAAAATTTGTTAGTAAAATTTTTAAATTTCTATTTAAAAGCCAATGTAAACTCATTTTTTAAATTTACGCTGCTTTCTCAAATTTACAAACTAAGACAACAATTTATAAACCAAAAAAATTATTAAACAAGTTTTTATGATAGTTTTTTAAATTGTTGTAAATATAAATTGAAAACTGAAAACGAAACGGTTACCAGACAGGCTTCAGATGGTAAACATATCGTAAAATTAACAAATAATTAAATAAGTTACCAACGTAAGAAATGACTTATCAAAAGATTCTTATGCTATGTATGATTTGATTTTTAGAATTTTTTTTTTAAAATTAAAAATTAATTTGGTTAAAATATAAAATATAAAAAATAAAAAATAATTATCATTTAAGGGTAAAAAATAATTATCATTTTAATTTTTGGGCAAGTTATATACATACGTATAACTGTTTCAATTTAATTTGTAAAAAACTATTTCTAACCACTCGAAAGTTAAAATTATATAAAAATTATTTTTATTTTTTATTTTTTATTTCTTAACCAAATTAATTTTTAATTTTTTAAAAAAAAATTCTAAAAATCAAACCATACATAATTTAAGAATCTTTTGATAAGTTATTTCTTAAGTTGGTAACTTATTTAATTATTTGTTAATTTTACGATATTTTTTTCATCTGAAGCCTATTTGGTAATCATTTCATTTTCAGTTTTCAATTTATATTTACAAAAATTTAAAAAACTGTCATAAAAATTTATTTGATAATTTTTTTAGTTTATAAATAGTTGTCTCAGCTTGTAAATTTGAAAAAAAAAACGTAAATTCAAAAAACGAGTTTATGTTGATTTTTAAATAGAAATTTAAAAATTTTACTAACAAAATTTTTTTTCAATTAATTTTTTTTTGAATGAATTTTTTTTCCAACTAATACTAACCGAGTGGGCAATTGGTAATGCTAATTTAAAGCTTATGGAGGAGATTGTAATTTCTAAAATGTAAGAAGTGTCAATATAATTTACTTAGTGAGGGCAAAATTAGTATTTAAAAAATTAAACTGCTGAGGAAGGGAGGTGTAATTTCCAAAAAGTGAGGAGAGAACTGTAATAAACATAAATATCAGGGGTGTCAGTGTAATTTACCCTTCTTCTTTTTTTGGGTAAATAAGATAAGAAAAAAAAAATATTGAGGAACAATGTTTACTGTATTGTATAACCTCTTCAGCAAAGCACTTCTGGTTTGGCATATTTGAGACGCCTTTATCGCTTCATTACATTCAAACTTACAGCTAACATGGATATGTAGGTGTGCAATTTTAATTTCCTCTGAATGGTGTTGAACATCCTGCATTAAGACAATAACTCTATATCAATCCATAACCATGACCAGTTTCTGCCAATTGGTCAAGTAAGAACATATGTAGAATAATCTCACCGACCATTAATTTTTCCACAGGATTATGATGAAAATTTACAACGACAAATGGCCAGCAAATAGAGAATTCTGAAGTATTTCTGATGGGTTCACTTACAACTCTATAACAAGAATCCCAAATTCTTATAACAAAAATGCTTTAGAGCTCTAATATATGAGCTTTAATAGCTCTAATGGGAAGATAGGTCCCACTCTGATGTGATGTTTGTGTCTTGTTTTGTTTTTTTTTATTTTTTTTTTTTTTTTGCTTTGACACATCATTAGAGCTCAAATTAGAGCTCTATATTTAGAGCTCTCTATCATTTCCCTTCTTATAATAGTGCAGAAACTGATTTGTCACGGCAGCCCATTATAAGATGCCAATCAGTTGTCAGGTGACGTAGAATTCTCTTGTTCCTAGAAGATGACAGGTCAGGTCTTCAGTGTTTCCCCTTTACCTTAACTTACCGAAACCTTCAGATCATTTATTTCTTTGTTATGAGACCTATATTCTTCAACCAAGGTCTGCAAAATTTGTGAAGCCTCTGACATCACTCCTTTAGGTAGGTATTGGTCTAGTATCACTGAATATTTTACAGCAATAAGTAGCTCCTGTTCATTTAAATTGCAGGATATAATGCTCTTCCATTCCTTTGATCGTCCCTCCAGGCAAACACCATGTAGTAGAGCAGCAAAAGCAACAGAATCTGAAACGCAACCTTTACTAACCATCTTATCACTCAACTGCAAAGCGGTTTTGAGCATTCCATGTAGGCAAAGGCAAACAAGGATAGAACTGTATGCAGCAATTGTTGGAACCCATCCATCCGATATCATCATTCCAAAAACGTTCAAAAACATAGATGACTCGTGTTCACAAGGTTCATTTCCCTTCTTATAGTTCATACAATGTCCATTATTCGAGAATCCATTTACCAGATAATGGAATGTAACATCATTGGGAATGCACTTGTTCATCAACATTTGTTTGAAGAAAGAGGCAGCTTTTGTAAGTTTACCCACCTTACAAAAGCTTCCTATTAGTACACTGTACGTGACAACATTAGGAACTAAACCACGAGATTGCATCTCTCTGAAAACATTTTCAGCTCCATGGGAGTCTCCCTTGCGGCAGAATCCGTTGATCACAGAGGTGTATGTAACAACATTTGGTTTGCATTTTCGTTTCACCATTTGGCTAAACATACTCAGTGCACCTTTCAAGTCAAGCTGCTTTACATATCCATCTATGATTGTAGAATAAGTAAATTCATCAGGAGAAATATGCCTTTTTGTCATTCTATCGATGCACAACACTGCATCCTTCATCATTCCAAATTTGCAAAAGCCCTTAATCATGGTATTGTACCCCACAACACCTAGATCCATACCCTTTTCAATTGTGAGCTCAAAGAGTTTTTTAGCCTCATCAAGGTCACCATTTCTAATAAGCCCATCTACTAGAGTGGCATAAACAAATGCATCGGGCATCACGTTTTGATCAAGCATCTCAGAAAGTAGCTGTTTAGCGACAGGCAGCCTCCCTTTCTTACAAAATCCGTTCATCAAAACATTGTAAATACCAGCATCAGGCATTACTCCTCTTTCCACCATTTTTTCACGAAATGCCAATGCAACATCTACTTCACCTGCAGCAACAAGCCCATGGACAAGAGCTCCGTAAGTCATCACATCAGGGTTATCTCCTCTTTCTGTCATCTTGATTAGCATTTCTGAAGCCCTAACGAATTCCCCTTGTCTGCAATAGACATGTATGAGAGGAGTGTAACTGAATTTATTGGGCATCAATCCCCTTCTTGTCGCCTGCTCTAGAAGTTGTTCAGCTTCCCGAACCTTCCCTTCCGTACATGAACCATAAATCAAAATATTATATGTCACAATATCTGGCTCACAACCACTATCAATCATCTTTTTTGTAGTCTCAATCGCCATCACCGCACAACCATGCCTGTATCGAGCATCAATAACATTATTATACACTTGAACATTAACACTTACACCCCTTGCATTCATTTCCATCAAAAGCCTATCGATTACCTCAAAATTCTGCTGTTTGCAAAACCCATTGATCATTGCACCGTAAGTCTCAACCGCAGGCAAAAAACCCTTCAATTTCAACTCCTTAAAAAGCCCATAAGCCCTTTCGATATTGCCTTTCCTGCAATACCCATCAATGAGAGTATTGTAAAAGATAATATTAGGTATACAACTCTCTCCCCACCTATCCTCAATCAATTTTCTACCTTCCTCAACCTTCCCTTCCTTACACAAACCTCTCACCACTATACAAGTACTATAATTATCTAGATAACCATCCTCAACTCTTTCAAACATTTCATCATATACCCGGCGTGCAATTTCAATTCGACCCTCTTTTACAAGCGCGTTAAGCAAAGAATTGCAAGCAAGCACACTTGGAACAGAATTAGAAGTACTAAGCACAGTAGTATAAATTTCAAGGGCTTTATCGACTAACCCAGAATCCGAATATGCTCGAATTACAGCATCCAAAGCTTCCCGAGTCGGTAACTTGTCTTCAACTTTCATACTCTCCAACACAGTCTCAATCTCTGAAAACACTCTAGAGCTGGCCAAGAGCTTAAGAAGAGAAGAATAAGCAAACCCATCAAGAGAACAACCGTATGGGCGTTGAGTGACCCAATCAAAGAACTTCAAACCCAATTCGGGGTCGCGAATACGGTCGAGCACCAAATGGGCAATGTCAGATGGGACGATTTCTTCTTCGGAGAGGCGGGTTTCGAGGGTGTCTTGCCATTGATTGTGGTGGTGGGTTTTGAGGATGTCACAGAGTTCGTTGACGAGTCGCTTGATGTGGGGTTTGAAGGGGAAGTAAGGGGAAGAACTGGGTTTGGGGTTGTGACGAGGTTTGATGCGGGAGAGAAGGGTTTTCGACATGAGAGAGAAAATGAGGTTTGGGGAGTCATCTGCTACTTCGAAAGTCTTGTTCCTTTCATTGTTCCACACTAGCAAGTTGCAGCAGTAGTACATGCATAAGGCCATGTTTGTCTAATTGGATAGACAAACATGCATATCACTTTGTTTTAGTTTGAGATTTCAAAAAATTCTAAGATTGCTTTCGGTAGAGTTTTGTAATTATGATTTGAAAGTATGAGTTATATTTTAAGTTTGTGGGGTTTGAAATTATGATTTGAGTGTAGAAAATTTGTTTGGTAAAGAGTTTTGAAAATAGTTTTGAAAAGAGTTTTGATTTGAGTGGAAAATTGTTGATGTAACATTTGATATTTAATACAAAAATTTACAACTCATAACTAAACATACAATTCAAAATTATTTTAAAGCACATAAAAAAATTTTAAAAATTTCAGAAAATATTTTTTTCGATTATATAAAAATTAACATATTAATTGCAAAAAAAAAAAAAAATCACTATTCCGGTCAACCGGCCGGACGACCGGTTAAGTAAAATTTTCAAAAAAAAAAAATTTTGAAAAGCGCCGTTGAGACAGAGCTCTCTGCAGAGTTTTGGAAACGTGATTTCAAAACTCCTACCAAACATCATACTTGAATCAAGGTGTAGAATCATTATTTGAGAATACAACCAAACACAACCTACTTTTTATTTTTCGTATTTTTTTATTTTTACTGAATTTTTTAATATTTTAAGTAATTGTTTTAATTTTTAAACACACCTAACATAAATACATTTAAAAAATATAATTTTTGTAAAAAAAATCGTTAACAAATTTATTAAAAATTAGGGGTGAGCATGGTTCGGATTGGACCGGATTGGGGTAAAACCAGGACCAATCCGTTATCTACGGTTCCTGAAAAATTGGAACCAATCCAATCCGTTTAAATCATGGAACCAATCCGAACCAATCCATTTAAATACGGATTGGATCGGTTTAGGACCACGGATTCACATAATTAAATAACAAAAAAATATATATAACACTTTAATTTCATAAAAATATAAACATAGCGCTATATTAGTTCCACAATAGTAACATCTATTTCTATGATAGCGACATACTGTGCTATAATTTAAACAACCATAAGAAAACTGGTTTCACCATAAGTATTTAGACCATTACAAATTAAAACTAAAAATTAACAAATAAAAAGTAATAAAAGAAGATATTATACGGTTTTAGGTTTGAGTTTAGATTTTATATAGAATAAGAGAAGATACTATAGGGAAGGATGTATAATAAAAATATATACTATTTGTATACGGTCTGGATCGGTTCCAATCCGGAACCGTGAGGTTCAATCCGGAACCAATCCGTGTACTACGGATTTTTAATTTTTCAATCCGGAACCGAACCACGGATTCAAAAAACCAATCCAAACCTATCGGATTGGACTGGACTGGATCGGATTACGGATTTCACGGATTCCTTGCTCAGCCCTATTAAAAATCAAAAATACAAAAAAATTATGAAAATTCAATACATTTTTCGTATTTTTGTGTATTTATTAATTTTTTAAAATATTTTTTTACAAATATTTTATTTTTTAGACACATCTAAATAAGATACATTTTAAAAAGTAAAAAAAAATGCTTAAAAATTTAAAAATATTTACTAAAAACAAAAAAAATATGAAAAACAAAAGACTCAATTTTTAAAAAACTCAAACCAAACACACTTATTAGCTTTTTTTTTTTTTTTTTTTTTAAGAGAAAAAAAGAGGTGCTCATTGGTGGGTATCATTGCAATCCCTAAGCGTTGGTGTATAGATCAGACTTATTCAAACCCAAAAGAAGGGGCCATTTCCCAATATAAGCCATTTTTGTATTGTATTTCCAAAACTAGGCCAACTTCTGACGGAATTCCAAAACTAAGTTAAAACGCTATTACTATTCGCGCTTTCACTGTTAGGAGCGTAAAAGTGGGTGAACAGTAAAATCGCTATTACAAATAGCGACTTTGATTAATAAGTCGCTATTACAAATAGCGCTTCTAGGGTTTGTTAAAAACGCTTTTCCTAACAGCGCCTTTTTTAAAATTGCATAAAAACGCTATTCGTAATAGCGATTTTAAGAAAAAATTTTCTGCGGAAAAAACGCTATCTCTAATAGCGATTTCAGTTCAAATTTTTTTGCCAAAAAACGCTATTTGTAATAGCGATTTCATTTAAATGAAATCGCTTTTTATATCAGCGTTTTCAAACTCCTCATATATACGAACAAACCCCCCCCCTCACCCCCCCCTCATTTGCATACTCAGACTTAGGTTTTTGGCTCTCTCTGCTCTCGCTCGCTCTCTCTCTCTCTGCTCTCGCTCGCTCTCTCTCTCTCTGCTCTCGCTCCATCTCAGCTCGCTCTCGCTCTCGCTCTCTGTCTCTGCTCTCTCTCTCTCCGTGGTATGACATTAACCCTAATTTTATGTATTTACTTTTTGTGTTTGTAAATGTGTTGTATTTTTTTGTCAATGTTAGGGTTTTACTTGTGAATTATTAAATGTGTTAGGGTTTTTATCATTGTGGTTATGAAATTAGGGTTTGGAATTTTTTGGCATACGGGTTAGGGTTTTTCTGTCAATGTTAGGGTTTTGAAATGAAATTGAATTTTTTGGAATCATGGTTAGTTTTTGAATTTTTCTGAAATTTTTATTGGTTTATCAAAATAAAGTATTTTTAATTTGAAACATATACTGTCATTATATAATTTTAAATAAAGTATTTTTATTTATTTGGTTTTTTATTTTTTGGAATAAATTGAAATGCTTTATTTTTTTTGTAATATTATAGCATCAATGGATTTTATTTTTTTGGTTCTAATATTATAAAATTAATAGATTAAAATCTAATTGTAAGTGAAATTCAATAATCTATTTCAAAGAATTGTTTCAAGTTAAATGAGCTTCCAAATAAAGAAAGTAATATTATTTATATGATTTATAAATTTATATTTTATTTATAATGAAATATTAATGTTTTTTGTTTTTTTATTCAAGAGGATACTATCATTTTATTTTGTTATGTTTTTTTTTATAAATTAGTTAATTTCATTATTTCAAATGTGAGAACATTTTTGTCTATGTACAAAAATATCTAAGTTTCATCATATTTATTTCTATTTATGTTTTACATTCTCCTATACAAATGAAGATAGTTAAAATAGAAATCAAAGCATGTAAATGTCATTAATTTGGGAGAAATTGTAGAGGTAAAGACTCGAGACCTGCATTGTGATACCCAAGAGACAAAGGATCCATGTTTCTTTGGGACTATTTAGGGGTTTTGTTTATTGGGTTTTGAATGTGTTAGGATCACATATGGATGACCTACCCCAAAAAACAAATTAAATTAAAATTTTAAAAAAAAAAATAGGAAAGTTTTGTCACATATGTATACTCTGATTAATTTAAGGCAGAGAGAATTACATGGAGGATCAAAATATTTTACATATCCTCATCTCTTGAAAACGTGATAAGATTCACTAAATGCTAGATTTAATATAATTTGATCATCCCAAAATTTCATGGACCGTTACAACAAAACCAAAATATTAATAGGGCTACCCAAAAATAAAATAAAAAATAAAATGAACATAAACAAATTTCAAGGTTTCAAGTCAAAGAAAGGGCACAATAACTCAATCTGGCTTTGCTCCCGTTTGGGATATTAGTTTGGGCTAAAATAGTCATATAAGATAAAATAAGTTATTTTATTCATATAAGACAAAATGTTATATCTAAATCATAAATATTTTATTTTTTCTCTCATAAAAGTCAAAAAAACCTATCACTAACGACATTTTTTAGCCCCAAATTAAATAGTCAAAAAATCGACTCATATCCAAACAAACCCTTTTTGTCAAAAAATCGACTCATATCAAAAAATCGACTCAGATCTCAATCTTGATTTTTTTGTTGGAATGCAGTAAATGACAACACCCTAAGATTATGTTTCTTTATCTTGACAAAAAGAAAATGAGGTGAATTTATTTATTTCTCTTGGTAAATCCAAGGCTCGGGTACAACATTAAATGACCACATTAACTTAATTCACAAGTCTTTTAATAGGTGTACCAAAAACTTGAAATCAAATCTAACCTTCAGCCGAAAAAAAATAAAAAAAGAGAGTATTTTTTTCTCTTTTTACAATCAATTCTGCAATGATAAATCTAATACAACTTTGATTAAGAAAGTGTCTCATTTGTCAGGTCAATCAATCTCTTAAAACTGAGTTTGAATTAAGAGAAAGAAAAATGTGAGTAAAATAAAATCTAATTTGTTCTTCTATTTTCTTTTATTTTCTTTTCTTTTCTTTTCTTTTTTTTTTCTTATTTTATTTTATTTTTAATCTGTGTTCAAAGTTATGATTCAAACACAATCATAATCAAGTCAAATGAAGGGAAATCATGAACAAGTGAAAGAGCTACTCATCATTATGCAAAATCATAGACTGGATTTCTATTGGGCAATTAGCTAATTTAGCTGTAATATATATAATTTTAGGATGTATGTAAATAGTGTTATGCCTTCTAAATTTAATTTTTGTGAATCTTAGGTTTCGTTTGGCATGTCATGTTTGGGCTAAAATAGCTATAAAAAGACTCTTGACCAACAAGCTAGTTCTTTGTTTCATACTTTTGCGAAGTGGGTTTATTAGTAGAAAGAAGAATCTCTAATGTCCACCCATTAATTACTATGTATTGCACCACTGGCATTGGACCCAAAAGAAAAATATTTTGAATATTGAATAAATTTGAATATTTTGAATGTTTATATTTTTAAATTTCAAATCAGGAATTAGAATTTTGAAATTATGTTTGTGAATGAAAATGTCTATATTTTGAATATTGAATAAACCAACGTACATTTGTTGAATTGGAAATTGTTTTTTTTTTCTTGTGAAGAGGAATTAAAAGGAAATTAGGGTTTTAAAAGTAATTTTTTTTAATTAAGAATTGCGATTAAAAAATCCGAAATTCATATATTTAATTTTGACTATATTTTATTAAAAAGAAATATTTTTATTGGTTTCTCAAAATATTTAATTTTGACTCTATTTTATTAAAAAGAAATATTTTTATTGGTTTATCAAAATATTTAATTTTGACTCTATTTTATTGAAAAGAAATATTTTTATTGGTTTCTGAAAATATTTAAATTTGACTGTATTTGATTTAAAAAAAAAAAATTTGGTTTAATTTCGTTTGGTTTATTTCACTATATTTGGGGTCATATTTGGGGTCAAGCAGCCAAAATATGATTAAAACATTTAATGAGCTGAATTTGTAATACATATAATAGTATTCTAGTACAAATTAAAATTTTATGATAAACTGAAGAAAATTTGAGAAAGTTTTTGAAATGGGTATTGAACGAACTGACTTATCGTCTTTTTCACTTTGTGATTGTCCACTACCATCGAAAATGAAAATCTACTTTGGCTGCTATTTTAGAGTAGTTACAATATATGCATGAAAAGAGTAATAAATTATTTTAATTAATAGTCCATAGCAATTTCGTACGTAAGAAGGGAAAAAAAAAAAAATTGGCACTTTGATGGGTAAGCATGTGTTTTGTAATACCAAATAATTGGTACGGATGGCCCGATAGATTCACATGGATAACTATCCAAAATGTAGTCCATACATTTAACCACCAACTTCAATTTAATTATCTGTAATTATTTTTTTGTTTTTGTATGTGTAAGAAAAAAAAGGAGTAAATAAATTTAATTTTTTTCTTACTTTTCAGAACGATCCAAAATGATCCAAAATCAAGTTTTCTTACTTTTCAAAACGATCCAAAATGATCCAACATGGAAACACTTCAAATAATCAACTCGTGCTCTGATACCACTCTATCACGACCCAAACCCGCTACTATAGGTATGACCGGCCAGTAATCCTAAGATTACCGAAGGCCACTTAAATAGATTTACAAAATTAGGGGTTGGCGGAAGCAAATATCATAATTATTCTGTCCATAGAGGTGTGCAGACATATATGCATGAAAAGAGTAATAAATTATTTTAATTAATAGTCCGTAGCAATTTCGTACGTAAGAAGGGAAAAAAAAAATTGGCACGTTGATGGGTAAGCATGTATTTTGTAATACCAAATAATTGGTACGGATGGCCCGATAGATTCACATGGATAACTGTCCAAAATGTAGTCCATACATTTAACCACCAACTTCAATTTAATTATCTCTAATTTTTGGCCATTATAAATTATCTCTGTAATAATTTTGTTGTTTTTGTATGTGTAAGAAAAAAAAGGAGTAAATAAATTTAATTTTTTTCTTACTTTTCAGAACAATCCAAAATGATCCAAAATCAGTTTGTTGTTTTAATTTTATAAGAAAGCCTCTATGCCCTCTACAAAATGGACGAGGGTTACTAGTTCACATAGGAAATAACTTTGTCATTAAGGTCCGTAATGGCACAAGTTGGAGCAAATCAAATTAACTTATATTTTCCATAAATCTGAACAATTACATCACCAGGTTAAAAAAATCTCTCTCAATGTTTGCACCCTGTATTTTATATTGTCCAAATCAATCGCGTCACCCTCTACTAAATATCTGTCAACCTATTTTATTTTTCGCCACTAATTTGAAAGAATTAAGACAACAAGTATACTTCTTGTTATGTGTTTTTTAGATGAAGACAATAGAGCAATGACAACAAAGAACATTCACGTTGAAAAGATAAGAGTCTTCACATACGAAGTAAATGAGACACAATATGTAACTCCACGTATAGATGAAATCTCAGTTGTTCTGTTATACGAATAAAAATAAGTGAACAAGATTATTGAATAAAAAGTAATAATCAAGTTGAGACACAAATATATAGTTGACAAAATACAAATTGAATTAATGTTTCACCTCTACAGTTCCTTCAACCCTGGAAAATATAAATTGATAAAAAATTAGAGGGTTGCTTTTATTTGTGGCTTCTGCAAATTTTAATGTTTATTTTACAAGTACAATTCAATATATGTATATTGTTGATATTTTAATATTTATTGTTTCATTGAAGCAAGTATATGGCAACTGTTCCAATTATCTTTTACTGGGGGGGAAACATAATTCGGGATCCCGATGAAGGTGTGTCATATGATGCTGAGCCGAAAGGGATATATATGGTGCAACTTGGCACCACACTTGGCAATTTGGAGGAGATGTTTATGTCCAAGGTCGCAAGTTACGGGGAAACAGTCCGATTGATCTTCAAATGTAGATATCCTTATCGCCAGTGGCAAGCAACCAGCAAATACAAAATATTACCGATAAATGACGATGAGGCGTTGAACACCGTTTTAAGTATCGGTGGAAATTTCGAACCACCAAATTGTTTGGAAGTGTACATTCAGAAAGAGGTTGTACAGAATCTTCCGAATGTAACACAGATGGAATCGCATCCGTTCACTACATTGCTGACACATGGGGTTGACACGACAGCATTTCAGTCTCCTATGTATGAATCAAATGAATGTTATGCAGCTGGCTACACACAACAGACATTTCATGGCCATGGTGGAGAATCAAGTTCACATGGTGGATACGAGACTGAATTTCACAATAACACCCAAGATGTGCCCACCTATAGCCATCATACGACTCCAGTTGAAGTTGCTGGTAATATGGCTGAAACGGTTAATTTTGTGCAGTTTGCTGACAGTGACATGTACGGTCCTGATGTCGCCCTAGACAATGATGAGAATGCGATTAACCTCGTCGCGGATACGATGCAATGCCCTTTGCAACAACTGTGGAGTGTCAGTTGGCATACGCATGGCTAACCGGCGAGGAAATTTAAGATTAACTTCACGGCATAGCTCAACGAGAACGTTTGCTCGAGTTTTGCGAAATTCCCACTCAGCTCTCATGGTATTGACGGTGGCACGTGAGTAACGCAAATTTGGATTTAATGGGTATTGAAATTCATCTCCATCTGCAACCCAATAGCGACCCATTGCTGAATATAGATCAACCACCGTATATGTCATGATCATATCGGTAGAAATAGCTGTAAAACTTTTGTTGTGGTATGCTACGATATTTATACCATATACACACATGGTACCTGTGTGTATGCAATTTCCTGTTCGATCACATGCATGCCACTGACCTTATCCAGTGGATACGGCTGTCAGGACTCGACTTTGTGCAGTCATGAACGAATCAACGGCCTGTAGCATCGGCTATTGTGCCGCAGATGCAGCGATGCCTGTGACTTTGTGCATAATTGCAATGGGCACAGTACGTAGGAGGTATGTGACTTTGTGCAGCGATGCAGGGATGCATCTGACTTTGTGCAGTGATACAGTGATGCGTGTGACTTTGTGCATCACTGCATCACTGCATGTGACTTTGTGCAGTGATGCAATGCTGCATGTCACTTTATGCAGTGATGCAGTAATGCATGTGACTTTCTTACTTTGCCATGCTTGTATACGTTGTGACTTGTTTCTTGACATTACATGATGCATTTGACTTCTGCAGTGCAACTTACATGCTTTGTTTTTTCCGCACATTTCAGAATTCATCTAAGTCACATTATTATGACTGTGAAAAGAAGCAGAAATGCTATTATGTTGGTAAAAAAATATGATGGACGATTGTGTAATGACAATAAAAATCGGATGACTGTGAAGTTCATTAACTGAAAATAAGATAAAATATAGGCACCAACGTTCCAATCGTGTTTACCTAGCAGGTGACCATTTTCTTATGTTGGTGAGAAAAACAATGATAGTTTATGAACAATATTACTTGAATACAAAGAAAATTTCATTTTTCGATTTGATTTATAATTTCTCGAAAACACTTATACGTACTGAAATCGTCAATTCCAAGTGAGTACTTATTGTATTACAAAAGTAAGCATGACAAAATAGTTTCATGTGCCGATGTGACAACTCACTGCATTTTGTTTTATTTGACAACGCACTGCTCGAATATGAAGGGATAGCATTGTGATTCTATGGCCTACAATTATTATTTTATCTTACAACCACATCCGTGACTACATCACAGGTACACAAAGTCACGGGTAATCAAAATTACATGAAATGAATAACATCAAATAATATCACGTGTATCACTTATTCCATAGTGCCCTAGCACCACTATCATGTCTATAAATACCCCAGTATGATGTTTGTTGAAGGCATAACAATAGTAATAGATATACAATTACTATTATTATTATTTTTTTTAATTTTATTAACAATGTCTTCAAGAGGTGCAGGAAGTTCACGCCAGCAAAGAAATCCGAAAGTGTGGCTGCTACCTCCATTTATGTATGACTACAAGAGCGAAAAGTACTCAAGTCCGAAGGATTATTATGCTGGTATCCGAGCAGAATGGGCGTTCAGGGTAACGGAGCAAGAAGGATTGTATAATGATCTACGTAACTTTGGGGCACCGGTACCTCATCGTCGTTCATTGACCATGGCTAGACGAAATGTGAGTGACTATGAAAAAGCAGTTAGCAGAATTAAGAAGGAGAACAACAGGATGTTGATGCGGAGATGTCGACATTTCATGCTTCAGCTAGCCACTGAAATGGCAGAAGCAAGCAACAGAGATTTGACAATGGTTGAGCGAAATAATGTCTTCAACAATGAAAAATATCTCTCTGACTACTACATGTCAGATGATGAATAAGAAATCAAACACCGTTATCTTTCATATGTTCGTTCCTGGAGTGTAAGACAACGTTGTTGTTGGTGTAACGTACGGATGTATTTCAAGTATTTTTGTTATGAACCTGAAGTTTATGAAATACCTACATTTATAAGTACACATTTATGAGTTCATGACTTTCTTTATTGAATTGCAATTTGTTCATGAATGTTCTGGATTAATTAATGGATTAATGTATGTTCAATTATGTGAATACTTAAAACACATAAAATAGATCAGGCAACTCGGAGAAAAGGTTCCCTTAACTGGGGCTGCTGAAATAGGGATGAAATTACAACGAATTTCAATCTCCATCAGGAAAGAAGAAAGAGTCACCTTACAATTATTGAAAGTCCAGTAAAAATTATGACTCCGGTAATGAATGAGGGGTTGACAAAAAACTAAACTCGGTGAATCGAACTACCGCCTTCAACAACACATAAAACATAACAGGTAGGTCGGTGAATAGCTTCCCAAATGACAAGAACAATTCAAATAGTCATACTTTTCAATGAAATACAAATAGCGGGTCGTAAGCTTCATAACCTTCATTTTTTCACACATTGAGTAGTCAAATCGTGGAGAGACTTGTCAGTATATGCATAAATTATTTACCCTTAAACCATACATATGTAAATGTGAAGATGGGTTTACTGTAAATGTAAATGTGAAGATACGTATTAAATTATTTACATACGTATTAATTATAAATTTTTATAAATTATTTTTGAATAATACATACGTATTATAAAATGTGAAGATGGGTTTACTGTGAAAAATTTTAAATAAAAAATGTAAAGATTCAAATAATACATACGTATTATAAATTATTATAAAATTTTTTATAATACATACGTATTATAATTGTTTTCGATTATAAAAATTATAAAAATTATTTTTGATTATAAAAATTTTTATCCTTACATACGTATTATAAATCAAACCATTCATAACCTAAAAATGATTTATATTTACGAAAATTATAAAAATTATATAATTAATTATTATAAATTATTATTATATATATAAATTATATTATTTCAATGCTTGATGGGTGTGCCCATTGGTGTGTGTGTGTGTGTCAGTGTGTGGGTTGGCTTTGGGTGAATGAAGTAGAAACGCCATTTCAAATGGCGTTTTTAAAAAAAAAAAAAAAAAAAAAATTATTATATGCACAGTAAAATCGCTATTTTAAATAGCGTTTTTTTGCAAAAAAATTTTCTTAAAATCGCTATTATGAATAGAGTTTTTTTGCAAGAAAATTTTGTGTGAAAATCGCTGTTGAGAAAAGCGTTTTTATCCGGACAAAAAGTAAAGCTAGAAGCGCTATTTGCAATAGCGACTTCTTAATCAAAGTCGCTATTTGTAATAGCGACTTTCCTGTTCATCTACTTTTACGGTCCTAACAGTAAAAGCGCGAATAGTAATGGCGCTTTAACTTAGTTTTGGAATTCCGTCAGAAGTTGGCCTAGTTTTGGAAATACAATGGAAAAATGGCTTATATTGGGAAAAGCCCCCAAAAGAAGGTCAGACTTATTCAAACCCAAAGGGAAGGGCTCAACAACCCATCATTACAATCCCTAAGAGTTGATGTATAGGTCAGACTTACTTCAACCCAAAGGAAAGGACTCACCCACCAACATGGTAAGAGAGAAATGCATTAGCCCCTCAGCACAAGAGACAGAGTAACAATCAGAGTACAGTGCAATCAGTTTCACAGTTTGAAAATGGATAGCTAATCGCATCCCTTAAGAATCGAGCTCTGCTCACTCGTGTGGAAAGAAGACACATTTCCACTCCACCACCACCCCAATGGTACATAATTAGTTGGTTATGATGAAAATAAAGGGATATAATTATTTTGGATTAATTACACTTTTCACTCATTGTGTAGTTGTGACTTAAATTTTAATTTAGTCATTATAATTTTTAATTAATTTTCAATTTCAATTTAAGTCTTTTGTCTAATTTTTGTTAATTTTGTCTATATGTACACTATAGAAAATTAACAAATATTCTAAAATTATTAATTTTAGCCTTCAATTTGGATGGAATGACTAAATTGAAACTACACTTAAAGTGTAACGGCCAAATTATTCAATTTAAAACTATAGGAATTAGAGGAGTGAAAAGTGTAATTAACTCAATTATTTTTTATTGTTGGATGATGGAAAAAATAATTCAGACATGTCTAATTCTTCTAATATTACACTATCTGCTGTATTATATAATTTTCTATTCTTTTATTATTTAGTTATCCATAACACTTCTAAAATTATTCGAAAGTAGTGGTTTTAGATAATCTAAATAAGTGTATTTTTTGACTTTTTATGAAATATGGGTTAGATGTGGGTTGGGTTTGAAGTGATGTGTTAGAGAGGTGATGTGATTTAAATAAGATGATATGACTTAAATAGAATAGTGACTTTTTGACTTTTTTAGATCACGCCAAACAAGGCCTCAAACCCAATTCACACTCAATTCATATTTCATAAAAAGTCAAAAAGTACATTTATTTAGATTATCCCAAAAATATCATGCAAAACAAAACATCGGATTGGACTATATGGTGGGACTGACATATTCTCATCTCCTATCTCTTTCTCCATATCCCGCATCCAAATACTATATAACAATCTGGTAAATCTCTCAGCTTTTCTATATTTTTAATCCCACTAATAATGAAGCAATCAAACGCGCCTTAAGAGTTTCATATGATTCTAAAGAAAATGATATTAGCAGAAGTGTTATAGTGTTTCTATGACAGAGCCGCGCAAATCCAAGTTACACAATATTAGATTAGATATTCATCTATTTCTTGTTCTCATAAGTATCCTACAAAATTCGATAAAAAAAACTCCAACTTGAAAAGATCATACTTAGAAATTACAATTTTAAATTTTTTGAGCTCAAGTATTTTTTTAATAATTTTAATAATTTTAAGTAGGAATAACTTTTTGAAATTACAATTTTAAATTTTTTGAGCTCAAGTATTTTTTTAATAATTTTAAGTAGGAATAAATTTGTAATAATAAAAATGAGAATGGCGCGTGGAAGGAGATGTTTTTGTAGCATAAACAGACGCACCCATCTTATGAAATTAGAGGTCGAAATATTATTTTATCCCCACTTAATAAAAATAACAAATCATTTTCTTTTCTTTACTTTATATTAAGAATTTTTACATAATTTTATAAATTTAATTGAACTATCACCGTACTACTAATTCCATCAATCAATCTCACGACACTTTTAATCTTAATCAACCTAATTCGAATACTAAGCTTGACCTATCAACAATCAAATTTGAGATTCCATGTTATGTGTCATCAGTTTAATGAACCTACTTTTAATAAATCATTTTTAATTCAAAATCAAAACCTGCTATTGATTTTAAGATTCAAGCACAATAAATTCATATCAAAATCTTCCCAACATCAACACTCGAACTCTGACAGTTACTGAAACATTTTAACCAATTCTGATTCAAGTTACAATATTCACAAAAAAGAGAAGAAGAAAAAGAAAAAGGAAATCCATTTCCTTGCCACGTACACAAGGATAAGGAGAGGTCACAAAACTAAGAGAAGAATGGCAGCTGCTGTTCTCAACCAAACCAGATTTTTGGGTGGTTGAATGTACTTGATTTTTGTTCGTTAGTCCTTCGATATAATAACAAACAGCCCCAAAGCACCAATAAGAATATACTGCAAAGGAAGAAAAATAAATAAATAAATTCGATTGAAAACTACAATATTCCAATCTACCACATATCTTGGAATTTTGATAGCTACAATTTCTACTCATTGCAGCTTTTACAGAAAAAAAGTTTCTTCTATTCTAACAGAGTTTTGGCACTTTTTTTCTTAATTTTTTCAAATATCTGGATAAAAAATAATGCAGGAAATGGGATTCAAATTGTAGATGTTCAGAGCCAAAGAATTGCAAACCAAAGAACAATAACCGATAGTATTTCAGAGTGTCAAGATGCCAGACAGAACAAGAAGATCTTACTTTAGTGCCAAAAGAGTGTCGTGGAAAAAAAAACAAACCTTTACAATAGGCTTGTCTGTCATGATAATTGTCGCCCAACCAACATAAGGTAAGAACCTGCAAATAGCAAATGAAAGTGTTACGGATTTATTATTTTTCATTTTTAGAAAGAAGGTAAAATTTAGGGGTGACCATTGGTTCAATGGTTAAGACTTGGCCTAATAACCTTGAGGTTATGGGTTCAAATCTTGGGACCACCACTTTGTGCATTATGCCAAAGATTAAGTGTGTACTCAATCTGTATTAATTGGGCGTTGCTTTTTTTTTTTTTTTTTTTTTTGAAAGAAGGTAAAATTTCCTCTATTTTCCCCAACAACTAAGGACATGTCAAACCCAAAAGTTTGATCATAATTTGAACAATCACTCTGTGCAGATAAGAGAAGCAACATTGAAAATACAAGGTTGCTGATAGGTCCAAAATGTCATTGGTCATCCAGTTTGTTTTGAATTCCCATGACATTAAATACTGCCAATCTACACTAGAAGTTTGTCCACAGAACTGACTCTATTCTCATCGGCCATTGCAATATTCCGGGTTTTCAAAAATGGGACATTTTTTTAACTATTTGAGTGATGAATCAAATCTTCTTACTCCATTTATGGGGATGGATTTGTGTCAAAATATGCCTAGAGATTACCCAGCATTGAAGAGTGTAAACGTGGAGTGACTATGTCCTGAAATATATTACAAACCACAACTAAGGCTACAAGCCCAGCTATAACGTGGTGTTACTTCTCACAACATGGCTGCATCTAAAAGATGGTTTATTACGGTCAAATAGGTGCATATTTTTTAGGTAATATGAATCCCGATAAATGCTGATCACTAACCACTTGACCGCAAAATTTTACAATAAGGGTATTTTCGGTATTTCTACACTTGTGACTTGTTACCCTATTTATTTTATTATTATTATTATTATTATTATTATTTTAATAGTTGAGGGGAGAGGGCTATTTCTATATCCTCTTGTAACTTTTATGATCATAGAGAAAATTGCAGCAGCCATGAACATACACCTCTAGTTTGGAGTGAACCATGTAAATCTTGTGTTTTGTGTGTGCGTGCACACTTTATCATCCTTGTGCATTCCTTTTTATGTTTCATGTTTCATTGATCCTGCTTAGGTGTAACAGATTCTTAACACATGTACCAGATGGCAGAAAGAAGGTTAACACTAGAGCTTTTACCCTACAGCTCTGCCCAAGATGTGATGCTGCTGAATCCAGAGCTGACCAGGAGCATATAGACCTCCTCTTCTGTCATCGTGAAGATTGTGGTCCCCTGAGAAAAAAATAAAAAAACACATAAATGGTTGAAACTGGGGAGCAGATGCACATTATAGAAAGTACAATCTTAATATCACATGATGAGATAATTAGTAAACCACAACAAAAGCAAAATGCAGAAGATAAATCATAAAAACAAGAAAATTATATTGAGAGCGACACCTAATAATTTACACACTAAACTACCACCCACTCACATAGGGACCCACACCATGTAAATTAGGAGTGTCCCTGGAAGTTCTCATAACAATATAATCAGGTCCTGTCCAATGACTTGAATAAACATGAAACATCCAAATAACTTCACCATAAAAAACATAGGAAATAATAAAAGAAAATGCCATTAATATTTTCTCAATAATACAAAGCTTCATATAAAAAACTAGCACCTTTTGTGAGAACATCAACTTCTCCAGTATCTTGCCGTTCATGAACCTACAAGTATCAGTACACCAGATTACTATAGGTTAACACTAGACGAGTTTCAATAGTAACAGTATCAGAAAGAGGGGAGGGAAGAATAAAATAGCTTACAAGCAAGGAGGGAAAAATAATGGTTGGTGTATTTGAAAAAAATTAGATCATGAATTCCAATGGAGCTGTTGCTAACACCCCTATATTTTTGTTTATCAACAGAATCTACTGTAAGGTAAATAATTTACTATAATTTCAGAGCTATTTCTTATAGTCAAGGGGGGTTGAGAAGAAACCATCTTGTGAATTAGTCTATAGCATTGTGCCCTAATCTTCATAGAATTAATATAAAGGTTACATGATGTCCAGGAACCTTGTGCTCGAAAGAATGGTATGGTTTTTCTACAACACCTAATACCTTCTTTTTTTTGATGTTTACAACACCTAATACCTTGTAGCATGCCATTATTTAAAAAAGACAAGGTACTCCAATCCAACTGTACAAAAATCCACTCTTCCCCTTAGAAAACCTTGCAAGGGAGAATCAATTTGTTCATCCCCTTTTAGACCTATTGTTTGGAGCAAAACATATTTGTCACATAGATGAACCACTAGCAATTTGAAGGAGAAAAATGATCCTCAATAGAAATTCAAGTTTTACCAATCAACAATCACAGTTTCCCTAGCATTTTTTAGAGTACCAAAAAAACCTAGCAGAACCTGATTGTTGGAGTAAAGAGAATAAAGAATCCATTGGATCTCATGTTAAGTCACCGATTTTCCCAAAATCTTAATATATTAGGAAATGGGCCTAGTAAAGTGTATCAGGCTATCCAACACCCTCTCTTACATGCAACCCCATCTTGCATGTGGAGAGACAAACAAATAACCAAACAGCAGGAGAAGGAAATAACCAAATAGAAAAGAAGAAGCCAAACGGGGGATAGAATACCAAATGCCAACGGAGAGACTTGAACCCAAGGTCTCTTTCAACCTGAGCTTCAATACCATATTAAGTCACCAATTTTCCCAAAAGCTTAAGCTATTAGGAAATGAGCCCGACAATGTTATATCAAGCCATCCAACAAATCAAACTTGAGAATTTGATTTATAGACATGCAACATTCAACTTTAATCTGACTGAAACTACCAAAGTGTGTTATGCAGTCATGTCCTAAGTAATTACAAGTTGACCAGTTCTGAAAATCCCAACGAGGACGTGACAATGGCTTATCATAAGGATGACAACCATTTCACTTGATACATTATCAAAGTCAACAACTAGGTCCTAGCTAACAGTCAAAATAATCCACAAAGATAATCAGCCTCAGGAGAAATGAAGATAGTGCTGACTTTGCTGTATGTGAAATGCGTGCTACAAATATAATTTGACAGCAAATCACAACACCATCTTCCCCGCAATGGGATAACACAAGTTCTTTTGAACATTTTAGGCATAGATGAAAACAGATACGATGACATGCCAAAGTAGAGCCAGACAGGCGTATGCTGGAACTATTCCATCCCTCAATCAAGCGATTCTTTATAGGGAAAGTGTTCAACATGTCATGTCCAATTCATCCATGTGGCTCAAAAACAAGAGAGAAGCAAGCTCATGTAATCCCATAAGAATTCTTTTGACACCACATTTATTTTCATCATGCATAAAAGGTTATTTTCATGCATGTATCACAATATAACATATGAGAGGAAAACATTCTTCCAACAGCTATTACCTTTATTACACGATGGACAATTGGAATATCACGACCCTGCCAACCAAAAAAAAAAAAAAGAAGAAGAAGAACAGACATGGGAAACATATTAGCAAATGCCAATAGCAAAACAAGATATATGCAAGCATTTAGCAAAATTTGCATGCATATGTAGCCTATTTCTGCAGGTCTCTGGAGAGAATTAAACAGAAAACAATAGAAATATTACTACACATCCACAAAAAATAAATAAAGTGCGAAGAGAACAGTATAAAAAAATAATAATAAATAAAACAGTATTAAGACTGGAACCATAGAGAATATGATTCAACATAGGGCAAATGGAGAAAATGGATTCCTATAAGGCTTTTTCAAGTTTGCAAACAAGATAATAAATGCACAAGTTTCTGCTTTGAAACCAAGACTAACAGTAATTGTCTCCGTTATATTTAGGATTGATTTGCAACTTTCAAGCCAAAGAAAAAAGCGATTCAGAATGCACATGCCAACCAATTGCTAGAGCATTCTTAATATCATATCTTAGGTTCCAATTAAACAAGTATGTGCACGACTAGATGGCGTTGAGCTTTTTAACAGGCTTCTAGGCCTTGAAAGCCGTTCTGTTGAAACAATAGCATTTGGTGAGACAAGTGAAATGAGCTTTCGAAAAAAGCTGGGCAGTTGTCCATCTGAGAAAAGCCACCTTGTGTGGTTTTTGGATTGACTTCTCACAAAGTTGGTGAATATTTAATAATAATAAAAACTTAAAATCATGATAATAACTTTAACATATCTCTTCAAAGGAGGGCTACTAATGGAGAACTGGTGCAGAGTGTGCCTGGTAGATTCTCTTCTTTATTCTTCTTTGTTTTTTCCATCATTACCTTCTCCATCATCTGCGAAAAATACCAACAAACAGCTCTCTCTCTCTCTCCACTAAGCATGATCAACTGTGCAAAATTTGCAAATAAAATGAGACAGCCCTATTTCAAGACTGAAAATGTAAACAGAAAATAATAATTATCATAACAATCAGTCAACCACATGTTTGAATCTTTTGAAGGTTAAATTTTATATTAGCTTTGCTAATTTTGTGATTTATTCTTTATTTGCGGTATACCTTTGTTTGTTTGCCCAAATCTCTCTCCAGTGAGTTCATGTTCCCAACAGTGAAATGCCTCACCACACATTTTCATGTTTTTAAAGTCCCTTTTGTGAAGTCCTTTGTGAAAAGCCCATCCTACAAAATGGACTTCTAGAGTGCAAAAGCTAATCCAAATAACAGACTCTTAGTTGCATTGCCTAAGCTTCTAGAGAATATTCTGTAAGAATATTCTGGTTGTGAAATGCCACATAATCTAAATGTAGTGTTTCGGGTTTAAAAGCTCACGATGGACAAGCTTACTAACACTAGTGCGTACCAAATATAATTGAATGAATATTGGACCTGAGAGCCTTTGTAAGCTCAGGGTTCACAAAACAATTAATCATATTGCCAAGCTGAAGAATAAAATGTTTCACCATGTAAATAATGCATGGGAAATAAATCTTCCGTTAAATAAGTTTTTTTTCCATTGTATAACAAAAAATTTATTTCACAATAACATTGAAATGTAAGCAAGACTAAGGGGATATCGGATACAGCATTCCCATGAGACAAAAATTCAAAATATGCTCCAAACAAAATAGAAGATATAGAAAGTAATGTTGAGACAGGTCTCAATGATTATGGAAACAGCTATTGTAGAACATATGAATGGGAAGAAAAAGGAAGAAGTCTTACTTCAACATCAAACACAACAATCTCCCCAACACGAATGGGATCTTTACTCATGTGCAAGAATAAAATGTCCCCCTGGGAAATGAAATTAGTGGTTCTCATTTAGCTAAGAAATAAAGGGCATACTACAAAGAAAATAAAAATGTATGAAGATAAATATGAAGTCTGCAAACATATGCAGAAGACCATCTATAATATGCTTGCATAGATTTTAACTTGTGAGTAGCCAAACTCCTAGAAATTACTACTTCCAAACAGCAGCAGTATTGAACATGCAAATGGTTTGCCTATGTCTGCACTCACGAAATTAATTGTATGAATTTGTTGATAATTCATCTAGAACTATGTTGCTTCACCTATGTTTGCTTGAATTCCAAGTACAAGAGTAGGAAGAAGTGAGTCCATTAAGGAACAGAAAGATGCAGTTTCCTTACGGTTCAACACAAACCTTGTGCCTATTATAGTGTGACTAAATTTCATTCATTATTTAAATATAACTAAATAACACCTTAGATTGGCTTACCCTCTGAAAGGCAGGTTCCATGCTTTCAGAAAGAACGACGACAATAGGAGATTGGCTGCCCGTAATGCACATCAAAGTCTTCCATATTATTAGTGCAGACGCAACTATGATTCCTGAAACAGAAAGCAAATCACACATATAAGATCATTTATTTGTATAGAATATCAAACCACAACACAACATTGTGATTTTTCATTTTGAGCACAGCTTTTAATTCAACAGTGAACACCTGGATGTCACAATACAATTTGCTTCTGAGTCAAATATAAATATGTCTGTTGGTGTGTTGCCTTTTCTTCATTTATATCACTAATTTCAGTGCATGAGTAGTTTTTACTATGGATTAGGGTCCTCAACTATCTGGCTTCTACCATTTTGAAAAGCCAGATTTATTAACCAATTCATCATACATATGGCTGGTTTTACTAAGCAAGTTGTTCTATAGCATATCAAAAATCATATCATCACCAAGTAGTAGTCAAGCGCAAAAGAATTTCTGTCAAGTAAAGTTTCTAAAGATCATCTCATGGCAGCCAAGGAAATTCTTTTTAGATACGCAAAATTATAATTGTGAAAATGCCCTAGGGGAAAAAACCCTGTACACTCAAAAGTCCAGGGCCCAGATATACTAATCTTAATCAATCCAACATGCTTCTCACTTATTCCCATGGTCAATGATTTTTTTCCAAAAATTGCCCTCCTTTTGTATCTTCATGGGAGAGAATGTCAGGAACCCATGTTATAGCCAGGTTTGGAAAATGAAATGGACATAACTGTTTTTAGTTGTAATTTTCCTTCCATTCCTTATTTTTGACTTCGTAATACCACATTACCAATTTACCACCCCGTAGCGTAGTGAAACTGATTTATCCTGCAATTATGGAATAGAGGTCCTGTTTGATTAATAGAATTAATAGTGAGAGGATTAACAATTCATGAAATTAGTGAAGGATTGGTTATCCAACTGGATTAGTGAAATAAATAATTCCCTCTTGTCCACGTTGGTTTTGCAATGATTATAGAATATACAGTCTTCATTATAAGTTCATTTTGCATTATTAGTTGTAGGATTAAAAATTCACCAATTTTGTAGGATAGAATGTCCGTAGGAATCTAATCCGAATAACAAAAAATTACAAACAAACAATGGAATGTGAGTCCCATGGATTAATAATCCCAATCCTATACTAATCTGCCCAATCAAACAGGCCTAGAAAGTACATTCTTAGTCTAATCCCTTATGACGCATTCAAACACGCGATAACAGTGGACGCACATCATCCCTTCCTGTTTTTTGCCAAAAGGCAGAGTCTTAAAGTACATACCTTCAATTTTAGCCTGTAATCCAATGTAGTTTAAAGAATGTAACAAAAACAGTACAGGAATCATTGTTGTGAACAAGGAAAGCGATCAAAGTGCACAAACTTGCAGAAAATAAATAGGTTTTGAATGATTTTTTTTTGGTTATTCAAGTCCAGTTGATGAATTTCCATACATTTGTTTGTTCACAGCTGCTGCCAAATTGAGCTAAATTGCTATTTTCACTGTAAATCAATATTATCAATTATGACAAATTTGAAGACCCATCTTACTATAGGACCCAAAAAGGCCAACCATGCTCACTAGTAGTCTAGTACTAACAACAGCATAACCAACAATATATTACAACAGCTTGACAAAACATGCAGTAGCTGCTGGAATCTTAATATTTATATATCACAATGCTTTCTAGTTTGTATCATGAACCCAACATTTTATTTACCTTTTCTTCTTTTTTCTTTTCCCTTTGTTTTAGTCATTCTTCTCTGGAAATTTGTCACTGACACAAGCAAACCTAAGTTTGAAAACTTCACACCCAAGACCAAAACTGTATATTGTTGAATTGATCTTAATTTTCACTTTTCTAGAACCCATATCAGCACACACGGTACTAGAGTTTATAAGAAAAACAGCAAATGATTGACCGAACCCAAAAGTATGGAACTAACAGATTTCAAAATTCTATGAAACATTGAAGCAAACATCGTGCGGGTGACATAGAAAACATCAGATTTTCAATATTAGAAACAGAGGAAACACTAGTTTATGTGTAAATTGAACTCCCAAATAAACAGAAAGGTCAATGAATGTGTATAAATCGACAAAGGGTAATTAGAGAAGGGACCGAGAGTGACGGCCTGAGAGAATGCCTGCCGGAACTGAATAGATTTGATAGAGTCCACCACCGTTGTCTCTCCAATCAATCCCATTGTTCTTTCGATCGTGCTCTTCTTCTTCTTCGAATTACACCAACTTCTTTGCATGTTGTGATTGTTGAACCCTCCTCATGATACGCCTAGTCTACTCACGCGTTTAAGCTTGGTCAACAATATATTGCCATAGACTTGCATTTTCAATTTTCTTATCCTCTCCAGCAAGTCATCATGCTAACCTTTGGGCGGGCGAGGGTATTGACAGCAAGGGGGGTATTGACAGCAAAGGGATTAGTAAAATTGGGTTTGTTTTTTTGAGGATCGTTAAATTTTAAAATAGTGAAATAAAGGAAAGTTATCAATAAATCTTAAATGTTGAGATTGTGTTCCATTTGGTGTTAATATATATTCTTATGATTCATTTGGTTTTTTGTATTGTCAAATGACATAAATACCATTTGTTTATTTAATGTCGCATGTTTGAATATTTTGAAATTAAATTGTCGCTCGCACGTTGATTGTGTTTGGTGGGTGTCACAAAACTGGAAAGTACACTAATGCTTTTAGTACTTTCTTACGTTTGGGAGAATGAAGCACGTGCCACACATAATACGACCCGACCCGTTAGACAACCCGTGTCCGTAAAACGTTGTATCACATAAACAAATTTAGGCATTTTTTAGGAACCCTAAATCCTGTCAATTGAATTTGTTCGACAATTGTGATATGTGTGAAGACGATTTGAAGGAGGCGTTGGTATTTCTCAGTCGGAGTGGAACGATGTCTGCGAAAGGTATGTGTCACCAATGTTTTTGTGGTTTTCCTTTTCGTTATGTTCCTTACGAGGTTAAATGATTGTGTGTGTGGTGTCGTGATTTTTGTCTGATGTTCCGAAGCAGTCGATTTTGTGATTGTGAATCATAGGGGGTTTGTGTGACGATGTTTGCGATTGGGGGTTTTCCTGTGTGTGGCGATGTTGGGTGTGTGTGGGGTTGTTTTTTTTTTGTTGTGTATGTGGATTTGAATGGCTTGTGTGTCTCGTGTTTTTTTGTGTGATGTTTCGAAGCAGTCGATTTTGTGACTGTGAAGAATGGGGGCTTTGTGTGACGATGTTTGTGATTGGGGGGTTTCTGTGTTTGACAATGTTGGGTGTGTCTAGGTTTGTTTTTTTTTTGTTGTATTTGTGGGTTTGAATGGTTGTGTGTCTCGTGATTTTTTGTGTGATGTTCCGAAGCAATCGATTTTGTAACGGTTTATGTTCGCTATTGTGAGCTGTCTGTTGGTCGAAGTTGTCATGGAGTTATATTGCTTCAGCTCTTTGAGTTATGTTTGTGATAATAGGTTTTGATTGTTATTGGTTTTGTGATAATGTAGATGGTGACGATAACAGAAGTCCGTGGACGCGTTCGTGTGAACGAAAGCGTGTTGAAGGTGTATTTGGGACAAAACCGAACAAACTGGGTGTTAACATACAGGGCCGCATATTGTTTAAGCAGTCGAAGACAAACCAGCAGCAAGCTCGTGAAGAAGTTAATGAAACGGCTGGTGGGCCATCACGCACTACACCCACAAGAATTAACTTCCAATCAAACATTGCTGGTATCGTGAAGCTTGTAACAACATCTCCTTTGAGGGCTGGTCATTTTGAACAGTTGAAGAGGACTCCATTTTGGATCATGGTTGAGGCTATCTGTATTAACAAGCTGAATCACAATGAATTCAGGAAGTATGACGAGGCGATTTTGAAAATAATACGTACGTATGATGCACAGTGTGACGCATTCAACATTGCTGGAAATTCTGTTAAGCTTTGTAGGAGTGATGTTAGACTCCTGTTTGGGATTCAATGTGGTACAAAGCATATTGATTTGTCTCCTTGTCAAAGGCCGACATCATATTTCATTCAGCGGAGGAGTCTGAACACTGTGACATCGAAGCTCGTGAAGACTTTGTTCAAAGAAGCCGTGGCCGGGCGAAGAAGGGTTGACGAGGAGGACGCAACAAAGTTGTTGACACTGTATATGTGTGGGACGATGTTTTTTGCTAATTCTGGGGAGACGATAAGATGGGCATTTGTGCGATACATCGATGACCTGAATACCGTACGTTCATACGACTGGACTGGTGCAATCCTACAAATGTTGATGGGTTCAATCAAGGATTTCCATCAGACGCCAGAGAAGGTCACTGGGTGTGTTGTCGCTTTACTGGTATGTAAATTGTATTTTGTTTGCAAATTTAGTAATTGTTTTATAATATATATGTTGTTGAAATAATGGTTGGTTTTAAAGAATTTTGTATTTGGAACGCAGTATTGGATTTGTGAACATTCCACGCTGGTGAAACCTGAAATGGAGAGTATGTTCCCAAGATTTATAAAATGGGACATTGGTGCCTTAGTTACCCGGATACGGGGTTTGGATTTATCAACACCTAGCAAATTCCAGGTGTAGTACTTGTATAATTATGTGTAATATTTGGTCGTAACTGTTATTGGACGAGGGTGTTTGAATATTGTGTTGTTTGATTTGTGTTTTGTTTGTATGTTTGGCAGGTAAGTACTGACAGAATGCGGTCGTTGGAGTATAAACGTGACATCTTAGCAATAGACGAGCAAGAAGTTGGCCGTCGTGATGATGGAGTGATGGATGTGGTTATCGGATGTGGCGATGGGATTCAACATGTGACACATGAGGTGGTGGATGGCATGGGGGTGAAAGTAAAAGATGTGCACAGCGTGGTACGTGATGCAGTGAGTGACGTGGCTGGTTTAACCGAATTGGAAAAGGCTTTGAAGTCTATGGCAGATATGGAATTGCGGAACAAAGCAAACGAGGAGACAATCTCAAAGCTGGAGAATGAAGTAGTCAGTTTGAAGAGTAAGATGGAAATGCAAGCCGTTAACATTGTCGGTGGGTTCGAGTGTGTTGTGAAGGTTAAGGATGACGAAATACGAAAACTTAAAAATGAGAACAAGGAATTACAGCAAACAATTTCGATGTTGGAAGACCAACTGGCTGACCAGCAAGTACACATTGTTACGCAAGCTTACTGGAAGAACACACCAACTGACTTTAGGGACGTTGGTGCAAGCCATTGCGAAGGAGGTAGTGGGTTCGATGTGACAGTTGTTCATGATGTTACGCCTATTCGGGTTGGTGTAAATGTTGGTGTTAGTGGTGAGAATGTTACTGTGCACACAATGTCTGATTCTAGTCTGGTGCCACAACGTAGTATGGGTGATGTGAATTTGATGGACTTTGAAGTGGGAGTGTTTCCGAATATAGGGGAAGGTGTAAGAAACTCGTTCGTGCATAACCTGAAGAACAAAGTCAGGAAAGAATTAAGGCTGAAAGATTATGACTACCAAGTAATTGGGGAGCACGAAAAGAAAACAGTCACACACAGGTGCAAGGGTGTGTGGATGGAAAAAAGCACTGTAAATGACACAGTTGTAGACGTGGACACAGTTGGTGTGGCAGCCAATAAATGGTATGGGTTTGAGTTGAACAACCGGTTTGGGGTATGGAAAATGATGACTTTTGAGGAAAATGAGAAAATAATGAAGGCTTACGAATGGAATGGGGACGGGTATGTGCAGGTGTTTACGTAATTTATTTCCGTATACGTATCGTGTGTTGGTGAGTTTTTGTGAGGATGTGTTTGTTTTATGTGTAGGGCTGTCATGTGGACTGGTGGTGAAAGTGGTGTGGCTGTGTATTTTACGGACGTCAAGAGTATTGTACGGGGAGAAAGTATATGTGGCAATGTGAGTTGTGTTATTACTTTATTGTGTCACGCATTGTGTTGTGTTACATGACTCTGTGAAATGTGTGTAGCCGTACATGTTTGATGTTGTTGATTTACGTATTTAATGTTTCGGTGTCTCAATACAGGTGATTGATGCGTATGCTGAGACATTGGTGACAGAGCAGACACATGCCTATGCGGGTGATGCTTTAGCGGACAAATTGTACGTCTTTAACAGTATTTGCATGGTGAGGAAGGTATTATTTAATTATTGTACAATGACCAGTGCGTTATGTACTGATATTAAATGTTTGTTTTGTAGAGCGTTTTCAAATCTAGCAACAAGCAAACAATGGAAAGTTATGTGTTGAAGAATTTTGCAGCATCAAAGGAATGTCGGTACATTCATTTCTCGATATGCAACAACGCACACTGGACACTGGTGGTGTACGACGTAGAGAATGGAAGTTGGAAACATTTTAACTCAATGAGGCAACGTTCGTCTGGCAGGTCAGACGCACACTACAATGAAACACTTGTCCTGGTAAAGAACACATTTCATTGTAGTTGTCATCAAGTCATGGATGTATTACGATTTTGAATGTAATTGCGGTGGGTGTTTTGTGTATGACAGAAGGAACGTGTGTCGTTTGTAATGAAACGGTCCTTACGAGCAGATGGAATAGATGAGGTTAGCATCGCTGAGACTTTCAACCATCCCTTCGAGGCTATTGAAGACTGTCCCCAGCAGAAAGCCGACTCGTAAGTGAACTGGAGTTCGAACTGTATTGTTTGTCCGTTGTATACGAAAGTGATTGCGGATTTTAATTGAAATTTTATTTCTTGTTTTCCCAACGCAGGCTGGATTGTGCGGTTATTGTTTGCGCGGTGATGAGGTAGTACGTACACCATGTTGACGTAGCGCGATCATTGCAAGGTACCAATGGCATCGTGTTGAGAGCAAACATGGTAAAAGGATTTGTCAACGACATTAGCAGGGGTCTTAAACATTCCATCTGAATGTTAACTTTCAAGCACATATGAAAACATTAGCGTACAATTATATATTTTATATATTTTTTATTAGCAAGTGGGATATCCATGGTTTTTGGGGCACATGTGGAAGGCAATAGCGTACAGTTATATATTTTTTATTAGCAAGTGATATTTGTTGTGAACGTACGTTAACAGTATAAATTTCGTAATAAATATGATGTGGGGTTTCTTTAAATATGTTGTGGTTTTTGTTGTGACTTGTGATATATGCATGGGCAATGTGTTTATATGGAGTTGGTATAACATGTTATTGGCTGGTGAGAATGTTTGACAGTGGGTTTGTATGGTGCATAGTGATGTGGTTTGATATGTTGAACATCATCGTTGTGTGTGGAAACAAAAAATTTGTGGGTTGGTGTTGTTCCCCGTATAGGGTGGTTAGGTAAATGTTTATGTTTCACGTGCAGGGTGGTTATCTGAGTGTGTGTTTTGAATAGTTGTTAGGAGCAAATGGAGCACAATTTCAGTATTAATGTGGTGTTGTTGTTCGACGTATATGGTGATTTGGTGAATATGGTGTTGACAGTGGGTTTGTATGGTGCATAGTGATGTGGTTTGATATGTTGAACATCATCTTTGTGTGTGTAAACAAATAATTTGCGGGTTGGTGTTGTCCCTCCCGTATAGGGTGGTTAGGTAAATGTTTATGTTTCACGTATAGGGTGCGTATCTGAGTGTGTGTTTTGAATAGTTATTAGGAGCAAAAGGAGCACAATTTCAGTATTAATGTGGTGTTGTTGTTCGATGTATAGGGTGATTTGGTGAATGTGTGTAATGATGCAAGTGTGACGTTGTTAACATAACATTTTTTCTGGGAAAAGTGGGTTGAATGAGACAACAATTCAATAAAAAGTGGGTTGAACGGGACCACAATTCAATTCAATGCCATCGATGTAACAAAATTATTATAAAAGAAAATACGATACATAACACTTATTTAATAACGAAAACGTTTAATAAGGGATAGGATCCAAATTAGGCTTACATAATGAAGACGACGATATAATGAAAGCGATACTAATATGTAATAACAGCAACGATAATAGTATGGTATGTTCGGAGTGTTCATACACACTTATTTACTTAGGGAAAATCACAATGACAAACTTATGAATGAAAACAGTAACCATAAATTTTGCATGCAGTGACGGCTAAATTGGTTCTTTACATGTCTTCCTGTTGTGTTGCCCCAGGCGTTGACAACGTCCGCATCGAATTTTCTGTGTTTCTTCACCCTGAGACAAAATTCGTTTTTTCTTTGGCCTTTCAGGTGGTCGCTTCACTACTGGTGGGTGTATGATGAAATCTTCGGTGTTGAACGGAGGTTTGTCAACAGTTGGTATTGGGGTTATGTTTGATGCGTATGTGGAACGATATTCGGGCACATTGTAATACGGTTCAACTAAGTCATACAGATCTTGTCCGCTGTTACGGATTGCAACCATCGCGTGTGTATATGGAATTCGTTTAATCTGCCACTGAAAGCACGAATACGTCTGCCTGCCAACATCCACAAATATTGATGGGTATGAATGGACCTCGTACACATCGTCATTTGATTGGCTTACAAGCCACGCCCTGCCTTTGTTGTAAGCTTTTACCAATCGAGACTCGATTTTGGGACAAAGAATTCCAGGCCACGCGGCTGCCTTGTGTCGGCGTTTTGACATTTGGTCCATAATTTTTGTTCTAATGCTGTCAACCATCTTTGTAATTGGGAAGTGTCGTGCCTCACGAATCCATAAGTTGAATGACTCAGCGGCGTTGGAACACATCTCGCCATACCGGTCACCTCTACAGACACAAAGATGAAAACATGTAATAAATAGTTCTATGTAAGTATGAAGGATAACTGCATTAAGCAGAACAATGTACGAAACTAATTTGGTGGAATATATTCATGCTCGGGTGCGTACCGAAAGTAGGCATTTGCCCAATACGCCGGAGGTAAATCTTTCAGAAAAGCCGTTGCCAATTGTCGGCCCGATGCCTTAAAGCTTTCTAAGTTGGAGTTGAACGCTGTTACGGTCAGTGCGTAAGCTCATGCACGAAATTTACTTAGTAATCCGACACGGTGCATCTTGTTAGTGTATCGCATCTTGTCTTGCAAGTTTCGTTGCAAATGTTGCAAGCAGAAAGCATGGTGGGCAAATGGAAATATGATCGGAATAGATTCTAGAAGTCCTGTGTGTCGGTCTGAAATAAATGTGATCGTTCTGTCCATCTTGACCACGTTCGCAAGGTGTTCCAAAAACCAAGCCCAATTAGTTGTGTTCTCCGAGCCGACAATTGCAATTGCCAATGGGAATAAACCTGTGTGCATAATTAATAGTGGGTTCAGCAGATGGGTATGACGCAAACATCATAGAGTTTTTTATTTTAAAAAAAAACAAATATGCCAACAACAGTGTGTGTGCTACGAATGAACATAACTTTGATTGCCATCCTTTGCAGTAGCAGCTAGCAAGTTGCCTTTGAATTTCCCCTTCAAAAAGGTACCGTCGAGGAATAGTAAAGGGCGACAATGATTGAACCCATCGATGCATGCTTTGAATGATATAAAATATCGTACAAACCGGTGATTTTGGTCATCGTAATCAATGTTAATGTAACTGCCCGGATTGTTTTCCATAACAGCATTACTATACCATCGTAATTGATCAAACGAAATGGAATGTGCACCAAACATCTCGCCCCTTGCTTTCTCAACTCCCAACCATGCTACTCGGTATCTTATCTCTAATCCATAATCTTTTTCAAGTCATAAACAACATTGGATGGCCGTGTGAGCGGTTTGTCACGTACTCGTTCAGAGATAACATCGGACACTAAATCAGACCCTGCCCTCGGGTTTTTTGGTGTCCAAACGGTAACACTGCAAATGTACTTTGCGTTCCACTTACGAATGTAAAAAAACTCATCAGCATGAAGGACTCTTGCATGTATAGACCAAAGACATCCTTTTGATTCCCTCATCGTGCAGGCGGCTATAATCCGAACAGAGTCGTTCTTCAGATACTTGAACCGGAATCCATATTCAACTGCATACTTACGAAGAACATTACGGAATTCAGCAGCCCCGCCTTCAAAACTTTGATCCACATGTGTGATACCATTAGCCCATTGAGCGGACATGTAAACTTTTTCAACATGAGGACAAAAATTGGGGAGTAAATCATCTTGCTCATCGTCATCGTCCAACTCATATCCTTCCCTCGGTGTACTGAATGTAACATCACATGATTTCCGATTTACGTCACCAAAACCGTTTGAACTTTGCATGCGTCGAGTTTTAACAACGACGTCAATATGTCCTAAACGGAAAGACCGTGCAAGGGATACCATGTTTTTCATATCGATATCATTTTGTAATTTGAAATTGTTGTATCCCGGAATCTTGAAAAATAAACACACATCATCATCTATGAGGCCATCAAAATTTTGATGGACAGAATTAACCAAATCATCAAACCGAAATGGAAATTGTAACTTCATGGCGGCGTTCGTATCACGGTAACAACACACCAACATAACATGAGCGTCCATGCCTACAATATGCAAACAATGTAACAGAGTGTTTCAGATTAAAGCCCAGCCATGTGTGTCAAATGCACATCAAATCAGCAATATGCACAGGCCCATACGAATGGGAAACAACGATATTATAAACATTATATGGCACAGCAACACACAACGATTAAGCTATACACACAACGCACACGAAAAAGGGATCAATACGAAACAGAACAATATCTTCAACACATGAGCACTACTGTTGAGTGTTTCAGATTACAGTGAATGCATCGCAAAAACCCTGCCACACCCCGTGGACTGTTGCATACGAATGTGTGAACAACCCACCCACACCCCGTGCCTTACCCAAAAACATATTGGGTGTATAAAATCGTATAAGTTACACATTAAGACGAACCTACTAAACAGAACAATACCTGCAACACGGAAAAAGAAATCAACACGAAACAGAACAATACCTACAACACAAGAGGACTTCTGTCGGCGGAACTGGAACCACCGTCTGTCCACAAACACACAAATGAGCACAACACGCCGTCACATCAGCCAGAAAAACCCTAACACAATGAGAAGGAACATATTGTACTTCCATATACAGAAGAAAACCCACCAAAAAACAAAAACAAAACAAAACAAAAAAAAAATCACGTAAAAAAGGGTATAAATGACCAATACATATTAGCAAAGAAGGAAAAAAGGATCAACAGGACTATATTCCCTCACTGATAGGACCAATCAGAGCAACAAACACAAAGTTGGGACCAAATGGTGCAACTATTTGTGGGATGGGATTTATTGGTAAATATCCCTAAAATAAATAAAATTATGATTTTTATTTAATAAAAAATATAAAAATATTAAATATTAGTGTTTAAAAAAATGCTAGCCTTTGACTGGGGAAATAAAATAACAAGGAGAAATTACCATTCTAAAAATTATTTGAAAAAATTTATAATTTATAATTAATAATATTTATTATTTTTTAAAATATTTTTTCTAATGACCACATCTAAATAAATATATTTTTTGACCTTTGATAAAAAATTATACAATGTAATAAAGAGCTGATATAATCCGAATAAAATAAAACAATGATTTAAAGTAAATCACCCTAAACAATCCCTTATATATGTAATCCTCCCAAATAACAATTCAGTGATTTGAAATGGGTGATAAAGTTTGTAAATTTTAATAATTAAAATATTAATTTTTTTTATAAAATTATAATTATTTTAAGAAGTACCAACTAATGTGTAATTTTTTTTTAGCTTGTTATTTTTCTATTTTTCACATGTATAAATGTATAAAAATATGCAGTACACATTAGTTTTTATTGGGGAAATTACAACAACAACAAAAAAATCACAGGATTTAACCCTTGTGATAAAATAAACTTTAAATTTTTTATTTTAATAATTTAAATTTGAATTTTTTGATTTATTTTCAATCTAAATTATTTATCTATTTTTGCTAAGTAAAACCAACAAAAAAATATATTTTAATTATTAGACTCAATAAAAAAGAATATTTTAGATATTTTATATACACTTACATTGAGTTTAATGATTAAAATATGTTTTTTCCTTTAATTTTACATAACAAAAATAAATAAATAAATAAATTAAATTAAAAACAAATCAAAATATTAAACAAAGTTTAAAATTTATTATTTATTTTGTTATAAGTGTCAAATTCTAATTTATTTATTTATTTGTAATTATCCCATCCTTATTTTATTTGTTCATTCACCTAAATTGTTTAAAAAGTCTCAAAATTATTCAAATGTAGGAGTGTAAAAATAGCCTACGGCTCGTGGGCGGCCCGAAGCCAACCTGTGGCCCGGGGTGGACCCGGCCCGTTTAAGCCCGTTTGGGCTCAGGCCCGAGCCTAGCCCAACTCGAGACCCTGGGCCAGTGCTTGGGCCATCATTTGAAACTCGGCTCGTGGGCCCGTGCCGAGGCCCAGTGTGTTTTTTTAGTGAAAAATAATAAAATTTTGGTAGAAAAAATTAAAAAAAAAAAAACTTGTTTAGGCCCACCCAAGCCCGCCTTGAGCCCAGGCCCAGGCTTAGGCTCAGGCCCACCAGCCTGCCCAAGACCCGAATACCCCCTAGGCCTAGGCCTAATTTTCTGGCCCGTGAGCAGAGCTGAGTCGAATTTTGGCTAGAGCTCGCAAGGCCTAACATGGGTCAGGCCTAACATGGGTCAGGCCTAACATGGGCTAGGCCTGGCCGGGCAAAATTTACACACCTATTCAAATGTAACTAGTTTTCAGAAACAATGTTAACAATCAAACTAGAGTGAGACTAATTACAATAATTAACAACTCTATTTCATAAAAAATGAATAAAACAAGGGGTAATTCTATTTCTACACTATAGCGATCCCGGTTTTAACCCGTTAGTTGTTGTATTTCAGACTCGGGTTTAATATTTCCATATTGTTGTTTACCTCTTTTCTCCTTTGTATCTCTTGAAATTAGCCTTTGGGTTGTTGTGATTGAGTTTGGAACAGGTTGGTTGCATGTTTTTTCCAAACATAGTTGCCCAGAATTTTGGTCCTCCGTTCGAACGGGTCTTCTTGCACTCAAGCGGGAGTTGCAAACTCTCAGTACTTGACGCATCTGCAAAAGTACTAGAGGAGTGTTTTTCATGCTCGAGCGGGTTAACTGTGTCTGCATAACTACTGGATGTGTGTATTTTATGCTCGAGTGGAACAAAATGTTGTGTTTGACGCTCGAGTGTCAAACTCTCCGCTCGAGCGGACTGCGCATATATCAAATCACGAAAAGCATTTTTACATCACTTTTTCAGATCTAATCTTCTTAAAACCCTAAAGTGAGACCCTCTCTCTCTCAAATATCCTCTCTCTCTAGATTTTCACCTAAATCTGGTGATCTATCCACCCTTGTGCCTTCATTTAAAAGGTAGAGCTCCTCAAGATCATCATTTTGAACCGATTGAAGTTGGATTTCATCATCTTTGAGGCTTCTCTCTTGCTTAGCTCATCTTTTCTCTTTGATGTAGGGATATTCTACACATTGTTATGCTCTTTAACTCAGTTAGTCGTCGTTATGTGTTAATGGTGAACATTGGGAGTATTTTGAACACAAACCTAGGGTTTGGGTGTGATGTAAAAGAGGGGTTACCTATGTATTATTATAATTGACCATGGGGTTTGATTATGAGTGCTTATTGTGTTAGAAATTGTTGATTGTGGCTTTTGGGCAATATTTGGAAAAAGTGGGAAATTGCCCTAAATATGTTGAATTAATTACTTTGTATAAATAATGAAATTGGTATGAAAAATGTAAAATTGGGAGGATGTGCGAATGAATAGTGTAGTTAGATTTGTTAAATCACTCACCTAGGAAAAATTACATGAACTATCTATTACAATGATTGTATATCTGTGTAGAAATATCTGTTTTCGGCTATCGGTAGAGGATAGCTATAATTGTTGTAGAAACTGCATGAGGATTAGGTGAATTGAAACTAATCATTCTTAATGTGTTATTGAGTATGACGGTGTATTAAGGCATTGAATATGTGTAATTGAATGTCATTGAATATGACGAAATCTTTAAATACATTGTATATGTATAATGTTTTTGGAGGATAAAGGGGATGTACTCCATGTTTTGGGAGGAGATAGGAGATGGACTCCATTGAAAATTAAGTTAGCTGAAGTGTCCAGGGTGAAAGTCCCGAAATCTTATAAATACATGGGTGTCGATCCCGCGGACGAAATTTTCGTAAAATAGCAAGATTGAAGTGTTTACATGATGATTGTATGAATTAAGAATCACTGAGTTATAGTCTCAGTTGAGTTATTCGGGAAAACTATAAACTTGGTCTATGAATTGAAAAGAATTGAACGAGCTTGAAATGAATAGATGGAAATGGATTGAGATGTAAACATAAGTATTGTGTGATCAAGTGAAGAATGTGCATTTATCATGAGTATTGAATATACACTTGACACCTATATCTTAGTTAAAGATCATAGCTTGTGTTAGAATGTTTCTACTAGGCTTTGGCTTACCATACTCGGGAAACCATTTTCAGGTACCGGCGACATACCTCCTCCAAGGACGTAGCTTGGGAGGACTCAGAAGCTAGAAACTCTGTTTTGTTATTTTTTTTGTGTTTGTATTTAAATGTTCAATTTAAGCCGAGGGCTTTACATTTATGGCGCTTAAAACTCCCTTTTATTGTAACCAAGAAGTGTCTTGGAAAGATGTAAGTCCATAGGGCATTCATTTTGTTGTTGTTTACCAATATTACATGTTGTAAATTCAGGATAAACATTTATGAATGTATAACGTATGTAATAACTTTTGTAATTCGAACTCTGATTAATGAATGTATGTCAAGTCTTTTGATTCACTCCTCTTATGAGTTAGTTTATTTGTATTATATTTTGGGGACGTTACATACACACATACCTACCTCTATGCACACACTTTTAATGATTTATTTTTTTATTACAATTTTTTCCTAAAATAAAATTACTAAAGTGTCATTATCTTCTTCACCAAAACCCAATTTCTTAACCTTAACCCTAGCTCCCACCCACCGCTATTGTCGTCGCCGCCGCCATCAACTCCACTATAACTTTTTTGCCGCAAAACCGCCATCCCCTGAGGATTTAGATTGCGTTTGGCTAGGTTCATTGATAGGAAACAATGCATGTTGATTTGAACAATTTTTTTTTGGGTGAATAGATTTGAACAAATTTAATCTTGTAGAATATTTACAAAAAAATTCATTTACAAATAGATGGATAATACATGGTAATTAAAACAGATGAACCACAGATCCAAAAACATAAGTGAAATATGATTAATTAAACTCTGTAATAGGTCTATCAATGGCTGTGTATTTCAAATATCAACCAGATTTAACCCAAAAATCAAAAACAAACACAAAAAAAAAAATTATGATGAATATATAACAAAAAAATTTAATAACTTATAAATCCATAATTAAACCATAGCTCTAACCGACATGCCATTTACAGTGCCTCAATGTAACAATTTTTTTTTTTTTAAACGAATGAAAATTCTTTTCAAGATCGAAGTAGGAGAGAAGAAACAATACTTACAATGGGTGTTGGTTTAGGGTTTCAATGTTAAAGAGAGGGATATTTTTGGCAAAAAGGGTTGTGTATTAAGTAAAATTACAAAATTCGAAATTAGTTGGTGTGTGTATTGAGAGAGGATGTGGAGTGAGATGTTTTGGTGTGTGGAAAGAAAATTACTCTAAAACAAGCTTGGGTAAATTATAAATACACTCCCTAAGGTTTGCTTAAAATAAAGATTGTCCCTTTTAGTTTGAAAAATTATAAATACCCCCATATTAGAATTTTTTATTTAACAGAATTAACTAAAAAAATAAAATTCCTAATTGCTCTCGTATACAATAATTAAATTACCTAATTATTAATTGAAACATATTTTTAACATCATTAAAAATTGTTAATTGACTTGATGATTTATTTATAAAATGGACGATTTGTTATGAAATTAGAAACCTCAGGGGGTAGAATGTAATTTTCAAAATTACAGGGAACGATTCGTATTTTAATCAAAATTCAGGAGATGTATTTGTAATTTATCCAACAAGTTTTTATGACAAATTTAGATTTTTTTTTCAAAAATACTTTGTGAAGAAAAAAAAAAAGAAAAAAAAAGGGGAGTGATGATTAGCATGTTTCATACCAAACTAAATTTTCGTTCAAAGTTAATGAAAAGATAAATAAATAAATAGATGTTGTTGGAACTTTTTTTTTTTAGGGTGATTATATTTACACACCACTAATATGTCGGTATATTCCATTACTTAGTATACATACAAAATAATTTTTAGAGTTTAAAAATATGTTAGTTCACACTTTAACTTTTCATTACTAACCTTATATTAACACACCATTAACTATTTGAATACACACTATTACACACACCTAAAACTCTTCATCTTCACTACTACACACAACAAAAACTCCCACAATCTTCAAAACAGATAACAACAGAGACCATCTTCATCCGTCTTGATCTCCATCGCCGGCGGAGATTGTATTCGGTCTCCATCTTTGCCAATGTTGACCTCCATAGTTAGTGTTGAACTTTCGTCGTGTCTCGTGTCGTTGTCTCGTCGTTTTAGATCACTAGCTAAGTGTTTCATTCAGCCTCTATTTTTGCCAATATTGATCTTTATTGTCGTTCTTGAACTCACATTTTTCGTCGTCGATTCAAATTTATCAAATTAATCATGTTCATAAATACAAAGTTTGACAAACTTAGGCGATGTTTGGTTCTCTTTTGGAATCACAATTCCAATAAAAAAAATTTCAAAATTCTTTTCAAAACTCATAATAAAAAACACAACTCAAGACTTCTCAAAACTCAATTCAAAAATTATTATTAAAACTCTTTTCAAAATTCAAAACTAAACTCTTTTCAAACCTTTATTTTAAAAGAAAAAATTCAAAAAAAATATTATTTTATTTTATTTTTTAAAATTAATTTTAGAATCATGATTTGAATGTGGAGTCGTGTTTTGAGTTACAAGTTTTGAATTGAGTTTTTAAAAGAGAAAACTTGTTTGGTTATGAGTTTTGAAAAGAGTTTTGAGTTATATTTTGAGTTTTGAGTTGTATTCTAAAATTTCTTGGATTTTTTTTTAAATATTTAAATTTTTCTTAATTTTATTTTTTTAGGGTAAATATTTTATATTTTAAATATTTATTTTAATGTGCACTATATTTCATACATTTATGTGCTGTATTTTTTCAAAATTTTTAAATATTAAAAAAATTATTATTTTATTTTAAATATTTAAATTTTATTTTTAATATTTTTTATTTTAAATATTTTATTTTATTTTATAAATATATTTTTAAATATTTTAATTTTTTTATTATGTGTTTGGTTATGATTTGAGTGTAGAGTTTTAAAAGTAGTATGGAGTTTCGAGTTATGTGTTTGGTTATGAGTTTTAAAAATAGTTTTTGAATTGAGTTTTGAATTATGTATTTAGTTACGATTTGAGTGTGGAGTTGTGTTTTGAGTTTAAAATATTAAAATATTTACAAAAAAAATAAAATATTTAAAATAAAAAAATAAAATTTTCTTAAACATTTTTTAAATATTTTAAAAAGATAAATCCAAAAAATTCAAAAACTCAAAACTCAAAACTCAAAATGCAACTCAAAACTCTTTTCAAAACTCAACTTTTTTGAAAATTCAAAAACTCTTTTCAAAACTCATAATAAAACAAATTTTCTCTTTTCAAAACTCAACTTACAATTCTACACTTAAATCACAACTCCACACTCAAATTATAATTCCAAAACTAAACCAAACGGAGCCCTAATGTGTTTAAAAATTTATATCTGAGCAATGAATAAAAGTTTAGTTTATTTTAACCGAACTAACTTAAAATGTTTAATTTTTTATGTATGAACATTTAATATTTAGTCAATCTTAATAATTTGAACAAAATTATTTTGTTCAAATATAAATAATCAAACATTGTATAAAAGTTTAACTTTGGTTATATGAGACGAACAAACTAATATTCCTAACATACGAACAAAATAAATAAAAAACCAAAAAATCAAGTTAAAAAGTAAGATAGTGTTTGATAAAGCTAAAAATTGAAGATTGAAAATTAAATATTAAAAACTGAATGCTAAATTTTTTTAATTGAAAAACTGTTTGATAAAAATTTGAGTATAGAATTAAAAATAAATTATTTGATATGTAGAAGGTTAAATTTGAAACTTATTATTTACATATGATATGTATTAATTTTTATATTGTGATGGTGGGGGTGGGGGTGATCATGTGATGGTTATGGTGGTGGTGGTGATAGTGGTGGCGGTGTTGGTAGTGTTATCGGTGGTGGTGGTGGTGGTATTGGTAGTGATAGCGGTAGCGGTGGTGGTAGTAGTAGTGATAGCGGTAGCGGTAGCGGTGGTGGTGATGGCATGATGGTGATGGTGGTGGTAGTGGTAGTGGTGGTAGTAGCAGTGGTGATGACATGGTGGTGGTGGTGGTAGTGGTGGCGGCTAATGATGGTGGTGGTAATGGTAACGGTGATGGTGATGGTGGTAGTGGTGGTAGTGAGTTTATAATATTATAAATGAATGCTTATGTTTCGTTTTTATAAATTCAGTCAGAAAAGTAAGTTTGATATGATTTAAAATTTACTTAAATTTTAGCTTACATTTTAAGAGAGACTTAAATTTTTAAATGCTATCAATTGTAGTTATCAAACATGCTTAATTGATTTTGACTTAATCAATTCAATTTTAATCATATTATCAAACACTCCCTAATCTTTTCAATGTTCAAATCAACATTTCAATGTTTATATCAGAACCAACCATTTCAGTGTCATCCATGGTATGCAAATCTTCAGTACTAATTGATTTTAATATTCTTAAACTTTAAATCTTCAAAGGTAATAATGTTTACGTTTGAAAAATAAGTAGGGCAAACTTCACTTTACCCCCTAATGGTTTAGGCCATGTGCAGATTACCTCCCCCGACTTTCGAATATCACCACATAACCCCCCTGTGGTTGATGGAGTAATGTGCATAGTTAACACCGTTAATAGCAGACATAAAAAGACCAATTTGCCCTTATATATATATATATATATCTAATCTTGCTTACCATTTTCACTTCCAACAGTTGTACATCTGAGAAGAGGAAAGTGAAGAGAACTAGGGTTATTCAATTGAATGATTCAACAAATTAGGGTTGTTCAATTGAACAAATTAGGGTTTCAATCGAACGAAATAGTGTATAGATTTGAGAAAGTAAGGTTTCGATTGTTCGATTGTCACTGATTTGGAGATTTACCAAGCAAACGGAACCCAAAAGTTCACGAAGAATAAGTTGTAAGGTATTTTTTCGATCATTACTTTTTATTTTGTATTTCATTTGGTTCAATTTGCTGATATATATATATATATATATAATATTAGTTGATGTACTTTTTGTTGCTGTATATTGTGGCCCCGTATGTTTTGTATATTAGGGTTTATGTGCCTCTCTTTTTCGTATAATTAGTGGTTAACTTTTTGTCATGGACACTGTGCTTGATGCAATTGTTCATAGCCTATTGCTATGGTGGTTTTGTATATTTGAAGTTGTTCATATACTGTGGTCCCCTATGGTTATTTGTTTATTTGCAGTGAATAATGTCACTGTATTACTTTGTTTGTTTATTGTCATTGTGTTTTGTGTGGGGTATGCACTGAAAAGGTGAAGTTTATCCCTAATCCTCAGTGTATTACTTTGTTTGTTTCCTTCTTCAATTAACTTTTAACTTTATGCTTGAAGAATAGGTTTTTTAATTCTATTAGTTTATGCTTGTCATATACTGTAGGCATTTGTATTGTATGACTTTATGCTTTAATATTATGTTTCTATTTTGTGTGATCTGTTTGAGGATTAGGGATTATTTATTATTTTAGTTTATGTTGGTTACATGCATGACTATATCTTTGTTTAGGGTTTAGGGTTGTAAGCCCAAAATGAATTGATGAAAGTATTTTCTACTTTAGGAGTGAATGCTGAAAATGTCAGACAAATTCATAACTGTTCAAATGCACCATGAGGGCCATTTTTGTCTTTCATCCACATTTTGTTTATGATGGTGGTAGGGTGAATAAAATAATTAACTGTGACCTTGACAAAATGTCCATGTTTGAGTTAAAAGACCTTTATTATGACCTGATTGGTGGAAAAGGAGCAAACATAGATATGTACTATACATGTAACAATCTGAAAATTTAAGTTGTTTGTTAAATTTTATATTAGTATTAAAACCCTAAATGTTTAATTAAATACTCCGTAAGAGTAAAATAAAATATTAAATGTTACGGGTGTATGAGATAAAGTGTAATTAAATTAGGGATTATTATTTGGGGCCAAATAAAAGTTAAAGATAGTAAATAAATAAATATAAAAGTAAGAGTAAATAAATAAATAAATAAATAAATAATAATAATAATAATAATAATGGGTGTGGTAGTAAAATAAATAATTAATTTTCTGTTGGTATACGATAGAATGTAATTCAATTAGGGATTAATTTATTTATATAGTTATATTAGAAAATTAGGCCAAAGTGTAATTATCTTAAATATTTATTAAAAATAAGTATGAATCTATATAATTTATGAATCAAATCTAAGGAATCTATGCGGGCCACGTTCTTACCTCCCTATAAATAGGGAGGAGGTGATCAACTGGGCGGAGAGAAAGGAAAAGAAGGGAGAAAGAAAAAAAAAAAGGAAAAAGAGAGGAAGGAGAAGGGAAAGAAATGAAGAAAAGGAAGAAAAAAATAATAGAAGTCGGAAGAGTCTTTGGTAGTGAAAAGAAATAGTAAGGTACTATTTTTAAGGTGAGTTATATTATACCTTGAGTTACCATAATATATTTTACGTATGTTTTGACTTACCATAATTTATTTTATACAAATTTTATTTTATTAGTTATATTAATACAAGTTATGTTTTATAAATATTTCAGTTACGCGGATTAATTTCTGAACTCTATTTGTTAAAATGAAACTCATGGATATGTTTGTTTATATTTTAAAGAATATTTGACAATGACCTTATAAATAATTATGTTTTGTAAGTACCACCATGGGAGTCTCACGCTTTGGGGGACTTAAATAACCATTGGCCTCTGTTTGGTCACTTTGTTGCCCTCTATTGTCATGGATCTATTGAGCTTTGTTCTGTGCAGAGCAAAGTGCTGTATGGAGATAAGGGCTACACTATTGTGGGAGCCACCTCTATTATTCGTACGAGCCACCTCTTGAATCCGTATCTCTGTTCTGACTATCACTCCTGTGACCTCTATTCTGTTCTGTTCGGTACCGTGGTTATGGTTATTTATTTACATAATCTCAATTTTGTTACTTAAATGATTATTTGTTCAGACTAAGTTATCTTAAATATTTTAGATACATAACTATCCATGGTTATTTTGTGTCCCTTATACTCTTGGTATAATATTTCTCACTCTGCCATATGCTTATAGCTGTTTACCAATTTTCAGGAAACAATGCAATTCAAAAATAACTTTTGAGAAAGTCGGGTTGTGGAATAGACACACACAGCACTTTTATGATATTTTTCTATGTAAATATCGGCCTTTTTGGTCAATAAATTTTGTAATAAAAATAGAAGCTCCGGCGATTATTTTGGTACTCTTACTTAAATATTACTTCTGCTCGCATTTATTTATTTGTTCAAGAATTGGCTGGAGGTAACCTCAGTTACTGACCATCACGATGCTTAACCCTTGGGTACGGGGAGCGGGTCGTGAGAATACATGGTCTAGTTATAGTTTAGGTGTTGGGTTGAAAACAAATTACAGTGATGCTGATGTGATGAAAATGCTTGAGGCTTATAAGAGTTTGGATTATATAGTAGTTTATGTAGAAAAGGGTGTAGATCCTATTATGGTTTTATCATCTAATGGTGAGTTGTTCTCGGATCCCAATGATGCAGAACAGGGTGGTAATGCCATAGGTGGTGGTGACACAAAACAGGGTGGTAATGCCATATGTGGTGGTGACACAGACATTATTGATATAAACTTGTCTGATATTGACATCATAGCTGATGACATTGGAAATGACTCAAATAGTAGTGCAGAGGTAGCTGAAAGTGAGGATGTGGGTAAGGAATGTGAGGATAGTGAGAAATCAAGTCTGAATCAGGCTAGGGAGAGTCAAATAGGAAGGGAGCATGAGGGTAATGATACACAACATGAGGAGGGGTTGCAGCATACTACTGATACTGAGTTTATAGAAGGTAATGAGGCTGATGAGAGTGACAGTGCACAGAGTGAGACTGGATTTTTGGCTGATGAAAAGAGAACTGATAGTGATGATTATGAGGACTTGACTATATAGTTAGTGAAGAATATAGTGATACTGAAACTTCTGAGGATAGTGCAGAGGAAAGTGATGACCAAAGTTGGTTGTATGAAAACCTAAAAGGTCCAAATGACGACATTTTTTATGAAACCTCACATAGAAGAATTGAAAGACCACCGCCTAAAGTCAATCTACTAGATGATGTTGGTTGGTATTCAGATGTTGATGATGATGATGATGATAAATTAACTAGTCTGAAAGGGTCATCAGATGAGGCAGATGATGTTGGATACCCAAAATACAAAGAAGTGATGATAAAGGATCCCAAACTTGTAGTTAGAATGAAATTTTCCAGTCTCCAAGTTTTCAGAGAGTATTTGAGGGAGTTTAATGTGGTGCATGGTTATGATATAAGGTACATCAGAAATGAGAGTGTTAGGATCACTGCTGTTTGTAGGCATAGGTGTACTTGGAGAATACATGCCTCTCTATTTAGGGGAACCACAACCTTTCAGATCAAAACTCTAGAGGGGAAACACACATGTAGGAGGCATTACAACAAAAAACAAGCCAATTCTAAGTATTTAGAGAAGAAGTTTTGTAGATGAGGTGAGAGATGACCCTTCCATTAACATAGCCTCTTTCAAGAAAAAATTAGAAGAGAGATAATGGTGGATGCAAGTAGATTTCAAATATATATAGCAAAGAGAAAGGCAATGGAAATAATTGCAGGGGATTTGGCAGAGCAATATCACAGGATTAGAGATTATGCAGCTACAGTTATTAGGAAAAATCCAACCTCACACATTTCAATAACAACTAATCCTAAAAAGACAGAGCTTATATTTGAAAGAATGTATTTCAGACTTGGTGCACAGAAAGATGGATTTCTAGCAGGGTGTAGACCAATAATAGGACTAGATGGTTGTCATTTGAAAGGAATTTTTGGAGGGCAGTTACTTAGTGCTATTGGGAGCGATGGAAATGACAACATGTATCCAATTGCAGTGGCTTTGGTTGAGATAGAATGTAAAGCCTCTTGGTCTTGGTTTCTTGAGGAATTGATAAGTGATAGTGGGAGTGTTGAGGAGATGGTGTGGACATTTATATCAGATAGACAAAAGGGGTTGGTTGAAACATTTGCAGAGTTATACCCTACTGCAGATCATAGATACTGCATGAGACATATGTATAGTAACTTCAAGACAAAATACAATGGTTGTGTGTTGAAATACCTGTTCTGGAAAGCTGCATCAACTGGAAATATGCATGAATTCAATTATTGGATGAAGAAGATTAAAGAAGCTGATCCTAAGACTGGAAATAGGAAGACAGCTGTGGAGTGGTTGAGGGAGACTGACCCTGTTTTGTGGGCAAGGTCACATTTTTCTCCAAGGAGCAAGTGTGACATCCTTTGTGAACAATTTGAGTGAGTTATTCAATTCTTACACTCTAGAAGCTAGAGAGCTACCAATAATCTCCATGTTTGAATGAATCAGAAGGAAATTGATGCAAAAGATTCAAGTTAAAAGGGCTGGAATGGCAAAATACAGTGGTGAATTTGTCCCAATATTCATGACAAACTTGAGAAATTAGAGGTGGAATCAAGGAACTACTTTGCAACCTGGTGTGGACAATTGGAATTTGAGATTGATCATTTTTAGAGGAGGTACATAATGGACCTAAATACTAGGACATGCAGTTGCAAGAGATGGGATTTGTCTAGTTTGCCTTGAAGTCATGCCATTAGTGCCATTCAAATCAATCATGAGCAGCCAGAAGCCTATGTACATGAGTATTACAGCAAGTCTAGGTACTTGGATACTCATGTATTCATGATATACCCAGTTCCAGACATGCATGAGTATGAGGAAGGTGGCCAGAAATTGAACCCACCAATAGCAAAGAAATTAGCAGGCAGACCAAAGAAGTTAGAAATAGACAAGTAGATGAGCCAAGAAATCCACACAAGACATCAAGGAAGAACATCAATGTGACATGTGCTAAGTGTCTGCAGAAAGGGGCACAATCAGAGGTCATGCAAGAACAAACTGCATCATAAGCCCAAAATGGTGAAGGTTAGTGTATACTTATGCATTTATTTATTGTACACATGTTGTTATTTGTTTGTTGTATATTTAATTTGCTTGTTGCAGCAGAGATGTACTAGTGGGCAATCATCTCAACCTACATCAACTCCTACTCCTACTCCAACAACAAACATCCCATCAATGAGGTAATTAACTTTTAATGTTGACTTGTAACTTCAAGTAGGAAACTTACAGTAGTTTGCCTAATTTGTTCCTAATTGAAAATTTTTTTTGCCTCAGATGTCCAGTAATAGCCAAACTAGAAGAGGAGGCCAAGCAGCATCTCAACCACCAATGAGTATTGCTTCTATTGGACTGAAGAGGAGGAATACTAGGTCATCCACTCAGGTAACTTATTTGTTTATATAATCAAATTTTTTTATTTTGTAACTTTTTAGTTTGTTAATTGAAAATGTTGTTGCAGCCCACAAAACTACCAACCCATGGTAGAAAGGCATCAAGTGGTCTTGGCAAAGGACCTGAAATCATAGTTAGTGGGAGGGGTAGAAGACCAATTATGCATCTGCATCTACAGTCAATGTTGGAAGAACTGGAGTGAATGCTAATGTCAGAGGGCATGCTGTTTCAATAACTTCTGTACCAAAGACAATCAAAGCAAGGAGACTGGACAAAGAACTGGTAACTGGGTCAAAGTAGACTATAGGATTACCTGTTATTATTTATGTTTTTGTAATGAAACAATATTGTGGAATGTGTTATGTTTGTATTTGTGGAGAAGTGGTTTGGAAATACTCCAGGATCCAGTCAGACTTCCTTGATCCTCTGATTGCTACCTGAAAAAAGGATGAACACTCCGGTCGGGATTATCGGAATTAGCACTCCGACGGACAAGTTAGTATTCTCTCCAGTTTATGTCTATCTCAAGTTATTTTGTCTATTCTCACATACCTTTCTTTGGTTGATGTTCCTCTTTTTATACTACCCTTTGGGCCCAAGGGTCGGGCCCACTCTTAATCTCGCACTTGATTACTTACTCGGCCTTCCGGTTGCGTACTAGTTCCCATTCGGCTCTTCATGTGGCCGATCTATATATTCGGCTTCAAGAGCCCTTAGATTATAGCTGAATTGCCTTTGGCCTGATGTCTTCAAATGTCTTGGCCTTCCTTAATATATAATTATTCGTCCCCCACAATATTCAAGCTAAGGAAAGATAGACACACACTTAGAGTTATGATTTTTGTATTTAGAGTTATGGTTTTTGAGAATGGTTTTCAAATGCAGCATACTTCTATGAATGGATTGGTATTGAATAGCCTTGTCAATCTCAGTTTTTTTTTTTTTGTTATTTTTGTTCCATTGCTTCAAGTGCATTGATTTGAAATGAGGCCTGTTGTTTTGCAAATCAACTCAGTAGGGTTACCGTTGCTTCAAGTATACAGTCAGTTTGTTTGTGTTGGAAATGTTCGTTGTATATTTTGCATTGGAATGCAGTAAAAAAATTAAGGGCAAATTACATATACACCCCTCGAGGTTTGGTTAAATTACAGATACCCCCCTGAGGTTTCGGAAATTACATCTCACCCCCTGAGGTTTGTATTTTCATAACAATTTACCCCCTGAGGTTTATATTTCATAACAAATTACCCCCTAATTTCTTATGGAAATATAGCATTCAGGGGGGAATTCGTAATTTCTCAAACCTCAGGGGGGTATCTGTAATTTAGCCAAACCTCGAGGGGTGTATATGTAATTTGCCCAAAAATTAAGAATTTGTTGATTTTTTTCCAATTAAACTCACCAAGGTTTGTGTTGGAATAATTTTCAATGCATTTTCATGTTGTAGTAAAAACGAACATACAAAAATCACAAATTTCATAAACATAATTTCATTGCTTTCAAACATACTTCAAGTACATAAAGCACCTTACAAATTCATTTCATACTGAACATTAACATGGTGGAAATGAAACACACAAGCAAAACCACCATAGATGTCTTCATCATCATGGCCAGTGCCTCCATCTTCATCTCCAGCTTCATCAGTCTTCCATTAAACTGCACACCTTCCTCAACTCTTGGCTTCTCATCATCAATCTTATCTCTTCCATAGATAGGAGCATATCCAACTGGATTGCACCAAGCCCATAAATCACAAACCCCCAAACCCGCATTTTCACAAACATAGTACAACCTACATTTTGAAAGCTTCTCGGACTCTATGATTCTAATGGCTGCTTTTCTCCTACAATGACATTTCTTACTCATGAACCTCAACATTTGTCCTTCTCTACCTCCAATGCTTGAAGATGACATTTTTGCTGGGTAGACTAGCTTGCAACTCAACATACAAAGCAAGGAGGCAATATAAAAAGCAATCTTCTTAGGTAAGCTTTTATGTTTAACCCTAGGGCCATTTTGGTCTTTTCATTATGAGGGAACATCATCAGTTCATGCCCACTTGCATTATACTCGCGTGCACTGCACAGCCGATTAGAATACACGGAAAAGCTAACGGTGCACATTATTCCATCAACTACAGGGGGGTTATGTGGTGATATTCGAAAGTTAGGGGGGGTAATCCGCATATGGCCTAAACCACAGGGGGTAAAGTGAAGTTTGCCCAAATAAGTATAATGGAGAAGAGAATGAAGTGAGCTAATTGATAATGAATGATATCATGAGTGTATGTTAATGGTGAAGATGATGAAGAAATACAATATGTTTTCGTGTTAAAACCCTAAACCCTATAGGAATGATGGTATGTGAAGAGTATTTAGTGTTTTTAGTATATGAAATTTTTGAATGAAGAGAATACACCTCATGTTGTCCTTAATGGTCATTTCATTATAGTATATTATTGGAATGTAAATTTAATCTATTAATGATGTGTACTAAGAATATTAATAGTGTGTAAATAGAAGATAATGTCTTAACTTGAATTAGTGATATCACATAGCAGTATTATCATTTAATGAGTGTTATTGATTTACAGAGTAATCATACGTTATTGGGTAACAGTTGACTACTTAATACTTTTACAACTTTTTATTAATTGGTAACATCCTATAAAATGGTGTCACTAATACATTTAGGGCATGTTTGATTGGGTGAATTAGAGGATGAGATTGGAATTATTAATCCGTGTGTCAAATTATCCTATATTTGTTTTAACATTTTGGTTTAGGATTATTAATCTAATGGATAATTAATCCAACAAATTTATAGGATTATTACTAATGGGGTAGGGGTGGGATTATTAATCTAATGGATATTAATCAATTGGATAGTAAATATCATACTAATTTAATAAGATTATTAATATTTCGCTATTAGTCTTGTGAATCAAACATGACCTTAATATTCTTTCCTTACCACCTTATGTTATGAGGTTGTGGGCTCGAATTCTGTAGTGATAAGTTTGACATCCTTTATCATTTCTCCATTCTAATTATATAGTTAAGTTGTTTTTTTTCATTTTGTGATTGTTTGGTTTATTAGTTGTTGACTTGTAAATATGTATTATTTGTGTAATTATTGTCATATTAAAAAAATGTTACCAATAACAAGTTATTAAACATAAAATTTGAGTTATCTCATGATTATGGTGTTATATGATAAAATTAAGAATTAAAAGAGTTATATAAAAGTTATTAATTATATAACAATAATTTTCACTGTTTTACTTTCTAAATTTCTACCCCCACACAACCTAAAATTAGCATTTCATTGCAGCTAATTAATTATTACAAAGTGTCTGTTTGGTACAGCTTAAAAGTTACTTATTTCAGCTTTCAACTTAATTTAAGTTATTTTGATGTGTTTGGTTTAACTTATAACTTATAGTTTTTTGGAAATTAGAAATCAACTTATTTTTTGAGTGGGACAGGAGATGTTTAATTTATAAATCAGAAAATAACTTATGTTCATAATTATAAAATATAAATTATTTAAATATAAGATATAAACACTTTCCCATAACTCTATTAAACAGGGACATGGCCTATTAAAAGCTCGTGTTAGCCACGTCCGTTGGTCATTGCTTCAAAACCTGGGGTTTATGTTTCTCCACGTGGCACTAATTATATGGAGCAAGGGCACACACGAGTGATTATTGGGCGCTCCTAAAATATAGTTGCGTGATACTCTAAATTATTGTGATTAGTACTCCAAATTATTGTGATTAGTGAAGGTAAGAAGAGGCTCATAATTTTGTATTGAATGATTGAAAAATATAAAAAAAACATGATGTGATAATTAGTAAAAGAATGTAAATACGTGGTTACTTAAGGAACATTGAATAATTTTTTTCACACATAGACCTTCCAACCCCGTTCAGATAAAACTAATTAGGATAAATTATAAATATATCGCCTAAAATTTGTTTAAAATATAAATTATTTATTATAATTTTAAAAACTATAAATACCCCCTTGTAAAAAGAATAAAATTACCATAATTTTTATTTGAGTTATATTTTTGATATTATTAAAAATTATTAATTAATTTAATGATCTATTAATAAAAAGAATAGGGTTACATTGACACCCCTAAGGTTTGGTCTAATTACATCCCACTCCTGACATTCTAGAAATTACATTCTTACCCCTGTGATTAATAGTCTCATTTCACAAACCCCTTGCCTATATAAAAGGCAATAACTCTTAGTAGAAAAATAAAAAAATTATATTAAAAAAAATAAAGCAAAACAAAGAGGGAAAAAAAAAACAGAAGAAGTAAAACAAAAAAAGAAAAGAAAGAGTGTATCAATTCAATATTTTCATTCTGTCTAAATAATTACAATGACAAGGGGTTAGTGTAATTTTCCAAACGTTAAGAGGTGATATGTATTAAATCCAAACCTCAAGAGTTGTAAGTGTAATTTATGCAAAAGAATAATTTATTATGTGATTTAAAATTTGAAGGGGGCAAGATTTAATTTTTAAAACTATAGGGGAGAATTTATATTTTAAACAAATGTTAAGGAGTTCATTTGTAATTTACCTAACTATTTAAATACAAATTATTATTATTGTTTTTTTTAATAGTAAATACAAGTTAAATTATATATATATAAGAAAAATTTTATTCATACATAAAATTTATACAAAAAAATTTGATAAGAATAATATGATAATATCATCATTATAAATAAATTCACCTTCAATGGTATTTTATTTAGAAGTGAAAGGTCTATAACGAGCTACATCATTATATATGAAAATTATATATGAATTTTTTGTTTGTATAACATTATTTTAAACATAATTAAAAGGATAAACTACCAATATATCTCCTAAGATTTATTTAAAATACGAATTGTTCCGGTGGTTTAAAAAATTATAAATACCCATTGGTAAAAAAAATTATTTAATAGAATTAATAGAAAAATAAAAAATTCTAATTATTGTCCTATGCAACAATAAAATTATATGAATTATTAATTGGAATATGTTTTTGACATTATTAAAAATTATTACTAATTGACTTGATTATTTATTAATAAATGCTATGTTTGGGAATTTTTTTTTGGGTTAAAATAGTCAATAAAGACAACAAAAAAAAAAAGAGACAAATTACATTAATAGTTCATGTATTTTACCTTTTAATCCTTGTGCTTTCAATTGGCTTGATTTTAACCTATCATTTTAACTTCGTTCATTTTGGTCCAATTAATAACCTCTGTTAAATTATTTAACAAAAAATAGTCATGCGTAAAACATGTGATCAACTTTTGAAGAACAAAACAGACCTTTCAACCTAACCCTTTCTATTCCATATCTGCAACACCCTATGCCATCTCTGCAACACCTCTATTTTCGCCAACAACACCAACAACACCATGCGCAACTCTAGCCAAAGCAGCACTGTGGATTCCTCAATCTACGATCCGCCTCTAGTAATCAATTGCTTCAAAATCCAATCGACGAGTCCGAGTCTCAATCTCGTAATCAATTGGTTCAAAATCCAAACGATCAGTCCGAATCTGAGTCTCGTAATCAAGTGCAGGTCCAATGGGCTACTACAAGAAGGGGAATTGCAATAGCTCTTCAGAATGCTGGTCGAGCTGAGACACAAATGGAGACAAAACCTCAAGTAAAGGACGAAGATGCCTTGAATCCCATTACGTCTCTCGTTCTCGCATTTAGTGTATCTCAGGACAAGTGACCAAGATACATGTACAGATTCAAGAAAGTCTCCAAGAAAAAGGTTCTCCTTTTTTTATTGCATAACCATCTCAACATGTACAGATTCGTCGATGGAGCTCACAGCGACTCCGACTCTTCCTTCGTCGTAGATAACAATGAGTCGGACCATAGTCTATTCAGCAAAATCCTCAATTTCGACCTCAACGTCGCGCCTCCGCCGGAAGAAGCCTGATCTTACTAGAACTGGCATTACCTCCAGCGGACATAGCGTTTCATTTTTTTTTTAAAGAAACACATATTTTAGAGAGAGAAGGCAGCTTGATAGTCTACAGCCCTCTCTCTCTCTCTCTCTCTCTCTCTCTCCAGATCTATTCTTTTCCCTATTTTTTTTTTCATTTCTTTGTTTGGTTCTTGGGAAATTTTGGTATAATTTATTGTATAATTTGGTTCTTGTATAATTTGTTGTTTGGTGATGATGGGATGATAGGGGTAGATGAAGGAGGTGGGATGAGGGTGATGGATATGGTAGGTTTGTGCAAAAGACGGTGGTAGATGATTGTGGTAGAGAGTTAAAAGGAAGAAAATGGTGAAATTGAAAAGGGTTGTGAAATGTCCATATTACCCTTAAAAAACGGTCATGTGCGGCTCATGTGTTTGTTTTCCGTCAACAATTTTAATCGGCGTTAACAATTAGACTAAAATAAAACGAAATTAAAAATGAAAGGTTAAAATCGAGTCAATTGAGAAACATAGGGACCACCAAAATGACACATGAGGTAAAGTATAGGAACTATTAGTGTAATTTGTCAAAAAAAAAAAATTAAAATAGTTAATAAGATAAAATACCACATTTTATGCATCAATCAATCATTTTTTCTCTCATAATTATCTATTCAACTAAAAAAAATTCCCAAATCATCACAAACACAACTTTTTTCATCTCATAAAATAGTTAAAAAGTCAAAAAATCAATTAAAATGGCCAAGTTCTCAAATGAGGCCAAAATATATTATTTGTTATGGAATTAAAAATTTGAAATGATAAGATGTAATTTCTAACTACAAATGTAACTCATATTTAAGGTGTAAAAATTATCTGTGGGCCGTCCGAATTCCACCTGCTACCCAACCGAGCTTGAGGCAAGTTCGGGATCCTAGGCTTGAGCCTAGGTCGTGTGTTTTGGAGCTAAATGGTCAGGCTCGCCCATTGCCTGAATACCCCTAGACTTGGGCATAATTTTATAACTTGTGATTCGGCTCGGCTTAAATTTTGACGGAAGCTGGCATGGCTCGACATAGGGCGGCCAGAGCCAGAGTGGATCGAACCGAATTGGGTCAGGCCAAATTTACATCACTATTCATATTTTAATTAAATTTCAAGTGTGTTTTTGTAGTGGGTGTTTGGAAAGTTGCTATTTTAGTAGGCTATTTTAGTAGGTTAAAATTTTTGTGTTTGATAAAATAGTTGAATTTTTTTTATAATTGGATGTGATATTTATGAAAAAAAAATAAAATAATTATGAATTTGATGTGACATTTTATCTTATTAACTATTTTAATTTATTTTAACTTTTATAAATGTTAACCCAAAAAATAAAAAAAATAACCTTTGCCAAACATAACGTAGTTTGCTCTGATTAAAATATCGCAACGAAATTGTATTTAACCGTTTAATTTGTTATGCGACTGGTTCTATTTTTAGAACTAACCAGCGAACATCTATGGCGCTCGTAATCCCTGTTGGGTGCGCAGGACTGAGCGCGTCACTTCCCGCGTACGTTAGACATCGCCGCCGAGCCGCTTCTATTGCTACTACTACTTTTGCCACTCTATCACCAATTCGCGGCGGCGAAGCGTCGGCGGATTGGGCGGAGGCGACAACGAGCTTCTTCGAGAAAGACACTCGACCTATCATGTTATTCGACGGTACTAATCAACAGTCAACGATACTCTCTAAACTTAATCACTGTCATTATCTTAATTTCTTAATTAGCCTGTAAACGACCATAATTAATAGTGCTGTAGGGTTTTTGCTTTTGCTACTGCCATGTTTTTGATGAAATGTCCAAATGAATAATAATTTTGTAGAATAATTTTCAATTTGAAAGATAGATTGTCTTTATTCACATTCTTGACCACAATTTATTACTAAAATGAAAATTTTAGCTGGGACTATTCTATATTGTTGACCCCGTAACTGATGATGTTAGTTTATTCCTAAATTCTGTTTGTTTGGACGGAAAATATTTTTTATTTAAATTATTTTTCTAAAAAATATTTTTGGGAGAAAATATTTTCCTATGTTCGGGGTGGTGGTGGGGTGGCGGTGATGGTGGTGGAGGTGAGAGTGGCGGTAAGTATGGTGACATTAGTAAAACTTTAGTCCAAAAAAAAGGTTTTCACCTTTTCGAAGTAGAAAACATTTTATACCCACATAAGCTTATTTTTGTTGATCGTGAAAAATATTTTTCGTCGACTTTCATTTTCTATTTTATTAAACACCAAAAAATATGAAAAATACTTTTAGAAAATATGAAAATATTTTCTGCCCAAACAAACAGAGCGTTAATACTTCATGAATACCTAGCAAAGTATTAATTTTATTGGGTGGCATTTATTTATTTTGATAGGTGTATGCAACTTGTGTAATGGAGGTGTGAAGTTTGTTCGAGACAATGACAGGAAAAGGTGGGCAATTTTCTTTAATTTGTTCATCTAATTTCTGTATGATTATATCATATGTTTTCAACTGCTTTAGAACATCCAAATATAACCCTCTTCTTCTTTTGTACTTTCCTTTGTTCTTCTTTATCTTTATGCTTTTTCTTTTCTAATGATAAATCCCACTTTTTTCTTCTTTCTGTAATATATATGTAGAAAATCTGGATGACCAAAGAGTAGATTTATTATGTTCTAGTTAAGGATTGATTGTATTCAAGGAAAAATATATGCAGTAAAAAGAACTTCAAAGTAATGGTTTGGCATCAATGGTTACGAGTCTTGCACACCTAAACACATGCTATGTGTCCATGTAGAGTGAAATGCTCAATACCCAGGCGTGAAATATACTTATTGAAATTTTGTGCCAGCTTTTCAAGTTTGTCAATGCAGGGGACAACTTTTCACGAGAGAGAGAAAGAGAGTAGACTGATGCCTTCACCTTCTCCAGTTTTATCTAACGAAAGACACTGGTGTCTAAAGTTTTCCAGTTGGCCAAGTAATTTTCATTCTTGAAGCCACTTCCAAAGACATCTATGCAGATCAAAAAATCAAATGAGAAATAGAAAGTTTAAAGAAGAGTTTAGTTTTGACTGATAAGATGGTTTAGCCAAAGGAAAGAATGATTTGATGAGTATCTATACACATAGATACACATGCATATTTATCACTGAGGCTTCTACGAAATGTTATCAGATCTATGCTTCTGCACAATATCAAAATTTTATTTCAACTCTTTATAAGTATATCATTACTTGTCAGGAATATAAGATTTGAAGCTCTACAGAGTGAAGCAGGGAAAAAACTTCTAAGGAGATCTGGAAGAGCTCCTGACGATATTTCAAGTGTTGTACTTGTTGAAAAGCAAAGGTATGTGTCGAATGAGGTTTCAATTGTGTTATATTGTAACTAATGAAATTATAATAAAATTTAAGGAATGTTGTCTAAACGATGCAGTTACTAATCATAATATCTCTCTAATAATTTTTTATATTTTTTTATGGCAAGGAGGTCCATACGGATCAGACATGTTCATTGCACTCTCCTTTCATTTAGATATCAAATAGCATTCATAACCTCATTCATCTGAGAAAGGCATTAAAGCTACTTTTTTTTGTGGAATTCCAATACAAATTAAATTTAAAACAGCATTTTCATATTTGTTAATGCTCAGTTGACTGTGGAAAAAGATAGATAGAGAAACATCAACTCAGAGTTTTATGCTGTGTCGGGATTTGAGCTGAGAAAATTCCAAGTTTTCTATTATTTCCTTTCTTATTTGTTTTGTGTGAATTCTATCAAAATATCCAATATTTCGAAAAATTTCACCCAGACTTCTACTGGAGGCAGCAGTGGGTTGCACATTTTTTTTTTATAGTTAATATCCCAATTAAAAGCTTTAGGGCGTCCCCAAGATATGCTTTCATATCAGGATTTACTATCAGAGAATTTTAGAGAGATATTCTTTAGAAGTATTAATCAGTTCAGGTTTTATTGTGTGATTTCAGATCATATATTAAGTCAGAAGCTGTACTGAAGATCATGGAATACATAGATTTACCCTTCCCTCAACTTGCTGTTTTTCTACAGTTAGTTCCTCTGTAAGTTATCCCCCTTTCTGTCACTATAGTTTTGCAACTAACCATTACTTGATCTGTTATAACATTACTCTTGACGCTGATGGCTGCAGTTTCATACGTGATTTTGTATACGACAATGTCGCAAACAATCGTTATGCATTCTTTGGTCGCTCAGATTCATGTGAGATATAATACATTCAAGGATTGTGTTCTTTAGACTTTCATATTTGGAAATTTGGAATTCAGGAGTTCTATTGTTGTAACTAAAATCGGGTACAAAAAGATTTGGCATTATGATGCTTGTGGATTTATGTTAGCATTAGTGTATAGTATATAGTATATACATAACTTTCAAACAATATGCTTTGCTGTTGTTTAAGATAACAAAGAGGAAAAAAATTAAAATTACGAATTTTTGCTGAACTCTTTGTCAAGAAGATGACTAGAGAAGGATAGAAAATTTGCAATTTTTGAAAATTATTTTCTTCATAACTCAATACTGTGTCTATTTAATTGATTAAAGAAGGATGGGTAATTGTTTTAGATATCTAGTGGTTTTTATAAATATGAATAGTTTATTATTTCACTAAATGCATATACTCTAGTCCGTCATTACAAACCTCACCTCTGGAATCTTAGCATCAAAATACGCAAACTGCCAATTAATATTTCCTTTTTGTAGTATTTTCCAGAAGTATACTGTAAGAGGTCTCTGACATTGAAAACCTCAGCATAAGGCCTCCCTTCTTCACCTTTGCAAAATAATTACATTCCTCTCATCTTCAGTCACTCCCTCATGAACTTAGCCAGGAACGCGAACGCCAAGTGAGAAAGCAAAGAAATTTAAACTCGTCACAGTAATTTTCTAATACAAACTTAACTTAATTCTTGAACACAACATGACTTAACTTGAAAAGAACATTTTCACAATACAAAATAGAGGTACAGGAAAAGTCGACTTCTTGTTGGAGTACATGTTAATGTGTTAATTACTGGCGGTACTGGAAAATTTTCTTATTGCCATATCATTGTAAACCTTTTGCAGATGACATTTTATAATTTATGTTTTATTGTACAATTGAAGTCATTATATTAGATTGAGTGTAGCTTTTATCTGCTGGAATGACAGAGTAAAAAGAATGAACAAAATACTTACAACTGCTCTAGTAGTCTGAAGTGATAATATTGGCAGTACTTCCCTCAAACATTAATAACAGTAGTACAGTGTCTTAGAAATGTCCATAGTGACACAATGGCAACATGGAAGAACCAAAAATGGATAAATGATGAACCTAAGGTAATAAACAATCCACTACTGGATTGATTGCAGTAGATGTTCCTTGAGCATTCAAGCATGAAGAGGAAAGGACATGATTTGGATACTGTGAGGTTAGGGCAATGTTACTTAGCACAATGTCAGTGCACCCTACAGTCTCACTGCAGCTAAGTTTGACTGCATTGTCTGTGATTGATGTCCCATAAAATCCATCGTAAGTAACATCACTCACTTGAACAGCCTCGGTCTTGAACGTTAGGTAGGATTAAAAAAAATTAGTCAGCATTCAACAACTAGCACCAGAAACCATCATTTATAGAATATCTAACCGAAAAACGAAAAACGATTTGTTCTTACTTTGTTTGTGCAATATTTATCAGTGGTACAATAGAACTGGTCAATGATGATAGGATTTGCTGCTGCGATGAGTGTAATGTCTTTGAAAGAGGTATATCTGGCATAACCAGACCCTCCCTAGAAGAAAAACGAAAAACAATTTGTTCTTACTTTGTTTGTGCAATATTTATCAGTGGTACAATAGAACTGGTCAATGATGATAGGATTTGCTGCTGCGATGAGTGTAATGTCTTTGAAAGAGGCATATCTGGCATAACCAGACCCTCCCTAGAAGACAAGTGGCCCGAGAACAGTTATTATTATACTCACCCAAATAATCTAATTAAATTTCTACATGGTTTTCAATGCTTCATTACCTGCCAACTTTTGATCCTTGCTCCAAACATAGTTCCAGTGAAGCTACAATTTCTCACATGTACTTCTTCCACCGTATCCATTGCTCCACCCTTTCCTAAGCTTCCAATGCTGCAAGAAATTTCTTTTATCTCAATCTTATAGATATATGTATATATGTATATAGTACCCAATTTGGTTGCTTAGAAGATAGGTTTTGAGAAACCTTATTCCGTGGCCTGGTCCACATGCCACGCTAGTAATATTGATATTGGCCTATCCCCCACCCATGGCAATACAGTCATCACCTACATTTGTAGTGACAGAAATTGCAATAGGAGGCCTGAAAAAGATTGAAGACAAAAGTTAGGTACAACCAAGGGAATGGTCATAATGAGGGATAAAAAGGAATCGACAAGTTTAAATGTACCAGTTCCAATGATGCAGTCATGGATTTGGACGTTGCTCGACTGAGAGATGTCAATGCCATCCGTGTTGGGGCTGTCCTCAGGCGCAGTTATTTGAAGATTAGATATGGTTAATCCAGTACTGCCAACTACTGATATATGCCTTCTGGGGCCATTGACATGTGTCAATCCACTAAGTTGAAGGTTGTTACAGTTACGGAATGCCAATGCCTGGCTGTCAAAGAAACAAACATCTCTTGAGCTGAGTTAGTGTGTGTCTGTGTGTTTGTGATAGGATTTTAGAAAATGAAAAGAGGTCTAACGTACAGTGGGTCTCTCGAAATTCGACCTCTGATCGAATAGATGATCATGTGTTAGAACTTCTTTGATGAAAAATATATTTATATAACCAAAAAAAAAAAAAAAACAATCGCATGTAAGGAAAGATTAAACGAGTGATCTAGCATAAAACTGTGTTGACCCACACTAGAATCGTTGTATTGATCCCACCAATTTGAGCCTTGCCCATCAATTTGTCCATTCCGGCTGACAGTTAGTCCATTCACATTCGAGAAAATGAGCCAATTGTTCAAGTTTTGACCAGTCCATGCGATAATATCTGGCGCCACGATATTCCCATAGACCTGTCCAATTTTTTTTTGAAACATTTGATCTCAAATTCATGCTACAAACTTGAACAAATCGTTGTAATTTTCTATTGACTACTTCATATCTTGATATGTATGTGGTTTGCCAACACGAAATTGTTCATTGATGGTATAATAAACTTACCTGAACATCTATGCTGGAAGACCTGCAGGGACCTTGAAATTTTGCTGGATTTAGCAAGAATGTTGAACCCTCTGGTATGTATAAGGTTGAAGTGTCCAACACAGCTCCACAGGCAGCTGTCCACGCTGCCAAAAAAGCCTAGGCATGTCCCATTGTAAAATTTTATTTTGGAAACCAGAAATCTAAAATTTGAACAGAGCTTTGGAAAAAAAAAGAGAAGGTCGTAGTTAATGACTTATTACTGTGGAGTCATCCCTTATCCCGTCTCCAACTACTTCATAATCGAGCACATTAAAAACATCGGAACCATCTTCTTGACACATATCACTGCTTAATCCCAAGCTGGCTGTGCATAAAACCAAGAATGTGGTACGAAGATCCTGCATATGCAAAAAACATATAATTACAGAACTGTGAGAAAATGTCGGCTGAAAGACTCTGCTTGCTGTATTATTCTTCTTTTCTTTTGAAATTTATTTTCCTTTGAATTTGTGAAAGTATGTTCAATTTTTTGGGTTTTCTAAGATTGTTGAGAAAGAGGTGGATGTTGAGAAATAAACCATTATTCTGTGGACAATTTCTTTGGTTTTCGCAGAGTAGAAGATAATCAAAATAAGGTATGCTTCGCAGAGAACTGAAATTTTGTGTTCTTTAGAATCTCAATGACTATTTGTATTAATGGCAAAATAAATTTAGGTGGGATATCCTTATCAAGAATAACAAATGGCTGAGACATTCAATAAAAATAAATCCCAAAGTTATACTAATTCATATCCATAATGTTAGGAGTGCTATAGATATAACTCAAATATCCTAATAAGATTTTCGGATTTAACACGTAGATTAGTACCCTATTTGTTATTAAATGTTCACTTGTTATTTATGAGATTGCATTGTTGATATTGCTTGCTTGAAGCTTGAACTCAAAAAAGTATGTCACTGGTTTGACATGAACGACTGATTGTGATATCAAACATTTCTCTGCTAATTCTCTTTTGAAATGCGATCATGGATTCATATGTTATGGCGTGTACTGCAGTAGGTGATCTTTTATCTGACATTTGACATAGTTTCCATCAATCATGCTGGTTTGTAGGCCGATAATGGTGGTTTATTGACACGCGCATGCGCGCGCACACATAAATAGAGAATATATAAAGACAATTTATTTAGATTCAGATGGAGATTTACTGATGTTCGAAAGAAAAGATTTTGTCCAACTTTGTTGGAATTTCTGATGGAAGAGAAAATACTTATTATTCTTATTTATTTATTTATTTTATGGAAGAGAAGATTTTATTTTTGTTTTTATACCTCTGGCTGCAACTCAAATTTATTACCTGATCCGCGGTTGATGTCCCAAGATATCACTCTGCTTAACCACTGAAGTCTTCAAATTTACAGCCCAGATTACATTGCATATGACCTGCCATATGTAATCTTTTCTTTTTATCACTCTTCAAGAGTTTTTTTAAATATTGCAAAAAAGAAATTACTAGAGCATAAGCACTAAGCACATAATCCTCCTTGTAAACTATAGCTACAAAACTACTACAAGAAAACAATGTCAAAGTAATCTACCAGTACAGTTGATCCTACACCAAAACATCACAGCCCAATTGATGATTCAATTCAGCCATGTTTTGGTGGGGGTTTGACGATTGTTTTTAGTAATTATTTTTATTTTTTTAGAATGATGCGTTTGGTAATCACTAAAAGAGTTTTTTTTCTTTTCTTTCTTTTTTTTTTTTTTTTTTTTTAAGTCTTTTAAAACTTTTACTTTAAGTGAAAAATTACAACATTGCCAGTGGAGCCCTTGTTAACATAGCTAAAAGGACATGGTACAATTTTTTGAAGTGTGGAGGGTAATATTATCTTATAATAATTTTGTTAAAGTTCTGCAATTTTTTTTAAAAAAATTTTAATGTAGAAATTGTTTCTTTGGCCAAACTAAATAGGCTTTTTACTTTGTGGTAAATTTTATTTAACTTGTGTTTAAATGGGCTCCATCAATTTTTTTATCCAGATTTGGACAAAAATACCCTTCCAGCAAAAACATATCACGGTAAGAACATTCGAACAAAAATTGAATAAGTTGGAGATCAAGTTCACACAATGTGCATATTTTAAAACTAATAATGTATTTAACTAAAATTCTATTTCTTGAAATAATGTGTACTTTTTGGAAGTTTGTGTAATGGGAGTGTTTGGGAACCCAAGTTTGAGGCTAAAATAGCCTCAAACATTAAAAAAGTCAAATAATTTCAAATAGTATCATAAGTTAATGATTTATATTTAAAAAAAAAAAAAGCAGCCGGCAGTGGGCAGCCTACACTGCCACAGTGTAGTGCTAGCCTAATCCCACAGGCTGAAATGAAATGACAATTTTGCCCATGTAGACCAATTTTGAAAAAAGTGAGGTTAGGGACAAATTTGTTATTTCAACTTCAAATATCATTTCAAACGTATTTTTCAATACAACAACTCAAATAAAAATCTATCTTATCTTCCCAAATACAAAAATTAAAATAGCTTACAAAAATAATCAGAAAGCCAAAAAACTTCTAAAATAGTCACTTCTCAAACATCCACAATGTCACTCCACTATTTAACCCCCCATATCTTCAACATTTTTTTGGGGGTTGAGGATCTATCTTCAACATTTTGGAAAATGGAGGTTCTCAGCACATATAACCTAGAAATGAACGTAAAAGTTAAAAGAATTTGGCAAACAAAACATACCAAAAATTGAAATCACTGTATATAAGTAGTCCAATTTAGCAAAAACAAGTGTGCATAATTTGACTCAAAAGAATAGTGATTAGCCTAATCAAAAGCCTAAAAAAAAAAAAAATTTAAATAGACATCTTGGTAAGTCAAAATTGTTTTAGGAGACATGAATTGGGTTTTACAACTCCGGTGGCATTTCCGTAAGCATTGTTACAGAACGAAATCACTCGCTTTCCCGGACTTGATGATTCCAATTCAACAGTGTCTAGCAATATGTTGGTGCAGGGCACAGCCTGGCTGCAATCCAGATTGATTGCGACTTCGGTCTTTGATGTACCAAATGTCCCACTATACCGCACATGGCTAATCTCGACTCCGGCTTTCTTCATCAAAAAAAAAAAAAAAAAAAAAAAAAAATTCATTGTAGATACCGTGAAATATTTGATTAAAACGTGAAATTTAACTTCATAGAACGTTATTATACCATTCGTTTGCGTGCGTTTTTGACATCACGGTAGTTTTGATTGATAATTATTGGATTTTTGACGTCTGTGAAGTTTATGTTTTTGAACACAACTCTGCGAACATGACCTCTCCCAACCTATACCAAAAAGAAAACAACAATTGATTGAAAATTAACATTAGTGTACGTCAATTGTGAAATTTGAAGCATTGATATTTAAGCATCAAATTGAGAACTAATAAAACACTTCACAATCGTACCTGCCATGTCTTGATCCGAACCCCATTGCTTGTTTTGTTGAAGTTTACGCGGTTCACATTAATATTTTCTACTCTCACCTCATTTCCACTCCTTCCTAAGCTTCCAATGCTATCAAAAGAGTTGCATATATCAAAATAATGTCTTCATTTTGTACACATAGAAACACTTTGCATGTGTGCGTGCGCATATAGTGAGTGATTCAGGTCTTCATTCATATACTATTTTGGAGAGAGAATTCAATTATTTTTCCTTGTTTTTGTTTTGTTTGTTTGTTTTTTAAAGTGTGAAAATTTGTACATTACACAAGCCACTTTTAAATATACGTCCAAAATGTTAACAATAAGCTTATATAATTTGAGTAGACTGATACGTGCGAGATCGCTTACCTTACACCATGGCCAGGTCCACAATTAACATTAGTGATGTCTATATGTGAAGTGTAATCGCCAATGGATACACAATCATCTCCTGCAAATCACCATTAGCAAAAAATCAAAACTTAATACTTTTTGAAAATGTAAATTTTGACCTATGTTTCGCTTTTAGAAGCATAATTTTTTTTTGTTTTTTTTGACAAAAAAAAAAAAAAAAAAAGAGAAAGAAAGCAAATTGCTCTTAAAAGGGGCGAAATTGTTACCGCTGCCAATGTCTGTGTTGCTGACAAACACTCCAGTGGAGTGGCTAATGTGAATCCCGTCCGTGTTAGGGCTTGTTTCGGGAGATTTTATGGTCAAAGAATCAATCATGACGTTGTTACATCCCGTCACAAGAATATGAGTTTGAGGGCTATTGACAATCAAAATGTTGCTTATGGAAAATTGGTTGCATTCTGTGAAACTGAGCACCTGAAAAAGATAAAACATTAATGAATTAATGGGTTATATTATTTCAAAAAATCAATTTGGGTAGTTGATCACTGAAGTGATGTAGTTACAGTTGGTGCAAGCTTGCCACATCCCTGTTGAAACAAGAAACAGGGAAAATTAAAGTTAGTTATGATCTTAATTAATGAAATGTAACTATATGAAATCAAGAAAACACATAGTGTACCGGAGATTGAGGATGTCTTTTACATGAGATGTCCCACCAACCCTGGCCGCGTCCATCGATCTTGCCAGGGCCACTAACACCGAGCCCATTCACATCCTGAAAGGTCAACCATTGCCCTAGATTTCTCCCTTTCCATGCCTCAGGATTATGGGGAGCTATAATTGTGCCCGAGAGCTACAACAAAGATGGAAATAGAAAGATGAAGTCACTCAACTAACTTTTTAAGAGAAGTGTTCAATAGGAAAACAATAAAATCCCATAATTTTTTTCAGAAGTGTTCAGAATGCTATGCTTCTGAGAAAGAAGTCGCACAAAGTATGAACTACAAAATTAATGAAATATGAAAACACCGCACTGCATTCACCCTAGATGGAGCCCACACTCCGCCAAATGAATGCAGTGTTGGCACTTTCTTGTGAAATAATGAAATTATAGGTAGTGAAAATAATTAAAGAGGAAAACAATGAAAAAAGTGCTCAAAAAGTTGATTGTTAGCATTGCTTTCAGCCCAGATTGAGTCCACTGCACAACAAGATGAATGCAGTCCGACAAGACACTTTTTCTATGAAATTTTTTCTGGGTTCGTAGCAGTGTCAAAGGACTCAAAAATTGTCACAAAATTCAAACTCTTCTACCAAAAAGGTGATGTAGGTGGGGTTGCAAGGGCCAACAAATGCCACGGGATACACCAGAAATGTCATTCCCTCTGGAACAACCATACTTGCATCTTCACTCTCTGCATTACATGTTCTGTTCCAAGCCTCTACAAATGCCTACAAAATCACATTCAAAAAAATGTCAAAAATTTCTCAGTCTCAAGAAAATCTAATAGTGACCCAAAATGAAATTTCAAAAAAATAAAAAATTACAAGGGTGTCATTTGCCATGCCATCGCCGACAGCTCCATAATCAAGAACATTGAATTCACTCAAATCGCTGCAAGTTAGCACTAGAGCTGGAAGCAAGCTCAAAACAAGAATGAGTGTCGTGACACGGTCCTGCGAATCAGAACATGTTGTACAAACCAAGATTATTTTCATTTTTCTGAGAAAATTTTACAATCTATTAGAATTCGCAGTCTTACAATATCATTGAATAATAAGTTTGTAACATAGTTGAATGGGAAAGACGAGAAGGCTTCCAAAAATGCTTTTGTTGGTTGAATGTCAAAGGGTTGTGTAGTGACCATTAATTACAAAGTGTGAGCTAATTTATTAGTGATTCTTTTTGGGTTTTCTCAAGGAAAAAGGAATTTAAATACTTTTACAAATTTTCATAATCCTAGATGTTTCGTGGAAAATTTTCATTTAAGTGGGAATGTAAGAAAAATATAATATCATATTACATTAAAAAAACTATTTCATAAACTTTATTTTTCTAACATACTTTTTATATTTTTTAATTGGTATAATTGGACATAATTAATTTTAATTTTCATTAATAAGAAGCAAATTAATACTCGATTAACCAAACAAAACCGAACTTGATCCTCTCAATTCCATGATTAACCGAACCAAGTTAACTAAACAGAAACTTAAACCCAAACCCACCACTAGTTGAGAAATCGGATGGGTGAGAGATTTTTCTTTTTTTGGGGGGCTCTCAAAGATTACTGAAATACAAGGATAAGAAATTTATTAATATTTTCAAAACCATTAAATTAGTATTTTTATTTAAAGAAAGAAGAACAAAAATATTAGCTTTAAGTCCTCAATAAGCTTCCGAGTTTAACACGATATAATTAAAATCTCAAAATACTAAAATCTTAATGCATGATCATGAAACTGAAAATTATATTGAAACATAGATATTGAAAATGGAATATTCTGGCCCTTTCAATGCACATCTTTTGTATCCATAAACAAGTCAAACTGATTAAATACATAATTGATAGAACTGTGAAAAGAACAAAAAAAATTTCCAGTATGTAAATATGTTCTAATGCTCAATCCTAGTAAACAATAGTTAAAAACAAAAAAACAAAATTAAAGTTGAAGCAAGTAAACTGGCAGCATTACCATCGAGGACACTCTGATGTTAAAGTCTGCAATAATGCTCTTGCAAATATTTTCAATTGTACATACACAAACTCTTTATATAAAGGAGTTATGTGGTATTCAATTTAATAAGTATTCTTTACCAATAACTCTTCTGTGTTAGGAGATTTACTCTCTTGAATTTGGTCTTATCCACATAACCAACCTCTTAAACTCACATTTCTCCTTAAAAATAATTATAAATACACTTTTGAAAGTTGCTTAAAATATAGATTGACTTCTATAATTTTAAAAATTACAAATATCGTTGTCAAAATTTTTTAAATTAATAGAAAAAATGATATTTCGAACTACTCTTCTACATGATAATAAAATTACTTGAATTTTAATTAAAATATATTTTTGACATCATTATCTTCTCAAAAAATTTACCCTATAATAACATGCAAAACAAAGTCTTAAATCTGAAATTTTTACGAGCTGATGTACCTGCAAAAACCTAAAACATTAAAGAGTTTTGCTGGGTAGCTCGAATTGTTTGTGGCTCAAAAGGCCCGAATCTCCTTCTCTCCCTTTGTTCATCTCCCTCACTCCCTCCGTCATCTCCTTCACTCTGTTCATCTCCCTCACTCCCTTTGTTCATCTCCCTCACTCTCATCTCCTTCAAGATTTGCATTAGCAGCAAATCAGCAGCAAATTCAGCACACACAAAAAAGTAGTAATTTCAGCACAAAATAACAGCTAAACATCAATAAAAAAAAGGCAAAACAGTAGCAATTTCAGCACCCAAACAGTAGCAAAACAACACCAAAACAGTAGCAATTTGAACAAAAACAAGACCAAAATAGCAACATTTTTTTTATAGCTAATCTGAGATGTGATTTTTTAAGAAAAATCAAACCCATTCTCCTTCTCTCTCCGATATAGCCAGATCACGGTTTCCCATTTGGGCGGCGAAGCCATCTTCTTTGTCCTCTCTTCCTCCTTTCCTCCTCTATTTCTCTCGATATCGCCTCTCCTCTCTGTTTGTTTAGGTTTAACTCAATGTTTGGGAGAGAAACGAGAAGTGGAAGGGAAAGAGAAAAAAAAAATGTCAAAACGACGTCGTTCGAGGCATTTGAGCCATTCGGGACATTGAATTTCGAGCTACAAAACATTATTGAACATTAAAATCATAAACAGATGCAACTCAAGCAGCAGGCAGCATAATTACATCCAACACATTGCCGAAACTTTTTCCTGAGTGACTATTTGCTGGTATTGACTGGTATTGACGCATTGTTACACATTATTTATCATTTAACACTTGATAATTTATTTTTCAAAAACTTAATAAAAAATATTGAATTCTACAGTTTCAACTTATCCAAAAACTTAATAAAAAATATTGAATTCTACAGTTTCAACTTATCCAAAAATTTAATAAAAAATATTGAATTCTACAGTTATAACCAATCGGAATTAAGTTCGATCACCATTGAATTCTACAGTTTTAACCAATCGAAATTAAGTTCAATCACCACGACATTATCCCGGGAGCAAAAGACAATTTTTCCTTCACTAAACATAATTGCCCTATATTGGCCTATTTGACACAGTTGATCTTAGCAGCTTATAAATTTTTATTTATTTATTTTGAGATTGGTGTACATTTTGCTTACTCCCTCCGTCCCATAATATTAGTCCCTTATTTCATTTTTCATTGTTTCAAAATATTAGTCCCTCTTCAAAAATCAAATACAAAAATAATATAAATTTTTTATTTTGCCATTCTTTTAAATTCATAAATAATATAAAAAGTACAATTATGACATTGATATTCTCAAAAAAATGTACTATCAAAAAGTAATTTTAAAAAATCAACTTTTTAAAAGTACAATAATTGTACTACCAAAAAAAGTTAAATTCTCCAAAATGAACCATTATTTTGGGACGGAGGGAGCACAATTTATTTGATAAAACTAGTTTAAATCAGCCTAATAGAAATACCAAAACCTATTCATTAACTTTTAATATCACAAACACAATCTCAACTCACTTCATAAATCTGAATAAGAGCAACAAAATAAAAAGAAAACAAAAATCTCTCAAATATTTCTCATTTTTTTATTTTATGAATTTCATAATAAAATTACAAATAAGTGAGCAATCATAGAATAATTACACTAGATTTTTTATTTTAATTTTTTTATGATGCAACTTTCACAGAAAAGAATTGCACCAAAGACCAACAAATAAATAAAAAAAAAAAAAAAAAACTTCCGCTACACAAGAAACTTGCTCCATCATGAAAATAAAATCCTACATCTCCACTACTGAAAACAATTTCCCCAATTTTACATTTAACCCATTCGAAAGCACTTCACTTTTTCTCCAAAGAAGAGTATTGAGTAGCCAAATTACCAAATTTCATCTATTTTTTTTACAATAGAGATCAAATTAAAACATGGTCAAAATGATCCTAATTCAAACAGTTATAAAATTCATATAATTAAAAAAACACAAACCTAACTGATTTTTGGGGAAAAAATTGGAGGCATGCCAACAATCCAGAGGAAATACAGCACAGCACTACATTTTAATTGGTGATATTAAAAACATTACTTGGAAAAATTAAGACAAATAAGATGAAGAATTAACAAATGCAAAACAAAACCATAAAAAGGATACGACACGGAAACAAAAATTAAATACTCCATGGACGTTGGCAGGCAAATGTTGAGCCCTGGCTTGAATAATTCAGCTAGGCCTAGTTTCAAATCCCTACATCTTCCAGTCTAAAATCCGCAAAACAAAAGTGATAGATAGTTGAGAAACAAAAGATAGCAGGCTATCTCCGCTCGCCCTACAGCTGCTTTCAGTATTCTACATTGAAATAACGCAATCGCCCAAGAAATTTTCCTGCCCATACTCGCTTTCTTAAACTTCCAATCATGGTTAAATAGAATTACACAGAAGCTTGAAGCATCCAAGCCCAACTGAAGAATTTCCATCACGATGGCACTACACAAAGCAGCAAAATAAACAGTTAAGAAACATATATACACACTAGACGAGTCTGCACACTACATGTGCAGGTGGAATTATTGTTAGATTGTGAAGAATTTCCATCTCAATGGCACTACACAAACCAAAATAAACAGTAAAAAACATATATACACACTAGACGAGTCTGCACACTAGTGCAGCTGGAATTGTTGTTAGATCGTGTGAGAGAGAGAGAGAGGTGCGCAGCAGTTTTTTATTAATTGATTTAAGGTTCTGATCCTTACTGTAACTACTAGGTAAGGAAAAATATTTAGGGAAAATATAAGCTAGAACTTCTAGGGAATCAAAATTGTGTGACTACGTGTTCACACCAAGTGAGTTGTGAGTTATATAATAGAATAATATTTTAAAAGGCATGGTGAGAAAGCCTATGTAACTTGGCCCTCTCAATGAAAAGCATTCCCATAAATTCCATTATGACAAACTACTATGAGCAGATACGATAGCAAACTTTCACCAGTGATGCATAGTTCACAAAATATACTCAACCATACCTTTAATTTCATGCTGTTAATGAAACTTTTCTTTGTTGATCAAAAAAAAAAATATATTCACCCAGATAATGATATAAATTATTGCTTTTCAAAAAGTTGAAATTTAAAGCTCCATCAAATAGAAATGATGTATTCTGCAACAAAGAAATTGGTGTCCTGGGTAGCTAAGTAGCACAACATGGCATGACACTGACACGTCAACACATCAATTTTCAAAAAATGTAGGACACGGCACCTTGAAGTTATGGGTTCAAGTCTCGGGTCAACCACTTTGTGCACTTATGTCAAAGTTTAGGTGTGTACCCAATCTTTCTCCTTCCAAACACACATTAACATGTACTATTGGGCGTTGGTTTTTTACAAATTTATTATGTCATATATATGAATAATTTATTCAAAGAAAATTACAAATATGTAACATGACACTATTTACATTTAAAAGTTATATCTTTCATAACTTAAAACATTAAGATATCATTCACGTAATAACAATTACATTCTAAAGAATGTAAAACACTTATAAAATTGTAACACACATAATGTATTAATTTTACAAATGTTTTAAACCATATTAAGAGTGCATAAATTGTATTTTGAAGAATGCAAAGCCATGAAAGGAGTCATCACATAGGATGTTTTTGGAGGGTTCAAGAAGTGCCACCGAAGTGTAAGTGTTCAATATTATGAATTTAATTTTGTAATTAAGACATGATGAAGAAATTTCAGACACAGAAGGGTGACAATGTGTGACACGGGTGTTAAAAATAGGACACACTTCCTCCGAGAAGTGTCCATGCTTCTTAGTTGGTGTACATTCAATGTTGAACCTATTGCTACTACCTCGTAAGTATTCACATCCTTTCCTACATCTAATCTTTAAGCAGTAAGGATCCTTTACAAGTTCGTTTTGCAGTTCTTTTCCACAGTTCTCTTCCCATTGAATGATGAGTAAACAGATTTGGGTACTCTATAATTTATGCTTACATATGACAGGCAAATAAAAAACTCAGATTGTATTAAAACGCACGCTCACCAAATTAAGAACCGCATAACATATTAACTTGTACCCCCATTTCCAAATTACCAAAAGGATCATTTAAATAAAGCAACATAAATTAACATGTGCATAGGAAAGCATAGGGTTCATACTGTATGTAGAAGTATCAATTTGCTCTGGAAGTTCCTTGATATCCACCTCAAACCTTTCCTGAACCTGTACAAATAACAAGTACAAGATTAATAGCATTAAATGGACCATCAAGCAAAAAAAAAAAAGAGGAATTCTGCCAACAAGCTGATATCAAGTGTGATTGAATTACCTGATTGAGAACATCAGAGTCGGATGCAGAAGATACAAACGTAATTGCAAGCCCCTTGGTGCCAAATCGACCAGCTCTACCCACCTGTCAAGTATTAAAAATCGAGGAGGAAGGTCAATCGCAGTTCTGAAACTGCAATACATAGGCACATCTCATATGCTAAAAGGGGGGACATACACGATGCAGGTAGGTGTCAGCGGAATCAGGCATGTCATAGTTGATAACAATGTTGACACGTTCAATGTCAATTCCTCTTCCAACTAAATCAGTTGCCACAAGAATTCTTTTGTGCCCCTCCTTAAAACCCTTGTAGCGTGTCAACCTAAAAAATTTTAACCTTAAAAATCAGTCACCAATGATTCTTTAACATAACAGCAGCAGAAACAGTAAAATGGAGAACATTAATTATATTGTTTTACACATTCATTTCAATTTAGAATGCGGAGTCTTGTCAATAAAGTTCCTTAAAAATCATCCATTACCCAAAAAATAATTATGTTCGGAAGTTGCAAGATCCCCCAAATGAACAGACAATATGACATTTTTCAAACACTAATACAGCCAAACAAGCAAGCATCTAGAGAACAGAGTAGTGGTAAGGAATTATTTCCTATATGTTCAATGAACATATCCCACAGACCAACCGGCTTTCAGCATAAGGTGTAGTGAGACCTCTGCAGAGAAGAGTGCCCCCGTACCCATTCCTCGGCCACATCATGTGGGGGGTAAATTAGAGTAGCAGCCAACATTTGGCAGGAATAGATGTGCCGACTTCAAATGTATGACATGAGAACTTGCAAATACAAGTTCAAGGACACATCCCACACTGCATGTGATTGTGAGTTCACAAACTGTAATGACACCAGTCAAAAATGGAATAATAAACTACATAGTCCAAGGACATCATAATAAATCAACAAAAGACCACAGAGATTTAACTTTCCACTTGTCTTGCAAAAAAAATGGAAGAGAAGAAAATAACAATGGAAGAAAGGAAAAAAAGTACATCATCCTAACCAGATGATCTTTTTGTATTTTTATCAGCCCAAACCAGATGATCTACTCAGGATATTTATTAAGTAACCAAAATTTGGTCCCCTAACAGCATCATATATGTGATTATTAGATACTAGGATGCACAGAACAAGTCAGCAGTAGAAACTACAGAGAAGACTACATAGATAAAACTGACGACGTTGTATAAGCCTAAAAATACAAAATTATCAAGTACTCCTCACTACAAGTGGAACCAGAGTTACAGAATACATGCCTTTCTTCCTGAGACATTCCAGAATGGATGCAAATAGAAGGAAAGTTGCATTCCACAAGTAACTTGTTCAGTTCAGCTGCTCTGCTGACACTTTTGACAAAGATGACAACTTGGTTGAAGTCCAACGCATCAAGGAGGTCATTAAGTTTGCGGTTTTTCTCAAGCTCACTCAGTTTAATATAATGCTGATGGGAAAAAACATAGAAGTAATAGTGAGTGTGTAAGCAAATACAAATCACTGAGGCTCTACTAGAAAAATTACAAATACCTGTACTAGACCGTGAAGAGTCAGTTTGGCCTCATCATCCACATAAATTTCCATTGGCTGAAAGGGCCAAAGATCACAAGAAGACATATTAAACACTAATTGTAAGCTAACACAAAACACTACACTTATCCCCCAAAAAAGAAGCGAACACATGCTACAGCCTAAAATTTTAGAAACAAACACAGATTGAAACACCCACCCAACGCCAAGAGTTTCACCCTATTTTTAAAAGTGTGCCTCCTTTCACCAAATAAAAAAAAAAAAGTGTGCCTCCAATAGCCATTCCTCCAAACGGCTTCAAAATAATAAACATAAATGTATGTGTACAAAGATACAATATAGAAAGCTTCTCCCAGTGCAGAAGTAGACAAATGACATAGGATTCTAAGAATTAAGAAGTAAATATTTGACATGATGTAAACACTGAAAACAAAGGGCAGTCCATCAATACTATCCTAGTGTATAATGCTTAACCAAAAATTGAGAAACAACAGAAACTATCCAGTATACACATTTTGTGTCCTGAAATGAAACAAATACTATAATTAATTGGATCGTGTCCCGCATGTATCATAACATTCAGTAAACTTGTATAATTCATTAATTTAACAGCTGCATAAATTATGTCGCCATAAGCACAGCACAACACAGTTCGATAAGAAGCAATACATCGACACTGACACTACATAGCCACTCATACGTAATAGCATAGCTGGAAACCTGTAAAGGACCCATGAACCATCAACATCTATACCAAGATGCAAACTGTTGATTTCCCTGCCTAATTCATAGAAACCAGTGCCAGCACAACCAGAAAATCAGTAGTTTGCATATCTTCCTAATCTAACATAACAGAAAGGAAACAGAGGAGAAATAATATTACATCTTGCATGAACTTTTTGCAAACTGGACGAATCTCCTTGCTGAGTGTAGCTGAAAACATCATAACTTGTTTATCATGAGGAGTCATCTTAAAAATTTCCTGCACATCTCTCCTCATATCTGTAGATAAGGTAATAATAAAAATAAAAAAACAAATAAATAAATTATCAATGTTCGAAGGAAAGAAAAAGAAAAGAGGTACTAAAAAGAACAAACAATGCAGGCCAAACAATGCAGAAGCTTACCAAGTGATTCGAGCATCTTGTCACACTCATCAAGGATAAAATGCCTCACATTCTTTAAGCCGAGTTCCTTATCTCTTGCAAGAGCCAATATTCTTCCAGGAGTACCAACAACAATATGAGGACATTCATTCTTCAGTAAATCCTTGTGAACCTTGATATTGACACCACCGTAGAAGACAGCAACCTTAATATCAGGCAAATAGGTACTGAACCTCTCAAATTCATGACAGATCTGTAAATAATAAAAAGTAATGGTTAGTTAAGAAACAAAATCACATTATTGGAAATACATGGTCCAAGAACTCAAACAAATACGCCTAAATACTAACTTCCAGGTCTCCCAGCATACCTGGTAAGCTAATTCTCTCGTATGACACATGACAAGAGCAGCAACTTGTCCTGCAACAGGTTCAATCTGCTGCAGAGTAGAAAGAACAAACACAGCAGTTTTCCCCATCCCTGACTTTGCTTGACAGATGACATCCATTCCTAAAATAGCTTGAGGTATGCACTCATGTTGCACTGGTGAAGAAGGAAACAAAATCGGAGCGGACGAATCCTCAATAAGTATAAATGATCTTCCAGATCCTTTTAATGGAAAGGTTTAGCAAACCAGTTTTCTGGCCCAAATCATGAGTATGGAAGTAGTGTTTTTTACCTGAAAAATATAAAATACTTCAAGTTAAAAAAAAAGTATAGTATGCACCAACATGAAACTAAGTAGAGTGACAGGCTGAACTATAATTCTGAAACATCATACGAAAAGTCTCCAAATATGCTGGGTACCAAGATGTCCCACTTGCTACAAAAAGCTTAACAAGCCATCTGTCATCGCATGAACAAAAGAAAAAACTAGCAAAATAAGTTTCAAGCCCACCAAAAGAAAAGATCACACATTTTTGAAGTGTATCAGCAGGTTCTGCAGACATCTACTGCAATTAAATAGACAACACCTTTTGAACACTAGTTACCTCACTTAAGGTCTTAACAGATATATTTATTTACATACATGCAAGTAACCACATTTATCACCCACAACAAGAAAAATAACAAACATGTTTTCCCCAATAGTAACATATAATTGAAGACAAAAGCATATAAATATAAATTGGTGAAATAGAATTGAAAAAACCAGTTTCAAAAGGTTTTCAAGTATATAGCACTGTGTAGCATTCCACAAACACAGCTCAAATCCAAATTACGTATTTCGTAGAATAATGTCAAAAGTAAAGCATGCTCACAGGTAGAAAGCAGCTAAGTGGTGTACACGCAACAATTCTACAATATCTTATACACAAACAGAAACTGATTCAAAATCATCAGCAAAACTCAGATAACATAAAAAGTTCTTTTTCTTATTGGACAATGAAAACATAAAAATTCATTGAATTTTTTTTTTTTTTTTTGAAATAGCCACTCTTGTAAGATTTAAAGAAATTCAAAATCTAATATCCACAAAAGGTGTAGGTTAGAACTTTGCCTTCTGAAGGATGCTCAAATCCTGAATCTACAATGGCTCGAAGAAGCTCTGGTTTCAACAGGAAATCTCTGAATCCCGAACTGTGAATTCCAACATAGCCCCTACATCACAAAATAGCAAAACAAAGATAGTTTAATATGACGTATTCACTTGAGGAAGCCCCTACATCATTGCAGACAAGCAAAACAAGGTGCAGAAGAATTAATACAACATGCAAATATTCAACAGCATATAGTAAGAAATTTATAACTAAAGCATTCCACAAGAAAAATGCTTCTTTAGGTGAACTAAATTTCCCTTGTAGCACATTCCAAAGTCATTGACCACTTATGAGTCCACATTGGTGTTATAAAACAGAGCATAACACGTATAATTTACAAGTGGTGACCATTTTCATACAATGCATAGTTTTGGGTTAAGGGCGAAATATTAGATTTACACAACACATTAGATTAGAATTCAATCCCAGCAAAGGGAATGTCTCCCTCAACTTGGACAAGCATGATCAAAAGATCAAGCTACACAAATGGTGTCTGCCGCATAGATTTTCTCCAAAACAAACCATTTATGAGCAGGTGTGCTAAAGAAAGGCCCCAAACAGTCAATACACTACTCCCACAACCAACAACAATTTCTCACTAAATCTAGGTTTGAGCTACTCATGTATTGGCAGTCAGAACCACAAAAAACATTTTCAAACTTCATTCAACCTAACACAGAAACCACATCAACCAAGTCAAATAGTTGCATTAAAGAAGAGAACTTTCTTCTCTCCTACAAACCATATTAATAAAACCATATTCTAAGTTCTAACTTCATTTATTTTCCTAGATTTCCTCAACACCCAGATCAAGTATTAGTAAAAATCAAACAATAGAAGCAAAAGTACAAAGCAAAATCAACCCAAAAGAATTTAAGAAGTACCAATATTGAATTCAAAAAAGGGTATTTATTAAAAAAAAAAGTAATGCTATGGACACCAAATTTTCCCCAAATTTTCTACCAAACAAATGACCAAATGTCTCCCATGGGTGCGGGGCCATTTATTTGGTAGAAAATTTGGGACCTCTACCATTTTTCAAAAAAAAAACTAATCAAGTTAACAACTTTTAGGGTTTTCCCAAAAGAACATCTACTTTCCTAATCAACAAGACAGTAAAGATCGAGAAAAGCTTACTTTTTAATGGATTCGCCAGTGGGTTTGGCGTTGACGGAGTCAGGGGCTTTTTCGTCCTCCTCTTCGTAGTCGAGAAGCTCTTCCTCGTAAGCCTCGTTGTCCCTAATTTCACCCATGATCCTACAAACAACAAACCAGATTGATATACTACCTAGGTTTAGAATCAGATTCAGAGCTCTGAATTTGAATGAGGAAGTGAAAGGTATAAGGCAGAGTAGAGTGAGCTCTTGGAGCTAGGCATACCTGGAGCTTGAGTATGAGAAAGAGAGACAGCAAAGCGAGGTCGAGGCGTCTGCGAAAACAAAAACTGAAAACAAGAGTGAGAAACCCTCGGATCTAGGGTTAGAGGAGAGAGAGAGATGAATAAGGACTGTGGAGAAGATAGATAAATGTGAGGAGCCGCCAAAGTACAATCCTACCCTTGTTGCCGACATGATCGCTTGTTTTGGATATGATTCATTTATTTATTTATAAGTATAAATTCGCTCTTTAATTTTAAAAATTAAAAAGTTATAAAAAAATTTTAAAAAAAAATTAATAATTTATACTAAAAAATGAAAAGTTGTGCTCGGTTAACCTCTCAAATTATGATTTCACTCTTCCATTACACCCTCTGTTTGGATAGAATTTTGAAAATATAATTCAACACCTACTTTTCAAAACAGGTCTATTCAGTCATTCCCGAAATGTCCAGTCAATTGATTAGAACAGTGTACAATTTTTTTTACACCTATTATTTTTATATTTTAAATAAAAATATTTTCAAAATTTTTTAAATTTTTTTTTTGAGTTTTGAAAAGAATTTTGAATTATGTGTTTGATTTTGAGTTGTAAGTTTTTGAATCAATATCATATATTACACCATTCATTTCAAACTCAATTCAAAACTCTTTCTAAAACTCATAATCAAACAAGTTTTTCATACTCAAATCATAATTTCAAAACCCATAAACTTAAAATACAACACTATTCTCATAATTTTAAAATTCTACTAAACGTTATCAAATATTCCTTTTTATCTCTGCTTTGTGTATATCTTTTTATAAAAAATCAAAAAATGATCCCAAATATATTAATTTTTTATAACATATTTTAACTAAAACACTAAAAAAATATGTTCCCAAACGAGACCTATGCCGCTAAAAGTGAATTCTAACTAAATAAATTGATAAAATAATGCATTTTATTAATGTGCGGAATCATGTTTGACTTTTAAAAAATTAAAAATTAATTTAATAAAAATCAATATAAAAAAATTATTTCTATTTTTTTAAAAAGATAAAATTATATAAAAATAATTTATTTTTAATTTTTTTCAAAAGTCAAAGATGTCGATAATTTTAATGTCATTATTAAATCAATTCATTAAGGCTTCGTTTGGTAACTATATTTTTAGTTAAAAAATTAAAAAATCATTATAAGTTGTTATATCACTCTCTCTATTTTTTACACATCTTTTCGTAAAAGTCAAAAAAATTACTAAAATAACTTATTCCAAAACAAGGCCTAAATTAAAAATATTTAATATATTAAATATATTGATTACACATTAAAAGACTAATAACCATTCATTACATGATAATCAAAAAAATATATCTATTAACACTGAATACAACCGTCATTTACATGATAATCATAAAAAAAAATCAACAAACAAAACAACTAACCATTATATGATTGTTATCCAATCACATATTAAAAATTAATTTGGTAAAAAAATAAAAAAAATAAATAAAAATGTAAAATATTTATCATTTTTATATAATTTTATCTTTGATAGGTAGAAATAATTTTTAAAAATTTAAAAATAAATTTTTCACATTTATTTTTGACAGTTTAGTTTATATTTTTTCAAATTGATAATTTTGTCCTTGAAATTCAATTGTCCCTATTTAAAACGAAATTCAAAATTCAGAATTAAATATATCACAATTAAAATGTTAGTAATCTAAATAACACAAGCCTCAAACTACTGGTAGTGTAATTCGCATTTTATTTTTTTTATGATAAGGACTAAACAACTTTAGTAGATATAACAGTGCTATTTTTTTATTTATTGTAATAAGATGTGTAAAAAATAAAAAAATAATATGATCCAAATAAATCAACAAGTTACTATTTTCTATGCACCCAAAACTGCACCAGTCTGGCCAAGCTGTTCGCGGTTCGATTCCAAGTTGGATTCAGATGAGTTGTACCTCATTCTCATATGTCACCCAATTCAATGCTGTTTTGAAAAGTTGATTAAAATTTAATTTTTTGACTTTCTTAAAAAAAAAAATATGTAAAAAATATAAAGAAATAAGTCAAAAACCAAAATATAGGCTACGTTTGGTTTAGTTTTAGAATTGTGATTTCTTTTTTGGAGTTATAATTTGAGTGTAGAATTGTGAGTTGAGTTTTAAAAAGAGATAATTTATTTGATTATAAGTTTTGAAAAGAGTTTTTGAATTTTGAAGAGTTTTGAGTTGTATTTTGAGTTTTGAATTTTTGAATTTTGAGTTGTATTTTAAATTTTTGGACTTATTTTTTAAAAATATTAAAAATGTTTAAGAAAATTTTATTTTTTATTTTAAATATATAATTTTTATTTAAATTTTTTTTATTTTAAACATTTTATTTTATTTTGTAAATATTTTAATTTTTAATTTTTAATTTTAATATTTCAAACTCAAAACACAACTTCATACTCAAATCGTAACCAAACACATAACTCAAAACTCAATTCAAAAATTATTTTTAATGTTGGAAAATTGGTTTTATATAGGTTTATTTTGGACTATCTTTGAGCCGAAAATTGAGTGGGGTCCACATGTCTTTTAGGGTGGATCTGAAGAGGTGATGTGTTTTTTGCTGCATGGCAAGTCACAGTGAAATTATTTTTAATGTTGGAAAATTGGTTTTGTATAGGTTTATTTTGGGCTATCTTTGAGCCGAAAATTGTGTGGGGTTCACACGTCTTTTAGAGTGGATCCGAAGAGATGATGTGTTCCTTGCCGCATAGCAAGTCACACAGTGAAAACGGTTCGTCAAAACCATTTATGAGTGAATAGGAAGTTGATGTCGTTTTCAGATTCGTGAAATAGACAATTAAAGAAGTAAATGTGGGTTTCTTTGAAATGGGTTGTCCCATATTAAAACTTTAAAAGAGCTTATGTATGTATATAGGCACTTGGTGTACTAACCTGAGTTGGGCCCCAAGGGGCACCTCAAGTTTTTAAAAGGGAGGAGTTATGGATAAAGTGAACCTTAGCCCAAACCACCACACACGCGTGCGCGTCGCCGCCACTATCCGTCCGGCCGCGGGTGTAGATCGGTTCTAACTTTAATTTGTTTGAAATTAAATTCAAATTTTGTGTCAAAAATTGAATTTATTTTTTTGTCTATTTGTTACTTTCTCTAGTCGAATTTTCCAAACAGATGAAACAGTCTAAACAGTTTCGGATCTGTTGGAACCCAAACAGTTATAAAACTGCCAGACAGATTTAAATTTGTCCAGCAGTTACCAACAGATAGAAACTGCTGCAGTTATCAGTCTTAAGATTGTTGGAACAATCTTCTGTATACAATAAATAAATTGAAACTAAATCAACAAATAAAACAAATTACTTACCGAATTTATTTTACCGAACCGAATGAATCATAAAAAGATCAAGTTGAGTGTGTGACACTCTGTCCTTAAGACAGATTCGCCTCGCTACGGTACTTACAGACAAATGGCGCCTATCTCCCGAGATACAATGATCTTCACAAATTGTAGTAGCACTTCAAACAATTTGTTTACCGAACAAAACCTTATGTTTTTAATACTCTCTTAATTATTTGCCTAAAATCTAATATGAAGAATAATGCAAAGAGAGGGCAAAATCGAGAAGGAAACAGATTTTTCCTGGATGTTTTTGATGCCAGAACACTGCTGGAAATGCTGATGTATATAGGCAATTTTGACAAACCCAAACAGGTGCAAAAATGAGGTCAACAAGTGCCAAATTCAAATGAACAAATTTGCTGGCAGTTTTTTATCTATTGGCAGTTAAAACTGTCTAAAAACTGCTGGCAGTTATTCAATCTGTTTAGAACAGATTGAACCTGTTGAACTTTGCTGAAAAAATGGATTGAAAAACAGGTAACATATGGACAGAAAAATAAATTCAATTTTTGACACAAAATTTGAATTTAATTTCATTAAGAATTTCAAATAAATTTTGTCCAAATAATTAAAGTTAGAATCGACCCGATCACACCCGCGTCCGGCTCAGCCGGACGGATGGGGGGCGGCGGCGCGCGCCCGCGTGTGTGGTGGTTTGAGCTAAGGTTCACTTTGTCCATAACTCATTCATTTTACAAACTTGGGGTGCCCCTTAGAGCCCAATTCAAGTTAGTACACTAAGTGCTTATATACTAAGCTCTTTTAAAGTTTCAATGTGGGACAACCCATTTCAAAGAAACCCATATTTACTTCTTTAATTGTCTATTCTACGAACCCAAAAATGACGTCAATTTCTCATTCACTCATAAATGGTTTTGACGAACTGTCTTCACGGTGTGACTTGCCATGCGGCAAGGAACACATCACCTCTTCGGACCCATCTCAAAAGACGTGTGGACCCACTCAATTTTGGGCTCAAAAATGGCCCAAAATAAGCCTATATAAAACCAATTTTCCAACAATCCCCCATATGAATAGAATTTGACAGAGAGAAAATGAAACAATATGATCTAAATACAGAGAGTACAGAAATTGGAAATATTCTGCAAAGGATAGGTAGCTTTTGGCTTTGAACCTTCCTTTGTAAGACACTATCGGATTTACTAGTTAACCAGTGAACATGATGTTTTAAACTGTTCAGCCGTTTGTGTAAATCAAGACAATAGAACTCACACAGTATATCTCCAGACAAAGTTTAGTTCTCACTATTGTGTTTATTTTGGTCCTGAACAACCTGGTCTTTCATGAGTGCTCTAAGGACTTGTAGCTCTTTACAAATCTCATAGAACCGGCCCAGTTCACACTCACATAGGTGATTCTTATGAGGAATATCTTGCCTTATTCCACTAGGTATACCTAAATATAAGAATCATTAAAAATATTATTTAACTTAAAACGCTGCAGACATCACTATTTCATCAGAGAAATTGGTAGGAGTTTGACTACCCAATGATCCTTATGAGTCATACACAACTCGGTTGTCCCTTTGAACCTAGATCTTAAGATCTCCAGTCAACTAGGTTGGGTTTCCATTGTGGTAACTCTTATTTAATAGGCTTATGTCCCATTCCCCTCGATGAATTCTCAACTAGCTCTTTTGATAATCCTTTGGTTAGTGGATGCGCTATGTTGTCTTTAAACTTTATATATTCAATGAAAATAATTCCATTAGAGAGTAGTTGTTTTACGGTGTTATGTCGATGACGGATGTGTCGTGACTTACCGTTATACATATGACTTTGTGCTCTGTCTATTGCTGATTGACTATCACAATGTATGCATATAGCAGGTACCAGTTTTGGCCACATTAAAATATCTTCAAGGAAGTGGCGAAGCCATTCTACTTCTTCCCCAACTTTATCTAAAGCTATGAATTCTGATTCCATAGTAGACCTAGCAATGCAAGTCAGTTTGTAAGATTTCCAAGATACAGCCGCACCACCAAGAGTAAAGACATACTCACTGGTGGATTTCGAGTCTCTAGTATCCGATATCCAATTTACATCACAGTAACCTTTAAGTACTGTTGGATATCTAGTATAATTAAGCCCAATGTTACGAGTAAATCTAAGGTATCTTAAAACCCTTATAATTGCTTTCCAGTGTTCTACTCCTGGATTACTCGTATATCTACTTAATTTACTTACTGCATAAGCTATATCTGGGAAAGTGCAGTTCATCAATGTCACGACCCAAACCCGCCCATATGGGTTTAGCACCGTAACCGGCCAGTAATCCAAGATTACCGAAGGCTTGCTTAACAGTAATACAGTAATACAGAGTACAGGGGCTGGCGGAAGCCAATACAGTAAATAAACAATGTCCAATGAGTTGTGACAATCTGTATGCAAAAAGACTTTTCATTCAAATATATACAATCAAACAAAACAGCATGTACATATATACAATCATTCAGTTCAGGGATCTAATCCCTATTAAACAGTACCATACAGTAAACAAAACAGTTACAGAGACCGAAGGGGGAAATTAAAAACACCCCTAAGCCACAGCTTGACAGGCTCGGAACCTCGCAGTGAGGCACATAGGTTGGCTTGACAAAACTGGAGTTTACCCCAACGCTTCTAGCCGCGGTCTGGTGCCTGTACACTTACATATATATATGAGCAGTGAGCTAAAGCCCAGTGAATAACACAATGCGTAAAGAGGTTATGAATGAATGTCCTTATAGTAATGAAAACAGTTCATTAAATCAGTATTTCAGTCGTTCAGTTGATACAGTCATATGTGGTACATCCATTAGCATAACAGTACAGTAAACAGTAGGTCTTAAAAGACCGAACAGTAAATGATGGCCATCAGTCAGTAACAGTAGTGGTTCCAACAAGGGAACCAACAGATATCTCTGTAACAGTAACAGTAAACAGTAGTTGCTAAGGATGCCACAATACGGTTCAGAATATAGGACATACATTCATTCAATTAACAGTAACAGTTCAGAAAGCAGTACAGTTCAATTGTTCAGAAGATAATCATTTTGAACATATCTTTACACAGTTGTTACTCACAGAGTTCTGGGCTACAGTAAAGCTAGAGCGCGTCCCCAGTCGCCAACCCTACACAGTATACAGATTGAACACACACTAAGCTACACAGTTGGGAAAGATAATAACTTAATCCCTAATGCCTCGGTGTGGTTCTACATCTATATCCTCATTAAGATGTCTTAAACTAGGCCTAATAATGCCTAGGATGAGATGAGGATGCAAAGATGTACTTTAAAAGCATTTTTAGAATTTTCAGAAAAACAGGGGCCACTCTCGAGCGTAGGTTACTCTGCTCGAGCGGACATGCAGACAAAGGTTTCCGCTCGAGCGTAGACTTACCCGCTCGAGCGTTCTGCAAAACAGTCAAAAGTGCTGGATAGGTGAAAATCACGCTCGATTGGGCGCTCGACACCCGCTCGAGTATGAGACACAATGTCCCGCTCGAGCGTCAATTATTCCGCTCGAGCGGACTTCAAAACAGAACAAAATGCTGGGAGCACGATTTCTACGCTCGAGTGCCAGTCACCCCGCTCGAGCGTGAGTCCAAATTCTGGAAATTCTAGATTTGAACCTCAAGCTCAAAACCAAGTTTTAAACCATAAATTTCGATCCTCTTGGGCCAATTTTCCAGAAAACGCATCAAAACTCATACTTTAACATGATTCAAAGCTTAATTTGTAAAATCAAAGCCCAAAGGTGTTTCAAATAAATCCAATTCAAACCAATTTCCATGAATATGAAGAACATGCAAACATGCATGAATTTAAATCATTTCAAAGCTTCAATTACATGCTCTAGGGAGCCAATTGTTCCAAAAACAAGATGAAAACATGGACTTAACATAACCATGAGCATGCATGAGACAATTCTCCATGGAATCAACTCAAATTCAACAATTCAAACATGCATGCATGGAATGAGCTCCAATTCAACATTAATGAACCAATTCATGCCTTAAATCACTAAAGACCCAAGAATTATGCAAGAATAAGTTCAAATACACAATAAAGAAGGTCAATGATCTACCTTAGGTCTTCAATTACAAGAGTAGAAGTTCAATTAAGCAAATCTCCTACAAATTCTCCAAGTCTCCAAGCTAGACTCTCACTTGAACTCAATTTCAAGCAAAACAAGATGAATCACTCTTCTAACTCACTCTCTCTTTCTAGTCGGCTGAGGCAAGGAATAAGGCTGATCAAATGTTTTGGCCAAGGGTGTAATAAGGCTAAAAAATGATTCAAATAGTGGGCCACTCATGTGGCGAAATGGTAATTAAGGCAAATTATTGCAATTCAACTCATTTTAATCTAATTTAATCATACCTAATCAGTTTTCAGGTAATTACACCATAAAATCACATAAATCACGATGATCATAAAACACTAATCGGTTTCCGGTTCGGCCGCCGATAAGGCCTTCAATTCGCAATTTAAACACAAAAATATGAACAGATAGTCAAACAGTCAAACAGATAGAAACGTATTTAACCAGATACAGTTAATCAATCAGTTTCAGATTTCAGTCAGTCAGTTCAGTAGTTTATTCAGTTCACTTATCAGTCATAATCAGTTTCAGTTTAACGGTAATCAGTGGTTATTCGGTAAACAGTGACGAGGGTTGTTACAATCAAGTACATTAAGCTTCTAATAATTTGGGCATACTCTAATTGAGAAATACTTTTCTGTACATTCTTAGAAAAAAACAAATTAACATCTACAGGTGTTCTAGCAAGATGATCATCATCTTTGCTGAATTTGTCAAGTTTTTTCTCAATGTAATGAGATTATGACAAAGCATATCCTTATGATGTTTTGGTAATTTTCATACCAAGAATTACATCAGTAATGCCCATGTCTTTCATGTCAAAATGTTTATCTAACATTTTCTTGATAGTTTTAATTATGTCATTATTACTACCTCTAATAAGCATATCATCCACATAAAGACATACTATAACATAACCTTTATATGTGTTTTTAATATAAACACATTTGTCACATTCATTAATTTTAAATCCATTTGACATCATTGTCTTGTCAAATTTCTCATGCCATTGTTTTGGCGCTTGTTTTAAACCATATAATGATTTAACCAATTTACATACTTTTTTTTCTTTTCCTGAAATAGAAAAACCTTTTGGTTGTTCCATGTAAATTTCTTCATGTAACTCACCATTTAAGAAAGCGATTTTCACATCCATTTGATGAATTTTTAGATTGTACAAAGACGCAACAGCAATTAGCATTCTAATGGATGTTATTCCAGTAACCGGTGAGTTTGTGTCAAAGTAATCAAGACTTTCTTTTTGTCTATACCCTTTGACCACAAGTCTTGCCTTGTATTTGTCAATTGATCCATCCGCTTTCATTTTCCTTTTGAAAATCCACTTATATCCAAGAGGTTTACAACCTGGTGGCAAATCAACCAATTCCGAAGTGTGATTTTGCAAGATGGATCCAACTTCATTGTTTATAGCTTCTTTCCATAAAAGAGCCTCAGGATTGGACATAGCCTCTTTAAAAGTTAAAGGCTCATTTTCTAACAAAAATGTTAGAAAATCTAGACCAAAAGATTTTGAGGTTCTAGCACGTTTACTACGCCTAGGTTCCTCTTCATCAATTTGATCTTTCTCTTGTTCTTGATCATCACTAGTAATAGCATCAAAAGATCATTTATTATTACTAGTCTCTTGTCCAATCTTATTCGGAAACACATGTTCAAAGAAAGATGCATTCTGAGATTCAATTATAGTATTTACATGCATTTCGAAATGTTTTGATTTATGAATCAAAAACCGATATGCACTACTATTCTTGGCATAACCAATGAAAATGCAATCAACGGTTTTAGGACCTATCTTAGTCTTTTTAGGAGTAGGAATAGCCACTTTAGCCAAACACTCTCACACTTTTAAGTGTTTGTAGGATGGTACTCTCCCATGCCACATTTCATAAGGTGTTTGATTCACTTTCTTTCGGAGTACTTTATTTAAAATATAATTAGCAGAAAGTATTGCTTCCCCTCACAAGTTCTAAGGTAATCCAGAACTTATTAACATAGCATTCATCATTTCTTTTAAAAACTTATTTTTCCTTTCAGCAATTCCATTTTGCTGAGGTGGGTAAGGAGCGGTGGTTTGATGAATTATTCCATATTCTTTACAAAATTCACCAAAAGGTGATTCGTATTCACCACCTCTATCACTTCTAAGTTTCTTAATTTTCTTACCAAGTTTCCTTGGTTCGAATTAAATAAACATAACTATATCTAGTATAGTCATCTATGAAAGTGATAAAATAATTTTTCCCACCTCTAGTTTGAATTGATTTAAAATCACAAATGTCACTATGAATTAATTCAAGTGGTTTTGTACTTCTTTCAATTGTATAAAAAGGAGTTTTGGATAATTTTGCCTCAATGCAAATTTTACATTTATGATTTGAATCAATGTCAAATTTAGGTAAACATTTCATATTAATTAATCTACGCAAAGATCCATAATTAACATGTCCAAGTCTACTATGCCATAAATTTGAATACTCAAGCAAGTGAGAAAAATATGTATTTTTATTAATAACAGAGGGTACAACAATCATTACATTCATTTTGAAAAGGCCATCAGACATGTAACATTTTCCTACATACATCCCGTTTTTGGTAAACGTAAAGTTGCCACTTTCAAAAACTAGCCTAAACCCATTTTTACTAAACAAAGATCCGGAAACAAGATTCTTGCGAATGTCCGGTACATGTACACATTGTTGAGAGTGAGTTCCTTTCCAGATGTCATCTTCAGAATAATCTTTCCTTGTCCTTCAACTTTAGAAGACGAAGAGTTGCCCATAAAAAATTGTTCACCATTGTCCACTGTAGAATAAGATGTGAACATCTTTTTGTCGGCACAAATATGGCGAGTAGCACCAGTGTCCACTCATCATTCTTTTGGATTTCCGACAAGGTTTGCCTCGAAAACAACTGTAGAAAGATTTATGTCATCTACACCATTGAAAATATTGTCCACTTCGGTCATATGGGCTTGAGCAGGCTTCTTGCTTGTTTTTCATTTACTTTTGCTCTTGCTACGAAAATCTTTGGCCCGATGTCCCTCTTTGTCACAGATGTAACACTTGCTATTAAACTTGTATTTTTTAGTTTCCCCCCCCTTTAGAGCCCTGTGATGAACTTTCTCTAGAAAACTTCCGTTTCTTTGCTTTTGGAGCATGTTCCACCACATTTGCCTCAGACTCCATTGGATGCTTACCATCCCGCTTCTCTGAATTACAGTTTTCCTCTTCAATCCTCAAACGTACAATTAATTCTTCCAAAGATATTTCTTTGCACTTGTGTTTGAGGTAGTTCTTGAATTCCTTCCAGCCTTGTGGTAACCAACACATAACAAAAATTTAAAATATTTAAAAATATATTTATGAAATAAAATAAAATAAAATATTTAAATAAAAAATAAAAAATATTTAAAATAAGAAAATTATTTTCTTCAAATTTTTTAATATAAAAAAAAACAAAGCACATAAATGTATGAAATATAGTACACATTAAAATAAATAAATATTTATCCTAAAAAAATAAAATTAAGAAAATCTTTAAATATTTAATAAAAATAAATCCAAAAAATTTCAAAATACAATTCAAAACTCAAAATACAACTCAAAACTCTTTTCAAAACTCATAACCAAACAAATTTTCTTTTTTCAAAACTCATAAGTCCAAACACGACTCCACACTCATGATTCTAAAAATAATTTTAAAAAACAAAATAAAAAAATATTTTTTTGAATTTTTTCTTTTAAAATAGAGTTTTAAAAAGAGTTTGGTTTTGAGTTTTGAAAAAAGTTTTGAATTGAGTTTTGAGTTGTATATTTAGTTATGAGTTTTGAAATTAATTTTTGAATTGAGTTTTGAGTAATTTTGAATTGTGTGTTTGGTTATGAATTTTGAAAAGTGATTTGAAAATTTTGTTTTTAAAATTATGATTCTAAAGGCAAATCAAACACAACCTTTGTTTTTTGCTAAGTTTCCAAATTAGCCCTAAATAAGGTTTGAGTTAAGGAAATTTTATCCCTAACCAATTTCTCATGATTTTAAAATTGGTCGAGCAGTATGAATAAATTGGCCAGAGGATGTAAATCAGATTAGTGGATTAATGTCACGACCCAAACCCGGCCCTATGGGTTTAGCACCGTAACCGGCCAGTAATCTGAGATTACCGAAGGCCTGCAGAACGGTAGTACAGTAAAACAGAGTACAGGGGCCTGGCGGAAGCCAATACAGTAAATGAATAATGTCCATTGAGCTATGTCAGCCTGTATGCCAAAAAGATTTTTCATGCATTCACATATACAAACAGTACAGTCTATACAAAATTTACAGTCACACAGTACAGGGACCTAATCCCTTGATAACAGTACGGTTAGCAGTTAACAGTCTATACAGTAATCCAAACAATATGGAAACAGACGGGGGAAAAACAAGACACCTCAAAGCCATAGCATGGCAACTTGGAACCTCTCAGTGAGGCACAAAGGCTGGCTTGACAAAACTGGAGTCTAACCCACGATCCTAGCTCCGATCTGGTGGCTGAGCACCTACATATGTATATAAACAGTGAGCTAAAGCCCAGTGAATAACATAATGCGTAAAGGGGTTAAGAATGAAATGTCCTTACAGTATTGAAATCAGTTCATTAAACAATACTTCAGTCTTTCAGTCAGAACAGTTATTCAGTTATATGTGGTACATCCATTAGCATAGCAGTAAACAGTAGGTCTTAAAGACCGAACAGTAATGATGGCCATCAATCAGTAAACAGTAGTGGTCCCACGAGGGAACCGACAGAGATCTCTGTAACAGTAACAGTAAACAGTAGGTGCTAAAGATGCCACAATACAGTTCAGAAGATAGGACATACATTCATTCAGTAAACAATATCAGTTCAGTAAACAGTTCAGTTCAGTATTAAGAAGATAATCATTTGAACATATCTTTACACAATTGTTACTCACAGAGTTTGGGCTACAGTATGCTAGAGCGTGTCTCCCCAGTCGCCAGCCCTACACAGTTCACAGGTTGAACACACACTAAGCTACACAGTTGGGAAAGATAACAACTTAATCCTTAATTTGCCTCGGTGTGTTCTACATCTATATTCTCAAGAAGATGTCTTAAACTAGGCCTAGGAATGCCTAGAATGGGATGAGGATGCAAAGATATAATCAAAAAGCAGTTTCAGAATTTAGCAGAAAAACAGAGTCCCGCTCGAGCGTAGGTTTCCCCGCTCGAGCGGTCATGCAACAAAGGTACACGCTCGAGCGTTAACTTTCCCGCTCGAGCGTATTGTAAAAGTACTGGATGGGTGAAATCTCCACTCGACGCCCGCTCGAGCTTGAGACATGACTCCGCTCGAGCGCCCAATCCTCCGCTCGAGCGGACTGTAAAACAGTGCAGAGATACTGGATGCTTGGATTCCACGCTCGAGCGGCACTTCCCCCGCTCGAGCGGAAGTGCAAAATCTGGGAAGTCCAAATTGCACCTCCAAGCTCAAACTCACCTACAAATGCATCAAAACCAATCCTCTTGGGCCCATTTTCTGGAAAACATTTATAAACACATAGAATATCATAGTTCAAAACTCAATTTTGAGAAATCAAAGCCCAAGGGTGTTTAATCGAAACCCAATTTCAAACCAATTTCATGAACAATATGAACATGCAAACATGCATGAATTCAAATCACTTTGAAGTTCCAAATCGATGCTCTAAGAAGCCAATTGATCCAAAAACAAGTTAAAAACATGGACCATTACAAAATCATGAGCATGCATGCACCATTTCACCATGAATTCAACTCAAAAACTCATTAATTCAAACATGCAAGCATGGAATGAGCTCTATATCAACATTTATGAACTAAAACAAGGCTTATCTCTACAATTAAACATGGACCATGCATGAATCAACTTAAAGACAAACCAAAAGGATGAAATTCATACCTAGGTTCCTTGAATGCAAGTCTAGAGTTTCAATTAAGCAATCTACTCTGTAATTAGCAAGCAATTCTCCAAGTTCCAAGCAATTCAAGATGAAAACCAAATTCTCTCACTCTCTCCCTCTCATGGTCGGTTGAACAAGAAGAAGGGGCTAATGAAATGTTTTGATTCATGATTCAAGCATGCAAGGGCTCTGATGTGTTATATTGAGTGGGCCACTAAGGGTGGCAATTTGGTAATAAGTCCAATTCATGTAATTTAACACCATTAATCTAATTTAATCATACCTAATCAGTTTTTAAATAATTATACCATAAAATCACATTAATTATGAGGATCCTAAAACATCAATCAATTCCCGGTTCGGCCGCCGACAAGGCCTTCAATTAGCAGTTTAAACGTAAAACACGAACAGATCAAATAATCAATCAAACAGATAGATGCACAATTACACAGATAGACTCAGTCAATTAATTCCAGATTCCAGTCAGTCAGTTCAGTACTTTAATCAGTCCAATTATCAGTCATAATCAATTCAATTTAACGATAATCGATGGTTATCGGTAATCAATCAGCCATAAATCGGTAAGCAGTATGAGGGTTGTTACAATTAAATAATTTTTAATTTTACAAAAAAAAAAAAAAAACTTTATTGAACATTATTTTACCAAAACATTATGTTCCCTTCTTTTAAGGATTATTGTTAGTAGTTGGGCAAGTGCATTGCACATAGTATATGATTTTTCATCAACTGTTAGTATTATAATTATATGTTTTTTTTTAAAATTGGTGTGTAATATGTATATAAAGTATGGAGGCTTGTATAGGTAAATTGATCTGTATCCAAAATATAACAAGTAAAAATAAATACAGATTAAATGATAAATGAGAAATTTTATAAATATAAATGTAAATTTATAGCTGAATTGTTGAGGTCACAATCATATCTTAAGCAATAACCAATAAACAAATCATTTAAATATATAGTATTACACAAATATTTTTCTATTAGATTCTCACTTCAATTTTTTATAATCCGTACTTGTAATACAATTGAAGATATGAAATTAGTTGCACAATTACACAGTTTTGTCTAATGCTACATCTCAAAATACAAATTGATTGAACTCAATATTGCATATTATTTATATATTATTGGTGTAAGAATGCATTAATATCAACATGTAATTTATTTTTGTACATCAAGAGTTATTGAGTCTCGTTTTCTCTGCTACTAATATCTTGTATGATAAAAATATAACATTAATCATTAGTATATTTTCGTTTATGTAGAAAATTAATTTGGAATTCTTTTTATTTTTTATTTTTTAAGAAAATGAAATGATATTATAGTTTAATACTTCAATCGATATAGGAATTTCATAATTGTTTTGACGATATTTGTAGATTCGTGTTTATAAGTGTTTTTTTTTCTAGGTACATCAGAAATTCAACAAAAAACACAGAACAAAGCCCTTTCCCTAAATCTACTTATGATGTCTGCTACAAGTAGACTCTTAATTTCCATTGGCAGTTCATTAACCACCAAGATGTCCTCTGGTTGTTTAACTCAAAGATTTGCCAGTGCATCTACACATAGATTTCCTTTCTTCAAAACATGTTTATAAGTGTTTGCAGGATCACATTTATGAAACTGTCAAATTACATAATTTATTATGTCATCTGTAAATAATTAGAATATGACAAAAATTAATTGAAATTTTTTATTTGATGTACTTAGTTTATCCATCATTAAGTTGACGTGATAATATATGGGTATCATTTAATTTTTTTTCCTTATAATTTGATTAAAATGTGTGCATGAAGTACAATATTTTACTTGAACTTCACAATGGATAGGACAATTTCTGCTTTAGCTCATCTAATTTTCTTGGAGAGTATATTGCAATAGATCTTTTGTAATTTTTATTTCATCTTCTTCTTTTTTTCTTCTTGCAATGAGTCATTATAATAAAAATACTTTGATGAGTAAAAGTTTGATGCGATATCATATTGTTATGAATTTCAAAATCCATTTTCTCCTAATAATGTGATTTTTACAATTATTGTTATGATGGAAGTGTTTTGCAAAGTCTTGATTTTTTTATTGAAAAATGTTTGTTGTGGACATTTATTTGTATGACATGTACATATATTAGGGATAACCCGTGCCTGAAGGCACTGCCAACCATTTTTTTTGGTATCACGTGCTACGAAACTTAATGGTAATAAATCAATTCAAAATAGTAATATCACTCTGATTTAAAATTTCACATATAAGAAATTGAAATTGTTTCTATGAAAAATTAAATTAGCGAAAGCATTTATAAATTTCAAATAGCAAATTTCAAAATTAAAGTCCAAAAAATGAATTATATATTTGAATGTAGCATAAGCAAAAAATCTAGAAATATTTGCTAAACTTAAAGTCTAAGTAGCAAAATTTAGATTTTTATCCACATCAAAATGACACATCTATACACTATAGCAAGCTAGAATGTGATAACCTTCAATAAAAAGAATGTTATTGAATTAGTATCATAACTGGTAACCCTTTCGCTTTATCAGATTTCAATGCCTTAAAATTAAGATAAGTTTCCAAAAATCATTACATGAAAATTGATTTTAGAAACCCATTCATAAACCCATTTTAATAATTGTGCTAGTTCATTTATCATTTTACTCTTTTTGGACTCAAAACCATTCAGAAACACATTTAAATGTAACCTTCCATACTGAGCGAGAATTTTAGAGCAGGAAAACAAATAGAAGTCACCCATTCATAGAAACTCATTTCATTGAAAAAGACTTATGTCATCTCATAGTAACCTATTTCATATTCATATAAATGAAATCAAAACCATACAAATAAGTCAATGCTTTACATAAACAAACCTGCTTAACTTTGAAACATAGTTATTCGATTGCAGCAAGCCATTTCAATCCTTGCGCGTACCTATGGTCTTAAGGCTAATGAATTACCAATAAAAATAAAAAGGCATTTTAGAAGTTCCTTTAGTTTTATCATAATTTTATACATGTATTGTTTCCCCTCCAAAATTCCAAGTTCCTTTCACACAATTCCATCCAAACTTCCACCATTGGTCAAACAACATAAAGGTTTCTAGAACAGGCATTGTTGTTAGGAAAAAAAAAAGTGGAATATTTCAACAAAAACAAAGGTCAATGCAACAAAAGGACTATCTGCTAAATTTAGATGCACAACGACCCTTACCATCAGAAGCATTTTTTGAAAGAAACTATTCTGCCACATATTCATTCTAGTCAACTGTTAAACTATTCCACTAGAAGGTCAGAAGAAAAGAATAGAAAAGAAACAAAATTTAGTTCAGAAAATAATTTTGATTTCCATGAAAAGAATAAAAATAGAAAAAATAAAAGGGAATAATAAGTATGATAAAAGCAGTCTCTTACAATTCCACCGAGTATCTGAGAGTCAGCCCTCATCCATGTCTCCTGCATTTCAGTTTGGCAGTGAGCATAGCAAGAGTTAATTGATTTTTTTCTTGGCAGCAGTAGAATACAAAAATATTTCCAAAGACAGTATTTTGGAATACAACAAAGATTTATTATGGAAATTTGACTTGCTCAATACTCCCAAATTTATAGCAATAGAATTGAATTTTTTTTCTTGGCAGCAGTAAAATACAAAAATATTTCCAAAGACTGTATTTCAAAACCATTAAGAAATCATTTTGGGAACCCTTAACCCAGAGAAAGCAGTTCAAGCAAGCAAATATGACAGAACCTGACTCTATTATGGAAAATTAAATTTACAACAATAGAATTGAATGCTTCCAAAGATAGTATTTTGAAATACAATAGAGATTAAATTTACAGCAATTGAGAGCCCCAGCAGCAAGCTAAGAAATAAACAATGAAGCATCTGAGAAATAAATTCCTCTGGAAAATAAAGAGCCCTCAACCCAATATGAAAGCAGATCACCAGAGAGATCAACCGAATCCGGAAAATTCCCATAAAAAAAATCACCTTTTCCTAAAAACGATCACTTGTAAGAACACTAAAACTAATTTCCTGAATAACAAAATCTTCTTGAATAATTTCCTAAGACCTCTCATGATCCATGAAAGCAGCATCATCTTTTTTGATTGATGGATTTGTTAAAATTGGCTTTATTTCTCCACTCCAAATGGGAGAAATAGGGAATTTCTTAAGTAGGCAGGAGGGTTTTCTTGGTATAAGTTTGTCTGATAAACCATCATTATGAGAAGTGTTTTGCGCCCAGGCTTAGTTTCTCCCTGTATTCCAGTCAATCAATTTCCTATCAACGCTCTAATTTTGATTTTGAACAAAATTCTTCATTTAGTTGTCTAAAAGATAAAAAAGAGCTACAAAATTAAAGAGCTAGGAAACAAAATTAGGCCAAGTTTGGGTAGTATGAAAAAAATCAAAAAGTCAAAAAGTTACTTAAAAAGTTAAAAAGTTAACACTATTCATCAAAAATCAACAATTACGGCTGCACAACTCCCAATCCTAATTTTTCCCTACAAACCAATTTTTACAATTTTTTATTACATATTTTTTCATAAAAAGTCAAAAAGTTAACCCAAACATCCATATTTTTTCCCTCAACTTTTTAGTCCAAAAAGACAAAAAATACACTTATTTAGGACACCCTAAACAACCCCTTAATGTAACTGAGGCAGAAATGGGAGGGGAAAAGGAAAAATAAAGAATAATCGATATCTGACCATTGTTAAGAATTGGTTGGTAGGTACACTTAGATTGATCTCAACCATTGATACATTTTGATACATTTTTCAAAAACCCTCCTGCCTACTTAAGAAATTCCCCATTTTTCCCATTTGTTCATGTATTCTTCATATCCAAAATTATGTCTCAGATCATTGCATGTCCAAAATAAATAAATAAATAAACAATTACATTTGAAAACACATTTAAACAATACACACATGATTGCTCCCCAATATTATTCAGCACCAAACCAACACATCAAATTGGAAAGCGCTAACATATAAAATTATATGTAAACAACAAACCTCATTTACATATAACTATACAGTTCACGGAAAAAGTAGTAGCTAAAGATTGTTACGTAGTTATGTGAAGAGATAATTCATCAAACACATCTCCGAACAAACCTATATAACAAAAAAGTATATTTTTTGATACACACACACACATACACATACTTATTTATGTAAATCAACAAAAATCACCTAAGAGAGAGAGAGCGCACGATGTAGGTCCCCAAAGGCTCAAATGTCAAAGAAATGAAGCCCCTTTCCATAATTACCAGAAAATGGTTCGATGATCAAAGATTCTCTGTGCTTGTTAGGGTTTGAAGGAACAGTCCTCTGATAGAACAACCCATGAAACCAAAAGAAAGAAACACAATTACAAACAATTATTAAAACCACTAAAAAAGTAAAAGAGTAGATAGAACGAACATTTACCTTGGATCAATTTCAATAGCCAATTCGATCAATGGACCAATTGAAGCCCCTTCAAAGAGTGTGATAACCATGTTCCTTATTATGCTAACTGGTCCTTATTATGAATGTGATTATGTGTTTGATATGATTTTGTGTGTCATTATGTGAAAATATGTGGTTTTGAATTTCTATCTATTCACCGTAGGAATATCTGTTTGATTATCTGCTTTGGAATTTTAATTGAAGGCCCTATCGGCCACAGGAACTGAAATTGACTGCGCCATTGCGATTGGCGTAGTTTTTAGAGCCTACGGTGAAGTTTAATTAAAAATTGATTCAGATCAAATTAATTAGATTAATTTAATGGTGTAGTCTCAAATTATTTAATATTAATAAGTATAATTGAGGGAAATTATATAAGTGGGGCACTATGTACTCAAATCTCCTCTTTAGCATTCTATTTGGCTGATTCTAACTCAAGAAAAGAGGGAGGGCCGGCTAGAGAGAGAGAGAGAGGGAATAATTAGAGTTTGATCATTGAAGCTTGAAAACCTTGAAGATTAAGCTCAAGAATTGGCTAGAGCTTGGGTGTTTGAGGCTCCTAGGTGAGTAATCAACCCTTGACTCATGGATTTTAGTTTGTAATTCGTAGACTCCAAGTTGAATGATGAAAAAGAACACGAGTTAAGTTGGTTTTGTTGAATTGGAAGCCAATATGTACATGCATGTAAGAAATTGCTTTGAGTTTGCATATTTGAGCATGAATTACACGACTCATGTTGAATTTCGATTAAAGTCCATGTATTTAATCATCTCTTCACCAACTAAGCTGAGAATAATGGGTATCTCCCACATGCATGTGCAAATCATGGAGGTGTGAGCGTTGAATATTTGAATTTAATATGTTGGTGATGAATTTAGGTTAATTTGAGTAATGCATGTAAGTAATTCTTGGAATTGAGCTTCATAATGTTGTAATTTGGTGTTTATACCATGTTGGTATATGTATATGTGAAGTTTGAGCCAAAATCATGCATTTAGAGCCTTTGAATATCAAGTTGAAGCTTAAGAACATGTTCGGGAAAATCCAGAAAATTTGATGTCCGCTTGAGCGGGAAAACCGCCGCTCGAGCGTAAAATTCGGGCTCCCAGTATTTTTTACAGACATGGTGTCCGCTCGAGCGGGGAAGTTCACGCTCGAGCGGGGAGCCATGTAGTGAGGCCTTCCATTCGAGCGCCAGTATTCACGATCGAGTGTAAAAATGACATAACCAGTACTTTTGCAGACATGTTGGGTCCGCTCGAGCGAGGGAAGTCCACGCTCGAGCGGGGACCCTTGTTTCTGAAATTTTGAAAATGCATTCTGTGTTTCATTTTCCGTTCTCTTTCACTTCTGAGTACTCTTAGACATGCATTGAGCATTATGAATGAATTAAAAGGGGTAAGAAATAAGCCTAAAGAGGAATATATGAATTAAGAACGGATTGAATCGTTTGTGACCCATATGTGTTATGTGATGTCTAGGGTCAAGCTCCGGGGCAAATCAACCAACCGATCACTGTGAGTAATATCTTAATAAAGATATTTTGAAATATATCATTTGTCCAATTACTTATCTCTCTATAAGTTTTATAAGTTTGTCGCTTCGAATTGTGGACAAATGTTTGCTATGCCATACGGTTGGGCCTAAGGCCGCTTGCTATAAGTGAATGGGCCAAAGGCCAGTTTGACATGAAAGAATGAATGGGCCAAAGGCCAGTTGGACATGAATGAATGAATGGGCCGAAGGCCAGTTTGACAAGAAGGAATGAATGAATGGGCCAAAGGCCAGTGTGACACGAACGAAATGGGCCTGAGGCCGTATGATGTGTTTGGAACCGCAGCTACTTGACATATATTTATATATATATATATGCTAAATAGAAATACGAATTGGGCCCAAGGCCGTTAGAAGTACGCTGTTCTAAATACCGTTTGTGTAACTTCTTTATTTGATGTTATTCACTGGGCTTTCGCTCACGCTCATTCATGTGTTTGTAGGTGAGCCAAGAGAGGTCCAAACCCAACCTCAGTGAAGTCTGTGTGGAACAACCAAGGTTTTGGAGATTCAGCCCTTGCGTCTCACGCACGAGATCGGTCTTTGCCATTTTGCTATTTTGTTTATTTTGTCTTGTTGGCAAGGACTTTGGTTTATATTTGTATATAGTTTTGATTGGCTGACCTAGACTTAGTTGATCCTGTCTGTACAGAACTTTATGTCACTGTATTTTGATATGAGTTATTAGTATGTACATGTATAGTCTGTTATGATGTGCCATGTAAGCACAGTTCTATGGACAAAGTTTTAAATTTTGCTTCCGTTTGGCCCCTTTACTCTGATGAGTTATGTCTGAAATGGTTTGAGGCCGTAGGTAATCCCTCGATTACTGGCCGGTTATGTCCTTAACCCATAGGGGCAGGTTCGGGTCATGACAGAGTGGTATCAAAGCACGAGTTAATAACTCACACACTTGTCCAAAGGAGCAATAAGCGTCTAGAAAAGGTCTAGGATGCATTCATGTGATAAATATGGATTTGGAAGCATCAAGAATATGCTTAAATGCTTAATGTGAACGATTATATGCCATAAGTTTGTGATTTGCTTGCATTGCAAATTATTTGAATATGTATGCTCTTTAATATATGCATACTTGTGAATTTTTTGTATAAAGTATAATGCAAGTTTAATCAGATGATGAGAACCAGAGGTGATGAGATAGAAGAGTCCTCTACTGCCAAAATAGATAGAATTGAGAGATTAATTCAGGATATGGCAGAAACATTGAGGCAATAACAAGAGTGGCAACAACAGTGGCAGCAACCACATCCTCCACCTCCACATCCGGCACCACCCGTGCCAGATAATCAGAATAATGATCGGATAATAGCTCTCACCAAAGAATTTAAGAAAATGAAACCACCACAGTTCCACGGTGGATTGGATCCATTGAAAGCCGAAGCATGGGTCATTGGCATCGAAAAGCTGTTTGAAGTGTTTCCGTGTTCGGAGATGCAGAAAGTGCTTCTAGCCACCTTTATGCTAGACGACGAGGCAAGAAGATGGTGGATGTTAATGCGTGAAAATCATGAGGATGTTGACTAGGCAAAATTTTTAGAAATTTTCTATGACAAGTACTTCCCAAAATGTGTCCGGGACAGGAAAGTGTCAGAGTTCATGGAACTTAGGCAAGACAGTATGATTGTAGTTGAGTATGAGGCCAAATTCACTGAATTGGCCAGGTTTGCACCACATGTGATTGATACTGATTATAAGAAAGCGAGGCACTTTGAAGGTGGGCTTCGAAGCGATATTTTGGAAAGAGTGAATGTCTTGAAGCTAGAAACCTATATTAGGGTGCCAGACCGGGCCATAATATCAGAAGCTAATATAGCTAGACAGACTAAATCAATGACAGACTGGAAAGGCAACAAAAGGCAAGGCTTCTTTTCAAAGAAAAATTTTTTGAAAAAGCAAAACACGGGCTCCTCAAACACTTCGAATTCTTCCCGAGACACATCTCCCATGTGCAATATTTGTAGCAAAAGGCACCGTGGGGTTTGTTACCGTGCGTCAGGAGCCTGTTTCAAATGTGGTAAACAAGGGCACATGGCCCGAGATTGTAATCAGAACAGTGGGAAGCTAGCTGTTAGCTTAACTGCATTGATCCCGAAGCCGGGAAATACCATGAGATTTACTACCACCGGAGATACTGTAAGGCAAGGAAGAGCTTTTGCGCTTGTTCCGGGCGATACACGGAATGCCAACGCAGTTGTCTCAGGTACTATTTCTATATGTAATCAGGATGCTTTTGTGTTAATTGACTCCGGATCAACACACTCTTTTGTGACATGTGCATTTGCATCTAGACTGAGTAGACCTCTATAATTATTGCCATATCTGCTATGTGTATCTGCTCCATCCGGAAAATCTGTGTTGTGTGAATCTGTATATCGTTTTTGTGACATGCGTGTTGGGAATGCCATTTTATATGTGGACTTGTTACCCCTGAACTTTAGGCATTTTGATATAATTCTGGGCATGGACTGGTTAACTAAATATTATGTCACCATTGATTGTGTGACAAAACAGGTTGTGTTTAGACCACCAGAACAGGAGGAAATTGTGTTTGTGGGTAACGGGGTAGTACCTCCACCTTATTTAATATCTGCAATGAAGGCATGCAAACTGATTAGGAAGGGGTACCAGGGTTATTTGTGTTATGTGTTGTCTGAACAATCTGTAAATGTTGAATTAAATGATATCCCTATTGTTAGAGAATTTCCAGATGTGTTTCCGAATGAATTACTAGGGGAATTGGTAGACAGGGAGATAGAGTTTACAATCGAGATTATGCCAGGCACCCAGCCCATTTCCAAAACTCCCTACAGAATGGCTACTGCCGAAATGAAAGAGTTGAAAGAACAGTTGCAAGACCTGCTTGACAAGGGGTTTATCCGACCTAGCACTTCACATTGGGGTGCACCGGTGTTGTTTGTGAAAAAGAAGGATGAAACTTTGTGTTTGTGTATCGACTACCGGGAATTGAACAAGGTAACAATAAAGAACAAATATCCCCTACCCTGTATTGATGACCTGTTTGATCAGTTGCAGGGATCACAAGTGTTTTCCAAGACTGATTTGAGATCCGGGTACCACCAGTTGAAAGTAAAGGCAGAAGATGTTGAGAAAACCGCATTCAGAACGAGGTATGGTCATTTTGAACTTCTTGTTATGCCATTTGGAGTGACTAATGCTTTGGCAGCATTTATGGACTTAATGAATCGAATTTTTAAAACCTACCTTGATGAATTTATTGTAGTTTTTATTGATGACATTTTGATCTACTCGAAGAATATACTTGAACATGAACATCATTTGAGAACTGTCCTACAAATACTTAGGGAAAGGAAATTATTTGCTAAACTAAAGAAATGCGAGTTCTGGTTGGATGAAGTTGTTTTCTTAGGGCATGTTATCAACAAGGAGGGAATTTTGGTGGACCCACAGAAAATAGAAGCAATTGTGAATTGGCCTACACTGACTAATGTGATAGAAGTCCGCAGTTTCATGGACTTAGCTGGGTACTACAGGAGATTTGTGAAGGATTTCTCAAAAATAGTTGTGCCTCTCACCCAACTGACACGTAAAGGACAACCATTTGAGTGGAATGATGAAAGGGGATCAGCCCTTTCATGAACTGAAAACGAGACTGACTACTGCACCAGTATTGACATTGCCCACAGGTATGGAAAACTTTACAATTTTCAGTAATGCATCTTATAAAGGTTTGGGTTGTGTGTTAATGTAGAATGGAAAGGTTATTGCTTATGCCTCCCGACAGTTGAGACCACATGAGAAGAACTACCCAACACATGATTTAGAATTGGCTGCAGTTGTTTTTGCTTTGAAAATTTGGCGGCATTATTTGTATGGGGCAAAGTGTGAAGTCTACATGGATCACAAAAGTCTGAAATACTTCTTTACGCAGAAGGAGTTGAACATGCGACAGAGGAGATGGCTCGAACTGATAAGGATTATGATCTCGAGATTCAGTATCACCCCGGGAAAGCTAATATAGTTGCTGATGCCTTGAGTAGAAAATCAACGGGGAGTACGGCTTGTTTGCTTACTGAACAGAAAGAAATCTTGCAAGATTTTGAAAAGTCTGAAATTGAAGTGGTATTGTGTGAACATGACGGACTGATAGCCGCTATTTCAGCCGAACCGGTAATCATTGATGAAATTAAACGGAAACAGAAAGAGGATGAATTCCTCAAGAAAGTGATCAACGAATTTGAGACAAATCCGAAAGCAGAGTTTAGCATCGAAGGTGAAATATTGAGATTTCGAAACCGAATGTGTATCCCAGATATTTCGGAACTAAAGAAAAGGGTTTTAGATGAAGCCCATAAATCCTTGTTTGCTATGCATCCAGGTAACAATAAAATGTATCGGGATTTGAAACAAAGCTATTGGTGCCCAAAAATGAAGAAAGAAATTGCAAAATATGTGTCCAAGTGTCTTCAATGTCAGCAAGTTAAAGCTGAACATCAGAAACCAGGCGGTCTACTTCAACCTCTCCCTATTCCTGAATGGAAGTGGGAGCATGTGACCATAGATTTTGTTGTGGGTCTACCTCGGACACCTCGAGGTATGGATTCTATTTGGGTTGTAGTTGATAGACTGACTAAATCTGCACATTTTCTACCAGTTAGAACTACATTTAATGCTTACAGATTGGCTACAATATATGTTGATGAGATTATCCGTTTACACGGAGTTCCGGTATCTATTGTGTCGGATAGAGATCCAAAATTTGTATCTAGATTGTGGAAGAGTTTGCAGGAAGCTATGGGAACAGAACTGAGATTTAGTACTGCATTCCATCCACAGACAGATGGGCAATCAGAACGGACCATACAGACATTAAAAGATATGCTGAGAATGTGTGCCTTGGATTTTCAAGGGAGTTGGGAAGACGATTTGCCACTTGCAGAATTTGCATACAATAACAGCATCGGTATGGTGCCATACGAGGCTTTGTATGGCAGAAGGTATAGATCACCAATTTGTTGGACAGAAGTCGGGGATAGAGCTTTACTTGGGCCTGAAATTGTGCAAAACACTTCTGAGAAGATCAAAACTATCCGACAAAGGCTCAAGACAGCTCAGGACCGACAAAAGAATTATGCAGATGTTTGAAGAAGACCTCTTGAGTATGAGGTTGGTGACCATGTGTTCATCCGTGTGTCTCAAATGAAAGGCCAAGTCAGATTTGGAAAGAAGGGCAAGCTGTCGCCCTGTTACATTGGGTCGTTCCAAATTCTGGAAAGGCTTGGCCCAGTTGCTTATAGAGTTGCTTTGCCACCGTGGTTTGAGCAAATCCATAATGTATTTCATGTGTCGATGTTGAGGGGCTATCTCTGAGACCGGTTTCATGTGATTGATTATCACCGGGTAGCTATTGATGAAAATATGAAGTACGCCGAATGGCCGGAACGAATCATTGACTGGCAAGTGAAACAGCTGAGAAGCAAGTCCATCCCAATGGTGAAAGTGGATTGGAAAGAGCACTATGAGACGGATGCTACATGGGAAAAAAATGATGAAATGCGACTACGTTATCCACATTTGTTTCCCGACGAAGGTAAATTAAGTTTGGAGGACCAAACTTCCTAAAGGGGGGAAGACTGTGATAACCCTGTTCCTTATTATGCTAATTGGTCCTTATTATGAATGTGATTATGAGTTTGATATGATTTTGTGTGCCATTAAATGAAAATATGTGGTTTTGAATTTCTATCTGTTCACCGTAGGAATATCTGTTTGATTATCTGCTTTGGAATTTTAATTGAAGGCCCTATCGGCCACAGGAACTGAAATTGACTGCGCCATTGCGATTGGCGTAATTTTTAGAGCCTACGGTGAAATTTAATTAAAAATTGATTCGGATCAAATTAATTAGATTAATTTAATGGTGTAGTGCTCAAATTATTTAATATTAATAAGTATAATTGAGGGAAATTATATAAGTGGGGCACTATGTACTCAAATCTCCTCTTTAGCATTCTATTTGGCTGATTCTAACTCAAGAAAAGAGGGAGGGCCGGCTAGAGAGAGAGAGAGAGGGAATAATTGGAGTTTGATCATTGAAGCTTGAAAATCTTGAAGATTAAGCTCAAGAATTGGCTAGAGCTTGGGTGTTTGAGGCTCCTAGGTGAGTAATTAACCCTTGACTCATGGATTGTAGTTTGTAATTTGTAGATTCCAAGTTGAATGATGATAAAGAACATGAGTTAAGTTGGTTTTGTTGAATTGGAAGCCAATATGTACATGCATGTAAGAAATTGCTTTGAGTTTGCATATTTGAGCTTGAATTACATGACTCATGTTGAATTTTGATTAAAGTCCATGTATTTAATCATCTCTTCACCAACTAAGCTGAGAATAATGGGTATCTCCCACAGGCATGTGCAAATCATGGAGGTGTGAGTGTTGAATGTTTGAATTTAATATGTTGGTGATGAGTTTGGGTTAATTTGAGTCATGCATATAAGTAATTCTTGGAATTGAGCTTCATAATGTTGTAATTTGGTGTTTATACCATGTTGGTATATGTATATGCGAAGTTTGAGCCAAAATCATGCATTTAGAGCCTTTGAATATCAAGTTGAAGCTCAAGAACATGTTCTAGAAAATCCAGAAAATTTGATGTTCGCTCGAGTGGGAAAACCGCCGCTCGAGCGTAAAATTCGGGCTCCCAGTATTTTTTGCAGACATGGTGTCCGCTCGAGCGGGGAAGTTCAAGCTCGAGCGGGGAGCCATGTAGTGAGGCCTTTCGCTCGAGCGCCAGGATTCACGATCGAGCATAAAAATGACATAACCAGTACTTTTGCAGACATGTTGGGTCCGCTCGAGCGGGGGAAGTCAATGCTCGCGCGGGGACCCTTGTTTCTGAAATTTTGAAAATGCATTCTGTGTTTCGTTTTCCGTTCTCTTTCACTTCTGAGTACTCATAGACATTCATTGAGCATTATGAATGAATTAAAAGGGGTAAGAAAGAAGCCTAAAGAGGAATATGTGAATTAAGAACGGATTGAATCGTTTGTGACCCATATGTGTTATGTGATGTGTAGGGTCAAGCTCCAGGGCAAACCAACCAACCGATCACTGTGAGTAATATCTTAATAAAGATATTTTGAAATATATCATTTGTCCAATTACTTATCTCTCTATAAGTTTTATAAGTTTGTCGCTTTGAATTGTGGACAAATGTTTGCTATGCCATACGGTTGGGCCTAAGGCCGTTTGCTATAAGTGAATGGGCCAAAGGCCAGTTTGACATGAAAGAATGAATGGGCCAAAGGCCAGTTGGACATGAATGAATGAATGGGCCGAATGCCAGTTTGACAAGAAGGAATGAATGAATGGGCCAAAGGCCAGTTTAATCTGAATGAAAGATTGGTTGGGCCAAAGGCCAGTTTGATAAGAATGAAAGATAGATTGGCCAAAGGCCAGTTTGACAAGAATGAAAGATAGATGGGCCAAAGGCCAGTGTGAAATGAACGAATTGGGCCCGAGGCCATATGATGTGTTTGGAACCGCAGCTACTTGACATATATTTATATATATATGCTAAAAAGAAATACGAATTGGGCCAAGGCCGTTAGAAGTATGTTATTCTAAATACCGTTTGTGTAACTTCTTTATTTGATGTTATTCACTGGGCTTTCGCTCACGCTCATTCATGTGTTTGTAGGTGAGCCAAGAGAGGTCCAAACCCAGCCTCAGTGAAGTCTGTGTGGAACAACCAAGGTTTTAGAGAGTCAGCCCTTGCATCTCACGCATGAGATTGGTCTTCGCCCTTTTGCTATTTTGTTTATTTTGTCTTGTTGGCGAGGACTTTGGTTTATGTTAGTATATAGTTTTGATTGGCTGACTTGGACTTAGTTGATCCTGTCTATACAGAACTTTATGTCACTGTATTTTGATGTGAGTTATTAGTATGTACATGTATAGTCTGTTATGATGTGCCATGTAAGCATAGTTCTATGGACAAAGTTTTAAATTTTGCTTCCGTTTGGCCCCTTTACTCTGATGAGTTATGTCTGAAATGGTTTGAGGCTGTAGGTAATCCCTCGATTACTGGTCGGTTATGTCCTTAACCCATAGGGGTGGGTTCTGGTCATGACAAAGAGTGCAACCACCATCAAGAGTGAAACACTCAAAATTAAAATCATGTACGCAAAACAAATAAATGACAGCAAATAGTGCAAAAAAAACACAAAAGAAAGAGATGCCTACCTCTTCATATGGAAGGGTTAAGAGTAGCCAAACATTGCTTCCCAAGCAACCTAAGGTCGTGAGGAGGCCTCCAATATTCCAGAGGATATGCAGATAAGCTCCCGCAGCCGAAGCAATCAGAGCACAACATAGTGAGAGATAAATCTGTAAATCAACAACTTATTTAAGTAAATATATAAATAAAAAGAATATTGAAATTAGAGGAATAAAGATGATCACTTCTGTTCTAGGTGAAAAAGATGGACACAGACACTTAGCCAAGAAAGGCAATTTTTTTTTTTTTTTTTTTTTAAATTTTCAATTTCACATCCTCCTCTGTTTTCCTTCGTTTTCTAGTGAACGGAAAGCTATATAGATCAGAGTAATACATTTTTATCCCACTTCCTGAAAAATCATAAATTACTTACTTAGATAGATCAAAAACACCTTAAATGGCTAAACACCAACAAACCACTATTCAACAAAGCAGTTTTATCTCCAGCAACAAACACCAAGAAACCACTATTCAACAAACCACTACTCAACTGATTTGATAAAATAGTTCTATCTTATTTTATGTTCTATCTCTAACATAAAATTTGAACAAAAATAAAAATTACAAATAATAGAAATTAGAATCGATTTCTTCCGAAAACCCTAAAAATGAGAAGAATCAAGCACAACAGAGGTTAGAGAGATCCGAAATTAGAACTGTAAACAATGACTTGAAATTTGTCGACGATAGAGACCTCCATGTGAGCCTCTGCAACGCCTCAGAAACCACAGATTTGACGATGTAGACCGCCCGAACTCCGCTCCGCGCGCGAGGGCGCAAATTGTAGTTCTAGCTACTACAGTTTGGACTCCTGTCACGGTTTTGAATCTAATCTCACAAAGTGCAATGTAAGACTGATAAATCACCAAAGAGTCCAAATCCGACAAATTGTTTTGAAAAATCGATTTTAATCAAAAAGCACCAAACATGGGCTGCTTTGCCAGATTTCAGAGTCGCCACCTAAATATTTTGTTTTTGGACTATTTAAGAAACCCTGACTCGTGCCTAAGGCCACGTGTCCGTCATCACCAAAGTTGCCTCGGCTCGGGAACTTGGGTGCAAGAGGGAAAGGTCCTAAAATGAGCACTCCCGCTCGCCCGATCAAAGGATCAGCCTCTACTAACATGATATGTTGTTTTTGAGACACATGTGTTCTTATTCTGATTTATTGGCTTGCTTACTATGTGATGCGCATAGCACACAAGTATAGACTCAATCGCAAGAATTAGAACAAAACATCTCATGTTTGTTTTTTGAAAATGGTTTGAAAGTGCTACTCGCAAGTAGGCTAAGACGCGGATTTGCCACCCTCAAGTGGGCTTAGAAAACAACATGATTTGCCACTCTCAAGTGGGTTTAAAATACACATTTTGATGAATTGTTCCAATTCAAGCAATAAAGCCTTCATCCACAGGCATTCATGCAGTTAAACACTTAAGTAGTTAGCCTCATGGCAAGCATGCTATCATGGCAATCACTTACATACATGCAAGGATGCTAAAGTGTAAAAGCTTACCTAGTACTCCGAGCCAAAACAAAAGCTATGTTAGAAATCAATGCATGACCTTAGCTATGTCAAGAATGCCTAATGCAACACATGCAAAATGCAACTAAGATAGGCTCGGCTATTCTAAGATATCATGTGAATGCAGCTTGATAACATGTATTCAAATTAGTATTGAAATACAATGCAGTTTGTATGATGCGCCGAGCCCGGTACATGCAAGACAAAATGAATGATGCACGCATGCAAAGCATAAGTATGCTAATTGAAACATGCCCTAAAACTAACCATCAAAAGCTGGTAAATAAAAGGGAGAAAGACGTGGGGTTGGAAGACATGCATCACACACACACACACACTTATAACAAAATTCGCCCTCTTGACGGAAGGTCCGAATAATAAGCTAACTAGCTAATCTAAGCTAATTAAACTAATTATTACAAAACGAAGCTAATTAACTAACAAGTTAACTAATTACAAACACAAATGAATAGCTAAGTGCATTAACTACTTAAGTACAGAACCAAATAGCTAACTAGCTAAGCAAAGCAGTTAAAAGGAGCCTCGAGGCGAGAAGTGTGCATGCTCGGTCGCTTCGCTCGGAAATCCATCGCTATGCCCTAACTTGCCTCTCTGTTTGCATTTGATTTCAGAACACAGCACAAACCTCCAGATAGCTTCTACTTCAACATGGCGACCTCCAGGAGGGTTGCCGACCACTTAATGGTGTTGTAGACCACCTGAAGAACACCTAAACATGCTGCAGACTAGAAAAAGTGGTCGGCCAGCTACTTTTTCTGGCCTGCTGAGCAGAAAATCCTGCCAAGCTCTAATTTGCTGCAACAGAGAACAAGAAGGAGCACAACAGTGTATTTGCAAGATATGTGTGCACAACCACCCTCTCTATCATTTCTTAAGCTCAAGGGAGTGTAGTTCTCGACTCTCGGGCCACCAATCGAGCATCGCAATGCACAATGGCCGAGAAGCTAAGTTTGCACAATTTAATGTCAATGAATACACAAATAACACATAAGGGCCTTAACCTCTATCATGCATGATTAAGAGGGTCGGCGACCGAGAAATGAGGCACGTTTCATCACTTCAAGTATGAACGTCCCTTGTTTCTCGTGTTTGGATTAACGTTCAATCCAAACACAATGCAATGCGACAACATTCCAAACAACATGCAAACAACTTGAGCATGTCAAGTTAGAGTCCTCAAGCATGAAAGGTTGTGAAGGATGCAACACAAGAGCTATGTGATGCAATGCTCAATGGACCAAACTAGCCCCAAATAGATCTCATGCATGCCAAGATAGTGGCAAAAATACTTTGAAATGATGGCATGAAAAGCAAGATAATGCATGCTCATGCATTGGCCCATCAACTAAGCATAAGAGCACAACTCTCAAACATGATCAGGAAGTGACAAACATGGAAGTGTGACAACACTATATGCTCTGAAATCACGTGTGAAATGATGCCAAATCATCCAAACAACACAAGCATAGCATGTTAGAAGGCCTAAGGTACAAGGCTACTAAAGGGGACTACACAAGAGGCAAGCAATACATGGCACAAATGATTGAACCAACCATAGACAGAGCTCAAATAGGTCAAAACAAAGACTAAAACATGCTGAGATGGGAGCTCAAAAGTCTAGGCATGCATGCATACAAGTTAGGCCACAAATAAGGCAATAATGCACAACCCTTAAAGGCACTCAAAGAGTGAAAGAAGTGAGAACATGGAAATGCTATACGCTCTGAAATATAATGTTAAATGATGCCAAATCATGCACATGTCACAAATGAAGCATGCTAGGAAGCTCAAAGCTTGAAACTAGCATAGGCACTTGCATTATAGCTATACAATACATGAACCATATGGCCAAGACAACCCAAAACAGTCCTAGAGCATGTCAAAATAATGCTAAAACATGTATGAAGTATAGTCAAAACAAGATAGCATGAAAGGCATGAGGCATGGAGTATGCAAGGCCAATAAGGAGGATTACACTACACCTACCAAAACCAAGCATGAGATGACTTCACCAACAAAAAAAAAGAGTTGTGTCATGGCAAAATAAGACCAAAAACACACTGAAATGGTAGCCCAAAAACTTAGGCAAGATGGCATACATATTGGCTCATATTTAAGGCATAAGGCACAAACCCTCCAAAGCATTGAAAGAGTGACACATGTGAGTGTATGACAATGAAACATGCTCTGAAATCATGTACCAAATGATGCTAAATCATGCGAATAGCCCAAGCAATGCATGCTAGTGACTTGGAAACTCAAAGCTAGTGAGCAAAAATGCACTATGGCTATACAAAGCAAGGAATGCATGACCAAAACAACATAAAATAGAGTTTAAGCATGGTAAAACATGAGTAAAAGCTTTCTGGAGTAGAGCCAAAAGCATGCTAGAATGATGGTCCAAAGCATGATGCATGTTGGGCTAGCAAGGATGATTGCATTACAAGTACACGAAGCATGCAACAAGTGATCAAACCAACCCAAAATAGAGCTAAGGCATGCTGAAATAAGGTCTAAGACATGCTAAGATGGAGCCAAAACATGCTAGAAAGACATGCTAAAACCTTAAGCATACAAGGCTTGTTTGCAAGGATTACACTACAAGTGTATAAAGCATGCAAGGGTGGCCTAAACTAAGCCAAAACAGAGGTATGCCATACTGAAATAAGGCCAAAAATAGACTGAGATGGAGCCAAAACAAGCTTAACAAACATACTACTTTGATGAGCCAACAAGGCTAGCAACCAAGACACAAGGAGAGGGGATGACCCCCTCCTATTTAGGACCTCAAAACACATTTTCCACCACTGAAATTCCTTTGGAATTCAGTGGTGAAGAGGCCAAATAAAAGTGATCACAAAGGCCTAAAGTGATGGCTCAAAAGCCTAGCAAATAAGGCATGCAAGGGAGTAGACCACCCCCAACACCAAAGAATCCTTAAACAAACATTTCAAGCACTTAAAATCAGAACTTTTTGTAGTTGAGAGTTAAGCCAAAATAAGCATGCAAAGGTGGCCTAGTAATCAACTACAATAAGGCTTTAAAAGGATTAGAGACTCACCCTTGAAGAATCAAAGCAAGACAAAAACTTCTGAGGCAAAAACCAAGCCTTGAGCTCCAAACAAACCTCCAAGAGCCTCAGTCCAAGATTGAAGGTGTTTCACTATGTGTTTGTGTGCAAAAGTGTGAAGAAAAGGCACTTTCAAGCACAAATATGGAGCAAAGGAAGAAATATAGAGATAAAGATATATGTATATGCCCTAAGCAATTTTCTGAACCTAAAGCAAGAGGGAGGAGGCTCCCTTTTATAGAAAAACATGCATCAAGCTTGCTCAACAAGCTTGAAGCTTGAATCAATCCCTCCATACACGTGTATGGAGGATGCTTTCTGTGTCCAACAGCTGGCACAGCTGGCATGGAAAATATCTGCAGAAAGTGCAGGAAAGCTATCGACCAGTTGAAGTGGTCGGCCAGCTACTTGCACTGGTCAGCCGACCAAAAAAAGTGGTCTGCAAGAAGAGAAAGTGGTCGGCAAGGGGGATGAGTGGTCTGCACAAAGAAAGCAAGGTGGTGACATGGCTACCGACCACTTTTGGTGGTCTACAAACCACCAAGACCATCTGACCGACCAGAAAACTGGCTGGCAGGGAAGAAAAGTGGTCTTCAAGGAGAGAAACTGGTCTACACCCCTTATTCCACCCTCCAAGCTAGGGCTGTGCAAAATATCGTCCAATCCGCTAAAACCGCATCGATCTGCATCTATCCGCACCGCTCTAACCGCTAACCGCGGTTTAAATTTTAAATTTTATAATCCGTCAACTGAACCACTCCGCTATAGTTAATACATATATATTTTTTAACCTCCAATGAAATATCAATGTAAAAATAAGTGTGAGGGAGATTTAAGATATGAAATTTATTACAAATTAGTGGTTATATATATGAAATATATTATGTAAAATTATTTTGTGTTATATGTCTAAAAAATATTATACAAATTGGTGTTATATATTATGCAAATGTATGATAATTAGTTAAAATATTCTTCAATCCGCCAATCCGCCAAAAACCGCCCAAACCGCAATTTGTCAATCCGCTAATCCGCCAACCCGCCATTCGGTTTGTAAATTTACTCTCAAACCGCCCGAACCGCACTGCGCACACCCTTACTCCAAGCAAGGAAAACAAGGTTCGGTTCAAAACCAAACCAAAAAGAAGCAAGACAAAAGTCTGCAGGACAAGGCGCACAGCCGGAAACCCCGAAAACTAGTCTACGGGTACAAAAAGTGGTCTACGAGAGGGAAATGTGGTCTACAACCACAAAAAGTGGTCTACAGACCTCTGTTTCCTTCTAGACCATGGCAACAAGGCATGGTCCAAAAACCAAACCAAGAGGAGAACATTAAGACGTCCCGAGACAAGGCACTCGGCCGAAGGTTCCGGAAATCAGAAACTAGCCTACAAGAGGGAAAAGTAGTCTACGACTACAAAAAGAGGTCTACAGACCTCTCCCTCCCTCTAGGCAAGGGCAACAAGGCATGGTCAAAAAACCAAGCCAAAACACAAAGAGTTCAGAGGCCTGGAGGCAAGGCACTCAGCCGAAAACTCCGGAAACTCAAAACGAGTACAAACATGCACAATCATCGAGCGCTCAATCGATGACGTCTGAGTCTTAAGGTCGGTCAAAAATGGGGTGTCTACAGACGATTTGCAGGAGGAGGGTTTAATTCGAGCGAATAGGAAGGAATCTAACTAGAAACCATTGATTTGACGATTTGTAGGAGGGAGGGCGGCGCAATCAACAATGGCGGAGGTAGAGGAGGAGTAAGGAAGGAGGCGTTGTAAGAAGCACAGGTGAAGAAGCTAAGGAGGTAGATAAAAGAAGCGAAGAGGGAGGCGATGGTGGCGAGTTCAGAGAAAGTGACGACGTGGAGAGGGGTGGACGACAACGGTGGAGGAGGTAGTAGGCCACAGAGAAGAAGAGTATAAAGAAAATGTCGTTGGTCAGGTATGGAGGGAGATGTAAGGCATTAGAGGCTTTTGGGGATGAGGAGGAGAAGGAGGATGATGATTTTCATTTTTAGGTCTCTTTTATGAGAATGTAAGAGAGAACAGAGAAGTGAGAGAGATAAAGATAGAATGGAGATGAGACGTGGGTGAGTAGGAAGTTTAGTCTTTGGGCGGGAAGTAAATCTAGATATATACTTGGGATTGATATGCATTTAAAGGGGCTCATCTCATCCGTCTATCTAAATACACAAGTGAATCATGACCATTGAAATGTCTTAGTAGGACAATTGTCTTTAGGATAAATTCAAAAACATTTCTCCCTTATTATATAGATATATATATATATATATATATATGTATTGAATATAAGTTAATAGAAGAATAGTACACAATTTCTCAATGTTTTCCTAGTAAATATAATTATATTACTAAAACAATACATGTTACAAAATTAAAGTATCCAATGGTAATATAGCATTATAGATTGACAATATATAAATACAGTAACATATGTAAATTTACATTATATTTTTTATATATATATTTATACATGTAGACATTAACGTATATAAGATATCACAAAAATAATATGTAAAATCTTTTGCAACAATATAATACAGGCAGTAATGAGAAGTTAATTATTTATAATTAAATAGTTGGTTATAATGTAGATGTTTAGTGTTATATTTTGGTGTGTATGCACCATTTTTAATTAAATTATTAAATTCACATAAAAATTGAAAGGAATTTGTGAATAATTTATGTAAAATTAGAGATGAGTAGGGATGTAATAATGAGCCGGTCCAAGCGGGCCTCGCGGACTCCCGCCTTTTTAACGGACCGGGCTGGGCCTGCTGATGGGCCAAAAAGTGGGGCACAGGCTCAAGCCCAAGCTCACTCATAATAGGGCCTGGGCTTGGGCCTAGGGCCGAGGGCCTAGGCCGCAGACTGGGCCTAGTCGGGCTTTTTTTATTTTTTTATATCAAGATTAAAAAATTAAAAAAATTATTATTACTCGATTATTTTAGTTAATATTAATGAGATGTTTTGTTTGGTTATGTAATGTTTCATGGTGACATTTAAATTTAATTATGTATGACTTATGTTTTTTTAATTATGAACTTATAACTAAAAAATATGCAATTATGTAATTTTTTTTCTTTCAAAATGAATAATTTTATATATATGAAAATGAAAATATCAATATTACAATATTAAATTATTTATATAACATTTATTGAATGAATAATTTTTATTTCAAAATGAAATAACATAATACAAAAATTGATATTATTAAATAAATTAGGTATAGATTACTGATGATGGTAGATCAATTGCATCACTATAGGTCAAGTATATCCCAACTAGGTTGGCACCTACCAGCCTACCAATCATTTGCATTATACTCCACCTCAATAATCTAATATAAAAAAAAAACGAAATGAAATGAAATAGTAAAAAACAAATTGTTGATCAATCATCAGAGGAGACAGACATTTTAGTTGCGTTGCCCAATGATATGTCATCCAAATCATTTTGAATTCGCTCATTTTCACTATAATTTTGTCTTCTCGTAAGTGCATGCATATGATCTCTGGATATCATCAGTGCCTTAACCATTTCGAGTGAAAACTTGCTCCGATAATCGCTCAGCACTCGTCTACCTGCACTAAAAGCTGTTTTTGAAGCAACTGTAGAAATATGAACGGTTAGTATATCACGGGCCATCTGTGAAACCACAGGCCACATAGTTTCATTTTGTTTTCACCATTCCAAAGTGGCAAAATCATCAGAATCATCCACTAACGGGCATTCCAAATAACGTTGTAGTTCAGAACTACTTACACTTGTATGTTGAAATAATCTTCTACTTTTTATTGTTGAAAAAACACTTAATCTCTTGTCTCGAGATGAGATTGCTAGTGTAGTATGTGTGTGGGTGTATTTATAGATATAGCTGTCCTGTATTCTTCAAATAATTTGTTGCATGTTTGCATAATAAGGGCAAACTGTGTATGATCATTGAAAAGACGCTCTAAAAATTCTTGTAAATCAATTTCTTTACACCTAGGATCAATTATTATGGCTAAACCTAATAGATGAGGCAAATGATCAAAATATTTATCAAAATTTTCTTTCATTGAAGTAATAATGGTTACATAATATTCATTACCCATCTATTGCTCTTCTTTGTTTACAAGCTATTTTAAACATATTATATGCTGAATTCCACCTACTATCTACATCTAAATTAATCTTCTTAATGGCATATTTTCTCATTGACAAATTTTTCTATATTCCGAAATTCAATTACTAGAAGACATAATAGTAACAACTGCATTTTTTTATTACAAATACAGAAGTCTCGTATACATGCATAGCTTCTTTAACAATCAAATTTAAAATATGGGCACAACGACGAACATGAAATAAATCACCATCAACAAGTATAATTGTAAAGTTGATTTTAAATGGGGTACAATTTGATTATAATATGCTGCATTATCTAAACTAAATGTAAATATTTTATTTTGTAAATCCTACTTATATAATATATTTCTTATTTCTAAACCAAGCGAATGACCAGTGTATGGAAGTTCAACTAATTTAAATGAAATAATTCTTTTATTTAATTTTCAATCATTATCAATAAAATGTGCAGTGATACATTGATATTCAAAACCATTATTTGACCACAGAGCAGATGTTAAACAAATTCTTCCATTCAAAATTTTAAAGATGTCAAATAATTCACTTTTAACATCCTCAAATTTCTTTAAAATCCTGTTTCTAATAGTATTTTTTTGAAAAACTTTGATATTGTGGTGCAAAACTTTCGTGAATCATTTCGGTAAAATCAAGACATTTACTAGTAGTAAAAGGTTGTTCTTTTTTAATAATATAATCAACTACAGAATTTTGTACACATATAAGATCATATGAAAATGTTTGCAAATTACCGGTTGATTCAGCCCCTAATTGTATTTGACTTCGAATATCAAGTTGTTGACTTTGTAAATGTTTGTTAGCATGTCTTTTTAGATGACTAGTGCCTCCTACAGATGCAGTACTAAGTAAATATGCACAATATTTACATTTTGCTTTAAATGCAATTGTACCATTAGGATTATTTATAGATGTTTTTTCAAAATGTTCTCAAACGCTACTACTTCTACTCCTAGATGATGATCCAACTATTGGAAGAGGGATATTGAAGGAGAATCAATAGATTCATGTTGTGTAGTATATATATTAACATCGACATAAATATTAGGAATATTAGGATCCATAGTAATGTAAGTAAAACAATATATAAAAATTAACAATTAATTTAAATAATGTGTAAATACAATCAGTAAAAAATAATAATTACTATATGTGCACAAATAATTAATGAAAAAAATGAGTAGCTAATAAATTTAATTAAATTAATTAATGTTACAGACTGGCGAATGTCATATAAAAATTAGCTTCTTCTGATAAAAATTTCTTGTTGCACAATTGCAATTGTCACTTAGAGAGATTAAGAGTTTAAGAGAGATTCAGAGAGTTTAAGTGAGAGGGAGAATTATTTGTTATGAGATTTATTTTGAAAAATAAATGATATTTATAGTAGTTTTAAAGAGTGATATTTATGAGATTTATTTTGAAAAATAAATGATATATATATTACCGTTTGAATTATGATCGTTTGTATATATATCACCGTTTGAATTTTTATATACTAATTTATTACCGTTTGAATTTTTGTAGGGCTGTTCGGCTCTTTTTTTCTTCCAATGCAATGTCATTTCGTTCGGTTGCTATAGAAACCAGTAGGTCCCACTCCACACACTCTCTCTCTCTCTCTCGCTCTCTTATCTTGTGCCATTATTTCGGCTGGTATGGCAGCCAGCCATAGTGCCACTCCCACACTCCATATTTCTCCCTATCTTCTTCCATATTCCGTTGCCTATAGCAGCAGCCACAGTGCCCTCTCTCCCTCTCTCTCTCTCTCTCTCTTGTGGCTATGTAGCCTGGGAGTAGGTGTAAACTATTACTAGTTTTTGTTTTATTTTAAATTATTAATGTTATTTGTTTAATTATATAAATTTTTATTTCAATTCTTGTAATTCAATTACAGATAATTGTACAAATGGTTAACTATTAACTATTATATTATTTTGTTTTTGTTTTTATTTTTTATTTTTACAAGATTAATCTTTTCATTTATTTTATTTTTTTATTTTTTTAATTATTCAACCATTGCAAGTTGTTTTTTATTTTTATTTTCAAAATTTGACCATTGGTAGAGAGAAGGTCGGATGGGTGGGTGGGGTCGGGCCACTCACAGGGCCTGAAATGTTTTGGGTCGGGCCAATGGGCCGGACCGGGTCACAAATAGAAGGCCCAGGCCCAAGGTATTGGGCTAGGCTCGGGCTCAGGCCTATCCAGGTTGAAAATGAGCCCGGCCTACTTGGGGCCTCGGGGGGCTTCGGGCCGCCTACAGGCCTTAGGCCATTTTTACACCCTTAGAAATTAATGAAGAAATATTAAAAAAGAAAAGAAAATAGAAGTTTATAGTGTTTGATTTGGTTTGTTTTTTCAAACTTTTGTTTTGAATTATTTGGCTTCATGTTTCTTTGTCTTTGACACTTTTTTTTAATAACCTTTTTATTTTCCTTTTAAATTCACTTAATTTAATATATATATTTTTTATTTTTTTATTTTACTTTTAGATTTAGATTCACTAAATCTAAATACACTTAGAAAATAATTTGTTGTGTATTCTTTTTAGAAAAAAATGATTAATATTAAATAATAATAATAAAAAAATATAGTAATAAAAAATCATTACATGTTTGAATTTATGAATTTTTTTTATCAATATTTTACTTTTTAATTCTATTCAGATTATTAGATATTAGATTTTCATGTAAAAGTATAATTTAAATATAAAATATGAAGAAATCTCAATATCTTTAATTACCAAAACTGAAAAAATATGAAAAATCGAAAATTGAAAAAAAGATTTAAAAAATAAAACCAATGAAAGTGGTTCTTGTTTAGAATTTTAACATCATACATTGGTTATCAAATCGCAATGTAAAATATTACATTCATAAAATATAATTTAAACAAAAAAAAAAAAGTGTATGAAGATAACTTGTGAATTTTTGAGATACAACACAAATACATGTTTTAAAAACACATGTTGTGGCTTGCTTTTCGTGCTCCTTTCGGAAGACGAATAGTCCCACAATTCGGACTCTCGTGGTTCTAAATCTAATTTCACAAAGTGCAATGTGAAACAGTGAAAACACAAAAGAGTCCAAATTCGGCAATTTTTTTTGAAAATCGATGTTTGAATCAAATGCCAAAAATGGACTGCTTTGCCAGATTATAGAGTCGCCACTTAAATATTTTTGAAAAATTTAAGAAACCCATGACTCGTGCCAAAGGCCATGTGTCCGTTATCACAAAGATTGTCTCGACTCGAGAACTTAGGTACGAGGGGGGAAGGTCATGAATTGAACCACCCACTCGCCCGATCAAAGATCGACAACTACTAATCATGATGTGATTTTTATTTACATTATATGCTCTTGTTCCGTTTATTGGCTATTTTTTACTATGTGACATACACACAAATATAGACTAATTTGCAAGAGTTGGAACATTTGATTTCATGTTTTGTTTGAAATTGTTTTGTGAATATGCCACTTGAAAAAGTGGACCAAAATGGATATTAATCAAATTATCCCAATTCAAGCAACTAGCTTTCATCCACAGGCATTCAAACAATTATATCAATTAAGCATTTAGCCTCATGAAAGCATGCTTTGACGTGGTATCACGAACATTCGATGCAAGATGTTAAAACACAAAATTACTCACCTAGTACTCCGAGCCAAAACAAAGAAAAATAATTAGAAAAATATGTATGCCCAAATTAATGCAATATAACTAATGCAACGCACACATTATGTATTTTATAGGTTCGGCTATGAGCATGACATATGATTTCATCAAAGACATGTGATAAAGCATGTATTCAAGCAATGAATTTAAACATTTGGTTAGTATGATGAGCCAAACCTTGAATGTATGCAAGAGAATGGATGCAAGGCATACCAATGCTAATTTGAAAAATGATGTCTTATACTAACCATTGTAAGCAAGTAAGTAAAAGGGAGAAAGATGTGGGGTTGGAAGACATACAACTTATTACATAATTGCCCTCGTGCAAGAGGGTGCGAATCAAAGTTCGAAAGTCCAAATTAAACTAATTATTACAAAACCGAATGAATAAATAAGCGAAGGATTAACTAGCTAACTACTCTAGTACAACAAGGATAACCATGATGAGTAAACTAATTATTTAAGCTAACTAGCTATAACAATTACAAACAATAATAATAAATTAATTAATTACAACACTAATAATTAACAAGACTGATTGTAATAAATTAATTACAACAACATTTGGAGCATTACTCTACAACAATGATGCAAGGATGCACAAGGTTTGCATGCATAGTGTTCAAGAACAACTCTGTCCACCTAGGTTTGCTCTGTTTCACCTTCAGCCACTGCCCTCTGTTTTCTGCAAAATACACTGCTGACCAAACATTGATGACCGGCTGTGCCTCGATGAAGCCCGGCCGTGCCTTAATTTCATGCAAAATTCAGTTTTATACTCTGAAGTGAAAACAGTGTAGACAGAGTGTTCTGAACTCTGTTTGTCCCTCTCACACTTTTTTGTCATGGGAAAGCCTCGAGAGAAAGTTGGAATCGTTTTCAAAATCATCAATGAGAAAGTTGATTGCTTGGTGATTTCGGGTACAATTTGGACAAAAAATCAATAATTGAAAGGAGTTTCAACCACTCCTCTCTCCTATCATAGAGTGAACTCAAAGAGGGAGGTAGAGATGCTTCAAGATTTATCAAAACATCATGAATTGATGTAAGAGAACCCTTGACACAATGGATTCGACATAACGTCCGGTCGAACCCTAAGCAATATAACTCATTTTCTTTATGTGAGTTGGTTTATTTTAAGCCAAATTCAATAGTCTTTACCATCCTTTAATCCATTAAATCCAAGATGATTGTTACGTCCACTAGAGATTACGTCCACTAAGTGAGAAACAAGTCAAACGGGAGGTGATTCTCAACATGAAAAAAAGACTACACCGTTGGCAGTAAACCTCCGTAGAGATTAAGCTATTAAGCATAAATCGCTAGTTCACGTTTTAAATAACCGTCAACCGATTGAAACAACTCTCAAATGAAAGAAATGAAATAGCAAGTTGATTATTAAAATGAAGTTCTTAAACATGGAAGTCAGTGAAAGAAAAGCTAAGAACAATACGCAACAAGCTATGTAGGCAAACTTATGAGACAACAACCAAGCTAATCAAAGCATGAACTATTTAAACAACTTAGAACAACCCTAAAAATGCACTCAAGAGATAGAGAATAGTGGCTCAAAGTGCATGAAAAGAGCCTAAAAAACTAATCAACAAAGGGAGAAAACAGACTAGTACGTAAGAACAAGGAAGGGTGGCTAACCCCTCAACTTTTGAAACCTCAAAGCATGATTTTTAGCCCTTTTTTAACTCTGAAAATCAATTTAGAGGGCAAAGAAAAAGAGTGTAAAAGTAAGGGTTTGAGCTATAGGTAAAGGTGTAGAAAGAGTGTAAACTCTCTCTACCATTTTGGTAACTCTCCAAATCCAAACTCAAACACTTGAAAGAGAATCAAAATAACACAAAATTACAAGAACTAGATAGCAATAGATAGAACAAGAAGTAAAAGAGAGGATGACAAGCTTATACCTCTTAAAGAAGTGAGCTTTTGCTTATGAATCAAACTAAGTCTCAACACACTTTTAAGCTTGAATTATGGTGTTCAAGGCTCAACCAAGGTTCCTAGACTAAGGTGTGAAGGTGTATATGGTGTATGGATATAGGTTCAAGGTGGTAGGTTTGCTCAAAGTATTGCTTGCACAAGAAGAAGGATAAGAAAAAGCTCTCAAGGTGGTGTAGAGGCCTTTTAGAAATTCTTCAACCCTCAAAACAGAGACATATGGTCGTTTTTATAGAATTTGAGCTAGAGGGATCATAAATATCTTCAAAAATGGACAGTTGGCGGCCTCCTTCCCAGAACAGTGTTTCTCGCTACTAAGGCACGACCGGCTTTCAATAGCCACTGTCGGCTCTCAATGAGGCACGGCCGGGCCTCAATGTGTTCCCTTATTTTTCTGCTTTAGACTCAGCATAGGGTGGCACAATGTGTAAAAATGGATTTCTTGGGTATAATTAGTGGGAATATGGGAGGTTTGGTATTGTTTCGGTGCTTAAAACATGGTGCCTTCGTTGAGACCTCGAACGACGCACAACAACACTTTCATCATCGAGTGTACTGGACAAAGCACTTGAGCCTTGCGGGAGGTGAAAAATGGGGTGTCTACAGTTGCCCCTCTTTGACAAAGCTCGAAGTCATAAAGTTACAAGAGAGAATGCCAAAGCCTAGAGACGACCCATTTAACAAGGTCGTAAGGCTCGGCCAACAAATCAAGACACAAATGTAAAGATTGAACTCGAGGGCAAAATGCAAAAATGAAATACAAAAAATAACTTATGATCATGCAATGAAACAATGCAATGATGTAATGAAACGATGCAATGAAACAATTCTATAATCTAACAAGAATGCAACGTTTGAATGAAAACGCAAATCAAAAACGCAAATCAAAGCAAAACAAATCCCATCGTGTCTCAGACAAAAAGAAGTGAATAAACAGACATGTCTCGTGCGAAAAGGACAAAGAAAACACATACCAACCTATATCTTCTGTAGAAAGAATGTAAGAAAATGCAGACCTAACTACGTCTTGCGTAGGAAGGGTGAAGGGCGACGTAACCGTCGAGCACGCCCAAGGTCTCAACCAAGATCCTAACGCGTCTCACGCAATATGAGGAAGGATGGTGTGAACAAACAGGTGCACCTGCTGTTTTTAACTAAGGTAAACAATCTTCACACGTCACACGCGAGAGGAGGAAAGGTGGTGTGAACACCGGGCACACCCAATGTTTTTAACCGAGGGTATAATCCTAATGCTTCACATGCAAGAGGAGGAAATGTGGTGTGAACGAACAAGTGCACTTGCCGTTTTTAACTGAACATTCCTAACGCGTCACACACGGGAGAAGGAAAGGTGGTGTGAACACCGGGTGCACCTAATGTTTTTAACCAATTTGAACAATCCTAACGCGTCGCACGCGAGAAGAGGAAATGTGGTGTGAACGAACAGGCGCACCTGTCGTTTTTAACCGAACATTCCTAACGTGTCACACGTGAGAGGAGGAAAGGTGCTGTGAACACCGAGCGCACCAGATGTTTTTAATCGATTTGAACAATCCTAACGCGTCGCACGCGATAGGAGGAGAGGTTGAATTGATAAAAAAAAAACAAATCGCATAAGCGTGAATTAGAAACATGGATTCTATCTAGAGATACGTAAAATTAAAACAATCAAAGCGATGTAGTAAAGTGAAAGTCAATTTGCCAACATGTTAAAACAATGGGCACAACGCACCGCATTTAATTTGATGGTAAAAAGGGTGATGATTTTACTGTGGCACAAATGATTTTATCTGGAACTCCTCTAAATGAAACGCACATACAATAACGTTTGTTAACGAAATAACGAAATGAACTACGACTCAGGCAAAACCATGAAAAGTTCAAACTAATTAAAAGTTTTGAAACAAAACAAATCAACTTATGAGTTTAAACTTTGAGTTAAACAAATGAGACCAAGTAAATCAAACAAAATAGAATAGAATGAACAAAATTCCTCTCTTTATATTTTACCCGCCCATTTTTTTTTGCTTCCTTTGTTCCTTTGTTCTTTTTTCATTGTTTTTCTTCCTTCTTTTTCTTTTCATTGCTTTTCTCTCTTTTTCAACTCTTTTTCTTTTTCTTCTTCTTCCTTTTTTTTTCTTTTTTAAATTAAAGCTCCATAATACAATACAAGAAATAAAATAAAAGGAAAAAAAAAAAACTAAACTGAGTTTACACTGAGAGCCGACCGAGCCTCAATGAAGCACGGCTGGGCGTCAAGAAAGCCAGTCGGCTGGGCTTCGAAAGCGGCATGGGTAGTTTCGGGCATTCCACGCGATATGTTTGTTTAAAACAAACTAAAACTCTTATTTCTCACACCCTCTCATCCGAAACTCCCTCTTTCCTCTCTCTCTCTCTCTCTCTCTCTCTCTCTCTCTCTTTCTCTGACCTCCCTCTTTCTCTAGATTTCCCTTTTCCTTGAAGTACCCAACAACCTTCGCTATTTTTTCTTCGAAACCCTTCCCTTCCTCTATATTTCAAACTGAACAAATCTTGATTTGGTGGAGTTTGAGCTTTTCCCTTAGTTTTTCTCACATTTGCCCACACTTTCTTTCTATTCCTCCTTGATTTTCCAAACTTTTTTTCATTTTCTCTCTCCTAGGGTTTGAAATTAGGGATTTCACCTATTTTCACTCATTCCCTCACTTTTTCTTCATTTATTCCACTTTTCTCCATGGTTAGTGACAAAGTTCTCATCCCGGACCCCGCCATTGGTATTGGGGCCATCTTAGGCGCAAATATAGAGGTCGAGAACGCTTCCGCATTGCCTTCCCTCATTGACAGGCCATTCGATGCGGCCACTTACCCGCCACGTGCTCATGTTCCGCCTCCAAGTGGTATTTTGAGATTCGAGGGCCTTATCCCTGGGACAGACGAGGACATCTTGCTGCAAGAGCCCACAGAGCATTTGTCCGCTGATGCCTCCACGGTAAGTAACTTTCCTTTGTTTTGATACATTGTTGAATCTCACAAGTAGATCACTAGTTAATGCATCATACACTCCTCATTTAGAGGTGCTAGCTAGGAGGATTGGCGGCTATGGATCCATATCTGACCCCCGGCGTTGGCATGAGAGAATGCTCGCAGAGGTCCGCATATTGGTTGATGCTGCCGGCTTTGGGCGCTTTTGCTCAGGGCTCATACAGATGAGAGCTGAGTTGCCGCTGTATGGGGCCTTGACAGAGAGATGGTGGGACACTATGGACTCATTCCACTTCTCATCGATTGGGGAGCTGACTCTGACCCCGTACGATTTTTCGATGCTCACTAGCCTACGGGTCAGAGTTGGTGGCCTGATCCCATGTGATCCTGACATGACACAGTGGAGAGCCGCACAGCATCAGCTTTTCAAGACGATCCCAGACATCACCAATCACAGGATAGTGAGGTATGGTTGGTTCTATGATCATTTGTCTGAGTCTTAGCCCACTACTCCAAATGAGGTCGCCCAGTACACCCGCAGCTTCCTCATGCATCTCCTCGGTACTTCCTTGTTTGCGAACAAGGAAAATATCGTGGGGTTATATCTTTTAGGGGCACTAGTACACTTACCACAGGTGACAGAATACGACTGGGGTGGCGTCGGCCTGGCCACCTTATACTGCTATATGAGCTCCGTTTCCCTCCGCAAGGCGGATTCACTTGGCGGCTATTGGAGGGTTTGGGAGGTACACCTCATATTTACTTTTTCTGTTCAGCTTTACATTTTGTTCAATTTTACATTTCCTGCTCATCTTTGCTTTGCCTTGCATCTTCTGTTTATCTGCTCACTTACTTCATCCATCTTTTTCTACTTGCAACTCTGGGTTTACAGATACTTCACCTCTCTAGCTCTGATCCCGGTGAGGCCGATTAAGTTGTCAGTACACCGCTCATGGTACTACAACTCCCGATTTGAGCGGTGCCGCCGCGTAGACTGAGACTTCCCATACTTTCACTGCTTCTTTGACACGATCACTGTGGATCAGGTAACAAAATATCAACCTATGACTTTTACATACTGTAAGCACACTGCACTGTTTCCCATACTATACGGTCATTCTTATAGCGTTGCTTTTATACTGCACTGTCATTTTCATACTGCACTGATTTCTAATACTTGACGTTTGTTTCCATAGGTTGACTGGAATCCTTGGACAGGTATTCCCTAGGCGTCGAGGATGACCTATGTCGCTACATGGCATGCCTCCACCATACGGATTCTGTTCGAGGGCCCTTTTGGCCGGGCTTACTACCTGGGGGAGAGGTTCATCGGCTAGACACGAGGCGTCACTGACCTCGACATTCCACATCCTCCTCCTCCAGTCATAAGGGTAGTTGATGAGCTTCAGGACAGTCCTTAGATCGACTTTCTGATGTTGGGAGAGGATGGCGATCGACATCACGATCCCAGCGACTTCACTACCTCCTTACATACTCGGGTGATAGCGCCTCTTACCCCGGGCGTAGTCCGCGCTATTCCGGAGGTTGCTGCTGCGGCTGGCGATACCCCTGCTGGAGGTGCCCCTGCCGTTGCTCCCATTCTTGGGTTTCCCATGATTCCCACTGAGATCACGTATATGCATCCAGATGGAGTGATCGAGCAGATCCCGCTTGAGCATATCGAGGAGAAGGACCGCAGGCTAGGGTTTGGTCCTAGCATTGAGTAGGTACACATTTCTTTATGCTTCTACTCACTGCATTTTATCTTGTTTTGTTTTCTACTATTTTTGTTCATTGTTCTCTATTACTTCTATCTAACTCTCTTAAATTATGTTCTTTTTGCAGATACCCTGGGCGTATGCTGATGACTTCCTCCGGACGATCGACCGACTGCTCCTTATGGTACAGAGGAGACAGACTGCCTTAGTCACTCATGGGATTGAGGTATACCCTGTCTGTAGTTCACTGTTGTTGCCATACTGTTTATACTCATGTTAGTCCATACTAATACCTGTACTCTTTTCAGCTTGAGTCGGCACCAGCAGTGCCTACAGGACCTCTTCCGATTGGGAGAAGAAGGAGACGGGGCCCAGTGAGGGACCGAGGGGAAGCTGATCTAGGGAGAGGCCAAGCGAGGTAGCGCTCACCTTCTGATGAGTCTTTTGACGAGTTTATGACCCCTGAGGGCGAGGAAGAGGAGGTTGACTTGCAGTCCAGTAGCCCGAGCGATGATAGTGATGTATCTCCTCCGTAGCCGAGGAAGAAGAGGGCGAGGATGGGTTACCGATGAGGATGACGATTTTTTTTTTTTTTTTTTTGCTTTGTAGTTAAAGACTAGTTTTAGATAGACCCTTTTGTTTATTTTTTTTTTTTTGAAGGATTTTCTTTTATTTTGTTGCTTTGTAAATCAATGACCGGGGTTAGATCCGCTAGTTTGTAAAAACAAACTTTTGAATGATCTCATTGCACAATGTGATGAATGGCGTAATGCTTGCATGGTAACTTCGCACAAGACTTAAAACAATGAATATCTACTCTTGCATTCATTCTTGAATCAGATAACTACCCACGACCGGAGGAAATGTAAAATACAACTCGATAACAGAAAAACAAAATAACAACTTGAAAATACTAAAAAACACTTGGTATAAACAAAACAAGATTGAAAACATAACTGTGGTACGTCAAGACAAAGGTCAACTTGTCCTACAACTGCACTGATCTGAACCATCATTCAAACTCGGCCGGGCCTAAATAGACACAGCTGGGCTTCACTGAGGCACGGCAGGGCCTAAGTGTGAGGTCGGTCAGTGTTGCCTAGCTGTCATGCACTACTCCTTCTCATCCTCTATAAATGGTGCTCCCATGTTGTTTTTCTGGTAGAAAAGCAAGTTTTTGATATTTTGCTCCCAAGATGGAGACATTGTGCAATAATAGGCTCCGAGACTGGATAGCCACTTTGGAGAGCTCGGAAAAGGTGAATTTTCACAGTTTTGGCCTAAATGCCCTTTTTTTTTTGAGTTGTACTTCTCTTTGCTTTCCGTTCCTTCATGCTGCTATTCGATGTTGGAACTTGATCACTCATGTATTTCAATTCGGATCATAAGAGGTGTGTCCGACACTCAAAGAATTTTGAGCTTTGACAGAGTCTCGGCGCGACGAAGAAATCATGTCGCAACCCTATTTTGGCTATGCCCATGCTTTGGGATGGATGTGTGGGTTAACATTACATGAGGCTCGGTCTTTGGCACATGATGGAGAGCTAGACATCTCCAACTTGATTCATCGATTTTCTGCCATTGGAGACAGGAGTGACCTTCTTTGGCGAGGTCGCCGGTAACATGCTCTCTGTTTATGCCTTCTTGCACAATTCCTCTTTGCCCCTAGTTTCAGCGGAGCTAGCATCCAGTTGATCGAAGTGGCCCAATGTTTGAAAGATGGTAAGAGTTGCATGGGTTTGGCACTAGCCTAAACCTTGATGGGTTTAGATGCTTTCCGCCGAGGAGAAACCACCTGATTGGCAGGGAGTCCACTACTTCTCTGGGTATTATTTTCCACCATTCTAATTTATGATTCTCACATCACTCAACACTCATTTTCTATTTTTTTCTAATAGCCTCTTCCTTACTTTTCTCTCATTGTACACATTTTTATTATTTAATCTCTCTTATTTTTCATTTCTCCCTAGGTATGGCTTATGCATAAACTGCAAGTAGTGGACCCTTGTCTCGAGTACTCAGCCCGAGCTTACTTCTTTCACCAACGGCTAGTGGATTTCCCCTCAGAGGGTTTATGGTGTGATTGGATGTGTAACCGGTCCGCAGCTGACATAACTTGGTGTTGTCCCTAGCTTAATTTGGCTAAGATGAGCTACAACATATCCCGACAGTCGAATGTAGAGTTGATTAGCCTCACACATTGCGTATTCTATTTTCCTATCCGGTTCTGATGCCCATTCAGGCATGATTAGATACGTCCAGAGGGGGGGTAGAATACACGTCTTCATTTCCGATTTGTGCTTCACACTTGGCTAGGTACCTCACTACTTGGAGGATGAGAGAGCTTCTGGCCCCTGCCCCTGGTTCCCATTATACCTTGTTTGAGGAGTATTTGGCTTGGCTTGAAGAGGAGGCAGAGGTTGGGCTGTCATTGGCATAGAGCCACTTGACTTAATTGTGCCCCTAGTTTTACTACTTTAATCTTTTCTTTTCAAGTTTTAAGATGTAAAAGCAACTTTGATCTAAATCAAAGAGTTAGAGAGTGTACTTGTGTTGAAATCAATAAAATTAAAGTTGCGAGTACTGAAAATTTTCCTTTTGGTCCCAAAAATGGTCCAAGTTGTGATAGCGTAAAATTTTGAACAAAATAAACTTTTATTGAAACTTTTCAAAACAATTTTCGGAAACGATCACACCTGACACACACAGAATCAATTCTCAAGAGGTACAACCTCGAATTAAAAGATCATAACTGCCCCTGATTGCATATCACTGCTGCTCTGCACTATAATCAGCTTTTCTTCCCGAAATAAAGAGCACAACCGAACTAATAGATGATGAACAAAGATGACCTAATCAAGAAAACGGACAGGATAGTTGAATCAGAGATAATCACGGCTGAACTTCAGGGTGAAGTTGCTGTAGACGCGCCCACGTGGGGCCCTCGCTACAGTTCGGACTCAATTTGTCACGGTTCCTAATCTGAACCAAAGAGTCCAAATCCGACAAATCGTTTTGAGAAAAAACAGATTTTTGAAAGAAGTGCCAAACATGGACTGCTTTGCCAGATACAGAGTCGCCACCTAAATATTTTTTAATGGGGAAATTTAGGAAACCCTGACTCGGTGCCAAAGGCCATGTGTCCGTCATTGCCAAAGTTGCCTCGGCTCGGGAGCTTGGGTACGATTGGGGAAGGTCAGCTATGAGCACCCCCTCTCGCCCGATCCGAAGATCGGCCTCTACTAACCGTGATATCCATTTTTGAAAACGTTATATGTTCTTATTCCATTTATTAGCCTAGAATTACTATGTTATGCGCACAGCACACAAGTATAGACTAGATCGCCTAATTTGGAAATAAGCATTGCATATCCGTTTGTCTTTAAAAAACATTTTGGAATTTGCTACTCGCAAGTAGGCTAAAATACAGATTTCAACGAGTTTTTCCAACTCAGACAATCCAACCTTCACCCACAGACATTCAAACAGTTTATCACATAAGCATCTAGCCACATGGTAAACATGTTGTCATGATAGCATTCACACGCATGCGATATGCTAAAGCAGGAAAATACTTACATCGTACTCCGTGCCAAAACAATAAACTAGTTAGCCAACATGCATGGTCCTAGTTCATGTCAATTTGCCTAATGCAACACATACAGGATGCACTTAGAATAGGCTCGGCTAACCTAAGCATGGCATGTGAAATACAGTCAATTGATGCACGTGTGCAATTTGGAATTGAAGTACGAATGCAGTTAGCATGATGTACCGAGCCCGGTGCATGCAAGACAAATGTATGGATGCACACATGCATAGCATAAGGTATGCTAAATTAAACATGTCCTATTACTAACCATCAAAGCAGGTAAGTAAAAGGGAAGAAAGAAGTGGGGATTGGAAGACATGCACACACACGCACCCACACTTATTACAAATCCGCCCTCGCTCGGAGGGACCGAAAGAATATTACAAATAATTAACCTACAAGCTAATCAAATATTACAGATCATCTAATTAGTTAACAAACTAACTAAGCTAGGAAAAATAGTAAACCGCCTCGGGAAGAGAGCTCAATGCAATGCATGCTCGGTCCTACTCGGAAGTGCACTGCCATGCGCAAGCTGCCTCTGTTTTCCCTGCTCTGCCCCTCTGGAGACTTCCAAAGTCTCAGGACTGCTTCCCTGGACATTGGGAGACATCACCGGCTGAATAGGATTGTCACCGGCAGTGGTATGTGGTCACCGGCCATTGGTGAAGCTATCGGTCGAGGGAGGATTGCCGGTCGGCACTTAGCACTGCCGGTCGGCAGAGAGTTCCTGCAGAACCTGCAATTGACAGCAACAGAGGGCAAGGCAGAGCATGGCAATACAATTCAAGCAATGTATGCACCAAACATGCTCCTTATCATGTGAGTGAGTCAAAGGGACATGCTTCTTGGTTCTCGGACCACCAATCGCGCATTTCCATGCATGATGGCCCAAGGGGCCAATTTATGCATATTGATTTCAAAATGCAATGCAAACCAACAAACAAATGAGGAACTCAACCTCAATCATGGATAATCAAGAGGCCAAGCATGCATGCAATGCGACCTAAGCATGTTGGCTAGGCATGCAACATGGGAATGCAAAATGTACATGCAAGCATGCAAACAAACATGCAAGGTAAACATGCAAGCAAGCAAATGATGGACTTAAACATGATTTGGGCAGCTCTAATTAGGCCCAAAAACAGTGGCCAAAGTGCTAGGAAATGAGGGCTAAATGACATGCAAACATACATGCACACAAGGACCAACACTTAAGCATTAAAGAGCAATTCTCAAGCACACTTAAGAGGATACAAACATGGACCAATGACATGCATTAAGCTCTGAAAATCATGCTAGAACATGGTGCCAAACCAAGCAAGCAAGATAGGCTAAACATGCAACAAATGGCCCCAGCATTCAAAGCAAACTAATGAAGTATTGAACTACACTTAGCAAGACCAAACATGGCATGAACTTATTGACCAAAAACAGAGTTTTAGCATGTTAAGACAAGGCCTAAAGATCACTTAGATGGCATCCAAATGACCTAAATTCAAAGGCATGCACAAATGCCAAAACATGGAGCATGCAAAACAAGCTTCCAAAGCTTCAAAGAGGCATCCAAGGCAAGCATGCAAGCATGTTAAAGGGACTGAAATAACATGGCAAATGGTCCCAAATTACTAAATTAAGGCAAGGATGCATGCTACACATTCACACACTTAAGGCCAACAAGCCAAAAATGCAAAGGGGCTATGCAATGCATGCCATGGCCGACCCAAACAACTATGGACAGACCTTTAGCATGGCAAAATAAGCACAAAAGCTTCACAAAGCTAGACCTAAAACATGCTTGAACAATGGTTTACAACCTAAGGCATGTTAAGGCCTAAACATGGCATTACAAGATAGGTATGCTAAGCATGCATGGTGTACCAAAACCAATTAAAAACAGAGGCATATTATGACATAATAAGCACAAAAAACATCTAAGGCATGGTCAACATGAAGCTTAGCTAGGTGCTCCCTCAAGAGGCCAAAAATGGTCCTTTTCAAGGACAACAAGGAGAGGGGGTGACCCTCTCCTTTCTAGGACCTCAAGACACCATCCTCACCTCTAAAATCCCTCAAGATTTCAGTGGTGAGGAGGCCCAAACACCAAGGTCCCGGAGCTCACTCAAAATGGCTCAACATGGGGCCTCTCAAGGCCTAAGAGGGGTCAAACACCTCCAAACCACAAAACACTCTAAATAAACTATTTAGAGGGCCTAAAAACAAAACTTTTTTATGTTATATACTAAGCACAAAAACAGTTCCAAGATAGGCAAAAATACAATGCAAAAATGGGAAATAAAGGGACTAGTTTCTTACCCTTGAAGACCCTCTTCAAAAATGGTGGACCAGCTGGTTCTTCAAGCTCAAGACCACCCAAGAATCTCAAGAACAACCTCTGGTTCTTCAAGGAACCAAGCAAAGGTGTAACACTATGTGTTTGTGTGCAATAGTATGGACAAACACACCTATACACACACAAAGGCCAAATGAGAGAGAGGTATAGAGATAGAATGTGTATCAATCCTAACCCTAGAACTCAAAACCCTAATATGGCTGTCTAAAATCTCTAACCTAAACAAGGGAGAGGAGGGCTCCTCTTATAGAGCTTTTTGTCTTGTAAAGCTTACAAGACAAGCTTCTAAAGAGAGAGATCCCTCCATACACGTGTATGGAGGGGAGCCAAATGCAAAACAGCTGTATTAAAATATCTGCAAAAACAGATGAACAGTAGTCGGCTGCTCAAAATTGCCATTTTGACAAAATGGACTGCCGACCGGCAACAAATAGTGCTGACCGGCAGTACACATTGCCGATGGCAACAAAACACCAGCCGGTGGCTTCTAGCCATGGCCGGTGATGTGTGGGGATGCCTCACAAGGCATTCCCTGCCCCTCCAAGGCAAAACACAAGTGTTTGGTGCAAAACCAGACACTAAACGGTTGAGTTCGGAGATCCTGAGGCAAGGCGCGTAGCCGAGACCTCCGGGAACTCCAAACGAACACAAACATGGATGATCACCGGGTGTTCAAACGGGGATATCCAAGTCTTGAGGACGGTCAAAAATGGGGTGTCTACAGTTGCCTACATATCCCAAAGATGGGAATCAGGCCTTACGTAGTTCGGTTTAGGTTCACTTGAGTATTAACTCTCTCATTTTGTGCTCTAACTTTTGCCAAAGTCGACCTTTAGGGTTTTCAACTTTGCGAGCTTAGTTTTTCTTTTATTTCTAATTTTTTATGCTCTAATTTTTGCCTAGGTTGCCCTATCAGGTTTTCAGCCTAGCGAGCCTCTCAGGGGTAGTATTTCTTCAACTTGTCCATATTGATCGGTTGCGAGAACTCTAGGTTATCTAAGTCCATAAGAATAACTGCCCCTCCTGACCAGATTGACTCGATGATGTATGGACCAGTCCAGTTGGGTTTGAACTTGCCCCTAGGGTTATGGATAGGAGCTCGGTTGTCTTTTAGTACCATGTCCCCTTCTTAAAGATTTCTAGACTTAACTTTCTTGTAAAAAGCCCTAGCAATTCGTCGTTGGTAACCCTGGACATGATACAATGCCCTTAGTCTTCTCTTATCAAACAACAACTCCTCAAACCTACTTTGTTGCCAATCTGCCTCTGCTGTCTGACACTCGACCATAACTCGCAGCGACGACACTTCAATTTCAATTGGCAAAATAGCCTCTATCCCATAAGCGAGAGAATAGAGAGTCACTCTTGTAGATGCTTGGATTGAGGTTTTTTAGCCCCAGAGCACGAATGACAGTTTATCCGGCCAGTCCCTGTAAGTCTCTACCATCTTCTGCAGAATTCTTTTGATATTTTTGTTCGCAGCCTTCACGTTTCCATTGGTTTACGGCCTATAGGTTGATGACTTATGGAAAGCCACATTATATTTCTCAAGTAAGTCTATCATTTCTTTCTTGAAGTGCGACCCATTATCAAAGATAATCTTATTTCGAACCCCGTACCGACAGATGATGTTGTTTTTGATGAACTTAGCCACATGTGATGCTTTCAATACAGAGTAAGACTGGGCCACCACCCATTTTTTGAAGTAGTCGATTGTTACCAGAATGAATTCATGCCCGTTTGGCCCCTTTGGCGTAATTGTGCCAATAACTTCTATCCCCCAAACAGAGAATGGCCATAGTGAAGTCATGTTGTAGAGTTTTGATGGCGGAATGTTCATGTGATTGGCATGAATCTGGCATTTGTGACAGTGCCGAACAAAACCAATATAATCCTCTTCCATGGTTGATCAGTAGTAGCCTTGTCTAAGGACTTTTCGGGCGAGCATCACACCGTTCATATGGGCTCCGCACTCTTCTCTGTGAATGCCCTCCATAAGGCGCTTTGATTCCTCTTCCTCAACACATAGTTTGTGCATTCCCAAATGGCCTTTTTGTACAACTTGCCCCCGCAGATGATAAATTGAATGACTAGATATCGTATTCCCCCTTTGTCCTTGGCATTTTCTCCTGGTGGATACGTCCTATTTTCCAAAAAATTCCCGATATCGTAGTACTAGGGGTTCTTGTCTGAAGCCTCTTCTATTACGGCAATAGTTTCATAGGTCGGCGTGTACTTCTGTTCAATAATGATCGGGCGCATCTTGACTCCTAATGGAATGTCTACCATAGAAGATAGAAATGCTAGTGCATCAGCGAATCGGTTGTTCTCTCTTAGTAGATGGGCGTTAACTTTTCAAAACTCAGAATTAGCATATCCAAGACTTGATGGTAAACCTTCATTTTCTCTTCTTTTACCCGCCAATCTCCATTGGCTTAAGACACAACCAAATTCGAATCCCCGATGACGTCCAACCTTTTTGCCCTTAGTTCCAGGGCGGTTTCTAAACCAACAATACATGCATCATATTCTGCTTTATTGTTAGATACTTTGAACCAGAGTTTGAAGGCTAAGGGTATATGGGAGTCATCAGGTGCTATCAGCAACACACCAATCCCATAAATGTAATGATTGGTCGCTTCGTCAAAGTACATCGTCCATGTTTTCTCCTCTATTTGCAGAATATCTTTATCTGGGAAAAAGTACTCCACCGCTTCATCTCCCTCTACTAGGTGATCTACCAAGAATTCCGTTATAGCTCTCCCTTTAACCGACTTGTGTGTAACTTATGTAAGATCAAACTCAGAGAGAAGAAGTAACCAAGGAGCTAGCCTACTTGTAAGCGTTGGTTTCTCAAAGAGATATTTGATGGGATCTAATCACGAAAGCAGGATTACAGACTGAGCTAACAGGTAGTACCTCAACTTTCGGGTAGCCCACACCAAGGCTAAACAAGATTTCTCAAGAGAAGTGTAACAGGTCTCGTAATCTAGCATTTTCTTGCTCAATTAGTAAACGGTTTTCTCTACCTTAGCCTCGGACTCTTGAGCTAACATACACCCCATGGTTGAGTTTGTCACCGACAGGTACAAAATCAGCAGCTTTCTCGGATTTGGCAGTGATAACACGGACGGATTATGCAGGTACAGCTTAACCTATTCAAAAGCAAACTGACAATGATCGTCCCATTGGAACTTTTTTCCTTTCTTTAAAAGACCAAATAGTGGTTCACAAGTCAAGGTTAATTTTAAAATAAACCATCATATGAATTGTACTTTACCTAGAAAGTCGCGCACCTCCTTTTCAGTCCTTGGTGGTGGCATTTCTAAGATGTCCTTGATTTCAGAAGGATCTACCTCAATTCCTCTCTGTGTGATTAAGAATCCCAACATTTTTTCCGTTGTTACGCCGAAGGCGTATTTTTGCGGGTTCAACCTAAATCTATACTCTCTGATCTGCCGAAAGAATTTCTCTATGGCGGCGTAGTGGCCCTCTCAATCTTTGGACTTGACAATCATATTGTCCACATATACCTTAACCTCTTTGTGGATCATATCGTGTAGAACGGTAGTTGTAGCCCTTTGATAAGTGGCCCCAGCATTTTTCAACCCAAACGGCATGACTAGGTAGTAATAAATGCCCTATGGAGTAGTGAAAGCGGTCTTCTCCCTATCTTCGGGTGCCATCAGAATCTGGTTATACTCAAAAAATCCATCCATGAACGAGAGCAATGCATGGCCCGTGGTGAAGTCTACCAACTCATCAATATACGACAATGGAAAATTATCCTTCGAACTAGCCTTATTCATATCCCTGAACTCGACACAGACTTTGATTTTGCTATCCTTCTTTGGGATTGGAACAATATTGGCCAACCACGTCGGATACTCAGATATAAGCAAGAACCCTACGTCAATCTATTTTGTAACTTCTTCCTTGATCTTCAAAGCCTAATCTGGACGAACTCTGCACAACTTTTGCTTAACCGGCCGGGCCTTAGGATTAAGAGAGATCTGGTGTTGTACAATCTTAGGATCAATTCCAGGTATATCTTCATAGGACCACACAAAAACATCTTTGAAATTTTTTAATAAAGCAATTAAGCGCTCGCGTTCCTCCGAAGACAGCGTGGACCCGATTTGGACCAAGCGAGGATCTTCCTCAGTACCCACGTTAATTGATACGATTTCATCTGTACAGGGCTTAACACGCCTCTCCTCCTCATGATCAATCAAAATTTTCAAAACTCGAGGAATTTCTTCCTCTTCATTTATGTCAAAATCTTGAAAATTAAGATTAGTACAACAAACCAAAGGCACAGAGAAGTAGGCAAAGTCCACAACATTCACATTCAAAAAGTCTGGATCTTCAATTACAGTAGACTCAAAAGAAAAGCTAAAAGACGACCTGGACAGGACCATGGCATCCGGGTTACCACTCCCAGAAATACCAGACTTAAAGGGACTCGAATCTGACTCTAACTCCACAGACTCAGTGGAATTAGATCCGGACTCACTATACGATCTAGAATTGTTGATGACGCCTTGCTCAAACTTCCAGACCAGACGTGGAGCCTTAGACGCATCCGCGATAAGGTTGGAGAAATCCGCTGTTGGGTTATCCCCAATCATTGAGATAGTAAAACTATCCCCCAAGTTGGTGGTCATAACTCTAGCAGTAGAACTTGTCAGTAAGTCAGCCAGCACTTTTCCCAATAGCTCTTCCTCTTCGATGTCTAGGTTTGCAATGTTGCCTTGGTCTGTACTAGGGCTCAAGTCTGCTTGTTCATCCTCCTCTTCTAGTAACTGGTGTCCGAAAAAGATCTCGAACCTCGGATACCTTGTTTTTGTTTCCCAGTCATACTAGGGCTCTGGAAATCCACAAAAAGGGAAGTCTTCCCCTTGGCGGACAAAACAACCGTTCAAGGTTCCCTGTATTGGTTTGTGGACTAACTCGTACTGCTTCCCAGTTCTCTTTGCTTTCAGCCTTTCTCTCAGCTCCTCCCATTTTCTTTGTCAATCTGCAGTGGTAGGTTTGTATCCCAGTCCGAAGGCGTGGGGGTTGTGGCTGATCAATTTAGCAACAGTACCACCCTGCCTACCACTTCGGCCTAGTCCTGATCCAGGTACATGCCCCTGTTTGTTCATCATGTAAATAGATTGCGCACTTACGTAATTCCCATCGCCCTCTGCCATGATGGTTTAGACCAATTAGGCTTCTGCCAAAGAGAAGCCAGAAAGGAACACATCTTCTTTCCCATGCATGATTTCCAATAAGGGCGCAGTGGTTCCCTGGGGAGGATGGATCGCAAAGTTACCATACACAGTGGCAATTCCGCCTTTGAAAGTGTACTTTACTAACTGGTGGACTGTTGATGATACAACTCTCATCTGATATAGCCAGGGTCTTCCCAGTAGTAGATTAAAAGTGGCCGGAACGTCCATGACATAGAATTCCACCTCATGTTCAGACGGGCCGATTAGGATATGGCTTTTGAACGTTCCCATAACATCCCGACTCGTATTGTCATAAGCCTGGGCAGCTTGGGTCGTAGGTGTAAAGTCAATCGGCCTCAAACCGATGGCATAGGCAGTTCACACTGGACACACATTGATCGAAGATTCGGTATCTACTAACACCACCGTAATCCACTTTTTTCGACTTTCCAAGGTTACATATAAGGAACGGTTATGGTTGGCACCCTCAGGTGGTAACTCCTTATCTGTAAAAGAAATCACTGGCGTAATATCCCAGATGTTACCGATGATACCAATTAGTCGGCAGTGGAATCAATAGGCAGTTTAGTCTTGTTCATTGCCTCTAACAGTGCCTGCCTATGCTCTCGAGATGCCATTATCAGCCCCCAGATTGATATGCCAGCCTGAATCTTCTTGAGCTATTTCAAGACCAGGTTTTCTTCAACATCCTTCTCTTTTGATCCCTCACCCTCCTTTCTAGAGGTCTCTAGCTGGTCTAATGCTGCGAGTTTGAAGTGTCGACCGCTTCGGGTCATATGATTAATCTCGTCAGTATACCAGGTGTCATTCGGGGTATCAGTTTTCCAACCTTCATCAGTGTATGCATGACTTAGGTCGTTGTCTTCCCACCACTCTCCCGCAGTCATGGCCGGGCTGGCATCAGGTTCTATCCAGAGCATATTAACATCACGCGCCCCATTATCATGCCATTCTTCCTCCACCACTGTCTTGGTTTCTAAATCTTGATACTTTTTGAGCTTCCTCAACATCCTTTTCCGGTCGTTGGGTTCCCATTCGACCTTTTTGGTAGTTTGGGCATCATCCTCCGTTGTCTTGGGTTCTTCTTTCCCTTTTCTTTTACCCTGCACCAAAGCTATCTTCATTTGGATCTCCTCTATCTTTTCCCTTTGAAATTTTTCCAACGCCTGTTTTTTCTCAGTAAAAGGTGTAGCCTCAGCCTTGCCCCTAACAACAATTTCTTTTTCTGTCCCAGTCTCTCCTATTTGTTCCTCCACATCTAACTTTTCCCCATTCAACCATCCATTGCTTGTTTCTGGCTAGCTCGGGTCCCATCATCCCACCTGAACACTGCTTGTATCCTTCTATTCGAAGAAATACAAATCCTCCAGATCCTCCTCGAGATCAGCCAAATCCTCTTCTAAGTTAGCCAAGTCATTTAGGCCTTGTTCAGGCCGATTATTCTGGTGTTGCCCTAACTGGTCTTCCTCGATAGCATTAATGCTGAGAAAGTTCGGTAGTATGACTACTGGCTTTAGCTAATCGATGGCCACAATGTATAAATTGGGATCGTAGTCCTCTACGAGCGAGACCCCCTTCTCTATGACATGGGTATCAGACGACCTTGTCTTTAGTGCATTCTTCTCTCTCTTCGTTTCTACTGTAATGAGCCTAGATTGGGTTTGTGGTGTTAAATCTATCATGCACATGCCTGTGCCTTCTGGAATGACCACCTCCAGTTTTGGTAGGTGGGATGAGGTAATGTATGTGCTAGGGTTGAAGGTGGGCGGTAGTGTATGGATGTGGTTAATGTTTCTGGACGGGGGGACTTGGTTGTGTGTAGGAAGTGGGTTGGTTGTTACATTTGGTTTGAAAGGTAGAGCGATGACTTTATTATCAATGAGATATTGGATCTCATGACGTAGACGGTAGCACATGTCCATGGGATGGCCGTGTTGTTGGTGGAAGATACAATACTAGGTAGGGTCATGTTTGGGTGACAATGGGTCTGGAAGTGGACAAGGATCGAGAGGCTTAAGATGCCCCTTTTGTATTAATAGCTTAAGGGTGTGGGTTGGGCTCATATGGAGGGGAGTAAAAACTCTTCGATTTCGGGGTGGACTGGTACTTTGTGAAGGTTGTGAGGTTTTGGCAGTAGCAAAAGGATCAGCCATCTTGGCTGTTAAAACAACAATACTGACATCCTCAGGTCATGGAATAGTGTTACTGCTAGCATTGGTATTTTGAGCGAATGGCCTTCTTACGGGTTCACTTGTTCTATGGATGATACCTTTTTTGAATGCACTCTAAATTTGGACCCCTAGCTTATGTAAGCAAGCAAATGTGGACAACGATGCCACTATCATTCTTTGCAACATGTCTGGCTCAAGGTTCTGGATCACTAGTCGGACTTGTTCTCTTTTAACAAGTCTATTTGTCATTCGGGCTACCTTGGCTCTCCACCAGGTGACAAAATCGATGAATGATTCTTTGGAGTTCTGGGTAGTAGCGTCTAGCTCACTGATGGTTACTTCTATCTAGGTGTTATATGAATACTGATTGACAAACGCCTCAGATAGCTCCTCCCAATTTCGCTTTGTTGAATCTTCCAATTTAGCATACCAGATGGCCGCCACATCAGACATGGTTCTTCCAAACAAGGAAAGCTTCTGTGCCCTAGACAAACCCATGGGCCTCAATACATTTGAGAATAACCGGACATGCACAGTTGGATCCCCACTCCCATCAAATCTGTCGATGTGGGGCATCTTAAATTTCTCCGGTAATCTGATCGAAGCCTCAATGTACTCGTCTTCGATATCTGGAATGGAGTTGAAGCCTTGAGATTTCTTCAATGCTTTCTCTAATCTAGTAATCTTAACCAAGGCCGGATCAATTTCATTAATAACAAAAGGAAAGATTCTTGCGGGAAGTTGAACCGGAGGCCTATAAGCCGAAGCCGGGGATTTGGGACTGGCAGATTTTTAACCCGTGAGGGTGGATCAGGATTTGACTGAGCAGCCGAGATCGGATGCACGGTTGATGTTGATGCCCCAGATGTACGTCGTAGATCGACAATAATTTCATCTTGCACAGCCATCCTCTGGTTTACAGTGTCCATAGTTCTTTGGAAAGTTGCCATCATGGCAGCAAATTCCTCCGCGTTCTGTGCTATATTCTGTGTCATTGCTGGTTTGGGTGAACTAGATGCCGGTGAACTGATTGAGTGAGAACGGATAGGTATTTGCAAAGTGCTTTGTATTGATGCTACTGACTATATGTTCTTTCTTCGTCGGGTGACTGGCGGAAGCGAGACTAACATGGGTTGACCACCAATAAGGTCTTGAGCTTTACAAAGCCTACCAAAGCGAGTCCATACAACTTGGGGAATATCGGGTCTTTCTAAAGCTATAATGGTAAACTACCTAACAAAAAGAAAGAAAAACACAATCAAAATCGGACAACACTTCGGCCCCAATTCACAATAGTCATAACACATACCTGAATTGCAATCCCCACTGAACTCTGTTCTCAAACTCATACTGATATGAACCATCCTGTACATTCTCACTGTAAAAGCACATACTAAGTAAAAGAACCAAAACACCCCTATGAGGGGGGTAGGGTTACCCTGTTCTAGATTTTTGGCATGATCTAGGCTACACTATTTCAAATAACAATTTTCACAACATCCTGCAAATGGGTGGCATCCTGTCTTAAGTTCGAATAGTCACTATAGCTTCACTATATGCAACTAGGTCAAATGGTCGAAAAGGTACCTCAGCAAGATTACCTAATATACCTCTCACACCTAACACCGAGAAGTGAAAGGTGGATCAAGCGGTACAGCAGTAATCCAGATCCAAGGGTTGTGTTTCTAACATGGCAGAGCCCATGACCGGTCAACCTTTTGGCAAGCCTTTTGGGCAAGCCTCCGGCAAACTGTCTATAAATAACAGATGGAAAACATAGTGACTTAAAGCAACCATGCAAATGCAATGCAAAGAACATATAAGTGTAGATAAAAGTTCACATCATGAGTTTCAAGTCAAGTTCTCTAAGTCCTCAGCAGAGTCACCAGAAACTGTGGCTTGCTTTTCGTGCTCCTTTCGGAAGATGAATAGCCCCATAGTTCGGACTCCCGTGGTTCTTAATCTGATTTCACAAAGTGCAATGTGAAACAGTGAAAACACAAAAGAGTCCAAATTCGGTAATTATTTTTGAAAAATCGATGTTTGAATCAAATACTAAAAATGGATTGATTTGCCAGATTATAGAGTCGCCACCTAAATATTTTTGAAAAATTTAGAAAACCCATGATTCGTGCCAAAGGCTACGTGTCCATCATCACTAAGATTGTCTCGGCTTAGGAATTTAGATACGAGGAGGGAAGACCAAGAATTGAGCACCCCACTCGCCCGATCAAAGATCGGCCTCTACTAATCATGATGTGATTTTTATTTACAGTATATGCTCTTGTTCCGATTATTAGCTATTTTTTACTATGTGACATACACACAAATATAGACTAATTTGCAAGAGTTGGAACATTTGATTTCATGTTTTGTTTGAAATTGTTTTGTGAATATGCCACTTGAAAAAGTAGACCAAAATGGACATTAATCAAATTATCCCAATTCAAGCAACTAGCTTTCATCCACAGGCATTCAAACAATTATATCAATTAAGCATTTAGCCTCATGAAAGCATGCTTTGACGTGGTAACATGAAAATTCGATGCAAGATGCTAAAACACAAAATTACTCACCTAGTACTCCGAGCCAAAACAAAGCAAAATAATTAGAAAAGTATGCATGCCCTAATTAATGCAATATGACTAATGCAACACACACATTACGTACTTTATAGGTTCGGCTATGAGCATGGCATATGATTTCATCCAAGACATGCGATAAAGCACGTATTCAAGCAATGAATTTAAACATTTGGTTAGCATGATGAGTCGAACCTTGGATGCAGGCAAGACAATGGATACAAGGCATAAGAATGCTAATTTGAAAAATGATGTCCTATACTAACCATCGTAAGCAAGTAAGTAAAAGAGAGAAAGACGTGGGGTTCGAAGACATACAACTTATTACATAATTGCCCTCGTGCAAGAGGGTGCGAATCAAAGTCCGAAAGTCCAAATTAAACTAATTATTACAAAATCGAATGAATAAATAAGCGAAGGATTAACTAACTACTCTAGTACAACAAGGATAACCATGATAAGTAAACTAATTATTTAAGCTAACTAGCTATAACAATTACGAACAATAATAATAAATAAATTAATTACAACACTAATAATTAACAAGACTAATTGTAATAAATTAATTACAACAACATTCGGAGCATTAATCTACAACAATGATGCAAGGATGCACAAGGGTTGTATGCATAGTGTCCAAGAACAGCTTTGTCTGCCTAGGTTTGCTCTATTTCATCTTCAGCCATTGCCCTCTGTTTTCTGCAAAACATACTGCTGACCAAACATTGATGACCGGCCGTGCCTCGATGAAGCCCGGCCGGGCCTAAAGAAGGCCGGTCGTGCCTTAATTTCATGCAAAATTCTGTTTTGTGCTTTGAAGTGAAAACAGTGCAGACAGAGTGTTCTGAACTCTGTTTGTCCCTCTCACACTTCTCTGTCATGGGAAAGCCTCGAGTAAAGGTTGGAATCGTTTTCAAAACTATCAATGAGCAAGTTGATTGCTTGGTGATTTCGGATACAATTTGGACAAAAAATCAATAAATGAAAGGAATTTCAACCACCCCTTCTTTTTATCATAAAGTGAACTCAAAGAGAGAGCTAGAGACGTTTTAAGATTCATCAAAACATCATGAATTGATGTAAGAGAACCCTTGACACAATGGATTCGACATAACGTCCGGTCGAACCCTAAGCAATATAACTCATTTTCTTTATGTGAGTTGGTTTATTTTAAGCCAAATTCAATAGTCTTTACCATCCTTTAATCCATTAAATCCAAGATGATTGTTACGTCCACTAGAGATTACGTCCACTAAGTGAGAAACAAGTCAAACGGGAGGTGATTCTCAACATGAAAAAAAGACTACACCGTTGGCAGTAAACCTCCGTAGAGATTAAGCTATTAAGCATAAATCGCTAGTTCACGTTTTAAATAACCGTCAACCGATTGAAACAACTCTCAAATGAAAGAAATGAAATAGCAAGTTGATTATTAAAATGAAGTTCTTAAACATGGAAGTCAGTGAAAGAAAAGCTAAGAACAATACGCAACAAGCTATGTAGGCAAACTTATGAGACAACAACCAAGCTAATCAAAGCATGAACTATTTAAACAACTTAGAACAACCCTAAAACAGCCCTCAAGAGATAGAGAATAGTGGCTCAACGTGCATGAAAAAAGCCTAAAAAGCTAATCAACAAAGAGAGAAAACAAGATTAGTAAGTAAGAACAAGGAGGGGTGGCTAACCCCTCCACTTTTGAAACCTCAAAGCATGATTTTTAGCCTTTTTTAACTCTGAAAATCAATTTAAAGGGCAAAGAAAAAGAGTGTAAAAGTAAGGGTTTGAGCTATAGGTAAAGGTGTAGAAAGAGTGTAAACTCTCTCTACCCTTTTGGTAACTCTCCAAACCCAAACTCAAACACTTGAAAGAGAATCAAAATAACAAAAAATTACAAGAACTAGATAGCAATAGATAGAACAAGAAGTAAAAGAGAGGATGACAAGCTTATACCTCTTAAAAAAGTGAGCTTTTGCTTATGAATCAAACTAAGTCTCAACTCACTCTCAAGCTTGAATTATGGTCAACCAAGGTTCTTAGACTAAGGTGTGAAGGTGTATATAGTGTATGGATATAAGTTCAAGGTGATAGGTTTGCTCAAACTGTTGCTTGCACAAGAAAAATGAGAAGAAGGAGCTCTCAAGGTGGTGTAGAGGCTTTTTAGAAATTCTTCAACTCTCAAAACAGAGACATATGGTCGTTGTTATAGAATTTGAGCAAGTGGGGTCATAAATATCTTCAAAAATGAATAGTTGGCGGCCTCCCTCCCAGAACAGTGTTTCTCGCTACTAAGGCACGACCGACCTTCAATAACTACGACCAGGCCTTAATGTGTTCCCTTATTTTTCTACTTCAGACTTAGCATAGGGTGGCACAATGTGTAAAAAAAGATTTCTTGGGTATAATCAGTGGGAATATGGGAGGTTTGGTATTGTTTCGGAGCTTAAAACATGGCCCCTTCGTTGAGACCTTGAACCAAGCACAACACCACTTTCATCATCGAGTGTACTGGACAAAGCGCTTGAGCCTTGAGGGCGGTCAAAAATGGGGTGTCCACACATGTGTTTTCCTCTGTCTAGATTTGGACGAATGTATACAACTTTAAGATTCAACCAAAATTATTCACAGTGATTTGATCCATGATAGACAATTATAAATATTATGTATATCAGTATAGAAGCAAACACAAGAAATAAGAAGTAGTTATTTTTTGTTCTTCAATCATTATCAATGTAAAAAAATAGGGAGACGACGTTTTTTTTTTAATCTTTGATAAGAAGGGAGACAGTTTATTTATATTTATATAGGACTCTTGGAAGCAAATATATCGTTTTTGAATGTTCAACTCCAAAAATAAAGAGATAGATAGTTGGTTTATATAGGACTATTCATGACTTTTTATAAAATATAATAGATTTGAGAGGATAAAATTGAAATTTAAAAAAGTAAAAAACATAGCACGTTATTCATACTTTTATAATAGTAGTAGATAGTAGATTTGGCCAAAACCCTTAAAGAATCTCTAAAAAAATATATTTTAATATCAATATTTATAAAAAAAAAAGTTCTAATTTTATATCCACAACCCAATCAAAACTCAACTTTTTTCAAAGTTGTTAGACTAACATTTGTTCACCCATTACATATAAACCAGCCATTTTAAGGTCGAGTTGGATAAAATTGGACGAGTGGATTGGATGTTTACTAAGCCCTCAGTACGACTAAATAATAGCCCACAATACTTCTATCTCTTACGAAGTTTGAATTCTTTTTTCTCCTTATCAACACCTCGTGTAATACTGAAATTGCCTTTCATTTTCTTAAACCCTATCGTCACCATCGCCTTCATCCTAGCCACCAACTACTACCACCACCATCTATGGCCATCTTGTTTAGTCATCCCTCCATTTGTTTACCTCCAATCCTCTCTATTATTTTACAATTTAACTTTAACTAGTTTGTTAAGTAATACCTATGCACCTCATTATGAGGTTAGGTATTGTTAGAAATGGGCGCCCATGTGGCATGACCCTTTTCAGCCTTTTGAACCTTATCCAAATGGGTTTTGAATTTGAATTCAAACCTATTTGGATAGCCACTCAGGATATATATCTATCATATCCTGATATGGATAGATGATATAGATATCAGATATTATCTCATATAACTAATATGGATAAATGAGATAAATAGATTATATATCTGATATATGGGATATAGGTGATGAACGTATGTTTGAGTTTTTTCCATATACTGACTCTCTCCCAAAAAACAACAATCAAAGCCATTTGCACTGTGGTTTGTGTGGGTGATATTCACTATTGTAATATCACCCCATTGCTGGGTTGATTGACCAGATTTAGGAAGCACGTAATTTACCCACGAGATCCTTCAATTCAGACTCTGTTTGAAAGGTATGACCATAATTTTTATTCCGCTGCGTTATACTTTGTTTACATTGGTATCAAAGCATTAATGGATATTTTCGTGTTTCCTTTAATTATGTGTATATTTTTATATGTATATGTATACATTATATACATGAATGTTTGTAAAGGAGAAAAAAAATCTACTTTTATCAGATTAAGAGCATAAATATTTTTTTATGTTCATTAATGTCTTTTTTAATACCATAAATGATTTTATTTTGAAAAAAGGAGTCCGGCAGTACAAAAATTGGACCAGAAAACACCCTGGAAGGAGGCGCGTGGTCTGTACGCGCCACCTGACGCCGTGAGCTGCTCCCACGCCCTTCCACGCGCCAGATGCCCTGCCGACGCGCCTGCACGCGCCCTCACGCACGCGTCAGCAGCGCTGTCCATGCGCGCGCCCTCCGCGCCACACACGCGCGCCGTGCCCTGAGCCGCGCTCCGAGCCGTGTGCTGAGTCGGGCTCGCTGAGCCGCGCCGTTTTCCTCTGCCAGCTCGGCTGGCTTGGCTGCTGATGTATTAGGCGCTGTTTGTTTTGTTTTTAATTCTAAATCGCATTAAATGGTCATAATTAATTCATTATAGATTTGTTTTATGCGTAGTTAGTACTGTTAGACTCAGAATCAAATTTTCTATATTCTGTAAAATTTTGAAAATTTTATAAAAATAAAAAGTATTTTTCCTGTAATTATAATTCATTATTTATGCTTTAAAATGATTCTGGTATTGCATAAATTATTTTCTGAGGTTGAAATTTTTATTGTGGACTTCTGAAAGGTTTTACTATTTACTGGTAATATTGTCTCAATTTATTAGTTTCTGGATTTTTTATTTCTAATTTTATGTGTATTTATTAGTTATTTAAAATTCCAGAACATTTCAGAAAAATTCCAGAAAATTTCATAATGATCTACATTTTAATTATGGCATAATCTGAATATTGTTTCTGTTTATCAGTTTCTGAATTTTTTATTTCTAATTTTATGTGTGTTTATTAGTTATTTAAAATTCCAGAAAATTTTAGAAAATTTCAGAAAATTTCAAAATGATGTACACTTTAATTATGGCATAATCTGAATATTGAATACAACATATTTTTTGGGTTTGTAATATGTTGCAATTAAAGAAACATGATTAGTTATTTATTTATTTATTTGAATTCCATTATTAAATAAATATAGCATGGGTTGTTTGTAAATTTACATTGAGATGCTATTGTATGGAATTTATCATGCTTTGTATATGCCATAAGTAGTGGGAGATTGTTTGATTATTTTTTGCGCATGGAATTAAATTAAATTTTGATAATTATCACTAGAGGCGCAAGAGATGATTACGAGCATAGCAAATTTTCGATCTTGAGACATGTGTAAAATTATCATTATTTAATTTAGATTCTTTTTGCTGCAAAATATTTTGTTTTGTGGTGCTATCATTAATATCCCCTGCGCATTTGTTTACTCTGTATGTAGAAATGGCTGCTAAGACAGTGGTGGCAGACTTAACTAAGGGAGAGAAATTGGATGGCGACAATTATGATATATGGCGCCGTAAGATCCAATACCTCCTCAATGAGCAAGAAGTGTTGACCACACTTGAACAAGTGATGGTTGAGCCAGAGCAGGGCAATACAGCTCAACATCATCATGATCTTGAAGCCTTTCCGACTTGGCGTAACAAAGATCGGTGTGCGCACTTTACTATGTTGAGCAGCATGCACAACGACTTGATTAGTGAGTTTGAGCATTGTCCGACTGCATTTGAGATGTGGGAAGCTCTCAAGAAAAAGTTTGGTGTTACCTCTTTGGCAAAGCTACGTGGGCTGACTATGAAGTTTGACTCATATCAGAAAAGGGCGCATCACTCGATGAAGCAGCATTTGAGAGTCATGTCAGCCATGATACATGAGCTTGCGGCTGTTGGGCATAATTTGACTCAAGAGCAGCAAGTACAGGCTGTGATACGTTCTCTGCCAAATTCTTGGGAACAGATGAAGCAGAACATGATGCATAATGAGAGTGTGAAAACATTCGAAGACATATCGCGTCATTTGGAGCTAGAGGCTGAGCGCCTTAAGGCGACTAAGTCTGATGGTTCTGCTATGGTGGTTGAGTCAAGCTCACGTAGGACTTCTCAGTTCAAACGTGGAAAAGCAAAAGGTGCCCCTAAGAAGCAAGCAGCAGCTGCGCTTAAGCCCAATGGCGCTAGAAATTTCAAGCATAGGGGCAAGAGAGGTGGTAAGAAGGCAAAGGCTAAATTGACATGCTTTAACTGTAACAAAGAAGGACACTTCGCTCGGGATTGCCCTGAGCAAAAGAAGGTACTCCCTTACTTAATTTCTCGCATTCAATGCTTTGTGTCTAGTCAAGCATTAATTGCTCATTCTCCTCATTTTTGGGTTGTAGACTCCGGAGCAACAGACCACATCGCGAGGGACAGAGTAGGGTTCGTTGAGTATCGCCGAGTACCTGCTGGGAGCAGAAAAGTTTACATGGGGAGCGAGTCTAGTGTGGAGGTGCTTGGCATTGGCACATTCAAGCTGAAAATGTGACGAGGGCGCACCTTGTATCTTCATGATGTTCTTTATGCTCCGGATATTCGGCGAAACTTAGTTTCAGTTATTAGCATGATGAGCCTTGGTTTTAGCTTTTGTTTTGAGAATAATGGTGTTAGCATTTATTTGGGAACAATTTTTTATGGTTTTGGTTATCTTTTAGATGGTTTTTTAGTTTTGGATGTGGATGATTCTAGTCTTAATAAAAATGCCAATGGCTCTGTTTCTAATATTACATCTTTTTGTGATAATGATTCCATGAGATGGCATGCTAGATTAGGCCACATAGGGCAAGATGGGATGACTAGATTGGCTAGAGAAGGTCTTTTAGGCCCACTCGCTAGAGTCACTTCGCCTACTTGTGAGCACTGTCTTGCTGGAAAGGCAACAAGGAAACCATTTGGGAAAACCATAAGGGCATCTATCTCATTGCAACTTATTCATTCTGATATATGTGGACCAATGAATGTGAGGGCAAGGCATGGAGCCCCTCATTTCATCACATTTATAGATGATTGCACGCGTTTTGGTCATGTCTATTTGATTTCTCACAAGTCAGAAGCATTGGATTGCTTTAGACGGTATGTTAATGAGGTTGAGAATCAATTAGACAAGAGCATTAAGGCTCTAAGGACTGACCGAGGACGTGAGTATCTATCTGAGCAATTTAAAGTGCTCTGTGAGGAAAAATGAGTTATCAGGGAATTGACAATTCCTAGGACTCCGCAACAAAATGGTGTAGCGGAGAGAAGGAATCGCACATTGCTTGATGTGGTTAGATCAATGATGGCGCAAGTTAATCTTCCAATTTCTTATTGGGGAGATGCTTTGTTGACTGTTGCCTTCGTCCTTAACCGTGTGCCCTCCAAATCAGTTCCTTCCACCCCATATGAGATGTGGACTGGCAAAAAGCCTGATTTGGGCAATTTGCGGCCTTGGGGTTCGGCAGCTTACATACACAACGCTTCTCATAAGCTTGGGAAGTTGGGCCCTAGAGGAAAGAAGTGTATCTTCATTCGCTATAGTGAGCATTCTAAGGGCTATGTGTTTGTTGGGGAGCATCCGGATGGAAGTGTGACTGAAATTGAGTCGCGAGATGTGGATTTCCTAGAGGAGGATTTCCCTAGCAGAGGTGAGGTAACTAGAGAAATAGAACTCTATGAGATGGAGGATCTACTTGAAGGCGCACCTAATAGCCTAGTAGAAAATGAGGAAATAATTCCTCAAGATCCTAGGGACAGTGGGAGCGATCTACCTATCCATGGATTAGATCCAATGGATGAGGATTCTCAAGATTCTCAACTACGTAGAAGCAAACGTGGAGCTATACCCCGTCGTCGTTTTGAGATTGAAGGGGAAGCATTCATGATTGCTCCGAGTGATGAGATGGAGCCTAAGAATCTCAAAGAGGCTCTCTCATCCTCTGCTAGTAAAGAATGGAGTACTGCAATGGATGAAGAAATAGAGTCTATGAAGAAAAATCATGTCTGGGACTTGGTTGATTTGTCGCCAGGGCGCAAGACTATTGGGAACAAATGGGTTCTCAAAATCAAGCGTAACGCGGATGGTTCCATAGAAAGGTATAAGGCTTGCCTAGTGGCGAAAGGTTACACCCAACGAGAGGGTGTGGACTATGAGAAAACTTTTTCACCAGTTGTAAGGTTTGCCTCTATTCGCCTAATCCTGGCCATAGTAGCTCAGTTGGACTTAGAGCTATATCAGATGGACGTTAAAACTGCATTTCTCAATGGAGAATTGGATGAAAAGATCTATATGGATCAACCAGAAGGCTTTGTGGCAGTAGGTCAGGAGCGCAAAGTTTGCAAGCTTCAACGATCTATTTATGGCTTAAAGCAATCATCCAGACAGTGGAATCTAAGATTTCATCGAGCCATTGTTTCTAATGGGTTTACGATGATTGATGAAGATCACTATGTGTACGTTAAGCGGTCCAAGGACATTTTTCTGATATTGTCATTATATGTAGATGACATATTATTGGCTGGAAATGATAAGGAGATGATTGTCGCCACTAAAATATGGTTGTTCTTTACATTTGAGATGAAGGACATAGGTGAGGCGAGCTATGTGCTCGGTGTTAAGATCCTTAGGGATCGCTCTAGGAGACTTCTTGGTTTGTCTCAAAAGACTTACATTAAGACTACTCTAGAGCAGTTCCAGATGCAGAGCTGCAAACTCATTGACACTCTTGTTGCAAAAGGCGAGAGCCTAAGCCTTGATATGGGTCCTAAGACTCAAGAAGAAAATGAAAAGATGGCCCGTGTTCCCTATACAAATGCTGTTGGAAGCTTGATGTATGCTATGATGTGTACGCGTCCTGACATTTGTTATGCAGTCGGATTGGTGAGTCGTTACCAATCCAACCCAGGACTAGCTCATTGGAAAGCAGCTAAGAGGATATTACGATATCTTAGAGGGACTGCAGATTACACACCTTACTACCAGAGTTCAGATCTACATCTAGTTGGCTATTGTGATGCTGACTGGAGATGAGACCTAGATGAGCGTAAGTCTACTTCAGGATATGCTTTCATGCTTAGTGATGGTGCTATTTCTTGGAGCAGTAAAAAGCAATCCTATATCGCCTTATCGACTATGGAGGCGGAGTTTGTGGCTTGTTCATCTGCCGTTCAGGAAGCCATGTGGTTGAGAAGATTCCTTCAGCATTTGGATGTTGTCACACACACTTCAGACCCTGTGATTATCCATTGTGATAGCATGGCTGCACTCGCTTACGCTAAGGATCCTAAATACCACGGCAGAACCAAACACATTGATGTGAGGTTCAACTTTATCAGAGACATTTTGGCGTAGAAAGAAGTGATCCTGGAGCACATCCCTACGAGTCGCATGGTTGCGGACCCTTTGACTAAGCCCATTGCTAGAGATGTTTATCTTACTCATGTTAGGGCTTTAGGACTACGTAGGTGGTGATATTTTTATGTGTATTCAGTTGAACTCATTTTTTTTGGGGATATTTATGCCATTAGTATTCATATTTGTTTCTATTACACATTTATGTTTACTACTTTTAGAAATGGTTTGTGAATTAGCATACACAAAATAATTAAATTGATGTTAGCAGGCAAGATTGGCTCACTCACACGAGCAATCGCCCCTAGCGCTAGGTAGCGAGTAAGGATGAGACTAGAAGCTAAAATTATCCACTAGCTATGTCGCCTTGGTTGGAGCCAAGATGAGGTCTTGTTAGAGACCGACCATGGATATGAGAGTACTCACTTTTTTCATGATGTGCCTGTTATGGATAGCCAGATGCGAGATCTCATTTGATGCCTGAGAGGCGAGCAAATAGAGAATTCGAGTTAGACGCTAGGAAGCGACTTGTGCGCTTAAGAGCGACTAGACTAAGATCTGTATAGTATGTGAGTATAGCATCATTCTTTGGAAGAGTTACTCCACTATAACGTGCATTCATACTGCATGTGCTTATCGACCCGTTAGCGAGGTGAAAGAATGGATCCCTGCTTCTTCACCGTGTGAGTCCTAAAAGTCATTTTTCCCTAAATAACTTCACTTTGTGCCTTTTGTGACCTTTGACTATGTCATAAGATGAGGAGTTGACGTTCAACTACTTTGGTATGTTGCATGCGGTCATGTATGATTCGGCTTTAAGGGACATTACTGGGAAAGCGGTCAATTTCAAATTGAATAATATGAGGATGAAGGGAAGATCATCTAGTTCTACATCTCTGCTCTATATTCACTGTCGACAACTCACATTGCTCTTTATAGGATGCTGATTGGGTGTGAATATAATGCGGGACCTAGGAGAGTCAAACATACTCTTTGAGGGATTAAAGATGTTTTTGGACTGATGTAGCTAGATGGGTCTGGGTACATGAGACATTATTTCTGTTCTTTTTGGGTTGATGTCTCTATGTTGACTCATATTGAGTTTCTAGTATAGAGCTCCCACTTGCAGGTGTTCTCAGCGGTCGCACGGTGCATTGGCTAGTATGAGATTGTTCATTTTTGGGGAGATTGAGATAGAGATGTGGCAGTGTCATGCCAACTCATGTGCGAGTGGGAGATGTTAGAAATGGGCGCCCATGTGGCATGACCCTTTTCAGCCTTTTGAACCTTATCTAAATGGGTTTTGAATTTGAATTCAAACCTATTTGGATAGCCACTCAGGATATATATCTATCATATCCTGATATGGATAGATGATATAGATATCAGATATTATCTCATATAACTAATATGGATAAATGAGATAAATAGATTATATATCTGATATATGGGATATGGGTGATGAACGTATGTTTGAGTTTTTCCCATATACTGACTCTCTCCCAAAAAACAACGATCAAAGCCATTTGCACTGTGGTTTGTGTGGGTGATATTCACTATTGTAATATCACCCCATTGCTGGGTTGATTGACCAGATTCAGGAAGCACGTAATTTACCCACGAGATCTTTCAATTCAGACTCTGTTTGAAAGGTATGACCATAATTTTTATTCCGCTGCGTTATACTTTGTTTACAGGTATCCCAATCTTTTTATTTGGATATGGGTCATATATATATGTTTCTATTGTATTTAGGGTAATGTTATGATACATATGTAAGTTATGTCATTTATAAATTTGATTATCACAAATGGTATAACTCAATAATATGGGAGTCATGATTGAAATAAAAAAAATTGAGTTATAATCAAACACCACATGAGATATAACTAAATAATTCTTCGATTATAACCAATATCACATATGTCATAATTAACAACAAAGTATGTCATAACCAAATATACAAAGATCGTAACCAAATGTGCATGTGTACTATAAAATTTCCTGTGTCTTTATTTCACTTTAGATTTTATTTGTATTTTTGTATTAATTATATGGGCACATTATTACTGTAGTCTCTATATCTTGGTTCTTGTGTCATTTTAGTCATTCTAATTTCAATTGGCTTGATTTTGGTCTTGAATTTATGACTTTGTGTCAATTTGGTCTAATTGGCTACAACTCTTAGTATTTCTTTATAGAAAATATGCACATAAGTGTCATGTGTCATATTTTTAAGGGTAAAATTATAAACTTATCCAACTCAGTAAGTTAGCCTCAATCAATTTAGTGATAATTTTTCTTAAAAAATACTAATGATACTATCAATTGAACCAAATTAATGTAAAATCTAAAATTAAAGGTCAAAATCGAGTCAATTGAAAGTGTAGAGACTAAGATGACACAATAGGTAAAATACAGGGACTATCGATGTAATTTACCCATTATCTATTGCATTTGATTTTTATTATAAATTTAAGGAAAAAATAGGAAAAGACCCTCTATATATTTGTGTAAGAGTTTAATTGCACCAAAATTTGACTTGATAGTTAAGGTATTTAGGATTTGAAAGAGTACAACTTTTACATAAATTGTCCAAACTACTATTTTTAACCTAGAAATTTTAAATTTTCTTTCTAATTTTTTTTCATTCGTTGTCTCTCTCTCTCTCTCTCTCTATATATATATATATATATCTTTCGATAAATGATTTCAATCATTACTGCTACTACTTCTACTTCAATCATCATATCCATCGGTGTCGTCCACTATCGTTCATTGTGACTCTCTCTACTGTTAACCGCCATTTACTACCGTTCACACATTTCTAATTCAAATCTAGTTGATCTCATCTATTGCCATGTCTCTCTCTCTCCTCAATAGTGTACATCTACTGTTGATCTGATTGATTTATATGTTATTTTTTGATAAAGATTTGATTATTTTATTTGATTTGTGTGTTTTATTTTTTCAATTTCATTGATTTTAGATTTCTGCTATAATTAGTCAATGAAATTTCATTGACTTATGCAATTGCATTGGCTTCAATTAGTAATTTCACTGATTCAGTCTCTAACTTGCACTGGATGAAGTCAATGAAATTTCACTAATTTGTGTAATTACATTTGTTTCAATTAGTAAAATTTCATTGACTAGATCTTTGTCAATTTTTGATTGATGCCTGTGAAATTTCACTTGATTTGTGCAGTTACATTGGCTTCAACTAGTGTAATTTATTGAAATTAAGGACCTACTTTTGATCGACCCTCAATAAAGATATCAAAAATAATATTTTTTATTGATTTTTCACAATGAAGTTTCACCATGCTGATTCAAAGAAATTCACTATATATATACAGTGAAATTTTACTGATTTAACATAGAAAATTTTAAAATTTGATAGTTTGGAAATTTCAATTTGAACTTCTTAGTAATAAATTTAGAATTAAGGACTTCATTTCTGCAATCAGTAATCAATTTTAAATTTTATAGTGTAAAAAAATATATTTTACTGATTTTGCACATCGCAATTTCCCCTAGTGCAATTTTACTCTGTACGAAATTAGAGAAGTATCATTCTGATGTAACAATACACACAATACAATTTTATGATTTTTTTTTTTTTTTTTCTTCAGAACTTCATATTACTCATAGATCTTATTTGAAAGATTTTGTCAATAAGGTTCTAAAAATATAAATTTTTACAAAAAATAAAGATTTAAATCAAAAGTTATTAAATTTTAAAGTTTTAAAATAACTTAAACAATGTAAAATTTAACTAACTGTTGAAGGCCATTTTTGTCCAAAATGATTAACCGTGTTTGTTGGAGGAACTGAATTAATACTAGAAAATTGTTTGTCCTTAATAGTAATATTAGTAGGGATTTTTTAAAAAATTCCTAATTTTAATTTATTGAATTTTATTATATAATATGATAGATTAATATATAATAAAAAAAAAGAACAAACTTCGCAATAACAAATGCGACATACAGGATAAAATTTTGAAATTTAAAACATAACACATTTGCATAATATAATAATAACTTGGAGAATTTGAGGAGGAATTTGGAAAGAAAAAGAGAAAAGGTGTGTGAAACTATGTGAAATGTATGTATATTTTATTCACATTTCACCTAACTTTTCCCCTTCCCTTTTCAAATCCCTCCTCAAATTCCTCAACCAAATATAGCGTAAGTGAATTAAAAAGATTATAAAATTTGCTAGTTGATATAATATTATTTATAAATTATAATATATATATTCATATAAATATAGAAGAAGTCTCTCTAATTATCAAAAACTTTAAGGAGCACTGTTTAATTACCCTTAAAATCACAACAGGCAGCCCATTTATTTATAAATGCAACTAATTAATTATTATTTGGGTAGAGTAGAATAGTAATATGGGTTCTACAACAGAGGATAATAACTCTCCCAAACGCATCATCACATCAAAGACATTCAACAAAATTAAACACAAAGCACGTGGGTGGGTCCCAGATTGATCTTGACCGTTGATCAGGTGGAGGCAGAAAGACCATTGCAGTAATCAAATCCATACCACACATCTCTGGGAATAAAAGTGTTGTAGTAAAAGGTAACAGAATTGTAACCGTAGACCTCCACAGTGTTGAGTTTCCAACCGTCGTATCCACTCCTGTACACGTATAAATAACACGTGTCGTACATACAGGGTCCGTATATGTCGAACGTGTCAACAGAACAGGCCTCGAATGTCCCTGAGGATGGATCGTCTATCCGAGGTACATACACCTAATCATATTTATCCAAAATAAATTAGTAAATTAAAACAAAAGAAATTATTATATGACTAAAAACCTTCCATCAGCAATTTTTCATGTGAATTGATCTTATTTGTTTAAGGATGTTGTGAATAGATAGTTTAAAAAATTTATTTTAAGTATGTGTAGTTAGGAATATATAATTATTTAAAACTTTATTAATTAATTAAAATGCTCGTTAACAAAATTCTTTAATCATTTTGTTTTTATTTTTAGTACTAGGTATGATCATCATATAAGGGTTATACCTAAAGAGAGGGGAAAGTATGGTAATAAATGAATTGTGAGTAGTAGGTTTTTCAATTTGATTTTAAAATTTAAAAATATGTTTATATTTAATTAATTTATCTTTCGAATTGACTTTCTTTTTTAATAATTTTGGCTTTTTGCCTTTCTTTTAGGAAATAAAAAAGTCAAAAATATTAAAAAAGCAAGTCACCAAATGGACACTCACTTATAATAAATTATTCCAACTTAACTTGAAAATTTAATAAATTTCACAATGTATTTAAGTTTAATTTATTTACTTAATAAATTAATCTTAAATACATTTAATTTATAAAATTAGAGTCCATTTTATTGTAAGAGTAAAATTCTTTTTCTATAATTTTTCCAAAAAGTTATGATTAGATATTTTCTCTAGAGCAATGATTTTTATAAAAATAATCATGAAAGATTTTTGACTGTTAAATTACATATATAATAAATTATAATATATAATATAAAAATAAAAATTCTTTTACTATCATTTTCATGAAACATTTTTTTTGTGATGCCTAACATTTACCTTTTCCCTATCATTCATATGAAAGCAACGTTTGATTGCAAAGACTCGTCATGCTATTGAAACTTTTGCTAGCTTACTAGCTAAGTCAGTCAGGTAATGGTTCAAAAATATATTTAGAATTAAAGGGTTGTTTGGGATGACCTAAATAAGTGTATTTTTTATCTTTTTACGAAAAGATATACAGAAAAGTAGAGAGGTGATGTGATAAAAAAAAATAAAAAAATAGATTATATTGAAGTTACCAAACTTGACCTAAATATGTCCACAAGTTTTTGAAAGACTATTTATGCGATTGAAACTTTTATATTCTTATTCACCCAAAAAAAACTTTTATACTCTTACTACCTAAGGTATTATTCAGTGTCACTTATAAAAGTGTATTTTTTAAAAAAATTATATCACTTTTTTATATTTTTTTACATCTTTTCGTAAAAACTAAAAAAATATATTTATTTAAATCATTCCATGTACACAAGTTTGTTTTAGGAATTAGGAAAAAAAAGTTAGCTTACTTACTTTTTTTGAAAGAATATACCAAAAAAAAATAAAAATAGAGAAGTAATGTGATCTAAATAAGTCAATAAACTAGCTTCTTCTTTTTTTTTTTTTCTATTTGTCAAAATAAATTAAAAAATATATATACAATTTTAAAAGATAAATACATAATTTATAATCAACTCGTTTATTTGAAGGGATAAAAATATTCATAGTAAGGTGAGACATTTAGAGTATTTTACCTATTCACATCACAAAATGAAGCTCCAACAAAATAAAAAGTATGATATGTATTTTATGTTAGATAATGTCTCAATGGGACCACATAATTAAATGTGGTGTTATCATTTATAAAAAGCCTATAATTTAAGTGATTCAATTTAGTTAATAGGTTTAAGGGTATATGTGTTATGGACCTAATGTGTAGATACTAGTTGTATAATTTCTATTTCTATGAGGGGCAGAAATAGAAATTAAAACATATTGGTTAAAGTTGGTTTTCATTACCTTTCAGTTTTAAAACCAATAATGGTTAATTTATTGGTTTTCATTATCTTTCAGTTATGAAAACCAATTACAACCTTTAAACGGTTATGGTCCCTATTCCTTCCTAAGGTGAAAAAATAAGAACACTGTTTTGTTTTTCTAAATCCTCTCAAGGAGAAACATAAGGCACCAAAGGGGAAAGGATTAGAAGGCAATAACATAGTCAATATCAAGGTTTTATTGACAATTAGACGCTTCCGTTTAACCGTTCATCGATGGATTCAGGTATGTCATTTTGTCTTGATTTCTTGATGATATACATGGTAGATGATCCGAAACATGAAGTTTCATGTTCTGAAATTTATGTTTACAAGTGGTATCAGAGCGGTTATATCATGTGTATTATCAGAATAGATATGCTTTTATTCATCCTATTTAGTTTCTTGGAATTAGATTCTGTTTTTTGTATTTCTGTTTTTCCCTCTGCTGCAAATTCTGTTTTGTTTTCTGGAAATGGAACATAATTCGGATGGGCGGTTCATTTTTCAAATGGTGAACATCATGTATTTACATATATATGTATATAATTGGGATTGTTGCAGATTATATAACATATACGGGGTAACAAATTTAGAAATCTTTAAATTTAATGTAATTTCATACAACGTCTACGGAAATTTAATTTTCTAATGTTCTAAATATAAGTCAATTCAAACAAGATGTCACAAAAGTGATCTCTCTTGTCTAGATTGTTTTATATGGAATGTTTTGAAAGTCATGTCTGTGTATCTCATGCGGGTATTTATCGGTCCAAAGACATAATTAAGACTTGGCAGAATTACACACACATTTTGTGGTGATAAACATGTGCCAATTGTCAAAGAAACCTAATGTGAATAATAAATCCATCAAAAGATAGATTTGTTATTTGACATAACTTATTGTCAATGTTTGATCATTACAACAAGAATACCACTTACAGTTAATATCACTACCCAAAGGCTTGGTATTAATTTTGTGCTAGGTATCTTGAGATGTTGTAATTAAATTAATTTATTTAAAGATTATCTGTTTGGTAACTTAATGTGAGTATAATTGTTTATTCCTTTTATTTTCTTTTCGATTCAGCTTTAATGTCGACTAATTCAATCTCTGCCAACATGAACAATGTTCCAATGTTAAATGGAACAAACTTTAAGGACTAGAAAGAGAACATATTGATTGTTCTCGGCTGCATGGACATAGACTTGGCATTAAGGATGCCAAAATCGAATGCTCTCACTGCACAAAGTACTCCTGAGGAAACTGTGTACTTTGAAAAGTGGGATCGTTCTAACAGGCTAAGTCTTATGATCATGAAGCGTGGGATTCCAGAAGTTTTTCGGGGTGCAATAACAGAGGATGTTACCGTTGCCGGTGAGTTTCTTTTAGAAATTCAAAAGCGTTTTGCTAAAAACGATAAGGCTGAAACAAGCACGCTTTTAGCAAGCTTGATTTCAATAAAGTACAAAGGCAAGAGTAATGTTCGCGAGTACATCATGGAAATGTCTCATCTTGCTTCAAAACTTAAGGCACTAAAGCGCGATCTATCTGATGATTTGCTCGTGCATTTAGTTCTCATCTCTCTTCCTGCACAATTTAACCAATTTAAGGTCAGTTATAACTGCCAGAAGGAGAAATGGACTCTCAATGAGCTCATTTCATTTTGTGTGCAAGAGGAAGAGAGATTGAAGCAAGAAAGGACTGAAAGTGCTCATCTGGCAAGCACCTCCAAGCTTACGGGCAAAAGAAAGCATAAGGGAAAGGAAGTTGCTATTCCTCAGGGTCCGGAACCAAAGAAACAGAAAGTGCAGGATGGTTGTTTCTTTTGTGGCAAGCCCGGACACAGAAAGAAGGATTGTGCCAAATACGTCGCCTGGCGTGTAAAGAAAGGTACATCTCATGTTTTGGTCTGTTCTGAAATAAATTTAACTTCAGTACCAAGAAACACTTGGTGGGTAGATTCTGGTGCTACTACTCACATATGTGTTTCTATGCAGGGTTGCCTGAACTACCGAAAGCCAACTGATGCTGAAAGATACATCTTTGTGGGTGATGGCAAGTCAATAGAAGTGCAGGCAATAGCGCACTTTAGATTATTACTGAAAACTGGTTATTATTTGGATTTATTAGACACTTTTGTTGTACCGTCCTTTAGACGGAATTTAATTTCTGTTTCTGTATTGGACAAATTGGGATATTATTGTTCTTTTGGAAATATGAAGTTTAGTATGTCTATTAATTCCAATGTTGTTGGTACTGGTTTACTTAATGTGTTTGATAATCTATATTTGCTCGAAACTATTGCATCTTATAATGCAACCTTGCACGTGGAATCACGAGGTACAAAGCGTACATTAACTAAGGAAAATTCAGCCTCATTATGGCACAAACGCCTAGGTCACATCTCTAAATCTAGAGTTGAGCGCCTTGTGTCTGATGGAATTTTGGACTCTCTTGATTTTTCAGATTTTGATGTCTGTGTTGAGTGTATCAAGGGAAAACAGACCAAAATAAAGAAATATGGTGCCCATAGGACTACAGATGTCTTAGAACTAATTCATACGGACATTTGTGGCCCATTCCCTATGGCGTCTTGGAATGGTCAACAATATTTTATCACATTCATAGACGACTATTCCAGATATGGGTATCTATTTCTTATCCATGAGAAATCACAGTCTTTGGACGTATGCAAAAAATTTAAGGCCGAAGTTGAGTTACAACTCAACAAACGGATTAAAAGTGTCCGGTCTGACCGTGGTGGTGAATACTATGGCAGATATGATGGATCAGGTGAACAACGTCCAGGACCGTTTGCAAAATACCTGGAGGAATGTGGAATCATCCCACAATACACCATGCCAGGATCACCTAGCATGAATGGTGTATCTGAGAGACGAAATCGGACTCTTAAGGATATGGTAAGAAGTATGATCAGTCATTCTACTTTACCAGAGTCCCTCTGGGGTGAGGCTCTAAAGACAGCAACTTATATCTTAAATCGGGTGCCAACTAAAGCAGCTGCAAAAACACCTTATGAGCTTTGGGTTGGGCGAAAGCCTAGTCTAAAACATTTGCATGTGTGGGGGTGTCCTACTGAGGCGAGGCCTTATAAACCTCATGAACGAAAATTGGACTCTAAAACCATTAGCAGCTACTTTATTGGCTATGCCGAACGATCACGGGGTTACAAGTTTTATGATCCCACAAATAGGTCAATATTTGAGACAGGAATTGCAACATTTTTTGAGGATGTTGAGTTTGGGGGGAGAAATTCAGTTAGAGACATTGTCTTTGAGGAGGAAGCAGGAGTAATCCCACTTCCTACTACTACTTTTAACCAATCACAGGTTCCTATACCTGTCATTGCTCGAGAAGTAATTTCGAATCCTCAACCAGACAATGTTGTTCAAGATAATATAGTTCAAACCCCCATTCAAGATGAGGTAATTGTTCCTGAGGAACAAACTCTACAACCTCAACCTCAAGAATCTGTGCCATTAAGGCGATCCACCAGAGAAAGGAGATTTGCATTTTCAGATGATTATATTGTATATCTCTAGGAACATGAGGTAGAAAATGGAATGTCGAAAGATGATCCAATCAGCTTTCGTCAAGCCATGGAAAGTTCCAACTCTCATAAGTGGATAGAAGCCATGAATGAAGAATATAAGTCTATGCAAGACAATAAAGTTTGGGAACTTGTCTCATTACCAGTTGGTGCGAAGCCCGTAGGTTGTAAATGGATATTTAAAACCAAAAGGGATTCAAATGGTAATGTGGAGAGGTATAAGGCACGTCTTGTAGCCAAAGGCTTTACTCAAAAAGAAGGAATTGACTTTAAATAAACTTTCTCTCCAGTTTCTTCGAAAGATTCTTTTAGGACAATTATGGCGCTTGTTGCATATTTTGATCTTGAGTTGCATCAGATGGATGTCAAAACAGCTTTTCTTAATGGTGACATTAAAGAAACAATTTATATGGTGCAACCAGAAAACTTTGTGTCAGGAGACCCAAAGAATATGGTTTGCAAATTGACTAAATCCATCTATGGACTCAAACAAGCTTCTCGTCAGTGGTACTTCAAATTTCATCAAGTTCTCACTTCGTATGGTTTTGAAACTAACGTTGTTGATGAATGTGTGTATCACAAGTTCAGTGGGAGTAAACACATATTTTTGGTTTTATATGTTGATGACATATTGCTTGCCACAAACGATATAAACTTATTGCATGACACCAAGAGATTTCTATCTAAGAATTTTGAAATGAAAGATCTTGGTGATGCTTCCTTTGTATTAGGAATCGAAATACTCCGAGATCGTTCTCGGGGTATTCTGGGATTATCACAAAGGAGCTATATCGAAAAAATACTCATTAGATTTGGCATGCAAAATTGTAAATCAGGTGAAACCCCGGTTGCTAAGGGAGACAAGTTTAGTCTCAGCCAATGCCCGAAGAACAGTCTTGAAATTCAAGAAATGCAGAAGATTCCTTATGCCTCAGCTGTAGGGAGTCTAATGTATGCTCAAGTATGTACGCGTCCGGATATTGCGTTTATAGTTGGCATGTTAGGCAGATATTTAAGTAATCCTGGCATGGATCATTGGAAAGCAGTCAAGCGTGTTATGCGATATTTACAGAGAACAAAGGAATATATGCTCACATATAGGAGATCGGATAAGTTAGAGGTCATTGGATATTCCGACTCCGATTTTGCTGGATGCCAAGACAGTAGGAAATCCACATCAGGCTATATTTATCTGTTAGCTGGCGGAGCAATTTCTTGGAGGTCTGCAAAGCAGACGCTCATAGCTTCATCCACCATGGCTGCAGAGTTTGTAGCATGTTATGAGGCATCAAACCAAGGGATATGGCTGCAGAATTTTGTCATTGGGTTGCGTATTTTGGAAGGCACTGAAAGACCACTTAAGATATATTGTGACAATAAGTCTGCAGTTTTATATTCCAATAACAACAGGAGCTCGACAAAATCAAAGCATATTGATATCAAGTTCCTAGTTGTAAAAGAAAGAGTGCAGAGTGGACAGATTTCCATAGAGCACATTGGGACAAACTCCATGATAGCGGATCCACTTACGAAGAAACTACCACCCAAGGTCTTTCATGAGCACGCTGCTCATATGGGTGTTGTTCTATTTGAGAACATTCTGGTTTAGTGGGAGTTTGTATTTATATTACTGCTTTATGTCAGCCTTGAGTTTTATTTATGTAATTAGATTAATTTCTGCAGAAATGAAATATTCAGTTTATTACGCTCTGTTACGTATTGTGAAGTATTGATCTCAATAAAGTTAAGTAGGACCAGTTGGACATAGGCATGTATGGATCACATCACATGTAATTTTCATGCTACGCATCCATGATTGATCTATGCCATTTAGCTATATTTGTATACGTGACCATTGGTGGGTCGAGTTACGATTGATGTAACGAAGACCGCTTTGATCCTATATTAATATAGTTAATGGACAAGATTGTTTGGATACCCTCAAGTTATGATAACAAATTTCTGAGCTCACTAAAGTTAAGCACATTTTTCAGGATACATATGTGGTCCAGTGGGAGATTGTTAGATAATGTCTCAATGGGACCACATAATTAAATGTGGTGTTATCATTTATAAAAAGCCTACAATTTAAGTGATTCAATTTAGTTAATAGGCTTAAGGTTATATGTGTTATGGATCTAATGTGTAGATACTAGTTGTATAATTTCTATTTCTATGAGGGGCAGAAATAGAAATTAAAACATATTGGTTAAAGTTGGTTTTCATTACCTTTCAGTTTTAAAACCAATAATGGTTAATTTATTGGTTTTCATTACCTTTCAGTTTTAAAACCAATAATGGTTAATTTATTGGTTTTCATTATCTTTCAGTTATGAAAACCAATTACAACCTTTAAAAGGTTATGGTCCCTATTCCTTCCTAAGGTGAAAAAATAAGAACACTGTTTTGTTTTTCTAAATCCTCTCAAGGAGAAACATAAGGCACCAAAGGGAAAAAGATTAGAAGGCAATAACATAGTCAATATCAAGGTTTTATTGACAATCAGACGCTTCCGTTTAACCGTTCATCGATGGATTCAGGTATGTCATTTTATCTTGATTTCTTGATGATATACATGGTAGATGATCCGAAACATGAAGTTTCATGTTCTGAAATTTATGTTTACATTTTATCTCTTATCCTCTTTGACTAGTTATGTTTAGAAAGTCTTAGAAACAAGACAAACGGATTTTAAAAGACCATTATTAGAATATATAAACTAAGGCTATGTTTGGAAAGGGGTGATGTCATGGGGTGTGTACTATATGTAAGTTATGTTATTTATGAGTTTGATTATCACAAATAACATAACTCAATACTATAACTGTCATAACTAAAAAAAAAAAATAGAATTATAATCAAGTATCACAGACATAACCAAACAATTTTTAGATTATAATTAAAATAATATCATAACCAACATCATAATTTGTCATAATTAATAACACAGTAGATCATAACCAAAGACAAAAAAATCGTAACCAAAGATGTATATGATACACACTCTACCATAAAATTTCTCTTGGGAAGAGGTTTTTAGCAAAAAAATTATTATGAGTTGTCGACTCATTCTTGATAGTTTTTACATGTCTTTTTGTAGTTAAAAAATCAGTAATAAAAAAAAAAAAAAAAGAGCCCTAATTAAAGCAGTCAGGCAAATTACATAATGTTCTTTTAAAATTTTTTTTTTTCTTTATATACTTTAGTTAGGCAAAATATCTATTAATATTAGAGTTGTTCTAAAAGCATATGAGATTGGGCTACATACGTGGATAATCCTATCCCACCTCCAATGAGATAAGTAATTTCTCCTTATTATTTTTAATACTCTATCTAATGGTGAAAAAAAAAAAGCATTCAAATTTTATCACATAATCTCATGGTATATGTATAAAGCATCTAATATCCCATAATATAAAAATTTAAAGTATATGACATAAATTGAAATTTATTAAAAAAAATGAGCCAAATTTAAAATAAATCTTTTAATATATTCTATTTTCAGATATGTATGTAAAATGGAGTTATGTGGAGGAGTAGGAACCTCATTGCCATAGGCATCGCCAAAGTCGAGACTGATTTGGTCCCTGGTGTAACTGGGTGAAGAGCAGCTTGTTGTAAACCTCACCGTGTAAGAACACGCTCCATTCTCTTTCTGCAAATTTACAAGTGATCCCAAAAACAGAGAAAATTAAACAGAGCTTTAAGACAAACAACACACACATATATATGCTTTTAGTTAAGCTGTGTTTCGGTTAATAGATTTCGGTAACAATTTGAAAAGAGAAACTGAAAATTAACTGAAATATAAATGAAATATTTTACTCATATTTTATACACATCTTTTCTTTCATTTTTTAAATTCATAATCTAAATATAGCTTTAATGGGTCTCTTACAACATAAAAGATGTAATTTTAACTTATTTTAATTTGAGAGTCTACAAGTTATAGACTAGTAGACAGAAATAATTTAAATAAACTAAAAAAATTGATTATCTAGAAGTTAAAAGAAGAGATACTTTTTAGTTTCTGATTATCATTTTTTTTTTTTTTTTTTTGTAGATGAGAGAATATTAATTTTTAACTTCCAATAATTTACACAAACAGGCCATAACTAGTCTTCTAGAAATTGCACAATCTTGGTTAGTCTGTCAAATGGACAAGAGCTGTAGAGCATCTTCAATTTTTTAAAACTTTTCCTCATTAAATTTGAATAAAAAATTCATTAAAAAAAAGTTCATATGATGCCCCCCCCAACTGTTCTTTATCACATTTAACTTAAATTTTGATTTGATAAAAAAAAAAAATTGAATATTCTAATCTTAGCTTACTTAAAGTTCATCAAATCTTTTTAAAAAATTTCAAACTTAACCCCAAAAGTTTCTTTCATCAAAAAGATTTAATGGAAATTTTGATAAAAACTTGATTTGATACAAATTTAATAAAATAATTAAAAATTACCTTTATTAAATTTAAATTTGATAAAAAAATTAGAGACACTCTTATATGGCCCCTACAAATGAAAACAGTATGAAAAAATTCACAAAACATTAGACTTGTTTTGGGTAACTTCTATAAACTGATATGTAAAACACAAACACACACAAACACACACAAATACGAAAACATAAATTAAAAATCTCTCCCGAACTTCTAAATAATTAATTTTTTTAATTAATTTTAATCATTTATACTTAATTAAGTCATAAACAAAAATTACATCACATGATCAGATACAAACTCTTAAAATAAAAATAATAAAATTATAAACAGCTGATACAAGTTGCACAAAAACAGTCCTTCGAGTGATTTTCGTGAAAAAATTTCCACAATCTTTCTCTAGAAAGAGTATAGTTTATTTGGGGGTTGAATTTATCATACCTGGGAAGTGGCAGTTTTGGTCTTCAAGGGTGGAAGAGGCTGGGAAGTAGCAGTAATGGTAGTAGAATTGACCTTGGAGAACGCAAGAAGAGGATGAGTAGTGGTGGTGTTGATGATTCTGAAGGATGGAAGAGGTTGGGGCTTTGTAAGGAGTGATCTACTAGCTTGGGCTGAGACAAAGATCAGTGAAAACAAGACCAAAACAGAGCACACTGAATTACTCATCTTACCCAAATTCAAATCAAACACTTAGGTTGACTTTGGTTGGTTGGTTGGGAAAGGGAGTGGTCGGTTCGATGAGACTCTGATCTTTTATAAATGATCTCTCCAATCTCCAATCTCCAATCTCCAATCTTTTATAAATGATTTTGCTACAGAGATCATCCGAGTCATCATCAGTCCCACTTGCCTGCCTCATTTTCCTCGTGGGTCGTAATAGTCGGCCTCTTCAATGCTGAGTCCGATTTTCAACTTGGCTCCATCCCGGCCTCATTCTTACTTTCCGAATAAACTATATATATTTTTTTGGGTAAATTACAAACAGAACCCATTAAGTTTACTTAAATTATAAATTATTTCTTATAGTTTTAGAAATTACATTATGTTCTTAAGGGTTTTATTTCGTAACAAATTGGCCTTTTTATTAATAAATTATCAAGTTAATTGCCAGTATTTAATAATGTTAAAATTTTATTTCAATTAATAATTTAAATAATTTTATTATTGTATAGGTGAATAGTTAGAAATTTCACCTTTTCAATTAATTTTGTTAAATAAAAATTTTGACAGGGAGGTATTTGTAATTTTCCAAACCATAGGGGACAATTCGTATTTTAAGCAAATCTCAGGAGGGTGTATTTGTAATTTATCCATACTTTTTTTTTTTTTTTGTGTTCTTGTGAGTCGAATGTCTATTTTGTATGCCTCACAATAAAATTTATTTATGTAAAAAATTAATTTTATCAGAGAACTATAAACACAGAAACAAATAACATTTTATTTTATAAACAGACAACTATAAACACAGAAACAAATCATATTTGTTTTTCATTTTATAAAATAAAATGTTATTTGTTCACGTATTTATAAATGTCCGACAAAATTAATTTTTTACATAAATGACCTTCATTACGAGACATACGAAGTAAATGGTTCGAATCATTGATATAGGTTGAAATTAAAGCCTTGTTTTGGTTAAACTGTATAAGTGCACTTTTTTGCATAAGTGCACTTTTTTGCATAAGTGCAGTTATTTGGGTTACGTCAATTAACATTTCTCTAATTTTCTATATGTCATTTTATAAAAAGTAAAAAATTACACTTATTTAGAACATCCAAACCAGACTTAAATTTCATAAGAGTAGTATAGAGATATGAAGGTATGGAGAGAATCTCTCTCACTTTTTCCTTGTTTGGGAAGTGACTTCTTAACTTTTTTTCGTTAAACATGTTTGAAAATAATTTTTTAATTTTGATATCATTAAAAGTTATTAATTGGCTTGATGATTTATTAATAAAATCGGTCAATTGTTATGAAATTCAAAACGTCAAGTGACGGGATGTAATTTTCAGAATCACGGAGGATAATTCTTATTTTAAACAAATTTTTATCCTGAAATTTAAATATAAAATGAAACATGTGACACCAATAGAAGAGTTATGTGGTCATTTTAAATGTGAGAAACTGCAAATGAAGTAAATTTTGGGTTGATTTGGGAAGTGGGTTGGTTTTTTGACTTTTTGGTTTTTTTGGCTATTTTAGCCTGGGCTAAAAAGCTTGGTTTGGAAAGGACTTTTTGGCTTTTTTTTACTTTTTTTATGAGAGAAGAATGTAATGATTATGGGTTAGATGTGATATTTTGTTTATTGTGGCTAAAATAGCTTATTTTGTCTTTTATGACTAAAATAGTCAAAAAAGCCCACAACCTATCTTCCCAAACGGAGCCACTAAAAAAAAAAAAAATGTATTTGACTTGCACAACAAATTTACTGATATACAAGGATATTTTATTCTTTTTGTTGAAGTTAATAATTAACGAGTTTAACAATGTATTTTAGTTCACAAAATAAAAAAAATTATATATTTATTTTCAAATGACAAAAGTTAAGCATACGTGGCTTAAACAACAACGTGCAAGGTGTAATTTACTCTACTTTTGATAATGGGATAAATTATAAGTATATTTTTTTGAGAATTGTTTAAAATATAAATTGTCTTATGTGGTTTAAAAAATTATAAGTACCTTTTTGTCAGAGTTTTTAATTTAACATAATTAACTAAAAAATGAAATTTCTAACTGCTTTTCTATATAATAATAAAATTATCTGAATTATTAATTGAAATAAAATTCTAACATCATTAAAAACTGTTAATTAACTTTATAATTTATTAATAAAAGACCTATTTGTTATGAAATTAAAAACTATGAAGAGCAAATTGTAATTTTTAAAACTATAAGAGGTAATTGATAATTTAAATAAATTTCAACAGATGTGTTTGTAATTTATCCTTAATAATGCCAGTGCAACAACATGCAAGTCAAAAAAATTGGTTATTTTGAAAAGATATTTTGAGAACGAAATGTGCAATATAGCATTAGAATTGATGTGTACTCAAAACAAATCTAATTAAAATAACTATTAAAAAACCTTTTCGAAGTACATAAATTTAAAACAACAAAAAAAAAAGTGTAAAAAATTTAAAATATTGAAATTGTTCCTAACCCTGTTAAGAAAACAGCAAACGTCTGTTATACAATCATGTAAGATATGTGAAATAAAAATAAAATCCATCCAATAACACATCATTTTTCATTGTATTAGTGCAATTCCCTACAGGAAATTCTATTTTCAAATATCTATTCATCTTTGTATGTATCATTTTTCAGTATATATATTTATTAATTTGGTTATATGCTATTTTTCTCATTGTACACACTATATGATCCAATTATATCCCTAACTCATATTTTTGTACACAAACTACCTAAACCTGTATTCTACATACCAGTTTAAAATTCCAAACCCATTTTCGGTTCCACCCACCTTGAAGACACTGTGAAGACAATTCCATTGAAGACCTACATTGCATTGTTGAAGGTGAAGGTGAACATCTCCCTCCCATCTCGAAACCTTTTATCCCATTTCGTTGTATGTTATTTTCTGTTGCACTCTATTGACGACCTACAACTGTATCTATCTATTATTTTTCATAAACTCTCGTTTTTTCTTAGAAGATTTTTTTATCTTGCGCACATTTAGCACTGGTTTTCTGAATGGAAAAGTATTATTTAGTTGTTTGATTTCCAAATTTAATTGTTACATTCGAAACTTGAGTTTTGAACTTTCTAAATTATTTCAGCATTGGTTTGTTGAATGAAAATCTCAAAATAAATAAATAAAAAAATAAAAAATTGCACAAAAAAACTCACATTTTCATCACTGCATTTGTTGTAATCAGGCATATTTTTATTTAAACTTGAACAATAGAGTAAATGAGAAACAATGGTGAAATTAGGGTTTAATTCATTTTACTCAAAAGATGTGCATTGAGATTTTTTGTTTTTAAAAGATGTGTATAGAGAAAACCTTGATTTAATATTAAAGGTGTGTTTTGATGTCTTTTATGGTCATTTTGCTTCATGATACAATTGTCATTAAAATTATATTTGATTAAATGTATACACAAAGATGAATAAATATGTAAAAATAGAGAATTTCTCAATCCCTACTCTTTTCTCCTTGCACCCTTTACAAAAATACACCCGTTATTCTGACCAATTGTGTTGTGATTTACAATTGTGAGTTTGACAATTGTTTTATAATTTTTTTTTCGTTTTTAGTGGATTTTTATAAAATATATATTTTTAAAATTTAATTTTAAATTCTACTAGATTAGATGAATTTGAAAATTAAAAAAATTTAAAAAGTTCGCTATTTTTTTTTAATTTTTTTTGTTTTAATTTTTTTTAAAAAATTATTCTAGACAAGACATACTTGAAAAGTAAAAATTTCAACACAAATTTAAAATATTAAGGAAAAACGAATTTGAAAAATAAATACTACTATTTGTTTGGTTTGATTTTTAAATCTATTTTTTAATTTAAAAAACTAAAAACTAATACAGTGGAAAATTAATAACTAAAAAACACTCGTCATCATTTTTACATATACTTTTCATTTTTTGAGAGCAAAAATAAATTTTAATTTTTAAAATTTAAAATATTATTATTTATTTTATTCAAATTAATTTCTATGTAAAAAAAATTAAAACTGATTCTAATATTGAAATCAAAGTTTCTTAAAACATCGGTTTGTAATTTTGAAATATAATTTTTTGAGTTTTTAATGTGTTTTTTTATTTTTTAAAATTTTAATTAATTTTTTTATTTTTTATTTTTGAAATCTATCTAATCTAGATACAATTTAAAAGTACAAAATTTGAACAAATTTTTTTTTAAAAAAATTCATTAAATATAATAAAATATAAAATGCATAAAATATTAAAAAAATCACTAAAAATAAAAAATATGGACCGAAAACTAAGGTGCTATTTGGTAACACCTACGTTTTATGTTTTCTATTTATATTTACAAAAATTTTAAAAACTCAAATAAAAACTTGTTTGATAAAATTTTTTGATTAATAAATCAGTGGTCTCAGTTTATAAATTTGGCCAAAAAATGAAAATACAAAAAATGTGTTTCCATTTTGAGTTTTCAAATTTTTTTTTTTTTACCACCCAACACTAGCCACCACCAGACACCATTTTCCACCACCGTCTTCCGCCACCACCACCCACCCGCCACCACCACTCACCACCTACCTGCCACCACCACTCGCCACCGCCACCCACCACTTGCCACCCACTCGCCACCACCATCCACCCCTCGCCGCCGCCACCACCACCACCCACCACCCACCTGCCATCCACCCGCCACCACCCACCACCCGCCACTACCATCCACCGCCCGCCACCACCACCCGCTACCTACTTGCCACCACCACTCACCACCCGCCAGCCACCCGTCACCCACCTGCCACCCACCACCATCCACTCGCTGCCACCTACCATTCGCCACCGTCACCCACCCACCATCACCACCACCACCCACCACCACCCGCCACCATTACCCACCACCCGCCGCCGCCACCACCACCACTACCCACTTGCTACCACTCGCTACCGTCACCCACCCACCTACCATCCATCCACTATCCATCCACCACCACCTACCACCACCACCCACTCGCTACCACCCACCACCTGCCACCGTCACCCACCCACCCACCCACCACCACCCGTCATCTACCACCCACCTGCCACCAACACCCGCCACCACCACCCACTTGCCACCGTCACCCACCCATCCATCCACCACCACCACCACCACCACCCACCCGCCACCACCAGTTACCCACCACCTACCGTCACCACTTTCCACCACCGTCTTCCGCCGCCACTTGCCACCACCGCCTTCCGCCGCCACTTGCCACCACTTACCATTTCTCACTCTTTTTTATATTTTTAAATTTTTTTAAACATTTTATCAATTACCAAACGCGTTTGTAATTTATGTTTTTCTAAAAATAAACAAAAACCAGTTTATAAAATTTTTGTAAATATAAACTGAAAACATAAACGTTACTAAATACACCCGATAACGATTTTTGAAAAACCCAAATATTTGCAAAAGAATATTTGCTATTTAAGACAAAAAATTAGACTTAAATTTCATATTTAATGATATAACAATTAATTAGAATATTGAAGACAACGCTCTCCCTTATATGTTTTCTAATCATCAATTAATCAATTGATTTAGAAAGTGACTTATATATCATTTTTCAATACAAAAAGTTCAATCGGCTGGCTGCCCAGTGGAGTCCTGGCAAGCAACAGTTAACTTGAAGTTGGCTCGGCTCGGCTCTTAGCCAAAGCTATAGAACAAACAAAACATTAAAAAAAAAAAAAAAAAAAAGTTAATTACACTAATAGTCCCTGTAGTTTGGTACTTGTGTCACTTTGATTCTTGACTTTTTAATTGTGACATATTTGATCCTAAATTTTGAATTTTGTTCCAAATAAGGACAATTGAAAATATCATTAGATTTTTCAAGGGTAAAATCGTCAATTTAATAAAATATAAATTAATTTGACAAAAATAAATATCAAAAAAATATTTTTAATTTTTAAAAAATTATTTTTATCCACCAATGATAAAATTATGTAACATTAATAAAAATTACATGATTAATTTTTTAAAATTAATTTTACATGATTATCATCCAAACACATAATAAAAATTAATTTGATAAAAAAAATAAATAAATATCTAAAAGATTTATCAATTTTACATAATTTTATTTTTAGTAGGTAGAAATAATTTTTAAAAATTTAAAAATATTTGTTTGACATTTATTTTTGTCGAATTAGTTTATATTTTATCAAATTGACAATTTTACCCTTAAAAAATCTAATTATATATTCAATTGTCCTTATTTAGAATAAGATTCAAAATTCAGGATTAAATGTGTCACAATTAAAAAGTCAGGAATCAAAGTGACACAAACTCCAAACTACAAGGACTATTTGTGTAATTTGTCAAAAAAAAAAGAAAAAAAGGAAAAATTACGAGGAATATTCGTGACTCACTCACGAGTCATGACTCATGAGGCAGGGACATATGGCATCCCACTCTGATTTATTTATGATCATTTATGAACTTTCTGACAAAACATTTGGATAATTTACCAATATATATCTTGGATTGGGTTAAAATACAAATTACTTTTTGTTCTGAAAATTATAAATATTTTTTTGTTAGTATTTTTTATTTAATAAAATTAATTAAAAAAATAAAATTCATAATTATTCTCTTATACAATAATAAAATTATCTAAATTATTAATTGAAATATATTTCTAATATCATTAAAAACTATTGATTGACTTGATAATTTATGAATAAAAGGCGCGATTAGTTATGAAATTAGAAAACTCAAGAGTGGAATGTAATTTTTAAAAATATAAAGAACAATACGTATTTTAATTAAATTTTAAAAAATGTATTTGAAATTTATCCAACATTTTATATAGAAAAGTCTTGTTTCTATTCTCTTTTTTATTGGAGGGTAGGTAGCCTAGAAATTGACAACTTTATGGTAAATTTTTTTTAAAATTATTTTTAGTTGGATTGTGATTGATTTTTCCTTCTGCTGAGTACTAATGGCTGGGATTTGGCTGAATAATAAATACTTTAAAATAAGATTCAAAATTTTAAATTCAAGTTATTTTAAAAAATTATTAGAAGCTTGTATGTTCATTAATTAAGGTGCGGCCAAATTAATTCGGATACACTTAGTTATAAACAGTAAAATAAAATTTATGATTCCAATTTTTTTACTATTAAAATTACCAAGATAATGAGAGTATAGTGTAAATTTTGAGTTGTTATGTTGTGCGCCACATCTATAATGAATATCATCTATACAATCTGAATTCTATATAAATTTATATTTTTTTCCCTTGAATTTATAGTGTTACACATTTGTGGGCCTAGTTTAATTATTCAATGATAAATGCTTATGCTAACAAGTGTTTTTTTGAATGTTATTTAATATTGAATTTGAAAAGAAGAAAAAAAAAAAAAAAGAATTCTTATTGATATATATCCCGTGGCAAAAATTATAAAATTAATAAAGAATATATTAAAATAAATGTTTTATTCTTTTATTGTGTAATAAGGTCACTTGCTAGCATAATCATCATTGACTTAATCTTTTTAATATTCTGTTATTTTTGTATTAACTATTTTTTCTTCTTCCTTTTACCTACATTTCCTCTCTAAGCTCCCGTTTGACAAGTTGGTTTGGAGTGAATTGGAATTAAAAAAAATAATAAAATAAAATAAATTAAATAAGTCAATAAAATAAAATGTCACATTCAAATCATAATATTTTTTTCTCACAAAAGAATAAAAAAAGTCAGCAAAAAATTTAACAAACGGAACTAATTTAGCTAAATTAAAAATAGCCAAAAACTAAAAAGTCAAACAAATTTATTTATTTATTTATTTTTATTTTTTTTTTTTCCAAACGAATCCAAAGCATGTTCGAAGCTCCACCCGGGTGCTTTTCTGATCTCCGATGTGTCTCCAAACATTTCACTGTTCGTATGATGCCAAAGAACAATTACAATTGGAAATTAATATTGTTTAATGAAAAGATTATACAAAAAAAAAAGTAATGATGATGACATAACCACTACTAAAAAAAACACTTTTTACGACCGTCACAAACCATCGCAAATAATAAAAATACAGTCGAAAAAGACTTTTTGCGACGACCTATGCGACCGCAGATGGGGGACGCAAATGTGGGGGTGGCAAATACTTTTTGCGACGGCAAAACAGCGGTCGCAAATTATTTGCGACCACCTAAACTACTTTTTGCGACAGCTATTTTGTCGTAGCAAAAAAAGTAAAATAAAATAAAAAACACTTTTAGCGACCATTGTTTTACTGTCGCAAATAATTATTTTTTTTAAAAAAATCATATATGGGTTTGCTATAACAAAAAAATCAATTATAAGCACCAACCATTTTTTTGTTAATGAAAAATAACAAAATTAACAATTAAATTAAATTTATAATAGATATTATCCATTAACCATCCTTAAATACACTGTACTAAAAAATTCAAGTCTCAAAAAAAAAAAAAAAAAACCAACATAATCTTTGGCTCCCAACATCACCTGCTTGATCATACCAACTATTCCCTCAACAAAATATGCAAACACATATATCAAACTTAACTAGGTGCCTTCGTACTATAAAATGCTATGTAGTTAAACACAATATAAATTCAGAGAGACAGAGCCATTCTTCAAAGAGTGAAATCCCAACTTTTCATGGAGAGAATTATGATTGTGATTCAAACCCACCCACAAAGCTAGGGGCAGATAGAACTTCTCAAGTCATGTCACGACCACTAAGAGGGTTCAAGCCTTGCCACTCAAGCCCTCCCTCCCTAAACCTATCAGAGTACAAGTACTTGAACTGTGCAAATTCCCTACTAGTGGTACTAGTAATCCCACTATTGCTTAGTTATAACAGCTCATGTTTTAACCCACTATGACTCTACTGCATCAAATATATATTAAAAAAACATAACTTCCTAGAAATAGACTTTTCTTGATTATTGCTAAATAGGAACCACTTACATCTTGATATAATAGCTCTGTTCCACTCAACTTTTAGAAACCCAATCCATCTTCCTTGATCATATTAAGTTTACAAGCTGCAAGATGGAGAAAAAATGGAGAGAAACTAATTAGCATCCATCATTAAACATACGATTAAAGTTGGAATGTTTCATAATTCTAATGTCTCCGAGACCCAATATGCTAGCAATGATTTAACTGCAATCATAAAGCTATAAACTTTCAAAGTTTTGATTTTATTTTTAATTGAAAAGTTGTAACATGAAGGTTTGAACTCATTCAGCTAAGCGAATGACACAACCACAATATGGAAACTACTCAAGGAACCAGAATTCTGTAAATGATGAGACTAAGCATTTTGTATAATTCCAAAATTTATGGCAAGTAAAACTAGGTGACAGGAATATCTTTAAATGGGACAGTAAAAAAATGATAAATAATATCAAAATCACATGAACATCACAGATAATATGACAAATAAAATATAAAAACCACAGATCATGTTCTGACAGTATTAAGTGGAATCAGCATCAAGTAAAGTTCCATCCCAACTCAGATAATATGAATTTTAATGGGAACATGATAGTCCAACGATTATAGATATGTATTGAGAGAGCGTATAACAATTTAACAAAATTTCTTTACAAACAGAATTCTGTACTTGACCAGATGCTGCCAGTGCATCCATAAGGAGAGATACAGCCCAACCATACTTGTAAGCATATTTGATGAGCAGCCATAGCTACTGTTCCTTGATGAGCAACCATTGATGTCCCTAGTGTCATAGTCACAAGAACAACAAAATAGTGTCCCAGTGTTCTACTGGAGGATGAACTGCTATAACTAATCAGCCTTAAGCAGGATTTATGGTCCTAATCCAATGTTATATTGATATCAAAATTCCGCACTCACAGAACAAAACTACAATAAAATGACACAGCATAAATCGTATTTCATATGCATGCCAACAGATTTTAGTCACACTAGCATTATCTTAAAAATAAAATAAAACACTCACCAGATTTTATATGACCTCCAAATTGCAGATCTCTCAACTTTGGAGGCAATAAGACAACCCTCTTATTAAGATGACAAATCATTAAAAAGGTAACAATATCTCTGAAACAAAGAAAATCTAGCACCATCATCCTTCAGCGAAGCAGAAGAAAATTTTAAAATAGAATAAATATAAAAAAATACATATTGAGAGATAACAGTGGGAATGGCTGCGCCAGTCGCACTGAACTGAAAATAATACATAAGTATCGGAAACAAAAATATAGCAAAGAAATTACCAATACCTGTGAACAAAACAACTGCAACAATTAGTGGACAAGGGAATATAGCAAAGAAATTACCAATACCTGTAAACAATCACTTGCAAAAGATGTCTCATATAGTATGCCAATTTGTGCTCCTTCCAGACAATAAATCACTTGCTCCAAACAATTACAAAGGTAAATATTAAAGAGAGAAACAATAATGAAAATAGCACAGACAATTAAGCAAGCAACCAAAATAATCAGATTTACTCATTTGATCAACCATTCCATTGTCAAATACTGTGACCGCCTTATTTATAAATTGGTTAAGCAGTTGGGATTATTATTACTTGTTTTGGTTACTTGCCATGAAGTAAATTGAATTACTTTCCTGGTTAAATTAATAAGAAAAGGCCTTCTATCTAGGTTTCAAACGTCGAACATGGACTCTTAAGCACCACATTCAACTCAAAAGTGTTAGATCAATTACCACAGTGCATTATGCCATCAATTTGTGATAGTACACAATGTACTCAATTGCATTGATGAACATAGCACCAATTCATTTGTAACTAACGCAAAAAGATAAGGACTTGGCATTGATTTTTCTTATGTAAACCTATTACTGTTAGAAATTCACATGTTTCTCCTCTGTTTAAACAATAGTTACAACTCAAATACACATACATATATATTTATAAAATTACATCAACATATCTAACTAATGCTCCTTTATTTTCCAAAACTATCCACATTATATCTATTTAACAGCTCATAATGCTATATAGGAAACCTATCATATACTTTATCTAAACCAATAATCACCATATAACGGCCCTACAAATTCAAAAACTTTTGTATCTCATGAGAATTTGTCAACAACTTTACTGCATATTTTTCTTTTCCGGCATTTTCTCACAAACAAAACAAAGGCAAAAACTATAAATATCATCTGAAACATGTACAACATAAAACTCTAATCTTAATTTTCATTCTAAGGGACTAAAAACAGAGCTAAAGAATAAAACTCAATTTCTTCAATTTTAGTTTCTGACAATATCTGAGTAGATAAACAGAGGCAAAATGGAGAAATATAATCAGACAATATTTGACAATTTTCAGGCTTAAGAAGCAACAAAAAAAATGGAAATGAAAAAATAAAATTGAATTTCATTCATCGAATAATAGAAATCATAAAATTTGAATATTGCAAGGGTCATCCGTCGATCCAAACCCTAGGAGCATATTCAAATTGTAAAATGACAAGAGACAAAGTAAAATAGAAACAGAGAGAACTTCCGAGAGAGAGTACCTTGAACTCGATCGAAACCCTAGGTGCAGATTCAAATTAGAAAACAAGAAGAAGAAGAGAAAGAAACTTGAGAGAGAGAGCGAGAGAGAGCGCGTACCTTCAATGATCGAATTCAAAAGAATCAGGAAAAGCTGATTGTGTTTTTAGAATATAAGAAACAGAGAGAGCACAAGATTGAGAAGAACATCAATGAGAGAGAGAAGAGATTGAGGGACACAGAATGAGTGAGATCGAAAGAAGAGAGAGTGATTCATACCAATGTGTGAGACTGAGAGAGAGACTGAAAGAGAGCTCGCGCGAGAAAGAGAACGATCATTGTGAAGGGCTAGGGCAAATATAAGGAAAAGGGGAAAATAAATAGAAGAAAATAAGGAATATGTTAGTTATTTGCGACTGATAATCGGGGGGGTCGCAAGTTACATGGTAGCAAAAAGTCATCTTTCTAGTAGTGAACATTTTTTCTTTAATATTTTCTTTTCTATTACAATTTTTTTTTCCCAAAGAAATTTATGGTGCCTCGTTCATGAAAGCTGCCTCACGTCAAAATGAGTTTTGTTGAGTTTAAATTCAATTCATTTATTTATTGAGTTCATTTATTGAAATTGAACTGGACTTGATAATTAACTAGGTTTGAGTTCAGTTCAGTTCAGTTCGATTCGATTAGATAAGATTTGTTTTTCATTTATATTATTTAATATATAAATAGTATATTTAATATATAATTTAAATAAAAATATACGAGCTGAACTTATTCTTATTCGAGTTTAAGTTTGACCACCATACTTTCTTTAGGGTTTAGTCCCAATGAGGTCACGAGTTCAATTCCCCTTAGGGGGGTTGAATTTAGAAAGTGCAAGCACTTTGGTGCTTTGCCAAGGGTGGAGAGATTTTTTCCAATATGTGTTAATCTAATAACTAACAACTAATATTTGCTGATCAAAAAAAAAAAAAAAAGTTCAGCTTGGCTAAACAAGCCAAATAGAATCGAACCGAACTGAGTCGAGCCAATTCGTAAACAATTCGGTTCATTTACAATCCTACTCTCTGATTCATAATTAGATTTAAGGGTGTTGTTGAGTCTTGATTTGAGCTTGATAATTCAAACCATTCAATGTATAGGGTTCATCTAATACATCATTCATGTAAAAATTAAGTTGATTAGATATTGAAGTGTCCACTTGATCCTATCACATTTCTATTAATAATTTTAAAAATCATATTTATCGTTGATACAAATATAATTTAATCAAATGAATATTAATATCCGATTAATATAATTTTTTATAAGAATAATAGATTTGATTAGTTCTACATATTAAGGCCTGGTTTGGCATCTTTAAAATAAGACAGAAAGTCAAAAAGTTACTAAAAAAGTTAAAAAAATTATCACTATTTACCAAAAAAAATTATAAAAAAATTATTTTTATACAAATTATGTGACAACTCACTCTAACGTGAGTTGTCTTTGCCTGACTTTGGTGAGGACAAATTATACAGGCGGAGACAAGCTTAAGGACGGTGCTGTTCGGCCCGTGGGGGCCATCACGGGTCCCATTTTAATAATCTGAACCGTTTAATGTGTAGAACTCGTCGAGTACTATATGCTTATAAAAAATCACCTTGGTCGAGTATCGCTAACTATATGATCCAATCAGTTTTGTCTAAAAAAAAGGATGGTGTTATAGTTAACGGTTGGAAAAAAAACCTAATCCGATCAAATAGCTATCGATATTCGATCAATGTGATTTTTTACAAACGTGTAGTACTCGACGAGTTCTACACATTGACAGTTCCGATTAGCAAAACGGGACCTATGGTGGGCCCCCACAGGCCGAACAGCACCGTCCAATTCAATGCGCGAAAAAGATAGAATCATCTCCTACCCTACATTCTGTACATGCTGCCCCTTACGCCTTCCGACCGTACGGCCTATTCCATCACAATCTTTTCCTATACACAAATTTATATAATTTTTTAATACATATTTTTTCGTAAAAAGTCAAAAAATTATCCAAAATAATCTTCTTCTTTTTTCTCAATTTTTTAGTTTAAAAACTCAAAAATGCACTTCTTTAAGATATTTCAATCAACCCCTATATAGTTTAAATTATAAAGATCGGCATAGATCAAAGTCTATCTATCATGACTCAACAATATTTTTTCCCTATCCCATCATGACTCATCAATAATGGAATGGAGCCTATCCCCAGGCAATCATACCAACTTTGACTTCACGTACATTACATTACTGTTCCTCGATTGCCCTCTTCAAGTGAGTTCTAGACTTCCCATTAAAATAAAGAATAATGTTTGAGAGCTCGAAATTTTGCCCCCCCTAATCCCTTAATGCCCAAAACGACGTCGTTTTGGGCATTAGGCTTTTTTTTTCTTTTTTTTCTTCTATTTTCGACCATTTTCGAGCTCAAAACGCAGGGGGAAGAGGAAGAGGGACAGGGAGAGAGAGAGAGAGAGAGAGCGGAGAGGAGAGAGGGAAAGAGAGGGCGAGAAGAGGGAATAGAGACACTCACACAGAGGCCCCTGCATTCTGGCCGATCGTCCGATCGTCGCAGCTCGGCCTATCGTCGCAGATCGCCGATTGTCACAGCTCGTCCGCCGTCTGCCTCCGCTTCTTCTTCCCTTCTTTCTTTCTTCCCTTTTTCTTTCTTCGTCTGCTTCATCTCTGATTGAACGAAAAAAAAAAAAAAAAAATCCAAAAACGACGAAACGATGCCGTTTTTGGTTCAGGGGATTCGGGGGGTATAAATTCAAGCGACGTAGCACTGCTGTTAAAATAAAATAAAAATTAAAAAGATTTCTAGACGCCATAACTACTAAAAAAAAAATAAAAGTGGCTTCTGGATTGCAAGTTGTTTTCGGATATGGGTTACTGTTGCGTCATTAATCATTGTGTCCTGATATGAAGCGGCTTATTTTTATAATCTGAATAATTCAACTGACAAAGTTTATTATGTATTATATGCATGCTAAAATTATATCAATCAAATACGTGATCAGATCTCATTTATCATAAAATAATAAACAATCTATTTATCTTTTGAGAAATAATATAAAAAAAAATAATTTGATCACATAATTATTGATATTCGATCAATATAATATTTTATATATATGAAATAATCGGCGAATTCTATAAAATAAACCGTTTAAATCATAAAAATAATAACATAATGGGCCTCATATCAAAACACAACAGTAACCTCATATCCATCATTTCTAGCAAATTTTATTGCTCTCTCTCTTTTAGAAAAAATTACAAATAAGTGAGACAGTCTTAAACTAATCGCACTATAAGTAAAAAAATTTCCGGCCCAAGTCTAACACACAAACAAACTTACACTACCATAAAAATGAGGTTATTTTCTCACTATTCAATAGAAATGCAATTTTGCTATTTTTTAAGGAAAAAGCCAAAAAATTATTAAAAAAGTTAAAAAGTCTACATTATTAGCTTGTGGGGGAAGCCTAAAAGGCAAAATTATTATTTTGCTCTTTGAATTCAACTACCCAAAAGTCAAAAAGTTAACAAGGGTAGAATAATTATTTTGATTTTATTACAATATTTTATTACACATTTTTTTTGGGGTAAAAAGTCAAAAAATTATTCCAAACATACATATTTTTTTTCTTTATTTTTTTAGCTAAAAAGTCAAAAAGTGCATTTATATAACACATAGATCCATAGATATTCTTATAATCCAAAAAATCATATATCACATTATAGTATGCTGAATTCCACCTACTATCTATATCTAAATTAATTTTCTAAATGGCATATTTTCTCATTGACAAATTTTTCTATATTCCGAAATTCGATTACCAGAAGACATAATAATAACAACTACATTTTTTATTACGAATACAGAAGTCTCGTATACATGCATAGCTTCTTTAACAATCAAATTTAAAATATGGGCACAACGACGAACATGAAATAAATCACCATCAACAAGTATAATTGTAAAGTTGATTTTAAATGGGGTACAGTTTGATTATAATATGCTGCATTATCTAAACTAATTGTAAATATTTTATTTTGTAAATCCCACTTATATAATATATTTCTTATTTCTAAACCAAGCGAATGACCAGTGTATGGAAGTTCAACTAATTTAAATGAAATAATTCTTTTATTTAATTTCCAATCATTATCAATAAAATGTGCAGTGACACATTGATATTCAAAACCATTATTTGACCACAGATCACATGTTAATCAAATTCTTCCATTCAAATTTTTAAAGATGTCAAATAATTCATTTTTAACATCCTCAAATTTCTTTAAAATCTTGTTTCTAATAGTATTTTTTGAAAAACTTTGATATTGCGATGCAAAACTTTCGTGAATCATTTCGGTAAAATCAAGACATTCATTAGTAGTAAAAGGTTGTTCTTTTTTAATAATATAATCAACTACAGAATTTTGTGCACGTATAAGATTATATGAAAATGTTTGCAAATTACCGGTTGATTAAGCCCCTAATTGTATTTGACTTCGAATATCAAGTTGTTGACTTTGTAAATGTTTGTTAGCATGTCTTTTTAGACGACTAGTACCTCCTGTAGATGCAGTACTAAGTAAATATGCACAATATTTATATTTTGCTTTAAATGTAATTGTACCATTAGGATTATTTATAGATGTTTTTTCAAAATGTTCCCAAACACTACTACTTCTGCTCCTAGATAATGATCCAACTATTGGAAGAGGGATATTGAAAGAGAATTAATATATTCATGTTGTGTAGTATATGTATTAACATCGACATAAATATTACGAATATTAGGATCCATAGTAATGTAAGTAAAACAATATATAAAAATTAACAATTAATTTAAATAATGTGTAAATACAATCAGTAAAAAATAATAATTAATATATGTGCACAAATAATTAATGAAAAATGAGTAGCTAATAAATTTAATTAAATTAATTAATGTTACCGACTGGCGAATGCCATACAAAAATTAGCTTCTTCTGATAAAAATTTCTTGTTGCACAATTGCAATTGTCACTTAGAGAGATTAAGAGTTTAAGAGAGATTCAGAGAGTTTAAGAGAGAGAGGGAGAATTATTTGTTATGAGATTTATTTTGAAAAATAAATGATATTTATAGTAGTTTTAAAGAGTGAAATAAATTTATAATATATATATATATATATTACCGTTTGAATTATGACCGTTTGTATATATATCACCGTTTGAATTTTTATATACTAATTTATTACCGTTTGAGTTTTTGTAGGACTGTTCGACTCTTTTTTTCTTCCAATGCAATGTCATTTCGTTCGGTTGCTATAGAAACCAGTGGGTCCCACTCCACGCTCTCTCTCTCTCTTATCTTGTGCCATTATTTCGGCTGGTATGGCAGCCAACCACAGTGCCACTCCCAGACTCCATATCACTCCCTCTCTCTCTCCTCCCCTATCTTCTTCCATTATTTCCGTTGCCTATAGCAGCAGCCACAGTGCCCTCTCTCTCTCTCTCTCTCTCTCTCTCTCTCTCTCTCTCTCTCTCTCTCTCTCTCTTTCTTTCGGTTATGTAGCCTAGGAGTGGGTGTAAACTATTACTAGTTTTTGTTTTATTTTAAAATTATTAATGTTATTTATTTAATTATATAAATTTTTATTTCAATTCTTGTAATTCAATTACAGATAATTGTACAAATGGTTAACTATTAACTATTATATTATTTTGTTTTGGTTTTTATTTTTTATTTTTACAAGATTAATCTTTTCATTTATTTTATTTTATTTTTTTTTAATTATTTAACCTTTGCAAGTTGTTTTTTATTTTTATTTTCAAAATTTGACCATTGGTAGAGAGAGGGTCGGATGGGTGGGTGGGGCCGGGCCACCCACAGGGCCTGAAATGTTTTTGGTTGGGCCAATGGGCCGGGCCGGGTCACAAATGGAAGGCATTGGGCTAGGCTCGGGCTCAGGCCTAACTAGGTTGAAAACGAGCCTGGCCTACCTGGGGCCTCGGGTGGGCTTCGGGTCGCCCACGGGCCTCAGGCCATTTTTACACCCTTAGAAATTAATGAAGAAATATTAAAAAAGAAAAGAAAAGAGAAGAGAAGTTTATAGTGTTTGATTTGGTTTGTTTTTTCAAACTTTTGTTTTGAATTATTTGGCTTCATGTTTCTTTGTCTTTGACACTTTTTTTTAATAACCTTTTTATTTTCCTTTTAAATTCACTTAATTTAATATATATTTTTTATTTTTTAATTTTACTTTTAGATTTAGATTCACTTAATCTAAATACACATAGAAAATAATTTGTTATGTATTCTTTTTAGAAAAAAATGATTAATATTAAATAATAATAAATAAATAAAAATATAGTAATAAAAAATCATTACATGTTTGAATTTATAAATTTTTTTATCAATATTTTGCTTTTTAATTCTATTCAGATTATTAGATATTAGATTTTCATGTAAAAGTATAATTTAAATATAAAATATGAAGAAAGCTCAATATCTTTAATTACCAAAACTGAAAAAATATGAAAAATCGAAAATTGAAAAAAAGATTTAAAAAATAAAACCAACGAAAGTGGTTCTTGTTTAGAATTTTAACATCATACATTGGTTATCAAAGTGCAATGTAAAATATTACATTCATAAAATAAAATTTAAACAAAAAAAAAAAAGTGTATGAAGATAACTTGTGAATTTTTGAGATACAACACAAATTCATGTTTTAAAAACGCATGTTGTGGCTTGCTTTTCGTGCTCATTTCGGAAGATGAATAGTCCCACAATTCGGACTCCCGTGGTTCTAAATCTAATTTCACAAAATGCAATGTGAAACAGTGAAAACACAAAAGAGTCCAAATTCGGTAATTTTTTTTGAAAAATTGATGTTTGAATCAAATACCAAAAATGGACTGTTTTGCCAGATTATAGAGTCGCCACCTAAATATTTTTGGAAAATTTAGGAAACCCATGACTCGTGCCAAAGGCCATGTGTCCGTCATCACCAAGATTGTCTCGACTCGAGAACTTAGGTACGAGGGGGGAAGGTCATGAATTGAACCACCCACTCGCCCGATCAAAGATCGGCCTCTACTAATCATGATGTGATTTTTATTTACATTATATGCTCTTGTTCCGATTATTAGCTATTTTTTACTATGTGACATACACACAAATATAGACTAATTTGCAAGAGTTGGAACATTTGATTTCATGTTTTGTTTGAAATTGTTTTGTGAATATGCCACTTGAAAAAGTGGACTAAAATAGACATTAATCAAATTATCCCAATTCAAGCAACTAGCTTTCATCCACAGGCATTCAAACAATTATATCAATTAAGCATTTAGCCTCATGAAAGCATGCTTTGACGTGGTACCACGAACATTCGATGCAAGATGTTAAAACACAAAATTACTCACCTAGTACTCCAAGCCAAAACAAAGAAAAATAATTAAAAAAATATGTATGCCCAAATTAATGCAATATAACTAATGCAACGCACACATTATGTATTTTATAGGTTCGGTTATGAGCATGGCATATGATTTCATCAAAGACATGTGATAAAGCATGTATTCAAGCAATGAATTTAAATATTTGGTTAGTATGATGAGCCAAACCTTGAATGTATGCAAGAGAATGGGTGCAAGGCATACCAATACAAATTTCAAAAATGATGTCCTATACTAACCATTGTAAGCAAGTAAGTAAAAGGGAGAAAGATGTGGGATTGAAAGACATACAACTTATTACATAATTGCCCTAGTGCAAGAGGGTGCGAATCAAAGTCCGAAAGTCCAAATTAAACTAATTATTACAAAACCGAATGAATAAATAAGCGAAGGATTAACTAGCTAACTACTCTAGTACAACAAGGATAACCATGATGAGTAAACTAATTATTTAAGCTAACTAGCTATAACAATTACAAACAATAATAATAAATTAATTAATTACAACACTAATAATTAACAAGACTGATTGTAATAAATTAATTACAACAACATTTGGAGCATTACTTTACAACAATGATGCAAGGATGCACAAGGTTTGCATGCATAGTGTTCAAGAACAACTCTGTCCGCCTAGGTTTGCGCTGTTTCTCCTTCAGCCACTGCCCTCCGTTTTCTGCAAAATACACTGCTGACCAAACATTGATGACCGACCGTGCCTCGATGAAGCCCGGCCGTGCCTTAATTTCATGCAAAATTCTGTTTTGTACTCTGAAGTGAAAACAGTGTGGACAAAGTGTTCTGAACTCTGTTTGTCCCTCTCACACTTTTCTGTCATGGGAAAGCCTCGAGAGAAGGTTGGAATCGTTTTCAAAATCATCAATGAGCAAGTTGATTGCTTGGTGATTCCGGGTACAATTTGGACAAAAAATCAATAATTGAAAGGAGTTTCAACCACCCCTCTCTCCTATCATAGAGTGAACTCAAAGAGAGAGGTAGAAACGCTTCAAGATTCATCAAAACATCATGAATTGATGTAAGATAACCCTTGACACAATGGATTCGACATAACGTCCGGCCGAACCCTAAGCAATATAACTCATTTTCTTTATGTGAGTCGGTTTATTTTAAGCCAAATTCAAAAGTCTTTACCATCCTTTAATCCATTAAATCCAAGATGATTATTACGTCCACTAGAGATTACGTCCACTAAGTGAGAAATAAGTCAAACGAGAGGTGATTCTTAACATGAAAAAAGACTACACCGTTGGCAATAAACCTCCGTGGAGATTAAGCCATTAAGCATAAATCGCTAGTCCACATTTTAAATAACCGTCAACCGATTGAAACAACTCTCAAATGAAATAAATGAAATAGCAAGTTGATTATTAAAATGAAGTTCTTAAACATGGAAGTCAGTTAAAGAAAAGCTAAGAACAATATGCAACAAGCTACGTAGGCAAACTTATGAGACAACAACCAAGCTAATCAAAGCATGAACTATTTAAACAACTTAGAACAACCCTAAAACTGCACTCAAGAGATAAATAATAGTCGCTCAAAGTGCATGAAAAGAGCCTAAAAAACTAATCAATAAAGAGAGAAAACATGACTAGTAAGTAAGAACAAGGAAGGGTGGCTAACCCCTCCACTTTTGAAACCTCAAAGCAAGATTTTTAGCCCTTTTTTAACTCTGAAAATCAATTTAGAGGGCAAAGAAAAAGAGTGTAAAAGTAAGGGTTTGAGCTATAGGTAAAGGTGTAGAAAGAGTGTAAACTCTCTCTACCCTTTTGGTAACTCTCCAAACCCAAACTCAAACACTTGAAAGAGAATCAAAATAACACAAAATTACAAGAACTAGATAGCAATAGATAGAACAAGAAGTAAAAGAGAGGATGACAAGCTTATACCTCTTAAAGAAGTGAGCTTTTGTTTATGAATCAAACTAAGTCTCAACACACTTTTAAGCTTGAATTATGGTGTTCAAGGCTCAACCAAGGTTCCTAGACTAAGGTGTGAAGGTGTATAAGGTGTATGGATATAGGTTCAAGGTGGTAGGTTTGCTCAAAGTATCGCTTGCACAAGAAGAAGGATAAGAAAAAGCTCTCAAGGTGGTGTAGAGGCTTTTTAGAAATTCTCCAACCCTCAAAACAGAGACATATGGTCGTTTTTATAGAATTTGAGCTAGAGGGATCATAAATATCTTCAAAAATGGACAGCTGGCGGCCTCCTTCCCAGAACAGTGTTTTTCGCTACTAAGGCACGACCGGTTTTCAATAGCCACAGTCGGCTTTCAATGAGGCACGGCCGGGCCTCAATGTGTTCCCCTACTTTTCTGCTTTAAACACAGCATAGGGTGGCACAATGTGTAAAAATGGATTTCTTGGGTATAATTAGTGGGAATATGGGAGGTTTGGTATTGTTTCAGAGCTTAAAACATGGCGCCTTCGTTGAGACCTCAAACGACGCACAACAACACTTTCATCATCGAATGTACTGGACAAACCACTTGAGCCTTGCGGGCGGTCAAAAATGAGGTATCCACAGTTGCCCCTCTTTGACAAAGCTCAAAGTCATAAAGTTACACGAGAGAATGTCAAAGCCTAGAGACGACCCATTTAACAAGGCCATAAGGCTCGACCAACAAATCAAAACACAAATGTAAAGATTGAACTCAAGGGCAAAATGCAAAAATGAAATACAACAAATAACTTATGATCATGCAATGAAACAATGCAATGATGTAATGAAACGATGCAATGAAACAATGCTATAATCTAACAAGAATGCAACGTTTGAACGAAAACGCAAATCGAAAACGCAAATCAAAGCAAAACAAATCCCATCGTGTCTCACACAAAAAGAAGTGAATAAACAGACACGTCTTGTGCGAAAAGGACAAAGAAAGCACATACCAACCGATATCCCCTGTAGAAAGAATGTAAGAAAATGCAGACCTAACTACGTCTCGCGTAGGAAGGGTGAAGGGCGACGTAACCGTCGAGCGCACCCGAGGTCTCAACCAAGATCCTAATGTGTCTCACGCAATAGGAGGAAGGATGGTGTGAACAAACAGGTGCACCTGCTGTTTTTAACTAAGGTAAACAATCTTCACACGTCACACGCGAGAGGAGGAAAGGTGGTGTGAACAACGGGCACACCCAATGTTTTTAACCGAGGGTACAATCTTAATGCTTCACATGCAAGAGGAGGAAAGGTGGTGTGAACGAACAAGTGCACTTGTCATTTTTAACTGAACATTCCTAACGCGTCACACATGAGAGGAGGAAAGGTGGTGTGAACACCGGGTGCACCTGATGCTTTTAACCGACTTGAACAATCCTAACGCGTCGCACGCGAGAGGAGGAAAGGTGGTGTGAACGAACAGGCGCACCCACCGTTTTTAACCGAACATTCCTAACGTGTCACACGCGAGAGGAGGAAAGGTGGTGTGAACACCGGGCGCACCAGATGTTTTTAATCGATTTGAACAATCCTAACACGTCGCACGCGATAGGAGGAGAGGTTGAATTGATAAAAGAACAAACAAATCGCATAAGCGTGAATTAGAAACATGGATTCTACATAGAGATACGTAAAATTAAAACAATCAAAGCGATGTAGTAAAGTGAAAGTCAATTTGAACGCACCGCGTTTTAATTTGATGGTAAAAAGGGTGATGATTTTACTATGGCACAAATGATTTTATCTGGAACTCCTCTAAATGAAGCGCACATACAATAACGTTTGTTAACGAAATAACGAAATGAACTACGACTCAGGCAAAACCATTAAAAGTTCAAACTAATTAAAAGTTTTGAAACAAAACAAATCAACTTATGAGTTTAAACTTTGAGTTAAACAAATGAGACCAAGTAAATCAAACAAAATAGAATAGAATGAAAAAAATTCCTCTCTTTATATTTTACCCGCCCATTTTTTTTTTTTTTGCTTCCTTTGTTCCTTTGTTCTTTTTTCATTGTTTTTCTTCTTTCTTTTTCTTTTCATTGCTTTTCTCTCTTTTTCAACTCTTTTTCTTCTTCTTCCTATTTTTTTTTTCTTTTTTAAATTAAAGCTCCATAATACAATACAAGAAATAAAATAAAAGGAAAAAAAAAACTGAACTGAGTTTACACTGAGAGCCGATCGAGCCTCAATGAAGCACGGCTGGGCGTCAAGAAAGCCAGTCGGCCGGGCTTCAAAAGCGGCAGGGGCAGTTTCGGGCATTCCACGCGATTTGTTTGTTTAAAACAAACTAAAACTCTCATTTCTCACACCCTCTCATCCGAAACGCCCTTCTCTCTCTCTCTCTCTCTCTCTCTCTCTCTCTTGCTCTGACCTCCCTCTTTCTCTAGATTTCCCTTTTCCTTGAAGTACCCAACAACCTTCGCCATTTTTTCTTCGAAACCCTTCCCTTCCTCTATATTTCGAACTGAACAAAACTTGATTTGGTGGAGTTTGAGCTTTTCCCTTAGTTTTTCTCATATTTTCCCACACTTTCTTTCTATTCCTCCTTGATTTTCCAAAATTTTCTTCACTTTCTCTCTCCTAGGGTTTGAAATTAGGGATTTCACCTATTTTCACTCATTCCCTCACTTTTTCTTCATTTCTTCCACTTTTCTCCATGGGTAGTGACAAAGTTCTTATCCCGAACCCCGCCATTGGAATTGGGGCCCTCTTAGGTGCAAATATAGAGGCCGAGAACGCTTCCGCATTGCCTCCCCTCATTGGCAGGCAATTCAATGCGGCCACTTACCAGCCACATGCACATGTTCCGCCCCCAAGTGGTATTTTGAGATTCGAGGGCCTCATCCTTGGGACAGACGAGGACATATTGCTGTGAGAGCCCACAGAGCATTTGTCTGCCGATGCCTCCACGGTAAGCAACTTCCTTTTGTTTTGATACATTGTTGAATCTCACAAGTAGATCACTAGTTAATGCTTCATACACTCCTCATTTATAGGTGCTAGCTAGGAGGATTGGCGGCTATGGATCCATATCTGACCCCCGGCGCCGGCATGAGAGAATGCTGGCAGAGGTCCGCATATTGGTTGATGCTGCCGGCTTTGGGCGCTTCTGCTCAGGGCTCATACAGATGAGAGCTGAGTTGCCGCTGTATGAGGCCTTGGCAGAGAGATGGTGGGACACTACGGACTCATTTCATTTCTCATCGATTGGGGAGTTGACTCTGACCCCGTACGATTTTTCGATGCTCACTAGCCTGCGGGTCAGAGTTGGCGGCTCGATCCCATGTGATCCTGACATGACACAGTGGAGAGCCGCACATCATCAGCTTTTCAAGACGATCCCAGACATCACCAATCACGGGATAGTGAGGTATAGTTAGTTCTACGATCATTTCTCTGAGTCTTAGCCCACTACTCCAGATGAGGTCGCCCAGTACACCCGCAGCTTCCTCATACATCTCCTTGGTACTTCTTTGTTTGCGAACAAGGAAAATATCGTGGGGTTATATCTTCTAGGGGCACTAGTACACTTACCACAGGTGACAGAATACGACTGGGGTGGCACCGGCCTGGCCACCTTATACTGCTATATGAGCTCCGTCTCCTTCTGCAAGGCGGATTCACTCGGCGGCTACTGGAGGGTTTGGAAGGTACACCTCATATTTACTTTTTCTGTTCAGCTTTACATTCTGTTCAATTTTACATTTCCTACTCATCTTTGCTTTGCCTTGCATCTTCTATTTATCTGCTCACTTACTTCATCCATCTTTTTTTGTTTGCAACTCTGGGTTTACAGATACTTCACCTTTCTGGCTCTGATCCCAGTGAGGCTGATTAAGTTGTCAGTACACCGCTCCCGGTACTATAACTCTCGCTCTGAGCGGCGCTGCTGCATAGACTGAGACTTCCCATACTTTCGCTGCTTCTTTGACACGATCACTGTGGATCAGGTAACAAAATATCAACCTATGACTTTTACATACTATAAGCACACTGCACTGTTTCCCATACTATACGGTCATTCTTATACTGTTGCTTTTATACTGCACTGTCATTTTCATACTGCACTGATTTCTAATACCTGGCGTTTGTTTCCATAGGTTGACTGGAATCCTTGGGCATGTATTCCCTGGGCGTCGAGGATGACCTATGTTGCTACATGGCATGCCTCCACCATACGAATTCTGTTTGAGGGCCCCTTTGGCTGGGCTTACTACCTGGGAGAGAGGTTCATCGGCTAGACACAAGGCGTCGCTGACCCCGACATTCCACATCCTCCTCCTCCAGTCATAAGGGTAGTTGATGAGCTTCAGGACAGTCCTTAGATCGACTTTCTAATGTTGGGAGAGGATGGCGATCGACATCACGATCCCGGCGACTTCACCATCTCGGCGACTTCACCACCTCCTTACATACTCGGGTGATAGCGCCTCTTACCCTGGGCGTAGTCCGCGCTATTCCGGAGGTTACTGCTGCGGCTGGCGATGCCCCTGCAGGAGGTGCCCCTGCCGTTGCTCCCATTCTTGGGTTTCCCATGATTCCCACTGAGATCATGTATATGCATCCAGCTGGAGTGATCGAGCAGATCCCGTTTGAGCATATCGAGGAGAGGAACCGCAGGCTAGGGTTTGCCCTTAGCATTGAGCAGGTACACATTTCTTTATGCTTCTACTCACTGCATTTTATCTTGTTTTGTTTTCTACTATTTTTGTTCATTGTTCTCTATTACTTCTATCTACCTCTCTTAAATTCTGTTCTTTTTGCAGATACCTTGGGCGCATGCTGATGACTTCCTCTGGATGATCGACCGACTGCTCCTTACGGTACGGAAGAGACAGACTGCCTTAGTCACTCATGGGATTGAGGTATACCCTGTCTGTAGTTCACTGTTGTTGCCATACTGTTTATACTCATGTTAGTCCATACTAATACCTGTACTCTTTTCAGCTTGAGCCAGCACCAGCAGTGCCTACAAGACCTCTTCCGACTGGGGGAAGAAGGAGACGGGGCCCAGTGAGGGACCGAGGGAAAACTGATCTAGGGAGAGGCCGAACGAGGTAGCGCTTACCTTCTGATGAGTCTTTTGACGAGTTTATGACCCCTGAGGGCGAGGAAGAGGAGGTTGACTTGCAGTCCAGTAGCCCGAGCGATGATAGTGATGTACCTCCTCCGCAGCCGAGGAGGAAGAGGGCGAGGATGGGTTACCGATAAGGATGACGATTTTTTTTTTTTGCTTTGTAGTTAAAGACTAGTTTCAGATAGACCCTTTTGTTTAGTTTTTTTTTTTGAAGGATTTTCTTTTATTTTGTTGCTTTGTAAATCACTGACCGGGGTTAGACCCGCTAGTTTATAAAAACAAACTTTTGAATGATCTCATTGCACAATGTGATGAATGGCGTAACCTTTGCATGGTAACTTCACACAAGACTTAAAACAATGAATATCTGCTCTTGCATTCATTCTTGAATTAGATAACAACCCATGACCGGAGGAAATGTAAAATACAACTCGATAACAGAAAAACAAAATAAAAACTTGAAAATACTAAAAAACACTTGGTATAAACAAAACAAGACTGAAAACATAACTGTGGTACGTCAAGACAAAGGTCAACTTTTCCTGCAACTGCACTGATCTGAACCATCATTTAGACCTGGCCGGGCCTAAATAGACACAGCCGGGCTTTATTGAGGCACGGCTGGGCCTAAGTGTGAGGTTGGTCAGTGCTGTCCAGCTATCATGCACTACTTCTTCTCATCCTCTATAAATGGTGCACTCATGCTGTTTTTCTGGTAGAAAAGCAAGTTTTTGATATTTTGCTCCCAGGATGGAGACATTGTGCAATAATAGGCTCCGAGACTGGACAGCCACTTTGGAGAGCTCGGAAAAGGTGAATTTTCACTGTTTTGGCCTAAATGCCCTTTTTCCTCTGAGTTGCACTTCCCTTTGCTTTCCGTTCCTTCATGCCGCTATTCGATGTTAGAACCTGATCACTCATGTATTTTAATTCGGATCACAAAAGGTGTGTCCGATACTCAAAGAATTTTGAGCTTTGATAGAGTCTCGGCGCGACGAAGAAATCATGTCGCAACCCTATTTTGGCTATGTCCAAGCTTTGGGACGGATGTGTGGGTTAACATTACATGAGGCTCGGTCTTTGGCACATGATGGAGAGCTAGACATCTCCAACTTGATTCATCGATTTTCTGCCATTGGAGACAGGAGTGACCTTCTTTGGCGAGGTCGCCGGTAACATGCTCTATGTTTATGCCTTCTTGCACAATTCCTCCTTGCCCCTAGTTTCAGTGGAGCTAGCATCCAGTTGATCGAAGTGGCCCAATGTTTAAAAGAGGGTAAGAGTTGCATGGGTTTGGCACTAGCCTAAACCTTGATGGGTTTAGATGCTTTCCGTCGAGGAGAGACCACCCGATTTGCAGGGAGTCCACTACTTCTCCAGGTATTATTTTCCGCCATTCTAATTTATGATTCTCACATCACTCAACACTCATTTTCTGTTTTCTCTAATAGCCTCTTCCTTACTTTTCTCTCATTGTACACCTTTCTATTATTTAATCTCTCTTATTTTTCATTTCTCCCTAGGTATGGCTTATGCATAAACTGCAAGTAGTGGACCCTTGTCTCGAGTACTCAGCCCGAGCTTACTTCTTTCGCCAACGGCTAGTGGATTTCTCCTCAGAGGGTTTATGGTGTGATTGGATGTGCAACCGGTCCGCAGCTGACATAACTTGGTGTTGTCCCTAGCTTAATTTGGCTAAGATGAGCTACAACATATCCCGACAGTTGAATGTAGAGTTGATTGGCCTCACACATTGCGTATTCTATTTTCCTATCCGGTTCTTATGCCCATTCAGGCATGATTAGATACGTCCAGAGGAGGGGGTAGAATACACATTTTCATTTCCGATTTGTACTTCACACTTGGCTAGGTACCTCACTACTTGGAGGATGAGAGAGTTTCTGGCCCCTGCCCCTGGTTCCCGTCATACCTTGTTTGAGGAGTATTTGGCTTGGCTTGAAGAGGAGGCAGAGGTTGGGCTGTCATTGGCATAGAGCCACTTGACTTAGTTGTGCCCCTAGTTTTACTACTTTAATATTTTCTTTTCAAGTTTTAAGATGTAAAAGCAACTTTGATCTAAATCAAAGAGTTGGAGAGTGTACTTGTGTTGAAATCAATAAAATTAAAGTTGCGAGTACTGAAAATTTTCCTTTTGGTCCCAAAAATGGTCCAAGTTGTGATAGGGTAAAATTTTGAACAAAATAAACTTTTATTGAAACTTTTCAAAACAATTTTCGGAAACAATCACACCTGACACACACAGAATCAATTCTCAAGAGGTACAACCTCGAATTAAAAGATCATAACTGCCCCTGATTGCATATCACTGCTGCTCTGCACTATAATCAGTTTTTCTTCCCGAAATAAAGAGCACAATCGAACTAATTGATGATGAACAAAGATGACCTAATCAAGAAAACGGATAGGATAGTTGAATCAGAGATAATCACGGCCGAACTTCAGGGTGAAGTTGCCTACGTATCCCAAAGATGGGAATCAGGCCTTACGTAGTTCGGTTTAGGTTCACTTGAGTATTAACTCTCTCCTTTTGCGCTCTAACTTTTGCCAAAGTCGACCTTTAGGGTTTTCAACTTTGCGAGCTCAGTTTTTCTTTTATTTCTAATTTTTTATGCTCTAATTTTTGCCTAGGTCACCTTATCAGGTTTTCAGCCTAGCGAGCCTCTCAGGGGTAGTATTTCTTCAACTTGTCCATATTGATCGGTTGCGAGAACTCTAGGCTATCTAAGTCCATAAGAATAACTGCCCCTCCTGACCAGATTGACTTGATGATATAAGGACCAGTCCAGCTGGGTTTGAACTTGCCCCTAGGGTTATGGATAGGAGCTCGGTTGTCTTTCAGTACCATGTCCCCTTCTTGAAGATTTCTAGACTTAACTTTCTTGTAAAAAGCCCTAGCAATTCATCGTTGGTAACCCTGGACATGATACAATGCCCTTAGTCTTCTCTTATCAAACAACAACTCCTCAAACCTACTTTGCTGCCAATCTACCTCTGCTATCTGTCACTCGGCCATAATCCGCAGCGACGGCACTTCAATTTCAATTGGCAAAATAGCCTCTATCCCATAAACGAGAGAATAGGGGGTCACTTTTGTAGATGTTCGGATTGAGGTTCTTTAGCCCCAAAGCACGAATGGCAGTTTATCTGGCCAGTCTCTGTAAGTCTTTATCATCTTCTGCAGAATACTTTTGATATTTTTGTTCGTCGCCTCGACGTCTCCATTGGTTTGCGGCCTATAGGTTGATGACTTATGGAAAGCCACATTATATTTCTCAAGTAAGTCTATCACTTCTTTCTTGAAGTGCGACCTATTATCGAAGATAATCTTATTTCGAACCCTGTATCGACAGATGATGTTGTTTTTGATGAACTTAGCCACATGTGATGCTTTCAATACAGAGTAAGACTGGGCCGCCACCCATTTTTTGAAGTAGTCGATTGCTACCAGAATGAATTCATGCCCATTTGACCCCTTTGGCGTAATTGTGCCAATAACTTCTATCCCCCAAACAGAGAATGGCCATAGTGAAGTCATGTTGTAGAGTTTTGATGGCGGAATGTTCATGTGATTGGCATGAATCTGGCATTTGTGACAGTGCTGAACAAAACCAATATAATCCTCTTCCATGGTTGATCAGTAGTAGCCTTGTCTAAGGACTTTTCGGGCGAGCATCACACCGTTCATATGGGCTCCGCACTCTCCCGTGTGAATGGCCTCCATAAGGCGCTTTGATTCCTCTTCCTTAACACATAGCTTGTGTATTCCCAAATGGCTTCTTTTGTACAACTTGCCCTCGCAGATGATAAACTGAATGACCAGATACTGTATTCTCCTTTTGTCCTTGGCATTTTCTCCTGGTGGATACATCCTATTTTCCAAAAAATTCCAGATATCGTAGTACCAGGGGTTCTTGTCTGAAGCCTCATCTATTACAGTAATGGTTTCATAGGTCGGCGTGTACTTCTGTTCAATAATGATCGGACGCATCCTGACTTCTAATGGAATGTCTACCATAGAAGATAGAAATGCTAGTGCATCAGCGAATCGGTTGTTCTTTCTTAGTAGATGGGCGTTAACTTTTCAAAACTCAGAATTAGCATATCCAAGACCTGATGGTAAACCTTCATTTTCTCTTCTTTTACCCGCCAATCTCCATTGGCTTGAGACACAACCAAATTCGAATCCCTGATGACATCCAACCTTTTTGCCCCTAGTTCCAGGGCGGTTTCTAAACCAGCAATACACGCATCATATTCTGCTTCATTGTTAGATACTTTGAACCAGAGTTTGAAGGCTAAAGGTATATGGGAGTCATCAGGTGCTATCAGTAACACACCAATCCCATAACCGTAATGATTGGCCGCTTTGTCAAAGTACATCGTCCACGTTTTCTCCTCTATTTGCAGAATATCTTTATTTGGAAAAAAGTACTCCACCGCTTCATCTCCCTCTACTGGGTGATCTACCAAGAATTTCGCTATAGCTCTCCCTTTAACTGACTTGTGTGTAACATATGTAAGATCAAACTCGGAGAGAAGAAGTAACCAAGGAGCTAGTCTACTTGTAAGCGTTGGTTTCTCAAAGAGATATTTGATGGGATCTAATCACGAAAGCAGGATTACAGAGTGAGCTAACAGGTAGTACCTCAACTTCTGGGTAGCCCACACCAAGGCTAAACAAGATTTCTCAAGAGAAGTGTAACGGGTCTCGTAATCCAACATTTTCTTGCTCAAGTAGTAAACGGTTTTCTCCACCTTAGCCTCGGACTCTTGAGCTAACATACACCCCATGGTTGAGTTTGTCATCGACAGGTACAAAATCAGCAGCTTTCTCGGTTTTGGCAGTGATAACATAGACGGATTATGCAGGTACTGCTTAACCTATTCAAAAGCAAACTGTCAGTGATCGTCCCATTGGAACTTTTTTCCTTTCTTTAAGAGACCAAATAGTGGTTCACAAGTCAAGGTTAATTTTGAAATAAACCGTCATATGAATTGTACTTTACCTAGAAAGTCGCGCACCTCCTTTTCAGTCCTTGGTGGTGGCATTTCTAAGATGTCCTTGATTTCAGAAGGATCTACCTCAATTCCTCTCTGTGTGATTAAGAATCCCAGCATTTTTCCCGTTGTTACGCCGAAGGCGCATTTTGGGGGTTCAACCTCAATCTATACTCTCTGATCTGCTGAAAGAATTTCTCTAAGGCGGTGTAGTGGCCCTCTCAATCTTTGGACTTGACAATCATATTGTCCATATATACCTCAACCTCTTTGTGGATCATATCGTATAGAACAGTAGTTGCAGCCCTTTGATAAGTGGCCCCAGTATTTTTCAACCCAAATGGCATGACTAGGTAGCAATAGGTGCCCTACGGAGTAGTGAGAGCGGTCTTCTCCCTATCCTCGGGTGCCATCAGAATCTGGTTATACTCGAAAAACCTATCCATGAACGAGAGCAATGCATGGCCTGCGGTGAAGTCTACCAACTCATCAATATACGGCAGTGGAAAATCATCCTTCGAACTAGCCTTATTCAGATCCCTGAACTCAACACAGACTTTGATTTTGCCATCTTTCTTTGGGACTAGAACAATATTGGCCAACCACGTCGGATACTCAGATATAAACAAGAACCCTACCTCAATCTATTTTGTAACTTCTTCCTTGATCTTCAAAGCCTAATCTGGGCGAACTCTGCACAGCTTTTGCTTAACTGGCCGGGCCTTAGGATCAAGAGGGATCTGGTGTTGTACAATCTCAGGATCAATTCCAGGCATATCTTCGTAGGACCACGCAAAAACATCTTTGAAATTTTTTAATAAAGCAATTCAACGCTCGCGTTCCTCCGAAGACAGCGTGGACCCGATTTGGACCAAGCGAGGATCTTCCTCAGTACCCACGTTAATTGATACGATTTCATCTGTACAGGGCTTAACATGCCTTTCCTCCTCATGAACAATCAAATTTTTCAAAACCCGAGGAATTTCTTCCTGTTCATTTATGTCAAAATTTTGAAAATTAAGATTAGTACAACAAACCAAAGGCACAGAGAAGTAGGCAAAGTCCACAACATTCACATTCAAAAAGTCTGGATCTTCGATTACAGTGGACTCAAAAGAAAAGGTAAAAGACGACCTGGACAGGACTATGGCATCCGGGTTGCCACTCCTAGAAATACCAGACTTAAAGGGACTCGAATCTGACTCTAACTCCACAGACTCGGTGGAATCAGATCCGGACTCACTATATGATCCAAAACTGTTGATGACGCCTTGCTCAAACTTCCCGACCAGGCGTAGAGCCTTAGACGCATCCACGATAAGGTTGGAGAAATCCGCTATTGGGTTATTCTCGATCATTGAGATAGTAAAACTATCCCCCAAGTTGGTGGTCTCAACTCCAGCAGTAGAACTTGTCAGTAAGTCAGCCAGCACTTTTCCCAACAGCTCTTCCTCTTCGATGTCTAGGCTTGCAATCTTGCCTTGGTCTGTGCTAGGGCTCAAGTCTGTTTGTTCATCTTCCTCTTCTAGTAGCTGGTGTTCGAAAAAGATCTCGAACCTCGGATACCTTGTTTTTGTTTCCCAGTTATACCAGGGCTCTAGGAATCCACAAAAAGGGAAGTCTTCCCCTTGGTGGACAAAACATCCGTTCAAGGTTCCCTGTATTGGTTTGTGGACTGACTCGTACTACTTCCCAATTCTCTTTGCTTTCAGCCTTTCTCTCAGCTCCTCCCATTTTCTTTGTCAATCTGCAGCGGCAGGTTTGTATCCCAGTCCGAAGGCATGGGGGTTGTGGATGATCTCCTTAGCAACAGTACCACCCTGCTTACCACTTCGGCCTAGTCCTGATCCGGGCACATGCCCCTATTTGTTCATCATGTAAATAGATTGCGCACTTACGTAATTCCCATCGCCCTCTGCCATGATGGTTTAGACCAACTAGGCTTCTGCCAGAGAGAGGCCAGAAAGGAACACATCTTCTTTCCCATGCATGATTTCCAATAAGGGCGCAGTGGTTCCCTAGGGAGGATGGATCGCAAAGTTACCGTACACAGTGGCAATTCCGCATTTGAAAGTGTACTTTACTAACTGGTGGACTGTTGACGATACAACTCTCATCTGATATAGCCAAGGTCTTCCCAGTAGTAGATTAAAAGTGGCCGGAACGTCCATGACATGGAATTCCACCTCATGTTCGGACGGGTCGATTAGGATATGGCTTTTGAACGTTCCCATAACATCCCGACTTGTATTGTCATAAGCCTGGACAGCTTGGGTCGTGGGTGTAAAGTCAATCGGCCTCAAACCGATGGCATAGGCAGTTCCCACTGGACACACATTGATCAAAGATTCGGTATCTACTAACACCACCGCAATCCACTTTTTTCGACTTTCCAAGGTTACATATAAAGAACGGTTATGGTTGGCACCCTCAGGTGGTAACTCCTTATTTGTAAAAGAAATCACTGGCGTAACATCCCCAGATGTTACCAACGATACCAATTAGTCGGTAGTGGTATCAATAGGCAGTTTAGTCCGGTTCATTGCCTCTAACAGTGCATGTCTATGCTCTCGAGATGCCATTATTAGCCCCCAGATTGATATGCCAGCCTGAATCTTCTTGAGCTATTTCAAGACCAGGTTTTTTTCAACACCCTTCTCTTTTGATCCCTCAGCCTCCTTTCTAGAGGTCTCTGGCTGGTCTAATGCTGTGAGTTTGAAGTGTCAACCGCTCCGGGTCATATGATTAATCTCGTCAGTATACCAAGTGTCATCCGGGGTATCAGCTTTCCAACCTTCGTCAGTGTATGCATGACTTAGGTCGTTGTCTTCCCACCACTCTCCTGCAGTCATGGCCGGGCTGGCATTAGGTTCTATCCGGAGCATATTAACATCACGCGTCCATTATCATACCATTCTTCCTCCACCACAGTCTTAGTTTCTAAATCCTAATACTTTTTGAGCTTCCTCAACATCCTTTTCCGGTCGTTGGGTTCCCATTCGACCTTTTTGGTAGTTTGGGCATCATCCTCCGTTGTCTTGGGTTCCTCTTTCCTTTTTCTTTTGCCCTGCTCCAGAGCTATCTTCATCTGGATCTCCTCTATCTTTTCCCTTTGAAATTGTTCCAGCGCCTGTTTTTTCTCAGTAAAAGGTGTAGCATCAGCCTTGCCCCTAACAACAATTTCTTCTTCTGTCCCAGTCTCTCCTATTTGTTCCTCCACATCTGACTCTTCCCCATTTAACCATCCATTGCTTGTTTCTAGCTAGCTCAGGTTCCATCATCCCACCTGAACACTACTTGTATCCTCCTATTCGAAGAAATACAAATCCTCCAGATCCTCCTCGAGATCAACCAAATCCTCTTCTAAGTTAGCCAAGTCATTTAGGCCTTGTTCAGGCCGATCATTCTGGTGTTGCCCTAACTAGTCTTCCTCGATAGCATTAATGCTGAGAAAGTTCGGTAGTATGACTACTGGCTTTAGCTAATCGATGGCCACAATGTATAAATTGGGATCGTACTCCTCTGCGAGCGAGACCCCCTTCTCTATGACACGGGTATCAGACGACCTTGTCTTTAGTGCATTCTTCTCTCTCTTCGTTTCTACTGCCATGAGCCTGGATTGGGTTTGTGGTGTTAAATCTATCATGCACATGTTTGTGCCTTCTGGAATGACCACCTCTAGTTTTGGTAGGTGGGATGAGGTAATGTATGTGCTAGGGTTGAAGGTGGGCGGTAGTGTATGGATGTGGTTAATGTTTCTGGACGGGGGGACTTGGTTGTGTGTAGGAAGTGGGTTAGTTGTTACGTTTGGTTTGAAAGGTGGAGCGATGACTTTATTGTCAATGAGATATTGGATCTCATGATGTAGACGGTAGCACATATCCATGGGATGGCCGTGTTGTTGGTGGAAGATACAATACTAGGTAGGGTCATGTTTAGGTGACAATGGGCCTAGAAGTGGACGAGGATTGAGAGGCTTAAGATGCCCCTTTTGTATTAATAGCTTAAGGGTATGGGTTGGGCTCATATGGAGGGGAGTAAAAACTCTTCGATTTCGGGGTGGACTGGTACTTTGTGAAGGTTGTGAGGTTTTGGCAGTAGCAAAAGGATCAGCCATCTTGGCCGTTAAAACAACAATACTGACATCCTCAGGTCGTGGAATAGTGTTACTGCTAGCATTGGTATTCTGAGCGAATGGTCTTCTTGCGGGTTCACTTGTTCTATGGGTGATACCTTTTTTGAATGCACTCTAAATTTGGACCCCCAGCTTATGTAAGCAAGAAAATGTGGACAACGACGCCACTATCATTCTCTACAACATGTCTGGCTCAAGGTTTTGGACCACTAGTCGGACTTGTTCTCTTTCGGCAAGTCTATTTGTCATTCGGGCTACCTTGGCTCTCCACCGGTTGACAAAATCGATGAATGATTCTTTGGAGTTCTGGGTAGTAGCGTCTAGCTCACTGATGGTTACTTCTATCTAGGTGTTATATGAATATTGATTGACAAACGCCTCAGATAGCTCCTCTCAATTCCGCTTTGTTGAGTCTTCCAATTTAGCGTACCAGATGGCCGCCACATCAAACATGGTTCTTTCAAACAAGGAAAGCTTCTATGCCCTAGACAAACCCATGGGCCTCAATACATTTGAGAATAACCGGACATGCACAATTGGATCCCCACTCCCATCAAATCTGTCGATGTGGGGCATCTTAAATTTCTCCGGTAATCTTATCGAAGCCTCAATGTACCCGTCTTCGATATCAGGAATGGAGTTAAAGCCTTGAGATTTCTTTAATGCTTTCTCCAATCTAGTAATCTTGACCAAGGCCGGATCAATTTCATTAATAACAAAAGGAAAGATTCTTGCGGGAAGTTGAACCGGAGGCCTATAAGCCGAAGCCGGGGATTTGGGACTGGCAGATTTTCAACCGGTGAGGGTAGATCAGGATTTGGCTGAGCAGTCGGGATCGGATGCACGGTTGATGTGGATGCCCCAGATGTACGTCGTAGATCGGCAATAATTTCATCTTGCGCAGCCATCATCTGGTTTACAGTGTCCATAGTTCTTTGGAAAGTTGCCATCATGGCAGCAAATTCCTCCGCGCTCTGTGCTGTATTCTCTGTTATTGCTGGTTTGGATGAACTAGATGCCGGTGAACTGATTGAGTGAGAACGGATAGGTATTTGCGGAGTGCTTTGTATTGATGCTATTGACTGTATGTTCCTTCTTCGTCGGGTGACTAGCGGAAGCGAGACTAACATGGGCTGACCACCAACAAGGTCTTGAGCTTTACAAAGCCTACCAAAGCGAGTCCATACAACTTGGGGAATATCAGGTCTTTCTAAAGCTATAATGGTAAACTACCTAACAAAAAGAAAGAAAAACACAATCAAAATCGGACAGCACTTCGGCCCTAATTCACAATAGTCATAACACATACCTGAATTGCAATCCCCACTGAACTCTGTTCTCAAACTCATACTGATGTGAACCATCCTGTACATTCTCACTGTAAAAGAACATACCAAATAAAAGAACCAAAACACCCCTATGAGGGGGGTAGGGTTACCCTGTCCTAGATCTTTGGCATGATCTAGGCTGCATTATTTCAAATAATGATTTTCACAACATCCTGCAAATGGGTGGCATCCTGTCTTAAGTTGGAATAGTCACTATAGCTTCACTATATGCAACTAGGTCAAATGGTCGAAAAAGTACCTCAGCAAGATTACTTAATATACCTCTCACACCTAACACCGAGAAGTGAAAAGTGGATCAAGCGGTACAACAATAATCCAGATCCAAGGGTTGTGTTTCTAACATGGCAGAGCCCATGACCGGTCAGCCTTTTGGCAAGCCTTTTGGGCAAGCCTCCGGCAAACCGTCCATAAATAACAGATGGAAAACAAAGTGACTTAAAGCAACCATGCAAATGCAATGCAAAGAACATACAAGTGTAGATAAAAGTTCACATCATGTGTTTCAAGTCAAGTTCTCTAAGTCGCCAGAAACTGTGGCTTGCTTTTCGTGCTCCTTTCGGAAGACGAATAGCCCCATAGTTTGGACTCCCGTGGTGAAACAGTGAAAACACAAAAGAGTCCAAATTCGGCAATTATTTTTGGAAAATTGATGTTTGAATCAAATACTAAAAATGGACTGATTTTTCAGATTATAGAGTCGTTACCTAAATATTTTTGAAAAATTTAGAAAACCCATGATTCGTGCCAAAGGCTACGTGTCCATCATCACTAAGAGTGTCTCGGCTTAGGAATTTAGATACGAGGGGGGAAGGCCATGAATTGAGCACCCCACTCGCCCGATCAAAGATCGGCCTCTACTAATCATGATGTGATTTTTATTTACATTATATGCTCTTGTTCCGATTGTTAGCTATTTTTTACTATGTGACATACACACAAATATAGACTAATTTGCAAGAGTTGGAACATTTGATTTCATGTTTTGTTTGAAATTGTTTTGTGAATATGCCACTTGAAAAAGTGGGTTAAAATGGACATTAACCAAATTATCCCAATTCAAGAAATTAGCCTTCATCCACAAGCATTCAAACAATTATATCAATTAAGCATTTAGTCTCATGAAAGCATGCTTTGACGTGGTAACATGAAAATTCGATGCAAGATGCTAAAACACAAAATTACTCACCTAGTACTCCGAGCCAAAACAAAGCAAAATAATTAGAAAAGTATGCATGCCCTAATTAATGCAATATGACTAATGCAACACACACATTACGTATTTTATAGGTTCGGCTATGAGCATGGCATATGATTTCATCCAAGACATGCGATAAAGCACGTATTCAAGCAATGAATTTAAACATTTGGTTAGCATGATGAGCCGAACCTTGGATGCATGCAAGACAATGGATACAAGGCATAAGAATGCTAATTTGAAAAATGATGTCTTATACTAACCATCGTAAACAAGTAAGTAAAAGGGAGAAAGACGTGGGGTTCGAAGACATACAACTTATTACATAATTGCCCTCGTGCAAGAGGGTGCGAATCAAAGTCCGAAAGTCCAAATTAAACTAATTATTACAAAACCGAATGAATAAATAAGTGAATGATTAACTAACTACTCTAGTACAACAAGGATAACCATGATAAGTAAACTAATTTTTTAAGCTAACTAGCTATAACAATTACAAACAATAATAATAAATTAATTAATTACAACACTAATAATTAACAAGACTAATTGTAATAAATTAATTACAACAACATTCGGAGCATTAATCTATAAAAATGATGCAAGGATGCACAAGGGTTGTATGCATAGTGTCCAAGAACAGCTTTGACTGCCTAGGTTTGCTCTGTTTCATCTTCAGCCATTGCCCTCTGTTTTCTGCAAAATATACTGCTGACCAAACATTGATGACCAGCCGTGCCTCGATGAAGCCCGGCCGGGCCTAAAAAAGGCCGGTCGTGCCTTAATTTCATGCAAAGTTATGTTTTGTGCTCTGAAGTGAAACAGTGCAGACAGAGTGTTCTGAACTCTGTTTGTCCCTCTCACACTTCTCTGTCATGGGAAAGCCTCGAGTAAAGGTTGGAATCATTTTCAAAACTATCAATGAGCAAGTTGATAGCTTGGTGATTTCGGATACAATTTGGACAAAAAATCAATAAATGAAAGGAATTTTAACCACCCTTCCCTTCTATCATAGAGTGAACTGAAAGAGGGAGGTAGAGACGCTTTAAGATTCATCAAAACATCATGAATTGATGTAAGATAACCATTGACACAATGGATTCGACATAACGTCCGGCCAAACCCGAAGCAATATAACTCATTTTCTTTATGTGAGTTGGTTCATTTTAAGCTAAATTCAATAGTCTTTACCATCCTTTAATCCATTAAATCCAAGATGATTGTTACGTCCACTAGAGATTACATTCACTAAGTGAGAAACATGTCAAACGGGTGGTGATTCTCAACATGAAAAAGAGATTACACCGTTGGCAATGAACCTCCGTAGAGATTAAGCCATTAAGCATAAATCGCCAGTTCACATTTTAAATAACCATCAATCGATTGAAACAACTCTCAAATGAAAGAAACAAGATAGCAAGTTGATTATTAAAATGAAGTTCTTAAACATGGAAGTTAGTTAAAGAAAAGCTAAGAACAATACACAACAAACTATGTAGGCAAACTTATGAGACAACAACCAAGCTAAGCAAAGCATGAACTATTTAAACAACTTAGAACAGCCCTAAAACAGCCCTCAAGAGATAGAGAATAGTGGCTCAAAGTGCATGAAAAAAGCCTAAAAAGCTAATCAACAAAGAGAGAAAACAAGATTAATAAGTAAGAACAAGGAGGGGTGTCTAACCCCTCCACTTTTGAAACCTCAAAGTATGATTTTTAGCCTTTTTTAACTCTGAAAATCAATTTAGAGGGCAAAGAAAAAGAGTGTAAAAGTAAGGGTTTGAGCTATAGGTAAAGGTGTAGAAAGAGTGTAAACTCTGTCTACCCTTTTGGTAACTCTCCAAACCCAAACTCAAACACTTGAAAGAGAATCAAAATTACACAAAATTACAAGAACTAGATAGCAATAGATAGAACAAGAAGTAAAAGAGAGGATGACAAGCTTATACCTCTTAAACAAGTGAGCTTTTGTTTATGAATCAAACTAAGTCTCAACACACTTTTAAGCTTGAATTATGGTGTTCAAGGCTCAACTCTCAAAACAGAGACATATGGTCGTTTTTATAGAATTTGAGCAAGAGGGGTCATAAATATCTTCAAAAATGGATAGCTGGCGACCTCCTTCCCAGAACAGTGTTTCTCGCTACTAAGGCACGGCCGACCTTCAATAGCTACGGCCAGGCCTTAATGTGTTCCCCTGTTTTTCTACTTCAGACTTAGCATATGGTGGCACAATGTGTAAAAAAAGATTTTTTGGGTATAATCAGTGGGAATATGAGAGGTTTGGTATTGTTTCGGAGCTTAAAACATGGCCCCTTCGTTGAGACCTTGAACCAAGCACAACACCACTTTCATCATCGAGTGTACCGGACAAAGCGCTTGAGCCTTGCGGGCGGTCAAAAATGTGGTGTCCACACATGTGTTTTCCTCTGTCTAGATTTGGACGAATGCATACAACTTTAAGATTCAACTAAAATTATTCACAGTGATTTGATCCATGATAGATAATTATAAATATTATGTATATCAGCATAGAAGCAAACACAAGAAATAAGAAGTAGTTATTTTTTGTTCTTCAATCATTATCAATGTAAAAAAATAGGGAGACAACTTTTTTTTTTTTTAATCTTTGATAAGAAGGGAGACAGTTTGTTTATATTTATATAGGACTCTTGGAAGCAAATGTATCGTTTTTGAGTGTTCAACTCCAAAAATAAAGAAATAGATAGTTGGTTTATATAGGACTATTCATGATTTTTTATAAAATATAATAGATTTGAGAGGATAAAATTGAAATTTAAAAAAGTAAAAAACATAGCATGTTATTCATACTTTTATAATTGTAGTAGATAGTAGATTTGGCCAAAACCCTTAAAGAATCTCTAAAAAAATATATTTTAATATCAATATTTATAAAAAAAAGGTTCTAATTTTATATCCACAACCCAATCAAAACTCAACTTTTTTCAAAGTTATTAGATTAACATTTGTTCACCCATTACATATAAACCATCCATTTTAAGGTCGAGTTGGATAAAATTGGATGGGTTGATTGGATGTTTACTAAGCCCTCAGTACGACTAAATAATAGCCCACAATACTTCTATCACTTACGAAGTTTGAATTCTTTTTTCTCCTTATCAACACCTCATGTAATACTGAAACTGCCTTTCATTTTCTTAAACCCTATCGTCACCATCGCCTTCATCCTAACCACCAACTACTACCACCACCATCTATGGCCATCTTGTTTAGTCATCCCTCCATTTGTTTACCTCCAATCCTCTCTATTATTTTACAATTTAACTTTAACTAATTTGTTAAGTAATACCTATGCACCTCATTATGAGGTTAGGTATCCCAATCTTTTTATTTGGATTTGGGTCATATATATATGTTTCTATTGTGTTTAGGGTAATGCTATGATACATATGTAAGTTATGTCATTTATGAATTTGATTATCACAAATGGTATAACTCAATAATGTGGGAGTCATGATTGAAACAAAAAAAATTGAGTTATAATCAAACACCACATGAGATATAACTAAATAATTCTTCGATTATAACCAATATCACATGTGTCATAATTAACAACACAGTATGTCATAACCAAATATACAAAGATCGTAACCAAATGTGCATGTGTACTATAAAATTTCCTGTGTCTTTATTTCACTTTAGATTTTTATTTGTATTTTTGTATTAATTATATGGGCACATTATTACCGTAGTCTCTATATCTTGGTTCTTGTGTCATTTTAGTCATTCTAATTTCAATTGGCTTGATTTTGATCTTGAATTTATGAGTTTGTGTCAATTTGGTCTAATTGGCTACAACTATTAGTATTTCTTTATAGAAAATATGCACATAAGTGTCATGTGTCATATTTTTAAGGGTGAAATTATAAACTTATCCAACTCAGTAAGTTAGCCTCAACCAATTTAGTGATAATTTTTCTTAAAAAATACTAATGATACTATCAATTGAACCAAATTAATGTAAAATCTAAAATTAAAGGTCAAAATCGAGTCAATTGAAAGTGTAGAGACTAAGATGACACAATAGGTAAAATACAGGGACTGTCGGTGTAATTTACCCATTATCTATTGCATTTGATTTTTATTATAATTTTAAGGAAAAATAAGGAAAAGACCCTCCATATATTTGTGTAAGAGTTTAATTGCACCAAAATTTGACTTGATAGTTAAGGTATTTAGGATTTGAAATTTTGAAGGAGTACAACTTTTACATAAATTGTCCAAACTACTATTTTTAACCTAGAAATTTTACATTTTCTTTCTAATTTTTTTTCATTCGTTGTCTCTCTCTCTCTCTCTCTCTCTCTCTCTCTATATATATATATATATATATATCTTTCGATAAATGATTTCAATCATTACTGTTGCTGCTACTACTTCAATCATCATATCCATCGGTGTCGTCCACTATCTTTCATTGTGACTCTCTCTCTACTGTTAACCGCCATTTTCTACCGTTCACACATTTCTAATTCAAATCTAGTTAATCTCATCCATTGCCATCTCTCTCTCTCTCTCTCCTTAATAGTGTACATTTACTGTTGATTTGATTGATTTATATGTTATTTTTTGATAAAGATTTGATTATTTTATTTGATTTGTGTGTTTTATTTTTTCAATTTCATTGATTTTAGATTTCTGCTATAATTAGTCAATGAAATTTCATTGACTTATGCAATTGCATTGGCTTCAATTAGTAGTTTCACTGATTCAATCTCTAACTTGCATCGGATGACGTCAATGAAATTTCACTAACTTGTGTAATTACATTTGTTTCAATTAGTAAAATTTCATTGACTAGATCTTTGTCAATTTTTAATTGATGCCTGTGAAATTTCACTTGATTTGTGCAGTTACATTGGCTTCAACTAGTGTAATTTATTGAAATTAAGGACCTACCTTTGATCGACCCTCAATAAAGATATCAAAAATAATATTTTTTATTGATTTTTCACAATGAAGTTTCACCATGCCGATTCAAAGAAATTCACTATATATATACAGTGAAATTTTACTGATTTAACATAGAAAATTTTAAAATTTGTTAGTTTGGAAACTTCAATTTGAACTTCTTAGTAATAAATTTAGAATTAAGGACTTCATTTCTACAAACAGTAATCAATTTTAAATTTTATAGTGTAAAAAATTATATTTTACTGATTTTGCACATCGCAATTTCCCTTAGTGCAATTTTACTCTGTACAAAATTAGAGAAGTATCATTCTGATGTAACAATAAACACAATACAATTTTATGAATTTTTTTTTTTCTTTAGAACTTCATATTACTCATTGATCTTATTTCAAAGATTTTGTAAATAAGGTTCTTAAAATATAAATTTTTACAAAAAATAAAGATGTAAATCAAAAGTTATTAAATTTTAAAGTTTTAAAATAACTTAAACAATGTAAAATTTAACTAACTGTTGAAGGCCATTTTTGTCCAAAATGATTAACCGTGTTTGTTGGAGGAACTGAATTAATACTAGAAAATTGTTTGTCCTTAATAGTAATATTAGTAGGGATTTTTAAAAAAATTCCTAGTTTTAATTTATTGAATTTTATTATATAATATGATACATTAATATATAAAAAAATGAACAAACTTCGTAATCAATATAAAATTTTGAAATTTAAAACATAACACATTTGCATAATATAATAATAACTTAAGTGAATTAAAAAGATTATAAAATTTTCTAGTTGATATAATATTATTTATAAATTATAATATATATATTCATATAAATATAGAAGAAGTCTCTCTAATTATCAAAAACTTTAAGGAGCACTGTTTAATTACCCTTAAAATCACAACAAGCAACCCATTTATTTATAAATGTAACTAATTAATTATTATTTGGGTAGAGTAGAATGGTAATATGGGTTCTACAACAGAGGATAATAACTCTCCCAAATTCATAGCTCACTCAAAGTCTCTTATTATAATTATTATTATCATCATCACATCAAAGACAGACAACAAAATTAAACACAAAGCACGTGGGTGGGTCCCATATTGATCTTGACCGATGATCAGGTGGACGCAGAAAGACCACCGCAGTAATCAAATCCATACCACTCATCTCCGGGAATAGAAGCGTTGAAGTTAAAGGTAACAGAATTGTAACCGTAGACCTCCACAGTGTTGAGTGTCCAACCGTCGTATCCACTCCTGTACACGTATAAATAACACGTGTCGTATATACAGCGTGCGGATATGTCGAACGTGTCAACAGAACAGGCCTCGAATCTCCCTGAGGATGGATCGTCTATCCGAGGTACATACACCTAATCATATTTATCCAAATTAAATTAGTAAATTAAAACAAAAGAAATTATTTTATGACTAAAAACTTTCCATCAGCAATTTTTCATGTGAATTGATCTTATTTGTTTAAGGATGTTGTTAATAGATAGTTTTAAAAATTTATTTTAAGTATGTGTAGTTAGGAATATATAATTATTTAAAACTTTATTAATTAATTAAAATGCTCGTTAACAAAATTCTTTAATCATTTTGTTTTTATTTTTAGTACTAGGTAAGATCATCATATAAGGGTTATACCTAAAGAGAGGGGAAAGTATGGTAGTAAATGAATTGTGAGTAGTAGGTTTTTCAATTTGATTTTAAAATTTAAAAATATGCTTATATTTGATTAATTTATCTTTCGAATCGATCTCAAACCAACATCAATCAATTTAATTATGAAACAAACTAGAGTAGTTTAGTTTTTATAGTCATAAAATTGAGGGTCCCATTTGGTGACTTGCTTTTTTAATAATTTTGATTTTTTGCCTTTCTTTTAGGAAATAAAAATTTGTGTGTTTATAACTAACTATTTAACTAAAAAAATTATTTCAAACACACAAATTTTTATTTCCTAAAAAAAGTCAAAAATATTAAAAAAACCAAGTCACCAAATGGACACTCAATTATAATAGATTATTCAAACTTAACTGGAAAATTTAATAAATTTCATAATGTATTTAAGTTTAATTTATTTACTTAATAAATTAATCTTAAATACATTTAATTTATAAAATTAGAGTCCATTTTATTGTAAGAGTAAAATTATTTTTCTATAATTTTTCCAAAAAGTTATGATTAGATATTTTCCCTAGAGCAATGCTTTTCATAAAAATAATCATAAAAATTTTTTTCTCTTGAATTACGTATATAATAAATTATAATGTATAATATTACGATCATTTTCACGAAACATTTTTTTGTGATGTCTAAAATTTTCGTTTTCTCTATCATTCATATGAAAGCAACGTTTGATTGCAAAGACTCGTCATGCTATTGAAACTTTTGCTAGCTTACTAGCTAAGTCAGTAATAAAAAAAAATCAGTAATAAAAAAAAAAAAAAACGAGCCCTAATTAAAGCAGTCAGGCAAATTACATAATGTTCTTTTTAAAATTTTTTTTTTTTTTATATACTTTAGTTAGGCAAAAGATCTATTAATATTAGAGTTGTTCTAAAAGCATATGAGATTGGGCTACATACGTGGGATTATCTTATCCCACCTCCAATGAGATAAGTAATTTCTCCTTTATTATTTTATCACATAATCTCATGGTATATATATAAAGCACCTAATATCCCATAATATAATAATTTAAAGTATATGACATAAATTGAAATTTATTAAAAAAATGAGCCAAATTTAAAATAAATCTTTTAATATATTCTATTTTCAGATATGTATGTAAAATGGAGTCATGTGGAGGAGGAGTAGGAACATCATTGCCGTAGGCATCGCCAAAGTCGAGACTGATTTGGTCCCTGGTGTAACTGGGTGAAGAGCAGCTTGTTGTAAACCTCACCGTGTAAGAACACGCTCCATTCTCTTTCTGCAAATTTACAAGTGTTCCCAAAAACAGAGAAACTTAAACAGAGCTTTAACACAAACAACACACACATATATATGCTTTTAGTTAAGCTGTGTTTCGGTTAATAGATTTCGGTAACAATTTGAAAGAGAAACTGAAAATTAACTGAAATATAAATGAAATATTTTACTCATATTTTATACACATCTTTTCTTTCATTTTTCAAATTCATATTCAAATTCATAATTTAAATATAGACTAGTAGACAGAAATAATTTAAATAAACTAAAAAAATTGATTATCTAGAAGTTAAAGAAGAGATACTTTTAGTTTCTGATTATCAATTTCTTCTTTTTTTTTTTTTTTTTTTTTTTTTTTTTTTTTGTAGATGAGAGAATATTAATTTTTAACTTCCAATAATTTACACAAACAGGCCATAACTAGTCTTCTAGAAATTGCACAATCTTGGTTAGTCTGTCAAATGGGCAAGAGCTGTAGAGCATCTTCAATTTTTAAATTTTTTTCCTCATTAAATTTGAATAAAAAATTAGAGACACTCTTATATGGCCACTACAAATGAAAACAGTATGAAAAAATTCACAAAACATTAGACTTGTTTTGGGTAACTTCTATAAACTGACATGTAAAACACAAACACACATACACACACAAATACGAAAACATAAATTAAAAATCTCTCCCGAACTTCTAAATAATTAATTTTAATCATTTATACTTAATTAAGTCATAAACAAAAATTACATCACATGATCAGATACAAACTCTTAAAATAAAAATAATAAAATTATAAACAGCTGATATAAGTTGCACAAAAACAGTCCTTCGAGTGATTTTCGTGAAAAAATTTCCACAATCTTTCTCTAGAAAGAGTATAGTTTATTTGGGGGTTGAATTTATCATACCTGGGAAGTGGCAGTTTTGGTCTTCAAGGGTGGAAGAGGCTGGGAAGTAGCAGTAATGGTAGTAGAATTGACCTTGGAGAACGCAAGAAGAGGATGAGTAGTGGTGGTGTTGATGATTCTGAAGGATGGAAGAGGTTGGGGCTTTGTAAGGAGTGATCTACTAGCTTGAGCTGAGACAAAGATCAGTGAAAACAAGACCAAAACAGAGCACACTGAATTACTCATCTTACCCAAATTCAAATCAAACACTTAGGTTGACGTTGGTTGGTTGGTTGGGAAAGGGACTGGTCGGTTCGATGAGACTCAGATCTTTTATAAATGATCTCTCCAATCTCCAATCTTTTATAAATGATTTTGCTACAGAGATCATCCGAGTCATCATCAGTCCCACTTGCCTGCCTCGTTTTCCTCGGGACAAGGGGTACCTGCTGTGCTAGAGCACAGCAGGGTGGGCTGCGTGGGCAAAACGGCATAGCTTTGACACTTTTTCTTTTTTTTTTTTGAGTTGTTTTAAAGTTTCTTTAACAGTCTAATTTTGCGGTTTGAAACAAAACAAAGATAAAACCTTACAAATGTTCAAAGGAAAATATTTATTAATATATTTTTATTTCATTTTTATGAGATTTAATGAGTATTTATTGACTAATAATTTTGGCATTTTAAAAAAAAAAATTAGATGAGACTAGTTTTTTTTTTTTTTGGCAATAGGTTGTCTCCAGTTCAATTTTTGGATTGGATAGCACTGTTCAAGTCCGTGGAATCTACCATGGGTCTCATTTTTATCATCTGAACCGTTTATTTTTTTAGTTTACTATGTGTAAATTATCCACCAAAAAATTCAAGTTGATTGGATCTCTGTAACTATATAATTTTATTATATTTGTCTCTGAAAAAAATGAACAATAAGAATGATTTGAAAATAAACCAAATCTTTTTTCAAAGACAAATATAAAAAAATTATATAACGATGTAAATCAAATCAACTTAACTTTTTTGTATGGATGATCTATCCAAAGTGACCTAAAAAATGAATGATTCGGATGGTCGAAACGAAATCCATGATGAAGCTTAAGCGCCCTAACAATGATGTCTAATCTAATATTTGGACTAAACACATTTCATTCCTCTTTTTTTTTTTTACATTGATATTTATTAGAGTGTAACTAACTATATTTTATTTTTCACAAATAAATACATAAAATTAACAAGTCATCTACAATATGTTTTTCGTTTTTTACATATATTATTTTTAAATTTATCAACACTGACAAATAATTATACTTTAGTCCTTGGAGAATAAAATATACATAGTTATATTTTAATAAATATCAATGTAAAAAAAATACAACTAGTAACATTTGATTTTTTAAAAATCAACCCACTGTCAAAAAAAAAAAAACTAGTATCATCTTCTTCTTTTTTTTTTTAAATGCCAAAAATATTAGTCAATAAATACTCATTAAATCTCATAAAAATGAAATAAAAATATATCAATAAATGTTTTTCTTTAAAGATTTGTAAGATTTTATCTTGTTTTGTTTCAAACCACAAAACTAAGCTATTAAAGAAACTTTACAACAATTTTAAAAAAATAAAAAAAATAAAAAAACCAAAAGCATCAAAACTATGCCGTTTTACCCACACAGCACCCCCTGCTGTGCTCTAAGCGCAGCAGGTACCTTTGTCGTCGTAGTCGGCCTCTTCAATGCTGAGTCCGATTTTCAACTTGGCTCCATCCCGGCCTCATTCTTACTTTCGGAATAAACTATATATATTTTTTTTTTGGGTAAATTACAAACACAACCCATTATTAGGTTTACTTAAATAATAAATTATTTCTTATAATTCTAGAAATTACATTATGTCCTTAAGATTTCTAATTTCATAACAAATTGGTCTTTTTATTAATAAATTATCAAGTTAATTACCATTATTTAATAATGTTAAAATTTTATTTCAATTAATAATTTAAATAATTTTATTGTTATACAGGTGAATAGTTAGAAATTTCACTTTTTTCAATTAATTTTGTTAAATAAAAATTCTGACAGAGAGGTATTTATAATTTTTCAAACCATAAGAGAAAATTCGTATTTTAAGCAAATCTCAGGGGGGTGTATTTATAATTTATCCATACTTTTTTTTTTTTTTGGTTCTTGTGAGTCGAATGTCTATTTTGTATGCCTCACAATAAAATTTATTTATGTAAAAAATTAATTTTATCAGAGAGCTATAAACACAGAAACAAATAACATTTTATTTTATAAACAGACAACTATAAACACAGAAACAAATCATATTTGTTTTTTATTTTATAAAATAAAATGTTATTTGTTCACGTATTTATAAATGTCCGACAAAATTAATTTTTTACATAAATGACTTTCATTATGAGACATACGAAGTAAATGGTTCGAATAATTGATATGGGTTGAAATTAAAGCCTTGTTTGGGTTAAACTATATAAGTGCACTTTTTTGCATAAGTGCAGTTATTTGGGTCACGTCAATTAACATTTCTCTAATTTTCTATACGTCTTTTTATAAAAAGTAAAAAATTACACTTATTTAGAACATCTCAAACCAGACTTAAATTTCATAAGAGTAGTATGGAGAGATGAAGGTATAGAGAGAATCTCTCTCACTTTTACCTTGTTTGGGAAGTGACTTCTTAACTTTTTTTTGTTAAACATGTTTGAAAATAATTTTTTAATTTTGATATCATTAAAAATTATTAATTGGCTTGATGATTTATTAATAAAATCGGTCAATTGTTATGAAATTCAAAACGTCAAGTGACGAGATTGTTGGCTTTTTTGGCTTTCGAAGGTTATTTTTGTACTTGCGAGCGTGCCAGCAAGGATCATTCAGTCCTTACAGAAATTTAATTGCCAACCAATTATCAAACGATTGTGTTTTAGTTCTCTCAGCCTCAATGAAGAGGACTTTTACTGGTGGCTTGATTTAAGAGAATTAAGCAAAAATAACAATTAAATGAAGAACAGTTGAAGTATTTCATTAACATGAAAAAACTTACAATGATTCAAACTTAGCCTCGTAGAGATTTACAGTAACAATCTACTTAAAACTACTCCTATGAACGAAGTACAGTGTATGAATTTAAAGTACTGGAATGTAAAGAACAGGAAATGTAAAATTGGGGAAAGAAACTAAGTAAAGTAGAATAAGATTGGTTTTTTGGATCTGAGTCTGAGAGTTTTTCTGGGGCCTTCTCAGCTATTTATATTGTTCAAGGATGATCATCGAACTGCATTTCTAACCGTCGAACTGCTCGTCCATGATCGTTGATCATGTTGCCTCAAGATTAACTCCATTACGCCATTACTTGCAGTTAGGCTTCCCTCCTCAATTTGAATTTGAAATGTGAATAACTGTTGAAGCCACATCACCTTGCATCTCTTTGTTGATTCATTGCTACCCAGATCTCGTAATATCCAATACTAATCGCCACGTGTACGATCAGGATCAAAGACTTAAATAGTTTTCCCGCATTACCCTTATTTTGCCATGCGTCGAATTGTAACTGGCTTGTACAAAATATGTAGCCAATAGGGATGTAATTTTCAGAATCACGGAGGATAATTCTTATTTTAAACAAATTTTTATCCTAAAATTTAAATATAAAATGAAACATGTGATAATAATAGAAGAGTTATGTGGTCATTTTTAAATGTGGGAAACTGCAAATGAAGTAAATTTTATCTCTAAAAAAAAAAGAAATGTATTTGACTTGTACAACAAATTTACTGATATACAAGGATATTTTATTCTTTTTTCTGAAGTTATTAATTAACGAGTTTAACAATGTATTTTAGTTCACAAAATAAAATAAAAAATTATATATTTATTGTCAAATGACAAAAGGTTAAGCACACGTGGCTTAAACAACAAGGTGCAAGGTGTAATTTACTCTACTTTTAATAATGGGATAAATTATAAGTACATTTTTTTAGATTTGTTTAAAATATAAATTGTCTTATGTGGTTTGAAAAATTATAAATATTTTTTTGTCAGAATTTTTAATTTAACACAATTAACTAAAAAATAAAATTTCTAACTGTTGTCCTATATAATAATAAAATTATCTGAATTATTAATTGAAATAAAATTCTAACATCATTAAAAACTGTTAATTAACTTGATAATTTATTAATAAAAGACCTATTTGATATGAAATTAAAAACTATGAAGAGCAAATTGTAATTTTTAAAACTATAAAAGGTAATTGATAATTTAAATAAATTTCAACAGATGTGTTTGTAATTTATCCTTAATAATGCCAGTGCAACAACATGCAAGTCAAAAAAATTGGTTATTTTGAAAAGATATTTTGAGAACGAAATGTGCAATATAGCATTAAAATTGATGTGTACTCAAAACAAATCTAATTAAAATAACTATTAAAAAACCTTTTCGATGTACATAAATTTAAAACAACAAAAAAAAGTGTAAAAAATTTAAAATATTGAAATTGTTCCTAACCCTGTTAAGAAAACAGCAAACGTCTGTTATACAATCATGTAAGATATGTGAAATAAAAATAAAATCCGTCCAATAACACATCATTTTTCATTGTATTAGTGCAATTCCCTACAGAAAATTCTATTTTCAAATATCTATTCATCTTTGTATGTATCATTTTTCAGTATATATATATTTATTAATTTGGTTATATGTTATTTTTCTCATTCTACACACTATATGATCCAATTATACCCCTAACTCATATTTTTGTACACAAACTACCTAAACCTGTATTCTACATACCTGTTTAAAATTCCAAACCCATTTTCGATTCCACCCACATTGAAGACACTGTGAAGACAATTCCATTGAAGACCTACATTGCATTGTTGAAGGTGAACATCTCCCTCCCATCTCGAAACCTTTTATCCCATTTCGTTGTATGTTATTCTCTGTTGCACTCTATTGACGACCTACAACTGTATCTATCTATTATTTTTCATAAACTCACGGTTTTTCTTAGATGATTTTTTTATCTTGCACACATTTGGCACTGGTTTTCTGAATGGAAAAGTATTATTTAGTTGTTTGATTTGCAAATTTAATTGTTACATTCGAAACTTGAGTTTTGAACTTTCTAAATTATTTCAGCATTGGTTTGTTGAATGAAAATCGCAAAATAAAAAAATAAAAAATAAAAAATTGCACAAAAAACTCACATTTTCATCACTGCATTTGTTGTAATTAGGCATATTTTTATTTAAACTTGAGCAATAGAGTAAATGAGAAACAATGGTAAAATTAGGGTTTAGTTCGTTTTACTCAAAAGATGTGCACTGAGATTTTTTGTTTTTAAAATATGTGTATAGAGAAAACCTTGATTTACTATTGAAGGTGTGTTTTGATGTCTTTTATGGTCATTTTGCTTCATGATACAATTGTCATTAAAATTATATTTCATTAAATGTATACACATAGATGAATAAATATGTAAAAATAGAGAATTTCTCAATCCCTACTCTTTTCTCCTTGCACCCTTTACAAAAATACACCCGTTATTCTGACCAATTGTGTTGTGATTTACAATTGTGAGTTTGACAATTGTTTTATAATTTTTTTTTCGTTTTTGGTGGATTTTTATAAAATATATATTTTTAAAATTTAATTTTAAATTCTACTAGATTAGATGAATTTGAAAATTAAAAAAATTAAAAAATTTTGCTACTTTTAAAAAAAAAAAAATTTGTTTTAATTTTTAAAAAAAAATTATTCTAGACATACTTGAAAAGTAAAAATTTCAACACAAATTTAAAATATTAAGGAAAAACGAATTTGAAAAATAAATACTACTATTTGTTTGGTTTGATTTTTAAATCTATTTTTTAATTAAAAAAACTAAAAACTAATATAGTGTAAAAATAATAACTAAAAAACACTCGTCATCATTTACATATACTTTTTCATTTTTTGAGAGCAAAAATAAATTTTAATTTTTAAAATTTAAAATATTATTATTTATTTTATTCAAATTAATTTCTATGTAAAAAAAAAATTAAAACTGATTCTAATATTGAAATCAAACTTTCTTAAAACATCGGTTTGTAATTTTGAAATATAAATTTTTGAGTTTTTAATGTGTTTTTTTATTTTTTAAAATTTTATTTAATTTTTTTATTTTTTTTTTGAAATCTACCTAATCTAGATACAATTTAAAAGTACAAAATTTGAACAATTCTTTTTTAAAAAAAATTCATTAAATAAAATAAAATATAAAATGTATAAAATATTAAAAAATCACTAAAAATAAAAAATACAGACTGAGAACTAAATAACTATTTTTGAAAATCCCAAATAAAATTGCGACTAAGGGTAGAAATTGCAAAAGAATATTTGCTATTTAAGACAAAAAAAATTAAATTTAAATTTCAAATTCAATGGTACAACAATTAATTAAAATATTAAAGGCAACACTTTCTCTTATATGTTATCTAATCATCGACTAATCAATAGATTTAGAATGTGACTTTATATATCATTTTTCAATGCAAAAAGTTCAATCGGCTGGCTGCCCAGTGGAGTCCTAGCAAGCAACAGTTAACTTGTAGTTGGCTCGGCTCGGCTCTTAGCCAAAGCTATAGAAAAACAAAACATTTAAAAAAAAAAAAGAAAAAAAGGAAAAAGTACGAGGAATATTCGTAACTCTCTCGTGAGTCGTGACTCATGAGGCAGGGACATATGGCATATTTATTTATGATCATTTATGAACTTTGTGACAAAACATTTGGATAATTAACCCAGGAGTGAGTGACAACTTGGTAAGGGTTTGAAATTTAAGCCTTTAGGTCCTGGGTTCAATTCTCCTTTGGACCAATCTTCTGGACGTAGAACAATTAGTTAGGAGATTGACCTTAAGGATGCCTTATTAGCTACTTGGTGTGGGTTTAATTCTCCCCCGCTGTGCGAGTCCTGACTTAAGCGTTGCCTTGGAAGGTTGGTTAGAAGGTTGACCTTAAGGACGCCTTATCAGCTACTTGGTGTGGGTTTAATTCTCTCCCGCTGTATGAGTCCTGACTTAAGCGGAGCTTGCCTTAGAAGGTCAGGACAAGCTTCCAGGTTATAGTTTCTTACTCGGAACGGATAACAAGACACCTTGGTGATCTCCTCGGGGCACTGCCTTGGACCTGCGGGAGAGTGGGAGGATTTTCCTATAACAAAAAAAAAAAAAAACATTTGGATAATTTACCAATACATATCTTGGATTGGGTTAAAATACAAATTACCTTTTGTTCAGAAAATTATAAATATTTATTTGTTAGTATTTTTTATTTAATAAAATTAATTAAAAAAAATAAAATTAATAATTGTTCTCTTATATAATAATAAAATTATCTAAATTATTAATTAAAATATATTTTTAATATTATTAAAAACTATTAATTGACTTGATAATTTATGAATAAAAGACGTAATTTGTTATGAAATTAGAAACCTCAAGGGTAGAATATAATTTTTAAAACTATAAAGAATAATTCATATTTTAATCAAATTTTAAAAAATGTATTTAAAATTTATCCAACATTTTATATGGAAAGGTCTTGTTTCTATTCTCTTTTTTATTGGAGGGTAGGTAGCCTAGAAATTGACAACTTAATGGTAAATTTTTTTGTAAATTTTTTTTAGTTGGATTGTACTAATGGCTAGGATTTGGCTTTTTGGGTTGGATGTGATGTTTTGTTTTTTGTGGTTAAAATAGTCTATTTTATCTTTTGTGGTTAAAATAGTCAAAAAAAACCCCAAACTCTTCTTGCCAAACGAACCCACAAGTGATTGATTTTTCCTTCTGCTAAGTACTAATGTTTGGCTGAATAATAAATACTTTAAAATAAGATTCGAAATTTTAAATTCAAGTTATTTTAAAAAATTATTAAAAGCTTGTATGTTCATTAATTAAGGTGCGGCCAAATTAATTCGGATACACTTAGTTATAAACAGTAAAATGAAATTTATGATTCCAAATTTTTTACTATTAAAATTACCAAGATAATGACAGTATAGTGTAAATGTTGAGTTGTTATGTTGTGCGCCACATCTATAATGAACATCATCTATACAATTTGAATTCTATATAAATTATATTTTTCTCCCTTGAACTTAGAGTGTTACACATTTGTGGGCCTAGTTTAATTATTCAATGATAAATGCTTATGCTAACAAGTGTTTTTTTGAATATTATTTAATATTGAATTTGAAAAGAAGAAAAAAAATAGAATTCCTATTGACATATATCCCGTGGCAAAAATTATAAAATTAATAAAGAATATATTAAAATAAATGTTTTATTCTTTTATTGTGTAATAAGGTCACTTGCTAGCATAATCATCATTGATTTAATCTTTTAAGATTCTGTTATTTTTGTATTAACTATTTTTTCTTCTTCCTTTTACCTACATTTCCCCTCTCTAAGCTCTCGTTTGACAAGTTGATTTGGAGTGAATTGGAATTAAAAAAAATATAAAAAAATAAGATAAATTAAATAAGTCAATAAAATAAAATGTCATATTTAAATTATAATCATTTTTTTTTTCTACAAAAGAATAAAAAAGGTCAGCAAAATATTTAACAAACGGAACTAATTTAACTAAATTAAAAATAGTCAAAAACTAAAAAGTCAAACAAATTTATTTATTTATTTATTTATATATATATATATATATTTTTTTTCCAAACGAATCCAAAGCATGTTCGAAGCTCCACCCGGGTGCTTTTCTGATCTCCGATGTGTCTCCAAAATTTCACTGTTCGTATGATGCCAAAAAAACAATTACAATTGGAAATTAATATTGTTTAATGAAAAGATTATACAAAAAAAAAATTAATGATGATGACATAACATTTTTTCTTTAATCATTTTCTTTTCTATTACAATTTTTTTCCCCAAAGAAATATATGGTGCCACGTTCATGTAAGCTGCCTCACGTCAAAATGACACTTCCTTCACTCTTAAATATGCCATCGGACAATCCCTTCCTCAGTAGAACTGCAAAGGAGTCGAATCAAGTCAATTTTGACTGAGTTTTGTTGAGTTTAAATTCAATTCATTTATTTATTGAGTTCATTTATTGAAATTGAACTGAACTTGATAATTAACTAGATTTGAGTTCAGTCCGGCTCGATTAGGTAAGATTTGTTTTTCATTTTTATTATTTAATATATAAATAGTATATTTAATATATAATTTAAATAAAAATATACGAGCTAAACTTATTCTTATTCGAATTTAAGTTTGACCACCATACTTTCTTTAGGGTTTGGTCCCAAGGAGGTCACGGGTTGAATTCCCTTTAGGGGGGTTGAATTAAGAGAGTGCAAGTATTTTGGTGCTTTGCCAAGGATGAAGAGATTTTCTCCCATATGTGCTAATCTAACAACTAACAACTAATATTTGCTGATAAAAAAAAAAAAAAAAAAGTTTGGCTTGGCTAAATGAGCCAAATAGAATCGAACCAAACTGAGTTGAGCCAATTCGCAAACAATTCGGTTCATTTACAATCCTACTCTCCGATTCGCAATTAGATTGAAGGGTGTTGTTGAGTCTTGATTTGAGCTTGATAATTCAAACCATTCAACGTATAGGGTTCATTTAATACATCATTCATGTAAAAATTAAGTTAATTAGATATTGAAGTGTCCACTTGATCCTATCACATTTCTATTAATAATTTTAAAAATTATACTTATCGTTGATATAAATATAATTTAATCAAATGACTATTAATATCCGATTAATATAATTTTTTATAAGAATAATAGATTTGATTAGTTCTATATATTAAGGCCTGGTTTGACATCTTTAAAATAAGACAGAAAGTCAAAAAGTTACTAAAAAAATTAAAAAACTATCACTATTCACCAAAAAAAATTATAAAAAAATTATTTTTATACAAATTGTGAGACAACTCACTCTAACGTGAGTTGTCTTTGCCTGACTTTGGTGAGGAAAAATTATACAGGCGGAGGTAAGCTTAAGGACGGTGCTGTTTGGCCCGTGGGGGCTATCACGGATCCCATTTTAATAATCTGAACCGTTCAGTGTGTACAACTCGTCGAGTATTATATACTTGTAAAAAATTACCTTGGTCGAGTATCGCTAACTATATGATCAAATCAGTTTTGTATAAAAAAGGATGGTGTTATAGTTAATGATTGGAAAAAAAAACTAATCCGATCAGATGGCTATCGATATCCGATCAATGTAATTTTTTACAAACGTGTAGTACTCGACGAGTTCTACATATTGAACGGTTCCGATTAGCAAAACGGGACTTGTGGTGGGCCCCCACGAGCCGAACAACACCGTCCAATTCAATGCCTAAAAAACAGAGAATCATCTCCTACCCTACACTGTGTACACGCTGTCCCTTAAGCTTTCCGACCGTACAGCCTATTCTACCACAATCTTCTCCTATACACAAATTTATACAATTTTTAATATATATTTTTTCGTAAAAAGTTAAAAAATTATCCCAAATTCTCCTCAATTTTTTAGTCTAAAAACTCAAAAATGCACTTCTTTAAGATATTTCAATCAACCCCTAAGGCTAAGTTTGGTATACACAAAATAATCAATCTTTTTATCTTTTTTTTATTAAATTACTTTTTTATTTTTTTATATATTTTTTTATATAAAAAAAATACACTTATTTAAGTCATTCTAAATAACCTCTAAATAGTTTAAATTATAAAGATAGGCATAGATCAAAGTCTATCTATCATGACTCAACAATATTTTTTCCCTATCCCATCATGACTCATCAATTACGGCATGGAGCCTATCCCCAGGCGATCATACCAACATTGACTTCACGTACATTACATTACTGTTCCTCGATTGCCCTCTTCAAGTGAGTTCTAGACTTCCCATTAAAATAAAGAAAATTGTTTAAGGATCACAATTTTTATAATTTAAATAGTTTAAAATTGTTAAAATGATATCGTTTTGCATTGTTTTATATCCAAAATAATATCGTTTTGATAGTTTCAGACTATTTGAGACGCAAAATTTATGACCACCTTGCATTGCTGTAAAATAAAATAAAAATTAAAAAGATTTCTAGAAGCCATAACTACTAAAAAAAAAAATAAAAGTCACCTTGTTTGTTTCTACTTTTCAAAAAATATTTTTCAAAAAATTTTACTTTCTTATTTTTCGTATTTTTTTGTTTTTACTGAATTTTTTAAATATTTTAAGCATTTTTTTTACTTTTTAGACACACCCAACATAAATACACCTAAAAAGTAAAAAAATTATAAAAAAATCTTTTAAAAATTTACTAAATACCAAAAATATAAAAAAATACAAGAATTCAGTACATTTTTTAAATATTTTTATGTATTTATTAATTTTTTAAAATATTTTTTTATAAATTTTTTACTTTTTAGATACATCTAAGTAAAGTGCAGCTAAAAAATTAAAAAAAAATGTTTAAAATTTAAAAAATATTCACTAAAAATAAAAAAACTAAAAAAATCAATTTTTAAAAAACTTAATACAGAAAACTCAAACTTACAAGTTGTTTTCGGATATGGATTACTGTTGCGTCATTAATTATTGTGTCCTGATATGAAGCGGCTTATTTTTATAGTCTGAATAATTCAACCGACAAAGTGTATTGTGTATTATATGCATGCTAAAATTATATCAATCAAATACGTGATCAGATCTCATTTATCATAAAATAATAAACAATCAATTTATCTTTTGAGAAATAATATAAAAAAAATAAAAAAATAATTTAATCACATAATTATGAATATTCGATCAATATAATATTATATATATATATATATATATATGAAACAATCGACGAATTCTATAAAATAAACTGTTTAAATCATAAAAATAATCTTATAATGGGCCTCATATCAAAACACAACAGTAACCTCATATACATCATTTCTAGCAAATTTTATTGTTCTCTCTCTTTTAGAAAAAATTACAAATAAGTGAGACAGTCTTAAACTAATCGCACTATAAGTAAAAAAATTTCCGACCCAAGACTTAACACACAAACAAACTTACACTACCATAAAAATGAGATTATTTTCTCACTATTCAATAGAAATGTAATTTTGCTATTTTTTTAAGAAAAAGTCAAAAAGTTATTAAAAAAGTTAAAAGTCTATATGATTAGCTTGTAAGGGAAGCCTAGAGGACAAAATTATTATTTTGCTCTTTGAATTCAACTACCCAAAAGTCAAAAAGTTAACAAGGGTAGAATAGTTATTTTGATTTTATTACAATATTTTATTACACATTTTTTTTGGGTAAAAAGTCAAAAAATTATGTCAAACATACAAAAATTTTTTTCTCTATTTTTTTAGCTAAAAAGTCAAAAAGTGCATTTATATAACACATAGATCCATTGATATTCTTATAATCCAAAAAATCATATATCACATTAAAATTACCAAAGTGAAGCATACTCATATTTGAAAACGTAAAATGTGTATGTGAATCTGATATTTTCAAATTGCAAAAATCGTAATTGTCATATTATGTCCTATTGTCACATTTTAATAATGTCATGTTTGGTAAAAATTTAATAAGATAATAGTGTACACATTGGAATGATGTGGACAATCTCACATTAAAATCTCAAAAATGAAGCATATTCACATTTTGAAATCAAACGTAGTATTACTCAAGAATCTCTAGGAATTATAGTGAAGGATCTCACGATATGCCTTTCTAAATTTAATGGGCGAAGAAAGCAGGCTTTGCCATAAGCCCCAGATATTCTATCAGTGACCAATCGATTCAAATCGGTCAGTCAAACAAAAAATACTATTTCCCAAATGTTGTTTAGCGCTCAGTAATTCAATAAAAAGAAAATTGCAATTTGTGCTAAACCTCCATCTCCCTTGCTCTCTTACCCTAGCATCCGTTCGCCACATTAAAACTAGTTGCTAGAGTGGTCGAAACCGCTGGTAATACCCCTAATTGGAGTGAACTCTCCCCTATAGTGGACTGGGGCTTTCCCTCAGCTGCATATAGTCCTCTAAAAGTGCTGACTCCAATCCTGGTTCCAACGGTTGGGGCTAATTTAAACTCTTCAGTTACTTTATCTTCAAAAAATTTATAAGATTTTTCAGTACATGCTTTTATGAGATGAAATTTTCAAGTAGATTTCTATTTTTTTTTAACCCTCTCCCATTCAGACGTTACATATGCAATCCATTCGATTTCTATTTTTATACTGTTTTAGTTAGTTTTGTTAAAATGAATTTACTTTTAGATTTTATTAGACTAGACAGATTTGAAAAGTTAAAAAACAAAAAATTAAAAAAAAATGTTAGAAACTTCAAAAATTTTACCAAATTTTCTACCAAATGTCTCACGTGGGTGTGGGATCCACATGATGATGTGGATCCCACACACATTTGGTAGAAAAATTGGTAAAACTTTTGGGACCTATAGCATTACTCAAATTAAAAATTAAAAAAATGGACTTTTTTTTGGGTGATTTTTTTGAATTTTGATATATTTTTTTTTGAATTTTTTAAATCATTCTTGATTATATGAACTGAAAAAGTAAAAAATTTTGACACTAATTTAAAAAAAAAATCACAAAAACAATAAATTTCAAAAAAAAAAAAAAAAAACTTATTTAGCTCACTTATAATTGCATTTAAATATTTAGGGTTTATTTGATTTTTTATTTATTACTTTGACTTTTATGAACTGTGATTATGTTTAAAAATTTTATTTATAAGTTATTGTTGGCTTTTTTGGCTTTCGAAAGTTAATAATGTAATTTTAAGCATGCTAGTAAGGATCAATAAGTCCTTACAGAAATTTTAATTGCCAACCAATTATCAGACGATTGTGTTGAAATTCTTTCAGTTTCAATGAAGAGGACTTTTACTGATGACTTTGTTTAGAGGAGAAAATTAAAGATATTGAAAATAACAATAGATAAAAAACAGTTTCATGAACTGAATTTCATTAAATAATAAGAACTTACAATGATACCTTCGCATTTCCACAGTCTTGAAGGGTTTTATAGCAATAAATTACTTGGAACTACTCCTAAGAATTGAAGTTCAGTACAAGAATTGAAGAACTGGAAATGTAAAGATTGGAAAGAAAAATATAAAGTAAATAACTAGTTTCTGGATTTGAGTCTGGGTCCCTCTTCTATTAGCCTTCTCTTCTATTTATACCCTCTAATGATAACCGTCGAAGTGGTCTTCTAACCGTTGAAATACCCTTCCACGATCACTGGTCATGGCCTTGGTCAGTTTGCTTCCACTACGCCATTCTTGCAGTTGGACTTCTCTCATGAATTTGAATTTGAATTATGAGTAATCGTTGGGCCACGTCACCTTGTGCCTTCTAACTGCTCTAATGTTGTGCAGATCCATTGTTACCAATATAAATTGCTACGTGTCTGTTGCTAACTGGAGACTTGCATTGATTCCCCATATTACCCTTTACGAGCCACATGTTAAGCTGCGATTGACTTGTACAAAATATGTAGCCAACAATAACCCCCGCACTAATATAACCAATACTTGGTAATATTAGTGGATCAGAGTGCTTCGCCCACGTCCTAGGACGTGTATGGACTTTCTATTTACATTGGAAGTGAAACCGTCTCCAAGCAATGAAACACTAAACTTCATTAAATTCTCCCTTGCGTTCGAACATTACATCTACTATCTGTGTATACGAAAGGACTGATACATCTTCAATGGCTAATTAAGCTATCTCCTGTATTGATCAAGCATACGAGGAGGTTTTGGACAATGATGACCAATCTCGAAAGAACTTTCATGCATTTATTAGCCATATTTATCCTTTTCCATTTATACAAGTTATAAAGGCTTTCACAGAATACAAGCCTTTAGACCAAACATTTGACAAAATGGATCTTGGAAGCTCTTCATCTGCTTCAAAACCCTTGGCATGGGATGAAGTTGCCTCATCTTCTACTGAAAATACGGTTGGGGTGCCTGGCCAACACCAACTCAACCTCAAACAAGAGAGCAGATTCATCACAGATTTGTTGAACTAGATGACCCTACTGTAATTTCTCCTTCTTCGCACAGCTCCGTCGTTTATCCATATGTCCTATTTAACCGTCTACGCAACCTCAAAGACAACTTGCTTTTGACATGGTATATTTCTACCTTGCTGACTAGAATAGTGCGAAAGACCCCGCACCCCATTGAAGCTTTGGGAATCAGCCCCTCATTCTTAGCCAAGAAAGCAAAACTTTGATTCTTTGACTAGCTAGAGTGTGTGAATGAGCCCTAGTTTCCACATTCCTTTGGAGGCGACCCAACTGCTCCTTTATTGCCTCCTTATCCTAATTGGATTGAGGAATTAAAGCTCACCCTCTTCGAAAGTCAACACTTCGCACCCTATCAGGCTCTTGTTCCTCAAACTGTTTATCAGTAGTATAAGGCCCAGACCTTGCTTGCAGCCTTTTCTTATTTATTTTTTAAAGTCCTTCGAGATGACACCCCTCATAAGAACCTCTTATGGGCTTGTGACATTGTCTCTCGAAGTGATATCCTCAATCCTGTGGCCCAAGCAGATCTTTACACTTTCCTAGACCAATTTCCCTACTACTCAACTGGTACAAAATCGCTTCTGCCAGCAGTGCATCATTGGAGGAGGCCTTTGCTGCTCCCATTCAAACTCACTATAAGGCAGAGAACCTTCTTGAAGAGTATGAAAACTTCAAGAACCAAGATTCAGAGTGCGAAATAGATGCGAATATGGGTGATATGCATGGGATGGGAGAAATGGATGAAGTGGAGAAAGCTCTTAAGCAAACGAAATTTGAGATGAGGTCCCAATAACTCTTCTACCAAATAAAGGCTCATCAATTAGATAAACCAAATTTAGATAGGCTAGCGGAAAGACTAGGAAAACAATATATATTTATTAAATTTTGCTGGACAAAGTTTTATGACCTTGTAACTTTGCCCATTCCTTATTTTTACGAAATTGGAAATGTAACAAAATAGGTTTTCTCAATGTAAATGCTTATATCAATAAAATTGGCTTTTTATATTCCAATTGTATGGTTAATATGACCTTATCCCTCACTTTGTTCACATAATCTGTATAAATAACAGCTTTTGAAATAACCAATCCTGTTTCGAAGCCTGTCTTAAGTGTTTCGAAGCATGGGGTTCCTTTTAAAAGTGACAATATTTGTCTTCGAAGGGCTTCTCATTGATAGGCGCATCTTTATCTCTCGTCACCACACTCAAGGAGAAAACATCCTTGGTCTTATCTTTAGAGAAGTCCCTGCCTCGCTTCCTGTTTTATACCCTCGCCTGGAGGATCAGTAACTACTCTATGAAGGGAAGATTGACTGGGGGGACTGGAGAATGAACTGACCTCATCACTGTGGCCTACATTGAGGACATAATGTGAGAAATGGTACAACAGAGTTGTCCCTGCCAAAGAATGGGACTTGAAAGAGCTCTGCATCCTTGATGCCCTTTGTCTCTCCAAGTTCATTATCCCTGAAGACCCCTTTTAATCACTGCTGCTCTTTGCTTTTGGAACTCAACCTTTAATTTTTTTCAATTTCGATGTGGTATGGTGGCTCCCACTGTTCTTGACATATGCTATCTCCTAGGGCTCTCACCAATTGGTGATCCCTTCAACCCTGATTACCCAAGCCCACCGGTCAGTTTCACTATTCTATCTTTGAACTCTTCTTTTAGTGATTTTGTAAAAACTAAGAATAAGAAGGAAGGTCCTGTGACCGATCAAGAGTTCTTTTCATTTATTCTATATTAGCTATGGAAATTCCTTTTTTTGTACTTTATCTCAGCGGATCATGCCTGAGTTTGCCCCTCTTGCCAAGGCTCTTACTTCGAAGAAGAAGATAGCCTTGGCTCCTTATGTTCTAGGCCATGTTTATATGGCCTATTTCTAATTTTGTGAGAAACCTCTAGACATTAATCAAGGAGGCCCATTCTAGGTACTCCAGCTCTGGCTTTTTGCATATTTCACTGACTTACACTCCAGATGTTTGAAATTCTTAGTGCAAAACCCCACTACTTATGGAGAGAAATATGCCAGAGTTTCTCTCTACCCTTCTAGCTTTGCTTATTACTTCACTTTTTTCCATCAACTCCTAGTTTCCCCTCTTTCCACCTTCTTCTACCCTTTCGATGCTAACATAGGGCCAACATGGCTGAGAACCTTTTTGGCTGATAAAAAATGGTCCAGACCTTTACACAGAGACATGTGGGCCTCAATTCTGATTTCTAGGGAGCTCTTTATTGGCATTTTGAACCCTCGAGCCTACAAGTGCATCTCTGAAGCCAACTATCCTTCCCAATATGCCAGAAAATTTAGGCTCACTCAGGGGATTCATGTCCCTCTCTGCAGCCTCTCTAATCCAGATCTTGCAACCAAAGAGCTAAAGGTGCCCAAAACTAGGTTGGATGAAGCAAACTTCAAACTGCTCAAGACTTAGAAGAATTTGAATTCATCTCCTTCATCCCACATGGCAAAGCCCTAAAGAGATTTCAAGAATGGTGGACAGCCAACATGGTGGTGCACTTAGTCACCCCTCTCAAGGATCTACTAAAAAGGCTAGATATGGCATTTCAAGCCAAAACTAAAGAGACTAGCATTACCATTACCTCCGTCATTGCTCCTACTGCCTCATCTCCTCCTCTTAGAGTCACTAGGGCTACCTCGAAGAAAGGTACACACTTTGCCTCCCTTACCCCTTTCCTTTTATGATGCTTTGTCTACTTACTTATAGCTTCAATTTTTGGTGCAGGAACTTAACACGAGGTCTCTCCTTAAAGGACTTAAGCCTTGAACATCTTCAAGGACAGACAACAACAAAAGAAAAGAAAACTCCAACTGCAACCTAACCCTGTAGAGACAACACCTGAGGTCCACTAAGGGAAGGAAGAAAAAGAAGAAGTTCCATTGAAGATGAAAAAGAAAATATTCTCCCTTACTGAGCTCGTCATGAACTTTATTTATGAAGCAATTGCTAAACTAGTGGAGAAGGAACAGACCAAAGAAATCATTGTCTTTCAGAGGTAAAAAAAAAAAGAGGCAGTAACAAATATTAAAGAAAAAAACTGTTGCTACTGATGCAACACAAAAGGAAGCTGCGAGGAAGAGTAAAATTGCTGAGCATTATGCCCTTCGCAGCTCTCCAATCATTAACACTACAACCTCTAAAGTTGGTAATTTCCCTCAGTCCCTTGTGACTTTGACAATTTTCTTTTCTAAGCCTTAGCATTAATCTAACATTTCTTTTGTTTTCTGAAATGCAACAACAACCAGCTAGCCTACTCCTTCTCACTTCGACACTACCTTCTTTTACCTTGTCTGGGAATGAGGGGCCTTTCTTGACTTCTTCGGAGCTAAGGACAGTTTTAAAAGGAAAAGGAAAAGTTAACCTTAGAGTGGCAATGAGTGTAGAACCCCTCCAGATAATACCTTTACTTTCTGGCTTTACACTCTTCATACCTTCTTCCTTATTTTCTTTGAGGCCAAGCATTTCGTCTTCCCTTTTTCCTAGCCTTTTCAATCCTTCAAACTTGCCCCTGATCTCCATTACCTTACCTCTACACACTTCTCCCAGAGTCCTGGCTGCCCCGTTATCACTTGAGAGAACCCCAGTTGTCACATCTTCTTTAGTGGCAGCTGGTACTTTCAAAGATGACACTGGCAGCTCACCAATTCCCTCTCCACCATCCAGCTCCAGTCCCTCTTCTCGTGACTTATGTTAGTTAGGACAATAGATACTACTGGGGAATCCTCCATTCCTTCTCTTATCACCATGCTTCCATCTTTTTCTTCACCTAGTGATTCCTCTGAAATACCAATGTCAGAGGAAGAGATGGACATCCTCGAAGCCCAGCTGGCTAGTTTATTTGATACATCTTCACCAGCTCTAGCAACCAACAGTGAGACTGAGCCATTGATCCTTCTTGACTCCCTTTTGGAGATCATTGAGAGCTCTTCCACTGCTGTAGAAACCTCTTTGCCTCAGGTGGACTTAGGCACCTGCTTAGATTTGCTGAGATTATTCTCGAGGATTCCATTTGAAGCCCTATAAAAGCCTATTATCAAAAATGGTTTCCTCAAATGCTACAAAATCTTCGAGCAATCTAACATGGCCTTCGCAAGCCACTTATCCTAGGCCGTAGCCACCATTGATTTTTGTATCAACATTTGCCATGTGGCCAAAATTGTAGAAGAAGAGCTATTGAAGGATAAAGAGTTTGTTTCCCAAATTCATGCTGAAGTGTTTGACTTGAAGGGACAACAATCTTATGCCTCTCAACTTTGTACCCAACTCTTGCAGAGGAAGGCACAACTAGAGGAGGAGCTAGCAGCAGTTAACCTAGTATTGGATCAAAATGCTAAGAGATTATAGACTACTAATCAAGGGCTGTATGACAGAAGGCAGGAGATGACTATAGCCATACAGTTGTTCCCATCCCTTAGGAGTAGAGAATCAATTGTAAGGAAACAACTGAGACATTGTACTATTTTTTGAGCCAATTTATGGTTACATGTACTTAAATCTTTATGAAATGAAAATCCTTAGCATATTATATTATTTTTTCTTATCTAAGTCTTCAATGCTTCTTTATTACTCTTACTTAGAATTTCTTACACTCTTTGTGTTTCCCACACAGTTGGATAATAAGGCTTCAAATATTTGTCATTGATTTTCTTGGGATGCACATAACCATTTAGATTTCTCAGATGGTAGGTTCCCCTAGGCAGGACTCTATGAATTTGGTATGGTCCCTCCCAATTAGGTGATCATTTGCCAAATTTATGGCTTTTAATTCTTATTGGAAGTATTGTCTTCCACACCAAATCACCTTCATCAAAACTAATGTGTTTGACTTTTTTTATTATAGCTTTTAGTTATCCTTTTCATTTAATGCCAAAATTCTAGCCTCATCAACATTCTCTAACTCCGAGAACAAGCTCTGATGATGTTGCTTAGTAGTTAATTGGTTTTAGCATTTTACCCTCAAGGATTTGATATTAATTTCCACAGGCAACATTGTATCATGCTTATATACTAAGGCATAAAGGGTGATTCTTGTACTTGACGTTGGAGAAGTCCTATAAAGCCCATAACACATCTAACAACAAATTATGCCAATCCTTAGGATTGTCTTCCACAACTCTTTGTATTCCTTTTTTAAAAGATTTGTTAGATGATTCAGCTTGACCATTTGCTTGTGTATAATAAGGGGTGGAATTAATAAGACTAATTCCAAATTCTACTGCGAAAGATTTTACTATCTTTCTATCAAACAGAGACCTATTATCCACAGTTATGGTCTGTGGGATGCAAAACCTATGGATCAACTTTTTGATAAAGTCAATAACTTTAGTTTGATCTACAGCCTTATAAGGTTTAGCTTTAACCCACTTAGTGAAGTAATCTGTGGCTACCAGAATGAAACAATGTTGTTTTGAAGAGGGTGGATATATTTTTCTTATCATATCCATTGCCCATCCTCTAAATGGCCAGGGCTTTATTACTGTGTGTAAATCAGTTACTGACACATGTCTTATTATGTCATGCTTCTAGCATGCCTAACAACCTTTTGCATACTTTATATAATCCTTAAAGATGGTTGGCCAATAATAGGAATGCCTTCGAAGTAACCACCGCATCTTCATACTAGGTTGATGGGCACCACAAATGCTTTTATGCACCTCATCCATGGCAGTTAATGCCTCTTTTGGCCTTAGACATTCCAATAGCAGCCTATTCGCTCCTTTTTTGTAAAGGGCATTCCCATACACTATGAATTGCATTGATTGCAATTAAAGCCTTCTGTTGGCCTTCGAAGAAGGACCAGTTAAACATTGGATGATTGGATGTCTCCAATTATGTTCTTCCAAATTATTCTGGTTAATTTCTACCATGATACCCCTTTTAGCCAAAAGTGGTATTAGCTCATGATATGTTGCTTGACTTATGTCTATTTGAGTGTCAACCCTTCTTTTGAAATTCGAAGCCCTCTGAGCTACATCATTGCCTTTGTGATTTATGAATCTTGGGATATAAGTCACATTTGCTATTTGAAATTGAGAAAGCAAATGTAATGTAGCAACATAATATGGTAACATGCCCGCACTTTGACATTTAAAAATTCTTTTTACTTGATAGATTACTAATTGAGAATCTCCAAATATATCAACTGCATGAGTCTATAATCCAATAAGTATCTCAAGTTCCATTACCAAAGCTTCATACTTATCTTGGTTGTTGGAACAAGAAGCTTCATCAACTCTGAAACCATGTGTGGTTTCTGTCTCTTGTGGTGACTTAACTACGACACAATTCTGACTAGACCATTGGCTTTTGATCCATCTAACCACATTTGTCATGGTTCAACATCAATTGTGCGAAGTTCCTTTATTTCTTGGCTTTCTGCTTGACGTGGATGATTAGCCAAGAAGTTAGCCAAAACTTGTCCTTTTATTGCCTTTTGGAGAACATATTCCAAATAAAATTCTGATAAAGTTAAAATCCATTTGCCAATTCTTCCTCTTAACATGGGTCTAGATTACATGTATTAACCAAATCTGTGGTTGTAATTACCAAGACAACAGTAGGCAAAAGATAATATCTTAATTTCATTGTTGCAAAATACAATGCTAAACATAATTTTTCTACAGTTGAGTATTTACATTCACAAGAATTTAAAAACCTACTAAAGTAATATACTGTTTGTTCCTTGTCTTCTTCATTGTCCTGAGCTAGAAAACCTCCCAATGATTCTTCTACTGCAGCAATGTCTAGCTTCAGAGGTTTGTCTTCTTTGGTGGCATCAATACTGGAGGCTTGGCCAAATAGGCTTTGATTACTTCGAAAGCAGCTTGATGCTCTGTTGTCCATGCAAATTCTTCTTCATTTTTTAATTTCAATAAAGAAGAAAATACTTTAGTTTTTCCAGCAGTGTTAGAAATAAATTTTCGAAGGAAATTAACCTAACCAAGGAATTTTTGCAATTCTTTCTTACTTGATGGAGGTTTGGCCTCAGTGATGGCTTTGGCTTTGGCTTTGTTTTGATCAATATGTATTCCCTTCCTGTGTGCTACGTATCTTAAGAAGTTTTCAGCTGATACACTAAAAGCACATTCGAGAGGATTGAGTTCTAGCTTGAACTCTCTTATTCTTTCGAAGGCTACTGTCAAGTGAACCAGATGCTCTTCCATAGACTGGGATTTCACAACAATATTATCAATATAACAGTCTAAGTATCCTCCAATGAGATCATGGAAGATAGTGTTCATTGCCCTCTGATGTGTTGCTCCAGCATTCTTCAATCCAAATGGCATCTTAACCCATTTAAAGGTGCCAATGTTTCCAGGACACTTGAAAACTGCCTTGTGAACATCCTCTTCTGCTATACAGGTCTGGTTGTAACCAGAATGTCCATCAATTATAGACAAAATCCTGTGTCCTGCTGAACTATCTACCAATAAATCAGCTATAGGCATGGGGTACTCATCTTTTGGAGTTGCCAAATTCAGGTTTCTGAAATCAATACATACCCTCAACTTGCTATTCTTTTTTACTACAGGCATAATATTGGACAACCATTCAACATACCTGGCTGTTCTAATAAATTCTTCTTTAAGGAGCCTAACAATCTCCTCTTTAACCTTTTGAACCACTTCAGGGCTCATTCATCTTGGTTTCTACTTTTGTGGCTTAAAATTAGGCTTCATTGGGAGCCTATGTTTCACTAATGACTTGTCCAACCCAGGTAATTCATTATAAGACCAAGCAAAACAATCTTTCCATTGTTTTAGGACAAACACTGATGTAGGTGGGTTGTTGTACTGAACCTTCCCCTAAGTTGACTTCTTCTAAGGGATTTTGCACTAGAGCACTTACTAGCACTTCCTCTTTGACTTCTTCTACCTTCGAAGCAACCCTTTCATCTTGTTGCTCCTACATTTTCTGGTTTAACATCCTTACTCTCTTCTTCATAGACAAAATTTGTCCATAGAGCCTCTTTTTCCTGTATTTCCTGAACCTTAGTTTCAATGTCCAATGCATAATACTTACCAAGAGCCAAAGGTCTGGCCTCTTGTTGCCCCTGACTATAACCAATCACCATAGCTTCTTTCTCTTCTTTCTGCATTTCTTGGACAATTGTCTCTATGTCCAATGTTGAAAATTTGATTAAAGCCAATGGTTTGGCTTTTTGATCTTGATCCTTTTCTTTTTCTTCTTCCTGCACCTTCTGGATTATTGTCTTTATGTTCACTGTTAAAAATTTGATTAAAGTTAATGGTCTGGCTTCTTGATCTCGACCTTTTTGCCTACAGCCAGGTATTATTAGCATCTTTGCTGATGAACTTCTCATCAGCACTTTCATGTACTAGATGCTTCAAGTGTGATACTTCCTTATCAACCGTCACTTCAGCTATTACATCAGACTTCCTTAGTACACTAAGTGGTACCTCCCCTCCAGTGTACAGCTTGGCTTCTGCAAAATCTGCACAGGCAATAAAGGGTTGTGGATCTGCATTGATCTCCTTTGTTTCCCCACTGCCTAGTGTTATCATTATCTTCTGATGAAAAGAAGATGACACACATTTGTTTGTGTGGGTCCAATTCCTGCCAAACAAAGCATTATATTTGGCATTGCTGTCTATGACAAAAAATGTTGTCATACAGTCTATGGTTCCCACACTCAGGTTGATAGATAGAATGCCTTGAGCTATCTGCTTGTCTCCAGCAAAACAAGCATTGGTAGTGCTTGTTGGGATCAACTTGGGATTTATTTTCCCCAACTTCTTCAAGGAGGATTGTGGAAGCAGGTTCATTGCTGCCCCATTATTTACTAGTACTCTGCCCATTTCTATTCTATCGAAATAAGCCTTAATGTATAGGGGCTTCACATGTTGGGTCATGGATACTATAGGGTATTCGAAGGGATATTAGAGGTTAATGCTTACCTTTTCACTCTCTTCATTAGTTTCTATGGGCCTGGCCACCTCAGATTCATCTTGAACTATGCTGGCTTGTGAATCTCCACTAGAAACTGGAATAGGATCACCTGTAACAACCCTGACCTAAGATTAACTATTAAGCCATGATTAAGGATCTGTAATAAGTAATTAATATGAAATCCTATGTTAATTACATGTGCATAGCATTATTTGTGCTTATATTTGTTTATCGTAGAAATATCTATTTTTGTTTCTGTTTCTGTTCTGCAAATTGACGACCTTATCGGCATCCGATCAAGAAATTGACTTGAGTTATGTGTTATTTGAAATTTTTAGAATTTTATGGTAGGTCTAAGTAAAATCTGATTTGGAACGATTAAATTAGAATAATTAATGTCCATTTGATTAGCTTTAATTAATCTCCACTAATCAAGTCTATATAAGGCTCTTATATGTGCCACCACTCATCTTTTTCCTTAATCACACCTTTGAGCCTACACACACATAACAAACGTGAGAAAGGAAGAGAAAGGAGAATATTTGAGCTCAAACTAAAGAGGTTTGCTAGGAAGAAGAAGAATTGGACTTAGAGACTCAAGAATTAAGCCTCTAGCTCTCATCTCTGAAAGTCTAGGTAAGAATTCAACCCTTTGAATGTACTATCTTGATGCCCAAGCCATGAATTCATGAGAATGAAGTTGTGTAAGACAAGGATTTAGCTAGAAAAGGAAGGAGTTTAGATCACACCATGCATGTATGTGCATTTCATGGAGTTTTGATGTTGTTTTCAAGATAATTCCCTCATGCATGTAATAATTCTAGCTTGGTTTTTAGAATTCACCATATTTCCCATCAAATGACCTTAATTGATCATGTTGTTACCCAAAAGACAATCTAAGAGGGGGGTAAATTAGGTTTTTACAATTAAAAATTAATAATACCTGAATAAAAATTATGACTAGCACAATAGATAAATATAGTTAATGAAATAAAAATAATTAAAACAAGTGTTCTAACAACTATGTCAGTTAATGATTTTAGCACAATGAAAATGCGAAATATAGTTATAACAATTTAAATAAAATAAAGAGATAAGGGAGAGAGAGGCAAACAAATTTATAGTGGTTCGGCTTCAACTCGGCCTACGTCCACTCCTCAAGCTTCACTTGAGATTTTCCACTATGCTCTAGCTTCACGGGGGTGCTAGCAACCTCTTTACAAATGGAGCAATCCTCCACGAATTTTACACAGACTTTCTAAGTCAAGAACACTGAGTGTACTACACTCTTACAAGGTTGAAAAGAAGGTGTTTTTGCTTTCACAGAAAGCTACAAGAATTATCTCTCAAAGATAGATATAAAAATGAAGCTTTGATTTTTCTGTAAACCTCACACAACAAAGATGGGCTTAAAACTATAAGGCTCAGTGTATAATTTCTGAGAGAGGATGTAAACAAAAATTGAAGAATGCTTCTCAGAGAATTTTTTAGAGAATAGATGTGAGTGATTATAGATCAAAAAATATTTTCAGGTTTTTTTGTAACATGTTTTACATTAGAGGCTTTGGTATATATAATGAAAATATAGCAGTTTATAGCCGTTGTAGTTATTATTACTAATTTGAATATCTTCTACTTGAACCTTTTGAACCTTTTGAACTATTCATTTGAATTTATAGCCGTTGTAGTCATCATTACTAATTTGAATATCTTTCACTTGAATCTTTTGCACCTTTTGAACTATTCATTTGAATTTATAGCCGTTGTAACTCCATCATTACTAATTTGAATATCTTTCCCTCCATCATTGCAAATTTGAATATCTTCCACTTGAATCTTTTGAACATTTGTTTTGTGCTGTTTGAACTCCTGATTTAATTAAATATTAAATACATTCTAACAACATTTAGGATAAAGATTTAGGTGAGAAATAATGGGACAAAATAAATTTTGATTCTATTTTTCTCTTTTAAATAAATTAAAACATAATTAAATAAATCATCAAAATAAATTTTGGATTCTATTAAAACATAATTAAATAAATCATTAAAATAAATAAGTCTAACACATGTTTTGGAATGTTTGAATTCATATCAATGCATATATGTTATGTTCTTTAAACTTTAAGCTTGAGTTTGCACAATTAACTTACTCTTGGGCCTTGATTTTGTGAAATGGTTTTGAATTCAAGATGTTTTCCAAGTTTACACAAGTTTCCTTGAGTTTTTAGCCCAAGAGAACATGATTTGCAGCATTGAGTTGGGTTTTGAAGCTTGGAAGCAAATCTAGAAATTCCAAAATTTTGCTTTTGCACTCGAGCGACAGAACTTGCGCTCGAGCGACCACTCTATGATTTTGAAATTCCACTCGAGTGACCAAAAGTTGGCTCGAGTGCGAAATGCATGCTCCCAGAAGTTCACACATTTTGTAGACCACTCGAGCGACAAGAGTTGTGCTCGAGCAAAGACCTTAGTCTCACGCTCGAGCGACCATCGAGCGTACGCCGAGCGGAAAAATCAAGCAACCAGTACTTTTTCAAAATTTACAGACCGCTCGAGCGGCCCTCACATTTTTGACCCAACGCTCGAGCGAAGGAAGTTGTGCTCGAGCGAGGCCCCTGTTTTCAGCATAATTGACTAAGTATTTCAAAGTGCATTATGGCATCCTCATTGCATCCTAGGGATTCCTAGGCCATGATTAAGACACAATATTGAGAATAAAACTTAGAAACACACTAAGAACGAAACACAATTGTAATGAATTCCGAGCATGTGTTTCAATGTGTCTGTTCTGTTACAGGCTTAAGCTGTTGCCTGGAGAGTTTTGTTTTGTCAGCCAGCCACCGTGCCTCCCGGGGAGGTTTCCATTTGTCAAGTCAAGTTTTGTGAATCATGTGGATGATGTTGTTGTCTGTTTTTGTCTATCTGTACTTTGGGCTAAGTCCCTTTTGACACTATCTATATTTGTATGGTGATATATGACGTATGAAAGTTTGACATTATATATAAGTTTTAAATCTTTTATGTCCCATGTATGTCTGCATAGCTCTATGGATTATGTATGTTTCTCTATTTGCTTCCGCTGCCCCTAATTATATGTCATTCTGTTCAGAGGCCTTTGGTAATCCAAGGATTACTGGCCGGTTACGACGCTAAACCTATAGGGGCGGGTTTGGGTCGTGACATCACCCTTCTAGCTTTCTTGGTTCTCCTTCTCAATTTGAAACTCCTGAGGCAGCACATAAACCATATTAACTGGCTGTAGACGTCCCCGAATGTCCCGGGAGGGAAATCCCGTTTTGTTCATTTGGGCTCACTACAGTTCAGGGCTCAATGTCACGGTCCTGTATCTAATCTCGCAGAGTGCAATGCAAGACCGATGAATCATCAAAGAGTCCAAATCCGGCAAATCGTTTTTGAAAATAGATTTTTTTTAAAGAAGTGCCAAACATGGACTGCTTTGCCAGGTACAGAGTCGCCACCTAAATATTTTATTTTGGGAGAATTTAGGAAACCCTGACTCGTTGCTTAAGGCCACGTGTCCGTCATCACCAAAGTTGCCTTGGCTCGGGAACTTGGGTACGATTGGGGAAGGTCACTTCATGAGCACCCCCGCTCGCCTGATCAAAGATTGGCCTCTACTAACCATGATATCTAGTTTTGAAAACATTATGTGTTCTTATTCTGGTTATTAGCCTAGATTTACTATGTGATGCGCACAGCATACAAGTATAGACTGGATCGCCTGAATTGGAATGAAAGATCTCATGTTTGTTTTGAAAATGGTTTGCTACTCGCAAGTAGGCTAAAATACAGGTTTTGCCACCCTCGGGTGGGCTTAGAAAAGATGGTTTTGCCACTATCTAGTGGGCTTAAAACTCACAGTCAATGCATTATTCCAATTCAGATAATCCAACCTTCACCCATATGCATTCAGACAGGTATATCACATAAGCACATAGCCTCATGGTAAACATGTTATCATGACAGTCACTCACACACATACAATGATGCTAAAGCATAAACACTTACTGAGTACTCCAAGCCAAAGAAAGAACTAATTAGAAAACATGCATGGATCCTAACTATGCTGAGATGCCTAATGCAACACATGCAAAAATGCAACTATAATAGGCTCGGTTATTGTAAGAATGACATATGACATGCTACAGCTAACACGTATTCAACTCGGGATTGAAATACAATACAGTTAGTATGATGCGCCGAGCCCGGTGCATGCAATACCGATGAATGAATGCAAACATGCGAGCATAAGTATGCTAATTGAAACATGCCCTAATCTAACCATCATAAGTTGGTAAATAAAAGGGAGAAAGACGTGGGGTTGGAAGACATACATCACACACACGCACACTTATTACACAATTGCCCTCAATCGGAGGGTCCGAATGAATATTACACAACCAAAATAAATAACGAATTATTACACAACACTAATTACTTAACAAATGAACTAGGTAAGCAAAGTAAACTAGCATGCTATGCTACGTGCAATGGACTGCCTCAGCTCTGCTCAGAATGATGGAGGATGTATGCGTGCTCAAGTTGCCTTGTCGGCAAATTCCATCGCGATGCCATGCCTCGCCTCGCCTTTGTTTACAATTGATCTCAGAAACTTGCACAAAGCTCCAGAAGGCTGAAACTCCACCTTGGGAAGGCCACCGACCAGTTATCAGCATGGGAGACCACCCACCGACCACCTTTTGTGGGAGAAATCCAAAAGGGTGGTCGGCCTGCCAAAAAAGCTGGTCGGCCGACCACTTTCTGCCCCTAGATTCTGGTTTTTTCTGTAAAAAAGGCGAAGGAGAGAAAAGGCAATGTATTTTCAACACGTGTGTGCGCGACTACTCTCCCCGTCATTGCTCAAGCTCTAGGGAGTGTAGACCTCGATCCTCGCGTCACCAATCACGCATCTCGATGGATGATGGCCGAGGAATCGAATTACATGACTCGATGTGAAATGAATGCACATATGAACACAACAAGGCCTAAACTCCATCATGGATAATCCGGAGCGTCGGCGACCGGGAATCGAGGTACGTTTCATCACTTGGAGTACGAAGCGTCCCTCGTTTCCCGTGTTTAGACTAAACCCTACTCCAAACATAATGCAATATGCATGATATGCATGAATGCAATTCTAACATGCAATCCTAGATGCAATGTCACGGAATGACGCAAACAAGCAATGGATGAAAATGCAAACATGCACCTAGCATATACAATGCTAACACTACATGGCATGCATAATGCTCATGAACTATGGCATACTCAATGCGACTAACAACCTAGCATACACAATGCGAGGAATGACATGGCATACACAATGCACGTAACATAACATGGCATGCACAATGCACCTAACAACCTAGCATACGCAATGTAGAGGCCAAACATGCAACAACATGAACTGAATATCATACTCAACGCAAGATGGACTTACACCAATATGAGTGGACCTTAACCACACCCACATCAGTGGCCATATGATGGAAATGAGACAACCGAAACACATGCAAACATGCACGATGCAAGGGACCGATCCTAAGTCATCAAATGCCACTCTACCAAAGCATGGTAAATGATGAAACATGGCATAAAATGACACATGATATAGCTCTGAAATGGCATAAAATATGGTCCCGAAACATGCAAATATGGCACACAATGCAAGCTAGGCGGCCCGAGTACCGAAACTAGTGAAGGGCGTTACCCTAGAGGTACCCAAAACAATGCACCAAAGGAAAAACCAACCCCAAACAGACCCTAGGCAGGTCTGAAACAGTGGGAAAATGGCCTAAAATGATGGCTCGGAATGCAACGAAATGAAGCTCACTCAATGGTCCGAAAACAAGGCATACAAGTCCGACTCTCAAACACATTTAAAGAGTACAAAACATGAAAATATGACATTCAAACAAGCTCTAAAATATGATGTATAATGAGCCCAAAACGTGAACACACCTCAGTATATGCATGGAATGAACCTCGCAACTCAAAGTTAAGCATGGGTATTGAACTACAAGCATGCAAAACCAACATTATTCAACCATGATACCCAAAAACAGAGCTAGGGCAGTCCAAAATAAGCGCAATATCAGTTTAAGGCATGGCCAAAAAGTGTTAAAATCAAGGGTCAACAAAGCATGCAAAGAAAGCTAGTGAACCATGAGTTACATTACAACTATATGGAGCATATGAAGGCTTACCAAGCCAGCCAAAAAAAGAAGTATGTCATGCCAAAATATGCCCAAATAACCACTGAAACTCAGTCAATGCATGCAAGAATGATGGGCTCCTTTGAAAGGCCAATAAGGGGGTTGTTCTACACATGCATGATGGACACACACAATGGCAAAACCACCTCTGGATAGAGGTTCTGAGTGTCCTAAAACCCACTAAAAAGAGCCTGAAAGGAGTCTAGGAAGCATGAAAATAAAGGCCCCTTTGAAATCACTACTGTGAACATTGGTACTGAGGAGGACCCGCGGCTAGTCCAGATCGGGCCCACGTTGTCCTCGGAGGAACAAGAGCGCTTAGTCGCTTTATTAAAAGATTTCAAAGATGTTTTCGCGTGGTCCTACGAAGACATGCCTGGAATCAATCTTGAGATTGTACAGCATCGGATCCCTCTTGGCCCCGAGGCCCGACCCGTTAAACAAAAACTTAGAAGGATCCCCCGGACTGGGCTCTCAAGATTAAGGAAGAGGTCACCAAGCAAATTGACGCAGGTTTCCTGCTGGTATCCGAATACCCAACTTGGTTGGCCAACATCGTTCCGGTGCCGAAGAAGGATGGTAGGATCCGGGTATTCGTAGATTTCAGGGACTTGAATAGAGCTAGTCCGAAGGACGATTTCCCCTTGCCGCATATCGATGAGTTAGTAGACTTCACAGCGGCGCATGCTTGGCTTTCGTTCATGGATGGCTTTTCAGGCTACAACCAGATAGTGATGGCACCTGAAGACCGAGAAAAGACTGCATTCACCACCCCGTGGGGGACTTATTGCTACAGGGTAATGCCATTTGGCCTGAAGAACGCTGGAGCTACATATCAACGGGCTGCGACCACGATATTGCATGATATGATCCACAAAGAGGTTGAGGTGTATGTAGACGACATGATTGTCAAGTCCAAAGAAAGAGAGGGCCACTACACCGCCTTGCAAAAGTTCTTTTAAAGGATCAGAGAATTCCGGTTGCGACTGAATCCTCAGAAGTGTACGTTTGGTGTTACAGCAGGAAAAAATGCTAGGGTTTCTGATTACACAAAGAGGTATCGAAGTCGACCCTTTCAAAATCAAGGCCATCATAGAAATGCCACCACCAATGACTGAAAAAGAGATGTGAGGCTTTCTGGGTAAAGTGCAACCACTTTTTGGCCTCCTGAAGAAAGGAAAGAAGTTCCAATGGGACGGCCGATGCCAACTTGCTTTTGAACAGATCAAGGAATACTTACAGAACCCACCTGTGCTGTCACCACCTGAGTCGGGGAAGCCGTTGATTTTGTATCTGTCAGTGACTGAGACCACAATGGGCTGCATGCTCGTGCAAGAATCAGAGGACAAAGTGGAGAGAGCCATTTACTATCTGAGCAAGAAGATGCTAGAGTATGAGACTCGCTACACACCATTAAAAAAAGGCTTGCTTAGCTTTGGTATAGGCTACCAGAAAGCTGCGGCACTACCTGTTAGCTCACTCTGTAAGGTTGGTTTCACGACTAGATCCCATCAAATATCTCTTTGAAAAATCGGCACTTATGGGTAGGCTAGCTTGTTGGTTGCTGTTGCTTTCCGAATTCGATATGAAATATGTGACGCGCAAGTCAATCAAGGGAAGGGCAGTAGCAGAATTCTTAGCCGATCATCCAATGGAAGAAGGTGAAGCAGTTGAGTACTTATTCCCAAATGAGGCCATTTTGCATATCGAAGACGAAACTTGGACGATGTACTTTGACGGAGTGTCAAACTAGTACGGGTATGGGATAGGGGTGTTACTGATAGCACCCGACAATTCCAGTATCCCTCTAGCATTCAAACTCCAATTCAAAGTCTCGAACAACTGGGAAGGGAGTAGCCATTGTTTTTGGAAATTCATCGATCTGATGCTACTCCCTTCCCATGGGGGCATTTCACCATCTGATGCAAGGTGGATGAAACTGCCTTCACCTGGTGTAGCCACGGCCGCCCTAAGAGTAGATTGAAGGTCGCAAGAACTTCTAAGACGTGAAAGTCTACCTCATGTTGTCCCGGTCCAACCTTGGTCTGAATTTTCACCGTCCTCATTACTTCCCGGCATGTGTTATCATATGCCCGAATCACCTGGGCTGTCGGCACAAAGTCCGTGGTCTTTAAACCGATGGCATATGCGATTCTTGCCGGGCACACATTGATGGCGGACCCTGTATCGACAAGCACCACGGGTATCCATTTGTTTCTACACTCCACAGAGATGTAGAGTGGCTTGTTATGGTCCGCACCCTCAGGTGGTAGTTCTTTGTCAGAGAAAGTCAACATCGGGGTAGCCCCTCCCGAAAAAACTAAGCCCACCAGCTGTTCGGGCGTGGTGTATATTGAGAGCTTGGCCTTGTCCATGGCCAATAAGACAGCTTGTCGATGCACTCGCGATGCCATAAGCAGTCTCCATATGGAGATGTCTGCTTGTTTCTTTTTCAACTGCTTCAGTACGGCCTCTTTTTCGAGTTGTTTCTCTTTCTGTTTCTCCGGCTCCTTATCTTTTCCAGACATCTCTGGCTGATCTAGATGTGGGGGCTTGAAATACCCACCCGCTTCTAGTCATATGATCAACTTCGTCGATGTACCAGGTATCGTCTGGCTGGTTGCTCCCCCAATCCTCATCCGTGTGGGCAAGACATAGATCATCGTCCTCCCACCACATTCCATCGGCAGCCAACAGACACCTGTCCGGCTCCGGTACAATTATACCCACAGTACTTTCCATCCACATGCTCACAGCATTCTCTGTACCCGTGCACACGGCACTTTCAGTCCCCACGAGGGCTTTAGCTTTCCTGATTCTCTCAGAGTCCCCAAATTTTTCTTGTTCCAACTGCGTCAGTACAGCTGGCTGTTTAATAATTCCTGTATTCAAAATGCCCAGATTCTGAACGAAATTCTTAACACCGGCGCTCTCCGGCGATGCATTCTGATTTTCGGCCCTTCTGGCCACAACTGATGTCTTTGCCCCTGTCGGGCCCCATTCCAACTGAGTTTCGTCGACAACATCTGGTAGGTCATCAAGCCACCCGGTGACCTCTGTGGACTCCTCAAAATCAGACCAGTTGACTGCCATGCCCTCTAGATCTTGTTCATTGAAAAATTGGAGGTTCGCAAAGTCTCCTTCCACAGTTGCCAAGTCATCTATCCTCTGACCAGATTCATCCCCCTGTATCACACAAAGCTCTGCCCCTGCCGGCAATTCCACATTTGGCCCAACCTGGCCTACTGATAGAATGTTCACTCGGACTGTATACCTCCTCAGTAAAACTCCCAGATTCCTCTGATTCTGACTCAACAATCCCATTCTGCCCTGAAATCTCCCATGTTCTGTCTTCGACAGTCACCACCATTGGTCCGGGTTGGGTTCTGGAGATGTCCAACATGCGCAAGTCAGTGCAGTTAGGAAGGAGCACCTCCAGCTTGGGTAGGTGGGACGGGGTGATATATATGTTAGGATCGTAAGATATGACCCCAATCTGGATAAAGTTGATACGTTTGGGGGGTGGAGCTTAGTTGTGCGGTGGGAGAGGATTTGTTGTGACATTGGGTTTTTCAGGAGGCATAATCACCTGCTTGTCAACGAGATCCTGGATCTCGTGACGCAGTCTAAAACATTGGTCAGTGTCGTGACCATGTTGTTGGTGATATGCGCAGTATTTTGCTGGGTTATGAGAGGGAGGGAGTGGATTTGGCAATGGCCTCGGCTCTAGGGGCTTTAAGTGCCCTTTCCTGATTAATACTCCCAGAGCCTTGGACATGGGCATATATAATGGGGTGAAGGTCCTTTGGCCTCGAGGTTGGTATTTGGTGGTTTGTGTGTTGCTTCCGGACGCGCCGGAGAAAGGTGTAGCTGCCATGGCTCTTGGAGAGGGAATGGTGGTGACCATGCTTACTTCTGAAGCTCTAGCATTTGCAGCATTGCTGGTGCCTGTATTGTTGTTGCGGTTAAAGGTTCTTCTGGGTTACTCTCTGTCATTATCAATCAAGCCCTATTTCAAGGCATCCTCAATTTGTACTCCTATCTCGTGCAGATCTGAAAAGGCAGGGAAGGGGAGCACGATCATTTTCTGCATCAGCTTAGGCTGGAGATTGCGCACAATCATCCGGATTTGATCTTTATCGGTAGGCCTTAGGGTCATCATTGAGGCCTTCGCCCTCCACCTGGCTACGAACTCTGAAAAGCTCTCCTTAGGCTCCTGCCTTGTTGTCTCAAGATCACGGGTTGTGATCTCAATTTGTGTGTTATAGGAGTACTGTGCAATGAAAGCCTCGGCCATCTCATCCCAGTTTCGCTTTACGTCGTCTTCTAATTTTGCGTACCTGATAGCAGACACACCCGACAGGGTTCGACCGAATAATGAAAGCTTCTACGGTCTGGTGAGGCCCATCGACCGTAGTATATCGGAGAACAAATGGAGATGCACCATGGGATCCCCAGATCTGTCAAAGCGGTCGATTTGTGGCATTTTGAACCTATCTGGCAGCGTCACAACCACGTCAGTGTACCCGTCCTTAATGTTCGGGATAGACTTCACCCCTTGGGATTTCTTGAACAACTTCTCAAGCTTGCTCAATTTTAATGCGGTAGGGTCGACCTCGAACTCGAAAGGAGAGTCTGATAGATTGGTAGGTGTTTTGGATAGCTGGGGTAAAATTGGGGGCGGAGCCGGCCCTACCGGAATGTCTGTACCTTCCTGGACATTGGGTGTTTCCCCGGGTGTCTGAACCCCTGGTGATGGAGGAGCTTGATCTGAAGCAGATGCCCCGGTTTGTTGTTGCAACCTGGCAATTAACTCTGCTTGCTGGGCCATGATCTCAGCCTGTTGTTTGGCAAATTCATCTCGACGAACAGCGTCCTACTGCATGACTCTTATGGTGTCCTGCATCTGACGCATCATTTCCTCAACTCCTGTCGTTCCTGCCATACTGCCCTGATCTATCTGAACTACCGGTAGGTCTAACTCTGGAGTAACCTTGAGAAGCTCAACCTGATTGTTCAAAGTCCACTGATCTGGCAATTTTTGCTCGGATACACTGCGTTTCCTCGATCTCCGTCTGATAACTGGGGGAGAGAGTGGAACACTGGTTGTCCGTCGACCAGATCCTTAGATCGATTGAGTCGGCGACCTCTTGTCCAGAGTTCTTGGGGAATATCTGTTTGGTCTGAAGCAATTGTGCTAAACTACCTAGCAAAAAGATAAATAAAGCAATAATAAGAAAATAAACAACCAGACGAATGGACAGCATAACGGCTTAAAATAAATACACAACACACAGTTGGGCATCACAACACACAGTTGATAAGCTGAAAATGTTGTTCTCCAACACTGATCATTATCCCCAAATCACTGTCCCCAAACTGAATTTGATACCCGCAGATAACTGATTCCCAAAAATACTGAATTGGTGCCCGCAGGCCTGATGCCCGAACTTGCAAACTGATACATGCATTCCATGTAGAGACGCACTCTAAAAGCATATAACAAGCAAGTGAGAGCCAAAACACCCCTATGTTGGGGTAGGGTTTCCCTGTCCTATTTTGTCTGGAGCTAGGGCTTCACTACGCACGCAGTGATTTCAAACAACCTATAATTGGGTAAGTAACCTGTCCTAGCTTGGAATAGTCACTATAGATTCCGATATGCACTAGGTCGAATGGTCAAAAAGGGTGCCCCGGTAAAACCGGGATTTGTGTTCCCGTCGTGGCAGAGCCCGCAACCGGTCAGCCTTATGACACGCTTCTCGAAGCGAGCCTCCGGCAAACCGTTCAGGAATAGCATACGACAAACACGGTGTCTTAGGCGCACTAATGCAAATGCAATGCAAAGAGACACATAAGTGTAGTCAAAACAAGATATCATGAGTTCGAGTCAAGTTCTCTAACTCCCCAACAGAGTCGCCTGAAACTGTAGACGTCCCCAAACGTCCCGGGAGGGAAATCCTGTTTTGTTCATTTAGGCTCACTACAGTTCAGGACTCAATGTCACGGTCCTGTATCTAATCTCGCAGAGTGCAATGCAAGGCCGGTGAATCATCAAAGAGTCCAAATTCGGCAAATCGTTTTTGAAAACAGATTTTTTGAAAAAAGTGCCAAACATGGACTGCTTTGCTAGATACAGAGTCACCACCTAAATATTTTATTTTGGGAGAATTTAGGAAACCCTAACTCGTTGCCTAAGGCCACGTGTCTGCTATCACCAAAGTTGCCTCGGCTCAGGAACTTGGGTACGATTGGGGAAGGTCACTTCGTGAGCACCCCCGCTCGCCCGATCAAAGATCGACCTCTACTAACCATGATATCTAGTTTTAAAAACATTATGCGTTCTTATTCCGGTTATTAGCCTAAATTTACTATGTGATGCGCACAGCATACAAGTATAGACTGGATCGCCTGAATTGGAATGAAACATTTCATGTTTGTTTTGAAAATGGTTTGCTACTCGCAAGTAGGCTAAAATGCAGGTTTTGCCACCCTCGGGTGGGCTTAGAAAAGATGGTTTTGCCACTATCTAGTGGGCTTAAAACTCACAGTCAATGCATTATTCCAATTCAGATAATCCAACCTTCACCCACAGGCATTCAGGCAGGTATATCACATAAGCACATAGCCTCATGGTAAGCATGCTATCATGGCAGTCACTCACACACATGCAAGGATACTAAAGCATAAACACTTGCTGAGTACTCCAAGCCAAAGAAAAAAGCTAATTAGAAAACATGCATGGATCCTAACTATGCTGAGGTGCCTAATGCAACACATGCAAAAATGCAACTATAATAGGCTCAGCTATTCTAAGAATGACATATGAGATGCTACAACTAACACATATTCAACTCGGGATTGAAATACAATGTAGTTAGTATGATTCGCCGAGCCCGGTGCATGCAATACCGATGAATGAATGCAAACATGCGAGCATAAGTATGCTAATTGAAACATTCCCGAATCTAACCATCATAAGTTGTTAAATAAAAGGGAGAAAGACGTGGGGTTGGAAGACATACATCACACACACGCACACTTGTTACACAATTGCCCTCGCTCGGAGGGTCCGAATGAATATTACACAACCAAAATAAATAACGAATTATTACACAACGCTAATTACTTAACAAATGAACTAGGTAAGCAAAGTAAACTAGCATGCTATGCTATGTGCAATGGACTGCCTCAGCTCTGCTCAGAATGATGGAGGATGTATGTGTGCTCAAGTTGCCTTGTCGGCGAATTCCATCGCGATGCCTCGCCTCACCTTTGTTTGCAATTGATCTCAGAAACTTGCACAAAGCTCTAGAAGGCTGAAACTCCACCTTGGGAAGGCCACCGACCAGTTATCAGCATGGGAGACCACCCACCGACCACCTTTTGTGGGAGAAACCCAAAAGGGTGGTCGGCCTGCCAGAAAAGCTGGTCGGCCGACCACTTTCTGTCCTTGGATTCTGGTTTTTTATGCAACAAAGGCGAGGGAGAGAAAATGCAATGTATTTTCAACACGTGTGTGCGCGACTACTCTCCCTGTCATTGCGCAAGCTCTAGGGAGTGTAGACCTAGATCCTCGCGCCACCAATCATGCATCTCGATGCATGATGGCCGAGGAATCGAATTGCATGACTCAATGTGAAATGAATGCACATATGAACACAACAAGGCCTAAACTCCATCATGGATAATCCGAAGCGTTGGCGACCGGGAATCGAGGTACGTTTCGTCACTTGGAGTACGAAGCGTCCCTCGTTTCCCGTGTTTGGACTAAACCCTACTCCAAACATAATGCAATATGCATGATATGCATGAATGCAATTCTAAGATGCAATCCTAGATGCAATGTCACGGAATGACGCAAGCATGTAAGGGATGAAAATGCAAACATGCACCTAGCATATACAGTGCTAACACTACATGGCATGCATAATGCTCATGAACTATGGCATACTCAATGCGACTAATAACCTAGCATACACAATGCGAGGAATGACATGCATACACAATGCACGTGACATAGCATGGCATGCACAATGCACCTAACAACCTAGCATATGCAATGCAAAGGCCAAACATGCAACAACATGAACTGAATAGCATACTCCATGCAAGATGGACTTACACCAATATGAGTGGACCTCAGCCACACCCACATCAGTGGCCATATGATGGAATTGAGACAACCGAAACACATGCAAACATGCACGATGCAAGGGACCGATCCTAATGCATCAAATGCCACTATACCAAAGCACGGTAAAGAATGAAACATGGCATAAAATGACACATGATACAGCTCTGAAATGGCATAAAATATGGTCCCGAAACATGCAAATATGGCACACAATGCAAGCTAGGGGGCCCGGGTACCGAAACTAGTGAAGTGCGTTACACTAGAGGTACCCAAAGCAATGCACCAAAGGCAAAACCAACCCCAAACAGACCCTAGGCAGGTCTGAAACAGTGGAGAAATGGCCTAAAATGATGGCTCAGAATGCAACGAAATGGAGCTCACTCAATGGTCCGAAAACAAGGCATACAAGTCCGACTCTCAAACACATTTAAAAAGTACAAAACATGGAAATATGGCATTCAAACAAGCTCTGAAATATGATGTATAATAACCCCAAGACATGAACACACCTCAGTATATGCATGGAATGAACCTCGAAACTCAAAGTTAAGCATGGGTATTGAACTACACGCATGCAAAACCAACATTATTCAACCATGAGACCCAAAAACAGAGCTAGGGCAGTCCAAAATAAGCACAATATCAGTTTAAGGTATGGCCAAAAAGTGTTAAAATCAAGGGTCAACAAAGCATGCAAAGAAAGCTAGTGAACTATGAGTTACATTACAACTATATAGAGCATATGAAGGCTTACCAAGACAGCCAAAAACAGAAGTATGCCATGCCAAAATATGCCCAAACAACCACTGAAACTTAGTCAATGCATGCAAGAATGATGGGCTCCTTTGAAAGGCCAATAAGGGGGTTGTTCTACACATGCATGATGGACACACACAATGGAAAAACCACCTTTGGAAAGAGGTTCTGAGGGTCCTAAAACCCACTAAAAAGAGTCTGAAAGGGGTCTAGGAAACATGCAAATAAAGGCCTCTTTGAAAGGTCTTGAATGGGATTGTTCTACACATGCATCAAAGACACAAAATATGGCCAAAAGGGCTCTGGACAGAGTCAAGGCAGACCTTGAAACTCACAAATAATGGCTTGAAACAAGACTTCTCAACATGAAAAATGGAGCTCCTTTGGAAGGCCAACAAGGCTAGTAAAGAGAACAAGGGGTGAGAGGGTCACCCCTCTCTGATTTTAGGGCTCAAAAACACATCTAAGTGGCTAAAAGGCCAAACCGAGGCCAATGCAAATGCTCAAATGCATGGCTCAAAGCATGAGGAAATGACATGAAAGGGGGTAGATGACCCCGAACAAAAAAATGACCTTGAACAAACTTGAAGAGGAGCTCAAAAAAAGACCTTTTTTAGTTTATGTCGAAGTCCAAAAATACTTTCAAATAGGGCTAAACTATGGAGCAAAACAATGTCAAAATGAGGGAAATGGAGACTTACCCTTGAAGAAAAGAAGGCCAGCAGCTTCTGGACCAAAATAGTGAGTCTTCAACCTCTGAAAATTAGCTCCAAGGTGCTTGAATGGATGGTGAAGGTGGTAGGCTATGAGGTGTGGTGTAATGGCCAAGAACAATGGGGTATTTGAGCTTGGATGAGAGAGATATGGAGGGTGGAGTGTATATGCCTTGGCTGGTTTTTCTAACCCTTGCAAATGGAAGGGGAGTGTTGGTTTTATAGAGGAGAAGAGCCAAGACTTCTTGGAGAAGACTCAAGAGAGGGTCAAAGCTTCTCAAAGAAGCTAGACCAAAAGGGTCAAGCTTCTTGAGGAAGCTAGACCAAAAGGGTCAAGCTTCCTCAAGAAGCTTGACAAAAGAGTCAAGCTTCTCTAAGAAGCTAAGCAAAAGGGTCAAAACCAACTTAAAAAGACCAACAAAATGTTTAAAATCTCAGACAGTGGGTCAAGTGCTACACAGCTGGCACAGCTGTATTGCACTCAGGAAAGCCCAAAAGCAGAAGGCTGGCCCGACTAGCCAAGGTGGTCGGCCGACCACTTCCCCTGGTCGGCCGACTAGGGGTCAAAAGGGTCAAGGCGAAATGCTTGTCGGCCATACCAGAAAGGTGGCCTCCCAGATGAGTAGAATACAGCTGTATGGTGGGAGACCAGAAAATGTGACCCAAGAGAGAGAAAAACTAGCTTTCTAGCAAGGTTCAAAAGGGTCAGGAAGAAAAGCTGGTCGACCTACCCATATTGGTGGCCTTCCAGATGAGTACAATACAATGGTGGTATGGGAGACCAGAAATTAAGGTCCAAAAGTGAGAAAAACTAGCTTTCTATTAAGAAAATCGGCTGGAGGAGAGAGAAAATGGTTTACAAAAGAATTACTGGTCTTCCACCATCCTGCCACCTTCTAAACAATGAAAATAGGGTCCATACCAAAAATGAACCCTAACTAATGCAAAACGAGGGTTCAGGGGCCAAAACACGCGGCCTAGGGCCCTGAAAACAGGCTATTAGGTATCAGAAGTGGCGTGCGACCTCAAAGGTGGTCTCTCGAGCCACAGTGTCCCTCAAAAGAGAGGAAACAAGGTGTGTGCCAAAAATCGGAGCAAACAGAGGTAGTTAAGCAGTCCCGAATCGAGGCACACGGCCGATGGCTTCGAAAACGGGAAACTGGTCTCCAAACGGGAAAAATGGCCTACGACCACGTAACGTAGCCTACGGCCACTGAGAGATGGTCTACGAGATCTCTCCCTCCCGTCGGGAAGAGAAAACGGAGAAAACAGGACCTGGTTCAGAAATCGAGGCAAAGCACAAAAGAGCCCCGAAGTCCGGCGGCAAGGCTCTCAGCCAAGACTCTGCAACCTCAGAACGAGCACAATATGCATCATCACCGAGCGCTCAACCGGTGACGTCTGAGTCTTAAGGCCGGTGAAAAATGGGGTGTCTACACTGGCATTAGAGGGAATGAGCCAAATTGTACTATTAGCTGTGTTTTCCCTCTCTCCATATTGGTTTGCTCTGATGCTTGGGAAGCCTCTTCCATACTACATTTTGGTACCTCAGTACTAGTAGGTTCCTTCAAAGTAGTTTGTTGGTGGTCAACCTCTGTTGGCTTTTCAACCATGATGGTCTGTTCAGCCATAAAAGCTTCAAATATTTCCTCTTCAACCAATACCTTTTCTTGGCCTAGTTCAATTCCTTCATCTGTCTTATCATCACTCTCCATCAAGGCCTTTTCAAGGCCTGCTAGACTGGATCTCTCTTTGGTTCTTAGTTCATCATAAACTTTGGCCACTTGTTCTCTGCTAGCATTTCTTCTGATCTTAAGACCAGGCTTTGAACCTTCTGCTTTTCTTTCTCCATCTCCTGTCTAGCCTTTTAAATGTGTCAAGGAAGTGCTTTCTCCATTCTCTTTCAAATCTCTTTGGTACTGGGTGTACCTTCGCTGGATTTTCCTTCTCTGAGAACTGGAGATTACAGGAACTATATCTGGTTCCCTTGTCTTTGAGTTTTTCAGTAATACCCAGTTATTTGGGGCTACCAAAGGGGGCTTGATCATCATTTCCTTTCCTCCAAAAACCCTTTCCTGGGTAGGCATCACTTCAGGTTTGTTTTGCATGACAAAGCAATCAGCTACCCTGGTACCCATGTACCTACTGCTATCGTTGTTGGGCTTGCTACTCTTGTCTTTGAAACTGTCTTCGAAACCGCCTTTGAAGGCCAATCATTAGGTCTGGTGCCTTGTCTTGAGCCAAATTTAAGCTTTCTTTTAGGCTGGTTGATTGTCTTGTAATAGTTATGTGGCCTTGTCTCATGCAGAGGTCTTTTACCCCTTGACAGATTCCTGGTGTCTGGAGGCCTAGCCAAGGGTGACTGCTGCCTAGAACCAATTGGAAATGGCCTCATGCCATAAGTGTTGGCTGGCTTACGGTCTCTCTGCACATCTTTGTAGTATTGTTTCCCATCAATTGGGAGCCTCCTCAACCATTTATAACTTAACCTGTATCTAGGACACATTCTCTACATTACAACTGCTTCGAAGGAGTCATCATCTAATGCTTCTTCATTGGAGTCATCCTTTCGACCTACAAAGCGTTATCCACTGGCTGGTGAACCTTTTGTGTTCTTCTTGAAAGTAGCCTCCCTAACAACATGCATTTGCACATTGACTTCTTCCATTTCCTTCAAAGAGAGATTTTGGAAATCTGGTATACCAAAATTAGCTGCTGCCTCTTTAATTTCTGGAAATGGGCTGATATTAATTCCCATGCCCTTTTCTGTCTTGGTTGGAAATTTCAGCCTTCCCTTCCGAATTTGTTCTTGGATCTTGTCTCAAAAAACAATGCAGTTTTTAGTTGAGTGGAACCAAGAATTATGCCATTTGCAGTATAATTTTCCTTTAAGTTCTTCAAAAGTTGGGATCTTAACTCCTTTATGCAACTTTAAGAAATGTGCTGCCAGCAAATGATCAAATATGTCATCTGCTTTTGTTATGTCAAAAAAATATTTCCTATGAAGGTGTTTCTTCTTAAATTGTTGGTCAATTGTAGTATCTTTCTGAATCAATGCTTCACAGGTCATAGGTTCTTTTCCTATGATCTGTGTTGCATCAATTTCAAAGTTAGGATCCCTATAATAGGTCCTCTAGGATGCATTGTTTTGGTCTTGTTTTTCTTTAAGTAAGGTTTCATATCTAGAAACTTTATAAGTGAGTTCCACTAGATCTCAAAACTCTATTGAATCAAACTTTTTTCGAAGCCTAAATTCTAGCCCATTTTGGGCCAATCTAACAAATTCAGGTTCAGGTAAAACGACCCTACATTTGTTACGTGCTCTTTTGAATCTGGTAATGAATTGAGTAGCCTTCTCATTAGGCATTTGGCTCAATCTTGCCAAGTCTGCCATAGAAACCTCAGGTTCTGTTTGAAAAAATTGGGCACGAAACACTTCCTCCATTTGTTGCCAAGTTTGAATAGAACCAGGTGTAAGGTTCGTGTATCAAACAAAAGCTGTCTCAGTTAAAGAATTTGGAAAAAGTTGTAGTTTCATGTAATCATTATTGGTAAACTTACCATATTGGCCTATAAATTTGGCAATGTGTTCAATGGTTGACCGGTTTCCATTCCTATAAAAAAGGACAAAATTTGTATTTTATATCCCTTTGGGTACTCATACAGCCTATCTATCCATTTTGGGTAAGGCTTTCTGTAGATAGGAGTTTGGATCCCTCGAGCCATGGGTCCACCAATTTCTTTTACTATATCAGCAATGTGGTCTCTAGGCACCATGTTTGGTGCTAATTGAGCCACTATTGGGGCAGCAAACACTAGGTTAGGAGGAACCACTTATACTTGGAGTCCTCCTGGTCTAGGAAAAGGCATATTTGGGACTAGTTGTCCCTGTTGTGCCTGGTAAGCCTGAGGATATGGCTGACCTGTTTGGGCTGGTGCCTGGCCTACAAAAGGTACTTCAAAAGGAACCGTTGGAGGGGGAACAGGCATTGTTTCTCTTCCAATTGCAGGAATCCCATACGACCCCCTGAGTGTAGCTTCAAACATGGGATTAGTACGCGTTCTGCCATTCTTTTGTGTTGATCATACTCTACTAATATTTATAGCTTCGTTGGTAGGTATAGACATGTTTTGACCTGTTGACATTCTAAGAAGGGGCTCATACCATGACTGAGGCACTGGTACTGGTCTTTCAGGTGTTTGATTACTGGTTTGACCATTGTTTTGCCTATTATTTTATATAGGTTGTTTATTACGAGCCAATTGCTGTTGAAGCAGATTTATGCTTTCTTTTGCTTGTCTAATAATGGGTGGTTGATATGTATGCATTCGATCTAAAAAGAATACTGCCCACTTTTCCATTGTATAAATTAACTGTTGTCCCATAATATCCACTAAACCTCCCCATTGATTAACTGATTGTGTAGATGAGATAGTCGCAGGGCCAGCTTCTTGGCCTTACCCAATATTCTGAACTTGGGTTGTATACCCTGAAGTAATGGTTTCTTCAACCAACTGTGGAGGATTGTTTGAAGCAGGCACATTTTTCAGGATGTGGCTCAACATTCTCCTCTATATTAGCTCCTTCTTCACCTTCTTTGAGGTGGTCATTTCTTCTCTTGCTCGACGTCTAGCCATTTTTCTGGTCCCATTGGGCGTGCCAAAAAATATATGTTAGCTTTTTTGACTTTCGAATGTTAATAATGTAATTTTAAGCGTGCCAGTAAGGATCAATAAGTCCTTATAAAAATTTTAATTGCTAACAAATTATTAAATGATTATGTTGAAGTTCTTTCAGCCTCAATGAATAAAACTTTTACCGGTGGCTTTGCTTAGGGAAGAAAATTAAAGATATTGAAAATAATAATAGATAAAAACAGTTTCATGAACTGAATTTCATTAAATAATAAAAACTTACAATGATACCTTCGCACTTCCATAGTCTTGAAGGTTTTATAGCAACAAATTACTTGGAACTATTCCTAAGAATTGGAGTACAGCACAGGAATTGAAGAACTGAAAATGTAAAGACTGGAAAGAAAAATATAAAGTAAATAACTGGTTTCTGGATCCGAGTTTGGATCCCTCTTCTATTAGCCTTCTCTTCTATTTATACCATCTAATGGTAACCGTCAAAGTGGTCTTCTAACCGTTGAAATGCCCTTACATGATCACTATTCATGGCTTTGATTAGTTTGCTTCCACTACGCCATTCTTGCAGTTGGATTTCTCTCCTGAATTTGAATTTGAATTGTGAGCAACTGTTGGGTTACGTCACCTTGTGCCTTCTAACTGCTCCAATGCTGTGCAGATCTATTATTACCAATATAAATTATCACGTGTCTGTCGCTAATTGAAGACTTGCATTGATTTCCCAGATTACCCTTTACAGGCAACGTGTTAAGCTGCGATTGACTTATATAAAATATGTAGCCAACAATTATATATTTGTATTGTTCATTTTAAAAATGTCATAATCTTGTGTATTTGTGTGTGATGAACCCCCGTAAGGATGAGCTAAACCATTTTTAGTTTTACATTCTTTTGGAATTATTTTGAATTTATGAGATGATTAACAATTAAAAAAACCATAAAATCTTGAAATTTTCATCTAATAATTGAAAAAAATTTGTTTAATTTTTTGTTTTTCGATTGAGTTTTACGAATCAACTTTACATGTGAACGTAAAATTCAAGTAACACACCAAAAAAATAAAATTCAAGTAATTAGTGTTTTAAGTTTGTAAGAGGAGCTAATTTGAGCCCACTAAATTATTTAGGCCCAATAGCCCAAGATTAGTGGGCCCGAATTTATCGCAAGTCTAAGAATCGGTGGGCCCAGATTTATCGCCATCAAACGGATTGAATCGCTCTAAGCCTCGAAAGGGTTCGGATCCACGAACCTAGAGACTTACTCGGGCCTGGACTCGAAAGGGTATTAAGCAAGCCTAGAGATCCGAGGCATTCGGACTCGAAAGGATTCGGATCCACGAATCTAGAGATCCGAAGTACTTGGCTTCGAACGGATTCAGACGCAATCTAGAAGTCGCTCCGTTAATGAGTCCCAGAACACTTGCGGGCTCGGAGCTTTCCGGGATCTACGCACCAAAACCATGGGCGTAATGGAGTTCGAACAAAGGACCCGATCCCGAGGACGGTGAGTGGAGATAAATTCACTCTTCGGTTAAACTAGCCTATACCCGGGTCGAGGTGGCACGACCCCGGGGGGTCCATAAGACTCGGCAATATTTTTGCAGCAGGACGTCCTCTGGGACTACCCCTGACCCTTTGGGATGATTAGGGATCATTGGTTAGGTGTGGCTAAGAAGAAGGGTTCGCCGAGGGACTGATCTCCTCTTCGGGGTTTTCTCATCCTCGGAGAAGTCACCTCCTCGGAGAGGTCACCTCCTCGGACAAGGTGGTTAGAGAGAATATCCCCCATGTGCCTTGCACATGGGCTCCATCCTACATCATGAGGTGCCTATAAATAGCACCCACCCATAGCTTTACAAGGGATGGATTTTGGAGATTTTTGAACTCTTGGGAAAGAACTAATTTCCCCTCTCCATTATCAACCTTGAGAGTGAAAGTGGGGGATCCCTGGGAGAGCCTTGCCATTATTCTCTCTCTAGCCATTTTGCCTTCTTCTTCACCCAATCTCTTATCTCCATCATCTCCTTTGTTGTTGTGTTCCTAAGTTGAGATTATTGAAGAATCTAAGCCTCTCATCATATTCTAGAGAATTCGAAGTTGTTCTTCAAGGATCTTCGAAGATCTTCGAATTTTTCAACTCTTTTCTTGAACCCTCTCCTACATTTTGGCGACTCTGCTGGGGAGGCAGATTGGTTAATGGTCTCAACGAGATCTGGAATCCACACAACTCCAACAAGGATGGCGGGAGAAGATGAAGTTCACCAACAAGGATCCTCTAATGGTGGTGATGACAGGACCATGGCTCCAGATCAACCACTTTTGCTTGAAGCCATTCAAGGACTTCAAAATACTCAGCAAGAGATTCTTACCACTCTTCAGAATCTCACTCACACCATGTTGGTGATGAGTTCTAACTTTGCGCCGGCGCCAAATGGAAATCAAACTGGTGGTGGAGTTATTCCCACCGGAGCGCAAAATCAAATCCAAGGAGAAGTAGGCCCCAATCAGCCTATGGCTCACGGCAACACGGCCACAGTAACACATGCTCAAACCACAGTAGGCGGCGGCAGTTTGCCCATGCCCGGGCTCCATGGCGTGCCAAGCCAAGATCCAATGGTGACTAGGGGAGTTTCTGGTGTAATGAATGGTGCTCCGGCGACTGTTGGTGTCCAGGAGAACATAAGGAGCATGATGGCGCAAAAAGGAGCTCTGCCCGTACCTAATCTTGTTACGCCACCAGTAAATGTTACCCAAGCACCAAGCAGGCCTCCTTTGGTGCCAACAACAAATCTGCAAGCACAACCCGGTATAGCGGCGCCGTACAGTGGACTTTACGGGCCTCAATTGAATGTCCCATCACCAACTGGCTTGTCTATAGGCGCTGATGGCCAATATCGTCAAATGTCCTCACCAATGATGAATTCGCAGCACCAGAATGGCCAAGTCGCCCCTAGTTCAGTCTTCGGGTCCACAAGCCAAGTCCCGGGAATACCACCATCAAACTCTCTCCCTCAGCAGTTTCTCACTCTCGCCGATGTACAGGCCATGTTCGATCTCGAACGGGGCAAGAGGACCTTACCCTCTTTGCCTGATCCAGACATCAAGCCGCCTTACCCCATTGAGATGCTGAGCTATCTATACCCTGAGGGGTATACAGTGCCGAAGTTTATCAAGTTCGACGGCAAACAAGGAAATGCCCGAGAACATGTTGTGCGATTCATCGAGACTCTAGGTATTCATGGTTCAAACCACGTCCTCCGACTGAGAGAATTCTCTAAGTCCCTCACCGACCGAGCATATAGTTGGTATGTTAATTTGGCCCCAAACTCTGTCCGAAGTTGGGAGGAAATGGTTAACAAATTCCACTCCAAGTTCTTTCAAGTGGCGGAGAAGGTGACCACACTTACATTGTGTAAAGAGAAGCAACAAGAAAGTGAAGACATCCTTGACTACGTCAAAAGGTTTCAGGACAAGGCCGTAGATTGTCATGAAGCAGTCGAGGAGAGTTATCTGGTTCAAATCTGTCTAGAAGGGGCATTGAGCAGATACAAAATGTTTCTAGTTAATCACAAGCTACCCACCTTCTCGGCATTAATAGAAGCAGCTCGGAACATTAGCATTCCTCATGCTCAGGAGTCCGGATTTAAGGCCAGTTACAAGACTAGTTTCAAATCGTCTCATGGACCTATTGTTGCTACTGCCTCTGCCTCTGCCCCAGATACCCGAAATTCACAAGGAGGAGGTCATAGAGGCCAGAAGAGAAAGCAATATAATGGTGAAAAGGGGAATGTTTCTTATCCATGTGGAATCGAGGAAGTGAAAGCTCTAGTTAAGGAATGGGTGGCTGACGGAGAGCTAAAATTGCCTTATGTTGAAGAAATGCCATCAAAGAAGGACCGTGAGAGCCCTGAATTCTGTGTCTACCATCGTACATTGAAACATCCGACAGAGAAGTGTTGGACTCTCAGGAAAATCTTCAGAGATAAAGTCGAGGCAGACGAATTGAGGTTCAAAAAGCAAGGGACTCAAGACATCCGAGAACAACCATATCCTCAACACCGAGACAAGGGCAAGAATGTTGCTATGATAGCTTATGAAGGCCCGATGATCGAGGCTATCGCCAACCTCGATGACGATGATTGTTATCTGGACGACATCCTCGAGCCAGAGGGTGAGCAAGTTTACTATGGAAGTGCTCTCGATCCAGAGGGCAGAACATTTATGACTCATGGCGAAGATCCCTTTGATCCAGAAGGAGGAGAAGAGTACTACGGAAGAGGAGGACACCATGTTTATGTGGCATCTTATTTTGAAGAGACCGAGGAGATGGTTAACTACGAGCCTCCAAGAGTGGAAAAAGATCCGGATCACTATGCCAAAACCTTGCAAGATTGTGTAAAGTTCAAGCAGTTCTTTGACCAGCTTGGGCTTTCCAAGAAGGCAAGAACAGAAATCACCAAGTCTATCATTAATATAGCCGAGGCACACCATGAGGAATGCATGTCGACTGAGGGATCTATCCCGAGGAAGGCAAAAGAGCAATCTAGTGCCATTACTTTCTCCGAGGCTGATCGAAAGTATCCTTTTTCTCACAATCGCCCGCTTTATGTGACTGCTTTTATTAACGGGGTTGAGTTCAAAAGGGCCTTTCTAGATAGTAGAGCCTCTATCAACATTATGACTCGCGCTACTCTAGAAAAGGCCGGAATCTCTAAAGAACGCATTGTGAAGCAGCCGATAGTCATCACTGGCTTCGGTGGAGAAAGGAGAGTTACTATCGGATGCGTAACAGTTGATTTAGCCGTTGGAGAGATTCGCTCGGCCACCAAGTTCCATATTATCGATTCTGAGGCAAATTATCACATCATTCTAGGGAGGACCTGGATGCATAGATATGGGGCTGTACCATCAAGTTATCATCAGTGCGTCAAAGCTAAATGGGGAAAGAAGACGGTGACAATTCAAGCTACAGAAAGGCCTTTCGAGATCCATGAAGCTCATTATTCTGATGCCATCTACTTCACTGAATTGGCTGTCGAAGAAGTTCCCACCACCTCTAAGCCTCGAGGGGTCAAAATTCCTCGTTGGGAGGATATCAAAGATGACAAGGAGCCGATGGCAGAATCAAGTAAGCGGGCGATGTCTAGACCAGAAAGTCCGCCTATTCCTCGGAAGGTGATGAAAATTCGAGAAGGAGGCAAGATGGTGTACTATTTATGAAGGTGCGGGGAGTCGGTTTCTTCAGTCACCGACTCCGAGTCAAAAGAAGAGCCTCCTGACAATGATATAGTAATAAAGCCTGAAGTGGCTCCAGAATGCATGCAAGATTGGCCGAAGCCTCAGCCCGAACAACTTATTGAAATAGATTTGAGTGATGGACAAGATGCACCGAGGCCGGTATTCGTAAGTTCGAGCCTTAGCCCAGAGAAGCGGGAACAGTTGTTAAAGTTGATAAGCCAATACTCAGATGTGTTTGCTTGGTCATATAAGGAAATGCCCGGACTAGATCCTGACCTAGTCTCCCACTATCTTGATGTGTTCCCAAACTCCAAGCCAATTAAGCAAGTTGCACGAAAATATCATCCAGATCTCGAAGAGAATATTAAGGAGGAGATTGAAAAACTTCAACAGGCTGGTTTCATCCGGCCAATACAGTACCCCACGTGGTTAGCAAACATCGTGCCAGTAAAGAAGAAGAATGGCTAAATCAGAGTATGTGTAGACTTTCGAGATTTGAACAAATCTTGCCCGAAGGATGAATTCCCTCTTCCTCACATCGACACCCTCGTGGATACTACCTCGGGACACCAGATGTTCTCATTCATGGATGGATTCAGTGGATACAATCAGATTAAGATGGCTGAAGAGGACGCAGAAAAGACTGCTTTTAGAACACCTATCGGAAACTTCTTCTATACAGTCATGCCTTTCGGACTCAAGAATGCCGGTGCAACTTACCAAAGGGCTATGACTGCAATCTTTCATGACATGATCCATCATGAGGTGGAAGATTATGTTGATGATCTAGTGGTGAAATCCAAGAAAGAAGAAGACCATCTCCGAGACCTTGAGAAGGTATTCAAGAGGTGCCAGAAATTCAAAATGAGGATGAATCCTCTCAAATGTGCTTTCGGGGTGACGGCTGGGAAGTTCCTCAGGTTTCTTGTACACAGACATGGTATCGAGGCAGATGAAGACAAGGTCAAATCTATCAGAGCAATGCCTCCCCCGCATTCTCAGAAGGAGTTAAAGAAGTTCCTCGAGAAAGTGTCTTATATTCGGAGGTTTATCCCAGCACTTGCAGAGATCTCTGCCCCTTTCGGTTCATTGTTAAAAGGAGATGCCAAGTTCGAGTGGAACCAGGAACACCAAAAGGCCTTCGAGAGAATCAAGGCAGCCTTGACCTCGCCTCAGACCATGATAGCCCCGCAGCCCGGGGTGCCTTTAATGTTGTACTTAACTTCAACCCCCAAGTCCATAGGGGCACTATTGGTCCAAGATATAGATGGAGCAGAATGCCCGGTGTATTACATCGGCTGGAAGATTCGAGGAGCAGAAGTCCGATATACTTCGATAGAGAAACATTGCTCAGCTTTGGTATTCACCCTTCCGGAGGACTGGAGAGGAGAAGTCCTCGAACAACTCAGAAGCAAAGTTGGAAAATTGACTATGGCCATGCTTGCCCAATTCATAATTATTCAAGGTGAACTTTACTTCCGAGGAGGTACCGGATTCCTAGCCCGGTGTGTTGGCCAATAAGAAGTAAGTTTCCGACTACAACAGATCCATGAAAAGTCTTGCGGAGATGAGGATATCTGTCTGTACAGAAAGACCCAAAGACATGGCTATGATGGTGCATGATGGCCACAACCCGAGCAGCTGGTGAAAGCTTTCCAAATGATCTTGCAACTCTAGGGGCAAATTTCAACATTCCGTAGAAGAAATCTATCTATGACATTTACAGTTTGCATGCACTACATTGTCCAAGAAGTTCTATCTTTCTTATGTTATGAAGAAATTTATTTCCTCCATATTATGTATCTCCATTAGAAGTTATTTTCTCTACATTGTATATCTTCATTGTGTTATGTTGCTTGAAACAGTTCTCAATTTTTTGTTGCCCCTCAAAGAAGAAAGATGAATAGTAGACTTGGTTACCAACCTGAAGAGACCTTTCTTGACATAGTAGAAGTATACTCCCACTCAGACCTCCGAAGAGCAGCTATTGCTTCCATCAATGTAAGCTTTGAGGGTCTTTCTTATTGAAGCAGAGTGTGTGTTCCCACTCGAACTTCCGAAGAGCAGCCCTCGCTTCTATCAGTGCGAGTCTCAAGGATCTTTTTTGCTGAAGTAGAGCGTGTGCTTCCACTCAGACTTTCGAAGAACAGATCTTGTTTCCATCAGCGTGAGCTTCGAGGATCTTTCTTGCTAAAGTAGAGTGTGTTCTCCGCCTCAGACTTTCGAAGAACAGATCTCGCTTCCGCCAGTGCGAGCTTTGAGGAATGGCCTTTGCTTCCATTAGCTGCCGAAGTAGAAGTGTGCATCCACTCGGACTTCCGAGAGACAGCCTTGTTTCTGCTCGGACTTCTGAGGGAGAGCCTTCTGAAGGACAACTCATGCTCTCATTAGTGCGGGTCTGAAGAACAGCCCTTGATTTCATCAATACGAGCTCCGAGGATATTTCTTTTCAAAGTGGAGTGGACTCTTACTCGAACTCCCGAGGGATAGCCTTTGCTTCCATTAGCTGCCAAAGTAGAAGTGCGCATCCACTCGGACTTCCGAGAGACAGCCTTGTTTCTGCTCGGACTTCCGAGGGACAGCCTTGTTTCTGCTCAAACTTCTGAGGGACAGCCTTGTTTCTGCACAAACTTCTGAAGGACAGCCTTGCTTCTGCTCAGACTTCTGAGGGAGAACCTTGTTTCTACTCGAACTTCAGAGGGACAGCCCTGCTTCTGCTCGGACTTCTGGGAGACAGTCTTTACTTCTGTTGGTGCAAGCTTGGTAGACTCGGTTATCTTCCAGAGGAATCTTTCTTGCCAAAGTAGGGTGAATGCTACTTTCGGACTCCCGAGGGACAGTCTTGCTTTTGTTCGGACTTCCAAGGAACAGCCCTTGCTTTCATTAGTATGGGTTCCAAGGGCCCCGAGGTCGTGGATTTCAATCAAGAATTCATTTGCCTGAAATAGCAAAGCCAACAAATGAGACAAACAATATCAATTTCAGATCATGATTCAGGCATTATCAGAATGGGGCAACATCAACAAATAATAATTATCTATTTAAGCTATAACAATTTTATTACTCTGAGCAAGTTCATGAAAATGCAACTATCAAGTTTTTTGTCTCTCCGGGCTGGTTCCTCTCAAGCCGACGTAAAACTACAACGGTCACACAAAATTTTGGCATCAGCTATGTATTTCCCAAGCATCCACAAGTTAAACAAACAACAATATATCATCTTTATTATTCAACAAGAGGAAGAGGGAGCCGAATTTCATACTCACAAATTTGGGACTGTTAGAGGGGTGAAGTCCGAAGCCGATGTTGGAAATTCAAGTTAAAATCAGAGAGGTTTTATAGACTGTAATCAACAGGACTGAGCTAGGCTGGGCAAGACCACACACGTTGCGTTGAGTGGGCGAACGTGCGTGGTCGGCGTTGGACAAGTTGAGGCCGGAGGCAGCAATGGTGTCGGAAAGAAGGTGGCGACCATACACGACGCGTTGAAAGGGCGACGTGGTCCACGTTGATTAATCACGGCCGAATCCAGTGAGTATGCAAAAATCGAGATTCAAACTCCGAAAAAAAAATAGCGCCGGACTGTGAGACTAACGAGCTGGATGGTGTTAGGCAAAACCACACATCGCGTTGAGTGGGCGACGTGTGGTTCACGTTGAACAGCCGAAGACGAAGGCAAAGCATCGGGCATCCACTATTTATCTTCCGAGCATCTACAAGATTGACAAGACAATAATTAATTATTCAACAACATGACCTATATACAATATGAGGGGCTCATTCCCTCGGGTTTCGCTTGCAACAACATTTATTGTATTCTGCTCTACAAATTTCAAGACAAGTCTAACAAAATTTTCAGTAGCAGCACCAACAAAACTCAAAAGATTCAAATTATTTCTCTCTCTACACCAATGAATCTTTGCAACATTAGTACCCCATCTATGTCAATATTTATCGACACAAAGTCAAGCTCCAAAATATGAATTTCAGGGCTACATTTCATCATGAGTTCAAGATCCAGTCGGAGGGGTTCAACAAATAGCAATACCAATGTGTGTATCATCGACAACAACAACACGTTTGTTTCTTTCTTTTCAACAAAGCAAAGTGTCATTTTGTCTACATTCAAACCAAGCTTCTGAGTAAAGTTTCAAATTCAGGAATTACAATATTCAAACATTCAATATTGTGATTTTAGCAACATCAGATTTTGAGTCAACAAAAATGCCTAAAGACTTGCCTCCATTTCAAGGAAAAAATCAACGGAGGGCTATTCAAGTTTTATTTTCTTTAGCAATGAGCAGCAATTGACACATCAAGATTCACAAAATATATATATCAGATGTAGAGATTCTGAAGTTGGGTTTACCACAAAGAAGGCTTCCACCAATTTTTCTTTAAAAAAAAAATTCGAATAGCTTACCCACCAACGTACAGAAGCGATAAAGAGACTGAAGATTAGAAGCAGCCTATGTAGGTGGTAGAACAATTGGGCAGACCGACACCACGTTGAATCGGTGATGTGGTCAGCGTTGGCGGGTCATGGCTAATAGTGATGAATTTCAGTGGGCGAGAAAGTATACCGACAGACCGACGCCGTGTTGAGTGGGCGGCATGGTCGTCATTGATCAGCTACGGTCGATGAATGAAGCACCGGTGCAAGAGTTGGGTGTGAGATGAACAAACCACGCGAGTTGAGTGGTCGGCGCTGGATAGACGAAGCCGGAAACAACAGTGGTACCACAGAGGAGTCGGCAACCACACACGTCACGTTGAGTGGGCAACGTGTGTGGTCTGCGTCGGAATAGTTGAAGCTGACGACGGAGTTCCAGCAAAGAGAAGTGATCGGAGGTGGAGTAAAGAGAGACCGATGGCGGCTTGATCGGAGCTGGAACAACAAGAGGTTGACGGCAACTTGGGCCACGACGTTTGAAATAGGTGAAGCTGCGATAGTGACAGTGGCGGCTTGACGAGTTGGTGCCGGTGCTAGCCAACCGTGACAGTGGCTTGTGTCTTCGGCGGCGTTGCGTGAAGCCACGATGGAGCTCTGTGCAAACGGCAGCAGCTCTGTTTCTGTTTTTGAAGAAGAACGTTTGGTTTCTTGAAACAAAAAAAAAAAGAAAAAAGAGAGAGCTGGGTTGGTCTCTCGATTTAGAGAGAGAAGGCGCCGCTGTGCAACAAACAAGAAAAAGGTGGGCTATGAAATAGGGTTTTGGCCCTTTTCTTTAAATAGAAAAAAAAAATGTGATGCTTAGAATATTCTTTCAAATATTCTAGTATGTATTTGTGTATATAAGGGCCCACAGTTTCCAAACAAAAGAAAAAGAAGGCTCTCAGATTATTCTACTAGTCTATATATATATATAATTTGTCTGCCGTTTTCTAAAAAAAAAAAAAAAAAAAAAAAGAGTAGAGTACAAAAAAATAAAATTTTTGCTTATCAATTTTTTTTGTAAATTGAAGTGCGTCATCAACTTTATCCATAAGCTCTATTGTGACAACATGTTTTTTTTTTTTTTTTTTTTTTTTTTTTGGGAGAACGTGATGCGAAACAGGGACGAAGAAATGACAGTATGCATGTCCGAGAAAATTACAATTTCTCGTACACGCAAGGGGCAAATGTAAGAGGAGCTAATTTGAGCCCACTAAATTATTTAGGCCCAATAGCCCAAGATTAGTGGGCCCGAATTTATTGCAAGTCCAAGAATCGGTGGGCCCAGATTTATCGCCATCAAACGGATTGAATCGCTCTAAGCCTCGAAAGGGTTCGGATCCACGAACCTAGAGACTTACTCGGGCCCGGACTCGAAAGGGTATTAAGCAAGCCTAGAGATCCGAGGCATTCGGACTCGAAAGGATTCGGATCCACGAATCTAGAGATCCGAAGTACTTGGCTTCGAACGGATTCAGACGCAATCTAGAAGTCGCTCCGTTAGTGAGTCCCAGAACACTTGCGGGCTCGGAGCTTTCCGGGATCTACGCACCAGAACCATGGGCGTAATGGAGTTCGAACAAAGGACCCGATCCCGAGGACGGTGAGTGGAGATAAATTCACTCTTCGGTTAAACTAGCCTATACCCGGGTCGAGGTGGCACGACCCCGGGGGGTCCATGAGACTCGGCAATATTTTTGCGGCAGGACGTCCTCTGGGACTACCCCTGACCCTTTGGGATGATTGGGGATCATTGGTTAGGTGTGGCTAAGAAGAAGGGTTCGCCGAGGGACTGATCTCCTCTTCAGGGTTTTCTCATCCTCGGAGAAGTCACCTCCTCGGAGAAGTCACCTCCTCGGAGAGGTCACCTCCTCGGACAAGGTGGTTAGAGAGAATATCCCCCATGTGCCTTGCACATGGGCTCTATCCTACATCATGAGGTGCCTATAAATAGCACCCACCCATAGCTTTACAAGGGATGGATTTTGGAGATTTTTGAACTCTTGGGAAAGAACTAATTTCCCCTCTCCATTATCAACCTTGAGAGTGAAAGTGGGAGATCCCTGGGAGAGCCTTGCCATTATTCTCTCTCTAGCCATTTTGCCTTCTTCTTCACCCAATCTCTTATCTCCATCATCTCCTTTGTTGTTGTGTTCCTAAGTTGAGATTATTGAAGAATCTAAGCCTCTCATCATATTCTAGAGAATTCGAAGTTGTTCTTCAAGGATCTTCGAAGATCTTCGAATTTTTCAACTCTTTTCTTGAACCCTCTCCTACAAAGTTTAATCTTAAACCAAATCACCGCTAGCAAAATTGATTGATTTGATGGAGTTAAACTATAATTGAATAAGTTTCTTTAGGTATTATACTTTTATTTTGCTTATTGTATCATTTTAGTCTTTATATTTTCAATTTTAACAGTTTATTTTAAGTTTTGTGTCAATTTATCCAATTAAAAATGAGGATTAAGGTTTTTGATGAAAAATAATCACCGAATTGTTTGGGGTCACTTAGTTGATCAAATTTATAATTTTACAGTTAAAAATATGACTGAAGCTACTCATGTGCAAATTTTTCAATAAAAAAAATATTGATAACTATATTCCATTGAATCAAATTAAGCCTATGTTTGGGAAGTGGTTTTTGTGGCTTTTTTTGGATAAAATAGTCACAAAAAATAAAATAGGGTTTTTAGTTTAATAAGACAAAATATCACATCCAACTTATAATCATTACATTCTTTTTCTCACAAAAAAATCAAATATGCCAAAAGTCCTTCTCAAACCAAACTTTTTAATCCCAGGCTAAAATAGTCAAAAAAGTCAAAAAACTAATCCACTTTCCAAACGAAGCCTAAGATAATAAAAGTTCAGAATTAAAATCAAACAAACTAAAATTATATAGATCAAAATAACATAATATCCAAGCATAAAAATTAGGAAAATTTCAAAAAAGTGGCCAGTAAAAAATTATAATTATAAAGTGATGAAAATACAAGTCTTATTTAAACAATTCAGTATATAAATTATTTATACATTCATTACTTTATAATTATTTTTTCTACTCTATTTTTTTGAAATTTTTTCTAAAAAGTTATTGATATATAATAATTTGTCCATGTTTGTTTTAGGTACTACTACCGAGGTTTTTTTTTTTTTTTTTTTTTTTTTTAAACTGGACGACAGCCGAAGGTGAAGAAGTGGCATGTAGCACGAGAGGGGTGAGCGTGGGTGGTTGGTGTGGTGGGGCTAGCTGTAGATATTTTATTCGTTATATCATTATGGAGGTATTTTGACAACATTAGTAAAAAGTTAATTTTTTTAACTAAAAAAATCAGTTTTTTTTTTATCTAAAAGAATCTATCTTTTTGTCAAAAAAAAGTCATAAAAAAATTAAAAAATTAATTTTTTATCAACTTTCCAAAACACTATGTTGACAAGATATCACATCTCCCTATTTACTCGCATCTATGCCGACTAATTTTTAAACGGTTTGAATTTTTTTAAATTGGTCATCTGAATGAGTGTTTTAGTTTGGTAAATTTATTGTGAAGTAGAATTCAGTGACTTGAATTATTTATATTTTAAATTTTGTTAAGTAAAATATATATATAAAAATTATTTCAAAAAATAAGATGATCAAATATCAATAATTACATGCTTAAATCAAATTTATATTATAAAAAATAAATAATTATTTTAAAATTGTAATTATCATTTATTTTTTTTAAATAAATATAATTTAAACATATACATTCATCTTAATTTTTTATATAAATATTTTATTTAATAAGTTCTAAAAAAGTTGATGGTTGAAGTAACTAAAATTGATCTTAAAATGAGTTCATTAAGTTCAAATGCACTTTCAAATTGTATTGTCAACTTAAAAGAATCTAATCCATTTTTAATTACTTACTGTTGGACCATTTTAATATTTTATATTTATTTATTGGTTTATCTTTTTCATAAATGGGGTTTTATTACTTTGGTAATCTCTTGGTCATAAATGGAGGTTAAATAGAATTCATGAACCTGGTTAATGGTCATTATTTTGGTGTAACTATTTTCTTGTTTAATGGTCATTATTTTGGTGTAACCATTTTCTTGTTTAATGGTCATTATTTTTGGTGTAACTGTAAGGTCCTTATAGCCTATATATATAGTCTACTCTTTTCTATTTATAGAGATCAACTATTTTCTATACAAGAGAGATTACTAGCAAAAAAGGGTGTTTTATTGGTGGAGCTTTGGGTTCACCATCTTGTGCAGAGTTAGCCTGAACCATACGACAAGTGGTCAGGCTGTTGTATCCTGGAGGGGACAAGTCATAGTGTTGTGACTGCTACATCGGTATTTGGATTCTTCCTACCGCAGTGGGCTTGATCTCCTTAAAGAAAACGAGATATCTGTGCCTCAGCCTGATCTATTTGTATCTCATTTTCTTTGCATCATTTATCAATAATATTGTTTAGTTTCTGGTATTTTCTCCAACAATTTTAAGGAGATCAAACATGGAACAAGTACCAGAAAAAACCAATGATGGAATTGGAGATCTCAACAAACCTTTCAAGTTCAAAGGAGTTCATTTTAAGAGGTGGAAAGGAAAAGTTCTTTTTTACCTTAGCCTTTTGAAAGTTGCATATGTTCTTACCGAAAAGAATCCGAACAAAATCCCAACCGAGGAGATGAATGATGAAGACTATGAGGCACATGAAGCAAAAGTGGCTTCCTATAATACAGATGAGTATAAATGCCGCTTTTATCTCTTAAATTGCCTTGCTGATCAATCTTATGATTACTATGACACCACTTACACTTCCGTAAAGAAAATTTGGAAAGCTTTACAGACTAAGTATGATACCGAAAAGGCTGGAGCAAAAAAGTATGCAGCTAGCCGATTTTTCCGCTTCCAAATGGTAGATGGAAAATCCTTTGTGGAGCAAACACAAGATTTCCAAATGATAGTTGCAGAAGTAAGATCTGAAGGCATCAAGATTGGTGACAACTTGGTAGTTGCAGGACTTGTTGACAAGCTACCGCCATCCTGGAGAAAATTCCAAAAGAGTATGCGTCACAAACAAAAGGAGACTTCTTTAGAGACGTTGATCACTCGCATCCGAGTAGAAGAGGAGGCTAGAGGCCAAGATGCATTAATAACACAAGCGGGTAATGGCAATTCTACCACAAAGGTAAACTTTGTTTCTGCAAATAATAACTTACCCAAAGGTCATAATTCCAAGAATGCTTATTTGAAGCCTTATAAAAAGAATATGAAGAATTATGGTAAACCTCACAATAAGTGGATTAATCCAGATAAGAACCAAGGTCCATCACCTCCACAAAATTTTACATGCTTTGTCTGTGGCAAAAGTGGGCATATTGCTCGAACTTGCAAATTCCGAAAACGTGCACCTGCCCCAAAGGCTAACATTATTGAGGAGCCATTTGTGGCTATGATTACAGACATTTGCATGGTTAATTATGTGGACGGTTGGTGGGCAGATTCTGGTGCTAATAGACATGTTTGTTATGATCAAACTTGGTTCAAGGTGTATACTCCCTTTGATGATGAGAAAACAATTATGCTTGGTGACTCTAGTCAAACCAAGATACTTGGGAGTGCTGAGGTTGATCTAAAATTCACCTCTGGACGTGTGCTTACTTTAAAAGATGTGCTTTATACACCGTCCATGAGGAAGAATTTGATGTCAAGTTATTTGTTGAATAAGGCTGGTTTTAAGCAAACTATGGAATCTGATCAATATGTGATTACCAAGAAGGGTATTTTTGTGGGTAAGGGTTATGCTTGTGATGGGATGTTCAAATTGAATGTTGAGATTAATAAACCATCTACTAATTCGGTTTACATGTTGTTTTCTATTAATTTATGGCATGCTCGCTTGTGTCATATAAATAGTAAATATGTGGGAATCATGAGTAGTTTAGAATTAATTCCTAAAGTGACAAAAAAAATTTGAGAAATGTGAAGTTTGCAGTAAAGCAAAAATTACAAAGAGGCCTCATAAAAGTGTTGATAAAAATACCGAATTGCTAGAATTATTTCATACTGATTTGTGTGAGTTTGAAGGAATTTTAACTCGGGGTGGTAACCGATATTTTATCACTTTTATTGATGATTTTTCAAAATATACAAACGTATATTTATTAAAAAATAAAAGTGATGCTTTTGAGAAATTTAAAGAATTCCTTCTTGAAGTGGAAAATCAATTCGGTAAAAAGATTAAAAGAATTCGAAGTGATAGAGGCCGGAAGTATGAATCTCTAGGATTCAACTCTTTTGTTCAGTCATTGGGAATCATTCATAAGACTACTCCACCATATTCACCTTCATCAAATGGCGTAGCTGAAAGAAAAAATAGAACGTTAATTGACTTGACGAATGCTATGCTTATTGATTCAGGTGCTCCCTCAAATTTTTGGGGTAAGGCTATTTTGACAGCTTGTCATGTGATAAATAGAGTGCCACACAAAAAGACTAAAATTGTCCCTTATGAGTTGTGGCGGGGGCATAAACCAAATCTAGGTTATTTGAGGGTTTGGGGTTGTTTAGCTTTTGTGAGGCTTGCAGATCCTAAACGACCTAAATTTGGTGAACGAGCTACCATTTGTGTTTTTCTTGGGTATGCGTTGCATAGTACAACTTATAGATTTGTTGATATGAAAAATAATATTATTTTTGAATCAGGTGATGCTATTTTTCATGAAAATAAATTTCCTTTCAAATCTAGAAATAGTGGGGGTCAAATAATATCTGAAAATATTTTGTCTATACCTAGCTCTTCTACTCCTTCTCAAGTTTTTCAAGAAAAAGAAAATTTTCAAATCCAACCAAGAAGAAGTAAACGAGCTAGAGTTGAAAAAGATTTTGGCCCTGACTATTATCTTTACAATGTGGAAGAAATTCCTCATACGGTACAAGAAGCTTTATCATCACCTGATGCTATTTTCTGGAGAGAGGCTGTAAATGATGAGATAGACTCACTATTTTCAAATAAAACATGAAAGTTAGTAGATTTACCTCCAGGTTGTAAAACTATTGGGTATAAATGGGTCCTTCGTAAAAAACTTAAACCAGATGGAACTATAGATAAATATAAAGCGAGGCTTGTCGCTAAAGGTTTTAAGCAACAAGTTGATCTTGATTTCTTTGATACTTTTTCTCCGGTTACTAGAGTAACATCCATTAGACTGTTGATTGTAGTGGCTGCAATTCATGATTTAAAAATTCATCAAATGGATGTAAAAACAGCATTTTTAAATGGAGATCTAGATGAGGAGATTTACATAGACCAACCTGAAGGCTTTGTGGAGCCTGGCCAAGAAAGCAAAGTGTGTAAGCTAACTAAATCCCTTTATAGTTTAAAACAAGCTCCTAAACAGTGGCATGAGAAATTTGATTCCTGCATGTTTGAGAATGGCTATAAGACTAATGAATGTGATAAGTGCATATATTATAAAACTTGTGAGAATGCATATGTGATTATTAGTCTATATGTGGATGATCTACTTATCTTTGGTTCTAATTTGCATATTATAAATGAGACTAAAAATATGCTTAATAGCCACTTTGATATGAAAGATCTTGGTGAAGCTAATTTTATTTTGGGAATTAAAATTACCAAGACTGAGGATGGCATTTTTCTTGATCAGTCGCATTATGTTGAGAAAATTTTAAAGAAATATAATTTTCGAGACTGTAAACATGTTGCTACTCCTTTTGATGCAAGCATACATTTGTCTGTTGTAACAAATGAAAAAGAAGTGGTTAATCAAAAGGGATATGCAAGCATGATTGGTAGTTTGAGATATGCTACTGACTGTACTAGACCTGACATTGCATATGCTGTTGGAGTACTTAGCAGGTTTACTAGCAAACCAAGTCGAGATCATTGGCTAGCCATGGGAAGAATTATAAGATATTTATTTGGAACAAAAAATTATGGTTTGTTTTATAACAAGTATCCTGCGGTACTTGAGGGATATAGTGATGCCGATTGGAACACTTTGTCAGGTGATTCTCTCTCTACCTCGGGTTTTATTTTTACCTTGGGTGGTGGTACTATATGTTGGAAGTCTAAAAAACAGACGATAATTGCTAATTCTACAATGGAAGCTGAGCTTATAGCGTTAGCTTCAGCATGTGAGGAAACGAATTGGTTGAGAGATTTATTACATGAAATTCCTTTTTGGGAAAAACCAATTCCTCCTGTGTTAATTCGTTGTGATAGCACTGCTGCTATTGGTAGAGTGAACAATCATTTTTATAATGGTAAATCCAGACCTATTAGAAGGAAACACAGTAATGTGAGATCCTATTTGAGTAATGGCATCATAACTGTGAATTATGTAAGATCTTGTGATAATCTTGCGGATCCGTTAACCAAGGCCTTGGCGAGAGATAGGGTCTGGAATACATCGAGGGGGATGGGTTTGAAGCCTATAAAATCAAAAATCATGTATGAGGATACCCAACCTAGGGACCAGAGATCCTGTAACTAGGTTCAATGGGAAGAACAAATCATATGGTGGTTGTAAAAATGCACCCTTTAATATTTTGTTATCCATCCCTATGATGTAAGTGCATTTGTCCTATAATGTTGGAGGGTTGAGTTTTTATACTCTTAATGAAATTCTGTAGCTCTTGTTGAGTGGGGTGTGTAAATTGCAGGAACATCCTTGACAGATTTCACCTATGTGAGCATGAAAGTGGGGCCGCTTTCTATGAGAACAAGGCTTATTCTCAAATATGCTCATGAAAACTGGGATTAGCACAAGGCCGTAATGTGCTGGCTATTAAAGCTCATGTCAACACCTAGATTATTATGTGTGAGCAGTAATTCTTTATTTCCCCTAAGCAGTCATAGTTCAAGTCTGAGACCACTACTGACTCTGGAGTAGAGGTTGCTATTTCACTAATGAAGGTTCAATGTAGAGCACACCTTCATGATGCATACTAGTCTATCTTTGTTTGGTAATCTCTTTTATCCTTGTTGATATTAAAATGAGTGGGGGATTGTTGGACCATTTTAATATCTTATATTTATTTATTGGTTTATCTTTTTCATAAATGGGGTTTTATTACTTTGGTAATCTCTTGGTCATAAATGGAGGTTAAATAGAATTCATGAACCTGGTTAATGGTCATTATTTTGGTGTAACCATTTTCTTGTTTAATGGTCATTATTTTGGTGTAACCATTTTCTTGTTTAATAGTCATTATTTTTGGTGTAACTGTAAGGTCCTTATAGCCTATATATATAGTCTACTCTTTTCTATCTATAGAGATCAACTATTTTCTATACAAGAGAGATTACTAGCAAAGAAGGGTGTTTTATTGGTGGAGCTTTGGGTTCACCATCTTGCGCAGAGTTGGCCTGAACCATACGACAAGTGGTCGGGCTGTTGTATCCTGGAGGGGACAAGTCATAGTGTTGTGACTGCTGCATCGGTATTTGGATTCTTCCTACCGCAGTGGGCTTGATCTCCTTAAAGAAAACGAGATATCCGTGCCTCAGCCTGATCTATTTGTATCTCATTTTCTTTGCATCATTTATCAATAATATTGTTTAGTTTCTGGTATTTTCTCCAACACTTAGAACTATGCCAAACATATATGGAACTAATTAGTGCAATTTACGAAATAATTTTGTTGTGTTTAATTAATTATGTGGAGCAAGGAAAAGTCTTCAATGATTTTCATGGACTCTACAAGGTATATCTTCAAAAGCATGGCTTATGAAAATATTTATTTTTAAACAGAAGTCAGAAGTTATATACATTTAATATATATTTTTATTTTCTTAATCATCATTCGACTTGATGAAATAAACTAGACAGTTATAAAATTGTAAATAGAAGATACACTACATAGAGCCTCTTAAAAATCAAGAGAAGAGCAGTTTAAGAATTAATATTGAAGGTATTAGGAATTAATTTCTTCTAATTAAGATCCGTAAAACACAATATAGCAAATAAGAAAGGCAAACGAATTAAAGATATCAAACATATAACAAAAAAATTTACATTGTTCACCTCATAATAAGATTACATTCACGGCAGTTGCGATTTTCATTATAAATATAACTCTGTTAACCTATAAGAGACGCTCCATTCATCTATTTATAAGTATAAAATTAAGACAATACAAAAGTAATTAAGAAATTATCAAACTATCCAAAAATTTGAGACCCCCGTCAGACTAAACAATACTTACCAAAATCCAAAACCAAACAAAAGGTTGAAGCTTCAATTTATGAGGATGAAAATGTCACATTAATTACACTAAAACCCTTTCAACTATTAATAAATATCACTTAACCCTCTTCATTTATGAATCCGTATATTTTGATTTCTATAGATATAAAAATATCACTTTTACACCTTCCAAACCACCTCCAAAAAAATATATTTATACAATTTTCACAATTAAAAAAAGTCAGTATATATATATCCATATAATAAAACAGAACAGATTTTGAAAATATGTAAAATGTATCAGAGATACAGTTCATTTCAACGGCTGAAATGATTTATTTTTAACCATTGAGGGCTGAGATGCTTTGTAATATTTTCAATTCCCGCCCAAAACAATTCCCTTTCTCTCCTGTGTTCCATCCACTCCAAACATTATTTGCACACTTCTCTCTCTCTCTCTCCAACTTCTCAGGTCTCAAACTGTGTCCTCAGAGATCTCTCTCTTCCTCTCCCTCCTCTCCACCGTCGAGTCGTCTCCACCGTCGCGCCGCTTCCGATCTCCTCTCCAACTTATCAAGTCTCAAACTGTCTGTTGTAACAACCCTCGTCACTGTTTACCGATTAACCACTGATTACTGCTAAACTGAGACTGATTGTGATTGATAACTGAAGTAATTGAACTGATTGAAATACTGAACTAACTGACTGAAATCTGAAACTGATTGATTGACTGTATCTGTTTAAATGCATTTTTATCTGTTGCTTGTTAATTGATCTGTTCGTGTTTTTATGGTTAATTTGCAAATTGAAGGCCTTATCGGCGACCGAATCTGAAATTGATTGATGTTCTATGATCGTTAGAATTAATGTGAATTTATGGCATATTTATCTGATAACTGATTTAGTATAATTAAATTAGATTAAATATTGATAAATTGCATAGTTGGCCATAATTACATTAGTGCCACCTAGTGACCCATTACTTGGACTATTGTTGAGCCTTAATACACTCTATACAAAACATTTTCATCAGCCTTTCCTTGTCTCAACCGACCAAGAGTGAGAGAGGGAGTGAATTGATTTGTTCTTGAGAGAATTGCTTGGAAATTAGGAAGATTAAAGGAGTTCTTGCAACATTGAGCCTCCATACCTCTAATTCAAGACTTAGGTAAGGAAATTCAACCTTTTATTGTTGTGTTTATGAATGTTCATCTATGGTTCTTGTGTTCTTAGTGACCTAAGCCTAGAACTAGCTCAAGTTGTTGAATTAAGAGCTCATTCTATGCATGCATGCCTATATTGTTGAATTTTGAGTTGATTCCATGGAGAATTGTCACATGCATGCTCATAGTTATGTTAAGTTCATGTTTTCATCTTGTCCTTGGAAGGAATTGGCTCATTTGAGCTTGTGTTTGAAGCTTTGAAATGGTTTTAATTCATGCATGTTTGCATGTTCTTCATATTCATGAAAATTGGTTCGAATTGAGTTGTTTGTAACACCCTTGGGCCTCGATTTTACAAATTGAGCTTTGAATCATGTTAAAGTATGAGTTTTGATGTGTTTTCTAGAAAATTGGCCCAAGAGGATCGAAATTTATGGTTTAAAACTTGGTTTTGAGCTTGAGGTTTAAATCTGGAATTTCCAGAATTTGGACTCATGCTCGAGCGAGGTGACTGGCGCTCGAGCGTGGAAATCGTGCTCCCAGCATTTTGTTCTGTTTTGAAGTCCGCTCGAGCGGAATAATTGACGCTCGAACGGGACATTGTGTCTCATGCTCGAGTGGGTGTCGAGCGCCCAATCGAGCGAGATTTTCGCCTATCCAGCACTTTTGACTGTTTTGCAGAACATTCGAGCGAGTAAGCCTACGCTCGAGCGGAAACCTTTGTCTGCATGTTCGCTCGAGCGGAATAACCTACGCTCGAGCGTGACCCCTGTTTTCTGAAAATTCTGAAAATGCTTTTAAAGTGCATCTTTGCATCCTCATCTCATCCTAGGCATTATTAGGCCTAGTTTAAGGCATCTTAATGAGGATATAGATGTAGAACCACACCGAGGCAAATTAGAAATTAAGTTGTTATCTTTCCCAACTGTGTAGCTTAGTGTGTGTTCGATCTGTAACTGTGTAGGGTTGGCGACTGGGGACGCGCTCTAGCTTTACCGTAGCCCAGAAACTCTGTGAGTAACAACTGTGTAAAGATATGTTCAAAATGATTATCTTCTGAACAATTGAACTGTACTGCTTTCTGAACTGATACTGTTAATTGAATGAATGTATGTCCTATATTCTGAAATGTATTGTGGCATCCTTAGCACCTACTGTTTACTGTTACTGTTATAGAGATCTCTGTCGGTTCCCTTGTTGGAACCACTACTGTTACTGATTGATGGCCATCATTTACTGTTCGGTCTTTTAAGACCTATTGTTTACTGTACTGTTATGCTAATGGATGTACCACATATGACTGAATGACTGATATACTGATTTAATGAACTGTTTTCATTACTGTAAGGACATTCATTCTTAACCCCTTTACGCATTGTGTTATTCACTGGGCTTTAGCTCGCTGCTCATAGATATATATGTAGGTGTACAGGCACCAGACCGTGGCTAGAAGCGTCGGGGTAAACTCCAGTTTTGTCGAGCCAACCTATGTGCCTCACTGCGAGGTTCCGAGCCTGTCAAGTTATGGCTTATGGGTGTTTTAGTTCCCCCTTCTGTCTCTGTAACTGTTTTGTTTACCGTACGGTACTATTTAATAGGGATTAGGTCCCTAAACTGAATGATTGTATATATGTACATACTGTTTTGTCTGACTGTATATATTTGAATGAAAAGTCTTTTCGCATACAGACTGTCACAGCTCATTGGACACTGTTTATTTACTGTATTGGCTTCCGCTAGCCCCTGTACTCTGTATTACTGTTAAGTAGGCCTTCGGTAATCTTGGATTACTGGCCGGTTACGGTGCTAAACCCATAGGGGCAGGTTTGGGTCGTGACATCTGCCCTCAGAGATCTCTCTCTCCCTCCCCTCTACTGCCACTCCGCTTCCACCATCGCGTCGCCTCCGATCTCCACCGACAACAACTCTTCATTTCTTCTCCCTATTAGATCTCAACCCACTATGGCACCTCCGTCCTCCGTTGAGAGCACCATGTCTTCCCAAAGAAAACGCAGAGAAACCGTAAATCATCTATACCCATATCTGATTTTTATTTTTTATTTTTAATTTTATATTTTTTGAATAAGGGAGAACAGTTTTTTTTTTTTTTTTCTTTCTTCTTCCATTAATTTATTATTATTATTAATATTTTAATAGTTGGGTTTTGATTATTGTGAAATAGGATGATGAGTGACTATAAGGTGGAGAGTTCTCTGTGGATTTTCATGGACCTAAAGACAGTAAATCATCTATACCCATCTCTGATTTTATTTATTTATTTATTTATTTATTTATTTTTGAATAAGGGAGAATGGTTCTTTTTTTATTTTTTATTTTACATTTTGTTTGAATGGCTGAGATTTTTTTATTTTTTATTTTTTATTTTTTGAATACAGGAGAATGGTTTTTTTTTTTTAATTTTACATTTCATTTGAATTTTCCTATTTAAATCATTTTGTATTTGAATTTTACATTTTATATTTTCCCTTATTATATAAATTCAAAAACCCTTTTCACTTACTTGACAATATGTTAAACACATTTTTTTTATTTTGTTTCACTGTTTTTGTTGAATTTTCTTTCTTTTGGGTCAAAAAATAAGTTTTTGTTAAAGTTTTCATTGCCTAAGTTGCAATACATTTGCATAAGTTTTTTCTTGAATGACCTTATCTTCTTTTTTTTTTCTCTCTCTTTGGGCCCATGATTTTATTATTGGTATTTATTGCAGAGATGCAATTTTTTAATGGACCTATTTTGAATGAAGTAACTTTCCATACATTTTGGTGATTTTTTATTATAGAGCCAATGCAAATAATGCTTAGTTTGAATTTTGTCTGGGAACATTTTGTTTTGCTCTGACGTCTATTGTGTAGTGTTTTGCTTTGCTTAATTTGATGGAATGGTTGTGATGGTGAGATAGTGGCAAATGGTTGTGTTCAAAAAATATTGTATGAAGTTCTGACACAGTTGATTGTTATGCTATGAATGAGAAGAATATACAAATGAAACATTGATTCTGATGATTGCTCATCAATGTTTGTATGCATATTTTTGTACATGGTGCAGCTCAATTCTACAATATTTCGTGTATTTAGAACTAGAAAGACAGGTCCGAATAGTCGTCCTGAAAAATGTATTAGGTCCGAAAGAAGGTTGAGAATTAGAAGTAGAATGTGATTAAGCATAATATTATATTGTGAATTCAATAGTTTTAAATTGCACTTATCCTCAAATGATTGTGTAATAGGAAAATAAAGGGCTGTTATCACTGTGGGCATTTTGGGAGATATGTTGGGTGTTTGGTTCTGTCATTGCAGTAATCACAGTACATATAATTGCGCTTTATGACTTGATGTCTTCTTTCTTGGTCAAGAGACAGTTGCCAGTAATTCTTTCCATTCCACTAGAACTTGGAAGAATTACATGATTTTCTGTGAGAGCTGTCATAGGGGCATCCGTCAATGGCAAAGCCCCGGAAGTGACTTATAAACGATGCATGAGTCCAAATGATTTTAGTTTTTCCACCATTCGTGGCCCAAATCTCCGTCTCATATAGTTGCCATTAGTTGCATTGGTTGTGTTGGGAAGCCAACTCCATCGCGTCTGTTGTTCTTGAAAACTCGAATGGGATATTCATCCATAAAATAACTGTTGGGGGGAAAGGCGATTAACAAAATAAGTTAGAACTCCACAGATTGTGATTTAAGGAGTGTGATATCATTTTCAATTTCGATGTTTTTGTGTTTTCAAAAACAAAAATAATGAAAAGTTTGAAAATATCAAAATAAATGAATAAATAAATTTCATCATTGTGTAGACATATTTAATAGACAACTTGAAAATTTTTCCTTGAAACAGGGTATTTTCAATTTTCATATATAATGATTTTATTTCTTTTGAAAATAGCTAGCTTTCAGAAGCAGTTTGTGGAATAAGTTTATTTTTCAAATTGGAATGCGTTTAGGTAGTTGCCTTACACTATTTGATGTTGGTTCCATAGGATTTTGTAAGTATGGAAGTCCGCGGTTGGATCAAACCATACATGGATCCTCTGCTCTATACCCTCTTTTCCTTTTAAAAAGACATTCGTCTGGACTCCGATCGGCTTCCCTTTTCTATTGCCCAAGAACTCAAAATCCAATTCACTATCTTCCGATTTCAATTGCCAAAAGAAAGAAAAAAAAGGATTTACATTATGTTATCAGTGACACATTTTTAGCAGGAGTTTCATGCACTGGATCGGCTTTTTTTTTTTTTGTCAGTGATAACCTATACCAAAGAGCACGAATATATATGTAAATGTAAACTTACATAGAAGGCTGTTACGACTCCTCTGGAGTTCATTGGCTGGTAGCTTAATGTTATTATGGAAGAACCCGGAAGTATAATTCAACTTGGATTTAATTCCAGATCCTGGTTGGTGAACAAACATCATTGTCACAAAGAATAAATCTTGGCTCTATATATTATAGCTTGGTTAACAGCTAAAATTTGAACACACTTTCGAAATGTGCTATGAATTAAGACACAATCTATTTGAAACAAGTTGATGAGCTTTGCTCTTCCATTATTTGTTTGTTTGTTTGTTTGTTTTTTCTTCGCATTTTAATTACAACATGGAATATTTTGGTGATTGTACACTTAGAAAAGCTTGAAAATAGATGTGTTATTCTATAATTTTTCTTTTTGGATGATTATTCAGTAGTCCTAGAGTATTCTATAATTTTCCATTTTTTTGATAGAATGTATATTTGGGGAAAGATATGGAGATTATGAATGAGATAAACGGAAAGTGAAAAATTTAGTAAATTCAGTTTACATGGCACCTGATATGTAATTTCAATAATAAGGAAATACCACTATGTAATAAGTTGGACTTATCAGATAATTTTAACGAGTGACAAAAGGTGGGGTAAGAGACGACCACTGGATTCATCGAGAGAGAGCTTGATTTCTCTGCCTTGATGAAATGGCAAAATATGTTGAGCCTAATTTCTCTGTCTTGATACATGTATAAGACTTGATCTGTGCAAAGTAAATTTTTGTAGCTAAAATTTGTACATATAAAAGGCTTTGATCTATCCAAATTGATGATCATGATGAAGAGATTGAAGAGTGTGGCAAAGAGGTCTAAAAAGTACTTGGAAAAGGCACATACAACTCTTTTTATTTTTAATTTTTTGATGTTTTTTTTTTTATGATGATGATGATGATGAGCAGATATGATTTGGTGATTATGTTGTTGTTAATTAATAGATAGGATTAGGTACGTGTTTGGGTATGATTTGGATTGGTGTTTGTGTTTCCAAACTGGTGAGCAACTTTGTGTTTGTGTTACGAAGGTAAGAATGAAAGGAGATGTGAAGTTGCTAAAAAATTAGTAGAGCAACTTTATTGGAATATTTAGATGGGTTGAAAGAGCGGTTTTTGTTTTTTTTTTTTTTTTTTGACTCATTTTGTAGTATGGTATACAAACTAATCCTTGGGTTTGAAATAATAATTGATCCTCATGTAATGGTTTTCAAATGGTTTTTAAGATATTCTTAAGTGATTTTTTAAATGGTTTTCAATGTTTCATTGTGTTGAATTTGTGTTATTATTATTATTTTTTTATATATATTTTTGTTGATTAGGTTGTGTTTCTAAGATTTCGGTTTCGATTTGTGTTTGTGTTTCTAAGATTTCTGTTTGGTTTTGTGTGATTAGGTATGCATTCAATGGAACCACAGAAAGAGTTGGAAACAAAGCTTAAGAGACACAAATCATTGGAACTGATATGTATTTGTTTTTCTTTTTTGGTTTGTGTGATTTGGTTTTGTTTTTCAAATGGTTTTCAATGTTTCATTGTGTTGAACTTATTTATGCATCTTTCAATTTATATAGGTTGGTATTAAGTTATGTTATGTATTTGGGTTGGTGTTTCTAAACCTTAAACTGATATGTATTATTTTTTCTTTTTTGTGTTGTCAGGCGAGGGTTTTGACATTGGTTTGTGGGCACTATTGACATTGGTTTGGGTCTCAACATTTTATTTTTTATTTTTTTTTTCTTCAACCTACATGTCTCTCACGGGTCATTATTTTAGTTTCATTTTATTTTATTTCTATAACCCAATTTAAATTTTCACTCATAATTCATGGACTATTTCTTCATCTTTGTTGAAGACATGGTGAAGAAATTGAAAAGAAATAGAGTAAGAAAAGAGATAGTGGTCGGTTTTCTTAATTGTGCTGCGCATTCAAATGCTTGGCCACTATCATATCTTTATTTATTTTATGTGCTATTTAAATTGTGTTGATATATTATTATTATTTTTTCAATAAGAATGCAAAATGTGTTGATATATTATTATTTTTTTCAATAGGAATGCAAAAAAAAATATGTGAAAGATAGACCCCGCAAAGGATTGATGGCTACTTCTTCCTGCTGACAAATTGCTTGGATTGTTAATGGCATTTATTTATTATTTAGTATTTAGTATTTAGTAAAATACGTAAAAGATCTCAGATTGTTTAGATTGAAAACATGCAAATAGTTTAGATTGAAAATAAATCAAAATTTTAATATTTAAATTTATAAAATTAGAAACTCAATATTTTATTTTGTTACAAGTATTAAATTCTAATTTTTTTTTTTTTTTTTTTGATAATTTTTCCTAAATTTTAATGATACCTACAATTATTCAAACAAAATTGACTTATGTGTGGTGGCAGCATACACTATTTCTAATATATTTATGTTCCCCATTATTAATTAAATGTTGAGGATGCATTAAATTAATTAATTAATTAACATTATACGTAGAAATTATAACTATATTTTAATCTCAACATTATTTACACCGAACATTATTTACGCCGTACAGGCATACGCTAGTTCATAAATAAGGAGAATAAAACGATATTCACTAATAATTAAAAGAGCGTTAATTTAATTAACCTTTTAAAATTATATTCGTTAAATAAACGTGATATTATTTCCTAATATACGAAGCAAACACGATGTGTTTTCAATTCTCTCTAATCACTTTAAATATATATATCATAATTATCAGATCAAATTATAAATTACACCCCACCTCTAGTTTGTAAAGAAAAACTTTATATTGGTAGTGTTGTCACAAATTTTTTTCGCCGAGCCGTGATAAGTGCTATATAAACTTTAATTCTCTCAAACTTCTCCAAAAAACTATGATAACTATCAAATCAAATTACAAATTTCCCAAACCACACACCTCTAGTTACTTTTATGCAAGCCAATTCACTGCACAAAGTCCTGTGAAATATTTTTAATTACTTATTGCCCAAAACCACACACACACTCCCCCCCCCCCCCCCCCCCCCCAAAACCAAAAAAACCATAACAACCACCATATAATATTGTCCATATAATCTGGCAGTGGCAAAGACATGCAACTAAGATGGACTTATAATTATTACATGGAACCAAACAAGCCTTTCCAGCAGGCAAAACAAAACAAAACCTGAAACAGGTGTCCAAACAACCTCATAGCTCCGACAGAGGTGGAGGAGGAAGCACCGTTGCAGTAGTTAAAACCGTACCAAACATCGTTGGGAATGGAAGTTTGGTAGTAAAAGGTAACAGAGCCAGTGTAATAACCGTAGACCTGTACGGTATCAGGTATCCAACCATCGTATCCACTCCTGTACAGGTACAAATAACACACCTCGTACAGACACGGCCCTGTTATCTCGTACGTGTCCACCGAACACCGCTCGAACGCCCCCGACGATGGGTCATCTAGCCTCGCTGCATATACCTACATAATAATAATAATAATAATAATAATAATAATAATTATTATTATTATTATTATTTATTAAAATTAAAATGTTAAATTACATTTTGTCCTCTTTTTCTGTTTGATATATATATTATTTTGGCTCTTAATTTTTTTTCCTTTCTATTTTTAGCCTTTTATGTTTTTTCTAATTTACTTTTGAAATTAACTTATGCTCAAAATGTCATGTTAACTGTCCTACAACATAAAAAAATATATATTATTATATTAAAATTTGAGTTTGTGTAAAAAGTGTTAGTGGGACAGTTACAAAAATAAAGAAAAGAAAAAAGCTATATTTTGAATCTTATAACAAAATAAATTTTAAACTTTTAATTTTATTAATTTAAATCTAAAATTTTTTATTTGGATTTAATCTAAATCATTCATCAATTTTTGTTCAATAAAATTGACAGGAAAAAAATATTTTAATTATTAAATATACATAAAATATTTAAAATAATATTTTTTTATTGAGTTTAATTGAATTTAATGACTAAAATATCTTCTTTTTTTTACCGATTTTACTTAACAAAAATAGTCAAAAGATTTAGATTAAAAATAAATCAAAATTTATGACTTAAATTGATAAAATTAAAATTAAAAATTAATTTTACTATTAGGTTCAAGTTGTTTTTGTAATTTTTCTAGTATTAGTTATATATAATAAAATAATTTTATATTACGTAACTGTCAATATGTTGTTTTTTATATAATTTTAAATATAAATTAAGAAAAATTTTAAACAAGCGAGGCCAAAGTGAAAGAAAAAACTACAAAGCCCAAAGCAAAAAATAACCAAACTTCAAAAGGCAAAGTACAATTTATATCCTAATTAAAAATTGTTGATCCGAGCTCCTAAATTGGGCCACATCGACGCCTTTCTAAAAATCAAAATTAAAATATTCGGTCAAATTTGTTTCCTTAGATTAATATTAAATTTATAAATAATGAATAAAAGTTAAATCATTTATTTATAAAAAAATGTCAACGTGGCTAACATCAATTGCTCAGATTAAAATATCTAGTTCGGAGATCTGAACTAAAGACAAGAAGTCGACTCTCATAATTTATATATGTGGGGTGTTTGGATACTGGATTTTCCTTACAAAAAGTAAAAAAAAACGACTTAGCGGTTTGTAAATGTCACAATCCACTTTTTTTAATTCATACAAACCACTTGGTAGGATTTTTTCATTACAAATAATTTTTTAAACAATTTTCCAGTTATTTTTTTGACTTCTAAAAAAGCCATAAAAATGTAAACCCTAAACACCCACCTAGAAATCCTGTTTTGGTTTTTTGGTTTAAATAAAAAAATTGAAAACTAATTTGATGAATAAAATATAATAAAAAAATCCATCATTTTTATATAATTTATTATTTTTTGAGGAGAAAATAATTTTTAAAAATTTAAAACTATGCTTTTTGTGATTATTTTTTATCAAGTTAGATTTTTTTTTTTAACTAAAAAATTAATTTTAAAAAAGCAACCAAACCGAATACTCTCACTAGTAGATGGTGTTTGGAAAGTGAGTTTTTATGTAGCTTTTAGTAGATGTAGGTTTTTATGAGATAAAAATTTTTTGGTGTTTGGGAAGATAGTTAGGTTTTTATGTGGTTGGATGTGATGTTTGTGAGAGAAAAAGTGAAATGATTATGGGGTTGGATGTGATATTTTGTTTGTATGTGTTTTTTTTGATTTTGCAAAACTTTTATCTTTTAGTGGAAAAAATGAGAAAAAAATTTGGGAACTTGCTTCCCAAACACCACCGTAGTGTTTTTTTGGGGATTCTAACTTTTTAGTGAGATATGTAATTATTGTTTTGAAATCAAATCAAAATATATTAATTTATCATATTGTCTCTTTTATTTTCATTATTAAATACATTTATAATTATTTTTAAAGGGTAATTTTGGAATTCTTTAGAGTTTTATTTTTTGACTTCTGAAAATGGACAAATATTTTAAAATATCTAAAAAAAATTGGACAAATAATATGAGATGGAGGGAGTATTAAATTTATAGAATTTAAAAGAAATTATTCAAATAGAACATCAAGAGTATACTCTTTGATTAACCACAAGCAGCACCAAAACCAAAAAGTGAGGTATATAAGAGCAAAAGTTGCTTTAATAAGTCGATTAAAAGTTAATTTTTTTAATTTTTAAATTTAAAAAAAAAATATGTTAAAAAATAAAGAAATAATGTGATATAAATGTTTTTAAGTCAGCCCAAAGTAATTATATTTCTTAATTTTTTAAAAATATTAATTCTATCAAAAAAATTTACATGCGTATAAAATTCATATCGTGTGTAGATCTTGCACTCATTTAATTTTTAACTAAAAATACTTGTCCAATCAATAAAACTACGAAGTGTAAAATCAGAAGTGATGAGCTCTACTTACGTGGAAAAAAAAAAAATCAAAATCTCCAACACACATCACATCAATAAATAAATGAGCATCCATTAAAACTTTACCAAATATTTTTATGTAAAATCAAAGGACCATCAGGAAATTTTTTTAAAATAATATTATATGTCTCAATTAATATTTATATTAAAATATTAACAAATGATGTGATATTATTTGTATAATTTTAAATATTTATAATTTATATAATAAATGTGAATAATAATAATATTATAATACTAATTGATACATTAATGTTTATACTATACCAAATTTTTTTTTTTCAATATCATTTCAAGGACCCCTGCCTACACAAAAATCCTAATTATTATTATAAAATAAAATATTAAAAAAAAAAGTTATTAATTAGCTAACAACAAGTTCCAAAAAAAATTTCTATTCACAAAATAAATAAAAAAACAATTATCAACAGGTTTGTACAAATTTTCAACAACATCAACCTACTAATCAAGTCGTTTTAGTGAAAGCTTTTCAAATAAAATAAATTACAAGTAAAACCCCAATTCTCCAGATGCAATTTTCTCAATTGTGTTGGTCTTAAATCATAAACAAACAACACATACATATGCACAAAATCATCTATTTTATATAGTTGAGTATTGAGAAGAGGAAAACCTGATAGCCATAAGAATCGCCAAAAGAGAGACTGATCTGATCTCTAGTGTACTTTGGTGAAGAACAGCTCGTCGTTATGGTCACCGTGTAAGAACAGTCCGAAGAGCTCTGTTTTTAAAGCCAAATGCAAAATCAAAAAAACATCAACATATATACATAAAAAACACAAAATATTAAGAAAAATTAAAAATATAAAATAGGGGGATTTGGAGACCTGGGTTTTGTTGATGTTAAAGGAAGATAAAGGTAGAGGCAGACGAATGATAGATCCGCCATGGGTTTTGTTGATGTTGAAGGATTGTTGTAGAGGTATTGGCTGACGAATGATAGATTGGCCATGGGAGGTAGAGAAGAAGAGCACGAAAAAGCAGAGTATTGCTTTTGTGGTCATCATCTTCTCCAAAACCCTCTTGTTTGACTACCGCTCCTCCTCACAGATGGTACGCGAAAGTAAGAGAGAGAGAGAGCGCATAGCTGTTCGACTCTCCACCTCTTATATATATATATATAGAAAATAATCAATCTGCTTAATGAGGTTGCTGACAAAAAAGGGTACTTCGGTCTTAAGCGTTGATTTTTTTTTGTATCTATATAAATAATTTTTTTAAAATATGTTTATTGTTAGATATTTTTGAAGCTTTGCAAGGTTTCATTTAAGGATTTGTTTGGTAATGAGTTATTTTAATTAATTTTTAAATTTTTTATTAAAATATATGTAGAAGATAAAAAAAAAAAATGCGATACTTTGTAATGATTTTTAAAAAATTTTAAAGGGCAAATTATATATACATCCCTCGAGGTTTAGTTAAATTACAGATACCCCTGAGGTTTCGGAAATTACATCCCGCCCCCTGAGGTTTGTATTTTCATAACAATTTACCCCCTGGGGTTTATATTTCATAACAAATTACCCTCTAATTTCTTATGCAAATATAGCATTCAGGGGGAATTCGTAATTTCTCAAACCTCAGGGGGTATCTGTAATTTAGCCAAACCTCGAGGGGTGTATATGTAATTTGCCCAATTTTAAACTATTTTAAGGATGATTTGAGGATTAACATTGTAATTATTTTATTGCATTGCTGGTCTAGAGTTTAGTCATTCTTCAAACAAGACATAAGTCTCATAAAAATGCCTAAGGTCCATGAGCCGACATGAACCAAGACCAGCCCATCAACTGATGGCACGCCCTTAAAAATATAAACTAATCTTGGGTCGAGAGATAAGGCCCATGGGTTAGTCCAATACGCTTTGCAAAGTCCGGTTCATAGGCTCGACCCATAAGTCTATTGTAGACATCCCATTTTAACCTACTGTAAGACTTGGACGCTTTCTTTTGATTATCCCGATGATGAAAATCAGAATGTATTTCTTACAAAATTCTCAGTAAAAAAAAAAAAAGAATTTGAGTTTTACTCTCTACCCTAAGCCCACGTTGGTCAAATGTTTAGGTCTTGTTGGACACCTGGAGCAAAATGGGGCTGAGCTGGAGCGAAACAGAACAAAATGGGCAAACTTTCCTCTGGCCAGTCGACCTCTCCAAAATAGTGTTGTCCAGTTTTTGTGTTGGTTTGGATGGGGCACTTAACAACCTATTTTTTTGATATATTCATGCATTGAATGCATGTATACTCCTCATCCATTGCCTAGTGCTTAATCCATTGAAAGTAATTGTAACAACCCTCATACTGTTTACTGAATAGGGACTGATTGATTACCGATAATCACCGATTACTGTTAAACGGAACTGATAATGACTGATAACTGACTGAGAATTGAACTGATTAAAGTACTGAACTGACTGACTGAAATTGAAACTGAATTGAGTGAATACGTCTGTTTGAATTGCATTTTATCTGTTGACTGTTTGTTTGATCTGTTCGTGTTTTATGTTTAAACTATTAATTGAAGGCCTTATCGGCGGCCGAACCGGAAATGGGTTAGTATATTATGATCGTCATATTTAATATGATTTTATGGTATAATTATCTGAAAATTGATTAGGTATGATTAAATTAGATTAAAATAAGCCAATTAAAGAGTTTGCCATATTTACCATTTTGCCACTATCTCATATACACACACTTGAGCCTTATACTTGAATCAAAACACATTTGCTCAGCCATTTTCTTGTCCTTAACCGACTAGAGAGAGGGAGGTAGGGAGTTAGAGTGAATTCACCTTGAATTCCTTGGAAACTTGAAAATTTGCTTGATCTTGCTTGGAATTGAAGTGTTAATTGCTACTTTGAGCTCCTAGACCTTGAATACAAGACTGAGGTAGGACATTCATCTTCTTGTGGCTGTTCTTGAGTTCAATCTTGCATGATTCATGTTAATTTGTAGAGCTAAGTCATGATTTGGTTCATAAATGATGGATTGAAGATCATTTCTTGCATGCATGTTGGTATTGTTGCATTTTGAAGTTGATTACATGGACATTGGTACATGCATGCTCATATTGTTGTTATAGACCATGTTTTCATCTGGTTTTGGAAAGAAATGAGCTCATTTGATCAAGCTTTGGAGCTTTAATTTGGTTTAAAACTCATGCATGACATGTTTGAATGTTGTTCTTGAAAATGGGTTTGAATGTGGTTTTAATTGACTCACCTTTGGGGCTTGAATTCATAAATTGAGCTTTGAAACTTGTTATACATTGAATTTAATGATGTTTTCCAGAATTTGGGCCCAAGAGGTCGAGTTTGGAATGGTTGAATGCTTGGTTTGAGCTTGGGAGGCAGATCTGGAAATTCCAGATTTGGCTTCCTCGCTCGAGCGAAGGATTCCCCGCTCGAGCGAGCACCTTTGTCCAGGGCTCCGCTCGAGCGACCATCGAGCGACGATCGCGCGTAAAATTTCAACATCCAGTACTTTTACTGTTTTGCAGACCGCTCGAGCGTAGAAAGTCTCGCTCGAGCGAAGCCTTTGATTTTGGACTTACGCTCGAGCGTAGAAAGTCTCGCTCGAGCGAAGCCCCTATTTTCAGCAAAGTTTGCAAAATGTTTTCTAAGTGTATTTTTGCATCCTCATTCCATCCTAGGCATTCTTAGGCCTAGTTTAAGGCATCTTGATGAGGATATCATTGTAGAACACACCAAGGCAAATTAGGGATTAAGTTATGAGATTTCCCGACTGTGTAGCTTAGTGTGTTCAATCTGTGAACTGTGTAGGGTTGGCAACTGGGGAGACACGCTCTAGCATACTGTAGCCCAGAACTCTGTGAGTAACAATTGTGTAAAGATATGTTCAACTGATTATCTTTTGAATACTGAACTGAACTGTTTACTGAACTGGTATTATTTACTGAATGAATGTATGTCCTTTATTTCTGAACTGTACTGTGGCATCCTTAGTATCTACGGTTTACTGTTACTGTTACTGTCACAGAGATCTCTGTCGGTTTCCTTGTGGAACCACTACTGTTTACTGACTGATGGCCATCATTACTGTTCGGTCTTTTAAGACCTACTGTTACTGTTATGCTAATGGATGTACCACATATGACTGTTTACTGTACTGAGCAACTGAATTACTGATTGAAATGAACTGTTTTCATTACTGTAAGGACATTCATTCTAAACCCCTTTACGCTTTATGTTATTCACTGGGCTTTAGCTCACTGCTCATATATATATGTAGGTGTACAGGCACCAGACCGCAGCTAGAGGCGTCAGGGTTACTCCAGTTTTGTCAAGCCAGCCTTTGTGCCTCACTGCGAGGTTCCGAGCCTACTGTTAAGGCTTAGGGGTGTTTTAGAATTTCCCCCTTTTTGTACTGTTTCACTGTTTTGTATAGACTGACTGTTTACTGTACTGTTATACAGGGATTAGGTCCCTGTACTGTGTGACTGTTAATTTTGTATACTGTGTTGTACAGACGGAATGTTTTCTGTACTGTTACTAGGGGTTGAGTCCCTAGCTAAATGTATGTGAATATTGTGTATACTGTTCTGTACTGTTTTGTATAATGTATGAAAAGCCTTTTTACATACAGACTGTCACAGCTCAATGGACACTATTTATTTACTGTATTGGCTTCCGCCAGGCCCTGTACTCTGTTTTACTGTATTTCTGTTAAGCAGGCCTTCGGTAATCTCGGATTACTGGCCGGTTACGGTGCTAAACCCATAGGGCCGGGTTTGGGTCGTGACAGAGTGGTATCAGAGCGATACTTGACCACGAGTTATACCGCACACACGTGTCCAAATGAGCTATAGGGTGTCCTAGAAAAGTTATTAGGGCATCTCATGAGCATGTTAAGTGTGTGGTTATGTTATGACTGAATACATGTTAATGTGATAACTGTTTAAATATGCAACTGTTTATGTTACAATTGTTATAACTGTTATAGTGAAATGGACAATGCAAATGAACCTGAGTCCTCGTCTACCGAGGCAAGAATGGAAAGAATGGAAAGAATGATAGAACTGATAACTGCTAGACTTGAACAACAACAGAACCAACCGCCTCCACCTCCTCCTCCTCCGGTACAGCCGGAACCTAATGTTAATGTGAATGATGGGGATATTATTGCTCTGACCCAGAAGTTCAGCAAAATGAAACCGCCATCCTTTCAGGGAGGCCTTGAACCGTTAAAAGCTGAAGCTTGGGTTCTGGAAACAGAGAAACTATTTGAAGTGTTTCCGTGCTCAGAAGCGAATAAAGTACTGTTAGCTACCTTCACCTTGCAAGAAGAAGCTAGAAGGTGGTGGATGTTGATCCGCGATACAACTACTGTTATGACTTGGGCTCAGTTCAAGGAGTCATTCTTTGAAAAGTACTTCCCGCAGTGTGTCAGGGATAGGAAAGTAACTGAGTTTGAACAACTGAAACAGGGCACCACGTCGGTTGCCGAATATGAAACAAAATTTACTGAACTTGCCCGTTATGCACCGCACATGGTGGATACCGAATATAAGAAGGCCAGAAAATTTGAAGGCGGCCTTAATGTGGCAATACTTGACCGGATAAATGTTTTGAAATTACCGACTTTTGTGGGTGTTCTCGATCGGGCATTGATGGCCGAGTCGAACATTGCAGCAGTGAAACAATCTGAAACACCAACAACTGAATGGCATGGAAAAAGGCAGGGTTTCAAATTCAAGAAAGGCAAGCACAACCCAGCCAACAAGAAACAGAATACGGGGACAACAACTAGCCCCAGTCAAGGGAGTGGATTCATACCACCCTGTCCTGAGTGTGGCAAGAAGCACAAGGGGGTCTGCTACAGAATATCTGGAGCCTGTTACAGGTGTGGCAAGGTGGGCCACATGGTTAAAGACTGCCCCTCTGCTCCACAAGCCAGTAGTAAAGCTGCACCAAGCGCAGTAGCATCAACTGTAGCACCAAAGCCTAACCCCAGAGCTACCGGGAAAGAGCCTGTGAGGCAAGGCCGAGTGTTCGCACTAGTACCGGGAGATGTGCAGAATACCGAGACCGTTGTGTCAGGTATTCTCTCTATTTGTGCACAAAATGCATATGTATTAATTGATTCGGGGTCTACGCATTCTTATGTATCGCATGCTTTCTCACGGAAATTGAATAGACCCTTAGAACCTATGAACTATCTGCTAGCCATATCATCACCCATAGGGGGATCTATGACATGTGCTTATATGTACCCCGCATGTGAAATCATTGTTGGGGATATGCATCTGTTTATTGATTTACTGTCATTGAACATTGATCATTTTGACGTAATATTGGGGATGGATTGGTTACAAAAATATCATGCCACTATTGACTGTGTGACCAAGCAAGTTGTTTTCCGTCCACCTGATTTGCCTGAATTTGTGTTTAATGGGAGTGGAGTAGTACCTCCTCCGTATTTGATTTCGTCAGTGAAAGCTGTTAAATTAATTAGAAAGGGGTGTAAAGGATATCTGTGTTCTGTACTGACTGTGTCTACTGAAGATAGTGTTAAAACTGATGTGAATTGTATTCCTATAGTCAGGGAATTTCCAGATGTTTTTCCAGATAATCTTCCAGGAGATTTGACTGATAGGGAGATTGAATTTACCGTTGATGTGATTCCCGGAACACAACCAGTTTCTAAAGCTCCTTACAGAATGGCTCCAACTGAACTGAAGGAACTGAAAGTGCAATTGCAAGAACTGTTAGATAAAAAGTTCATCAGACCTAGCACTTCGCCATGGGGTGCTCCTGTTTTGTTTGTCAAGAAGAAAGATGGCTCACTGAGACTGTGCATTGACTACCGTGAACTGAATAAGGTAACTGTAAAGAACAAATACCCTTTGCCACGCATTGATGATTTATTTGATCAGTTACAGGGTGCACAAGTGTTTTCTAAGATTGATCTCAGATCGGGGTATCATCAACTGAAGGTTAAACCGGAAGACATCGATAAAACTGCTTTTAGAACGAGGTATGGACATTATGAATTTTTGGTTATGCCTTTTGGAGTCACGAATGCACCAGCTGCTTTTATGGACCTCATGAACAGAATTTTTAAACCATACCTTGATGACTTTATTGTTGTATTTATCGATGACATATTGATTTACTCCAAAAGTATAGAACAGCATGAACATCATCTGAGACTTGCCCTACAAACCTTAAGGGAACAGAAACTGTATGCTAAACTGTCTAAATGTGAATTTTGGCTTGACCATGTTATGTTTTTGGGGCATGTTGTTAGCAAAGATGGAATTTCTGTTGATCCGCAGAAAATTGAAGCTGTAGTGAACTGGCCTAGACCAACGAATGTGACTGAAGTCCGAAGCTTTTTGGGACTGGCTGGATACTACAGAAGATTTGTCAAAGATTTCTCCAAAATTGCCCTACCATTGACTCAGTTAACTCAAAAGGGGACATCATTTGACTGGACTGACCAAAGAGAATCTGCTTTTCAGGAGTTGAAAACTCGATTAGTGACTGCACCAGTTCTTACCTTACCTACAGGTACGGATGGTTATACTGTATTTAGTGATGCTTCTCATAAGGGTCTGGGGTGTGTTTTAATGCAGAATGGGAGAGTTATTGCTTATGCTTCCCGACAGTTGAGACCACATGAAAAGAACTACCCGACCCATGATCTGGAACTTGCTGCAGTAGTATTTGCACTGAAAATCTGGCGTCACTATCTGTACGGGGTAACATGTGAAGTATATACCGACCACAAGAGTTTGAAATATTTCTTCACACAGAAAGAACTGAATATGAGACAGCGGAGATGGCTAGAACTGATTAAAGATTATGACCTACAGATATTGTACCATCCGGGAAAGGCCAATACCGTTGCCGATGCCTTGAGCCGGAAATCGATTGGAAACTTAGCCTGTTTGCTTACAGGACAGAAAGAGTTGCTTTGTGACCTTGAAAAATCTGAAATAGAAATTGTTTTGAGAGAACAAGGTGGAACCTTAGCTGCTATTTCTGCTCAACCGGCGCTGATTGAGGAGATTAAAGAGAAACAGCAACTGGATGACTTCTTGAAGAAGATCATCGAAGAAAGAGAATCTAAACCGAGACCGGGATTCAAATTTGAGAATAATGTACTGAAATTTCAAGAAAGACTGTGTGTACCAAATGATACTAAACTGAAAAGAAGAGTTCTGCAAGAAGGCCACAATTCGAGATTGTCTATCCATCCGGGGAACACGAAAATGTACCAAGATCTGAAACAGAATTTCTGGTGGCCGGGAATGAAGAAAGAAATTGCTGATTTTGTATCCAAATGTCTTCATTGCCAACAGGTCAAAGCTGAACATCAGCGACCTGCCGGATTATTGCAACCCCTACCCATACCAGAGTGGAAATGGGAGCATATCACGATGGATTTTATCGTCGGATTACCTCGCTCCAGAAAAGGTATGGATTCCATTTGGGTTATTGTTGATAGACTAACCAAATCTGCTCACTTCTTACCTGTCAAGACGATTTATAATGCGGACAAATTGGCTGTTGTCTATATTGATGAAATTGTAAGACTGCATGGAGTGCCTGTGTCTATTGTTTCTGACAGGGATTCGAAGTTTACATCGAGGTTTTGGCAAAGCCTACAAACTGCACTGGGTACTGAACTGAGACTGAGTAGTGCCTATCATCCTCAGACAGATGGCCAATCAGAAAGGACCATCCAAACTCTGGAGGATTTATTGAGAATGTGTGTCCTTGATTTTCAGGGAGACTGGGAAAGTCATCTGCCACTAGCTGAATTCGCCTACAACAACAGCTACCATTCGAGTATTGGTATGGCGCCTTTTGAGGCATTGTATGGCAGAAAATGTAGATCTCCAATTTGCTGGGCAGAAGTTGGAGATGGGCCTTTGCTTGGGCCCGAGATTGTGTATGAAACAACTGAGAAAGTGAAACTGATACAGCAAAGACTGAAAACTGCACAGAGTAGACAGAAAAGTTATGCAGATGTCAGAAGACGGGACAGAGAGTATGAAGTGGGTGATCACGTTTTTGTGAAAGTGACACCAATGAAAGGCCAGACTCGTTTTGGAGTCAAAGGCAAGTTAGCACCGAGATACGTCGGACCATACGAGATCATTGAGAAAATCAATCCGGTGGCGTATCAAGTTGCGCTTCCTCCTGAAATGGAGCATATGCATAACGTCTTCCACATCTCTATGTTGAGAGATTATCTCCGGGATCCCTTCCATGTAATAGAGCCTACCCACGTAGTGTTGAGTGATGACTACACTTACGAGGAACGGCCTATACAGATTGTAAACCGACGGATCAAGAAACTGAGAAACAAAGAGATCCCGTTAGTGAAAGTTGACTGGCAAAACCATGGTGGCGTGTATGCCACTTGGGAAAGGGAAGATGACATGGCTAAACGATATCCTGAACTGTTTCCACTGAATCCTGTTTTCTTCCAGAATGAAGGTAATTCGAGTTTAGGGGACTAAACTCTTTTTAAGGAGGGGAGACTGTAACAACCCTCATACTGTTTACTGAATAGGGACTGATTGATTACCGATAATCACCGATTACTGTTAAACGGAACTGATAATGACTGATAACTGACTGAGAATTGAACTGATTAAAGTACTGAACTGACTGACTGAAATTGAAACTGAATTGAGTGAATACGTCTGTTTGAATTGCATTTTATCTGTTGACTGTTTGTTTGATCTGTTCGTGTTTTATGTTTAAACTATTAATTGAAGGCCTTATCGGCGGCCGAACCGGAAATGGGTTAGTATATTATGATCGTCATATTTAATATGATTTTATGGTATAATTATCTGAAAATTGATTAGGTATGATTAAATTAGATTAAAATAAGCCAATTAAAGAGTTTGCCATATTTACCATTTTGCCACTATCTCATATACACACACTTGAGCCTTATACTTGAATCAAAACACATTTGCTCAGCCATTTTCTTGTCCTTAACCGACTAGAGAGAGGGAGGTAGGGAGTTAGAGTGAATTCACCTTGAATTCCTTGGAAACTTGAAAATTTGCTTGATCTTGCTTGGAATTGAAGTGTTGATTGCTACTTTGAGCTCCTAGACCTTGAATACAAGACTGAGGTAGGACATTCATCTTCTTGTGGCTGTTCTTGAGTTCAATCTTGCATGATTCATGTTAATTTGTAGAGCTAAGTCATGATTTGGTTCATAAATGATGGATTGAAGATCATTTCTTGCATGCATGTTGGTATTGTTGCATTTTGAAGTTGATTACATGGACATTGGTACATGCATGCTCATATTGTTGTTATAGACCATGTTTTCATCTGGTTTTGGAAAGAAATGAGCTCATTTGATCAAGCTTTGGAGCTTTAATTTGGTTTAAAACTCATGCATGACATGTTTGAATGTTGTTCTTGAAAATGGGTTTGAATGTGGTTTTAATTGACTCACCTTTGGGGCTTGAATTCATAAATTGAGCTTTGAAACTTGTTATACATTGAATTTAATGATGTTTTCCAGAATTTGGGCCCAAGAGGTCGAGTTTGGAATGGTTGAATGCTTGGTTTGAGCTTGGGAGGCAGATCTGGAAATTCCAGATTTGGCTTCCTCGCTCGAGCGAAGGATTCCCCGCTCGAGCGAGCACCTTTGTCCAGGGCTCCGCTCGAGCGACCATCGAGCGACGATCGCGCGTAAAATTTCAACATCCAGTACTTTTACTGTTTTGCAGACCGCTCGAGCGTAGAAAGTCTCGCTCGAGCGAAGCCTTTGATTTTGGACTTACGCTCGAGCGTAGAAAGTCTCGCTCGAGCGAAGCCCCTATTTTCAGCAAAGTTTGCAAAATGTTTTCTAAGTGTATTTTTGCATCCTCATTCCATCCTAGGCATTCTTAGGCCTAGTTTAAGGCATCTTGATGAGGATATCATTGTAGAACACACCAAGGCAAATTAGGGATTAAGTTATGAGATTTCCCGACTGTGTAGCTTAGTGTGTTCAATCTGTGAACTGTGTAGGGTTGGCAACTGGGGAGACACGCTCTAGCATACTGTAGCCCAAAACTCTGTGAGTAACAATTGTGTAAAGATATGTTCAACTGATTATCTTTTGAATACTGAACTGAACTGTTTACTGAACTGGTATTATTTGCTGAATGAATGTATGTCCTTTATTTCTGAACTGTACTGTGGCATCCTTAGTATCTACGGTTTACTGTTACTGTTACTGTCACAGAGATCTCTGTCGGTTTCCTTGTGGAACCACTACTGTTTACTGACTGATGGCCATCATTACTGTTCGGTCTTTTAAGACCTACTGTTACTGTTATGCTAATGGATGTACCACATATGACTGTTTACTGTACTGAGCAACTGAATTACTGATTGAAATGAACTGTTTTCATTACTGTAAGGACATTCATTCTAAACCCCTTTACGCTTTATGTTATTCACTGGGCTTTAGCTCACTGCTCATATATATATGTAGGTGTACAGGCACCAGACCGCAGCTAGAGGCGTCAGGGTTACTCCAGTTTTGTCAAGCCAGCCTTTGTGCCTCACTGCGAGGTTCCGAGCCTACTGTTAAGGCTTAGGGGTGTTTTAGAATTTCCCCCTTTTTGTACTGTTTCATTGTTTTGTATAGACTGACTGTTTACTGTACTGTTATACAGGGATTAGGTCCCTGTACTGTGTGACTGTTAATTTTGTATACTGTGTTGTACAGACGGAATGTTTTCTGTACTGTTACTAGGGGTTGAGTCCCTAGCTAAATGTATGTGAATATTGTGTATACTGTTCTGTACTGTTTTGTATAATGTATGAAAAGCCTTTTTACATACAGACTGTCACAGCTCAATGGACACTATTTATTTACTGTATTGGCTTCCGCCAGGCCCTGTACTCTGTTTTACTGTATTTCTGTTAAGCAGGCCTTCGGTAATCTCGGATTACTGGCCGGTTACGGTGCTAAACCCATAGGGCCGGGTTTGGGTCGTGACAGTAATACTCCATTTTTGTCTTCCATTAGCTCCATTAATAATTCATCAGTGCTCTATTTGCTCTATTATCTTCATTAATGCTTTATTCTTGTCTCTCACAATTTCTCCACTTACATTGCCTATATGTATACATCAGATTGTAGAGAAGAGGAGGAGAAGGGGGATAGATTGAGTAGAGAAGGCTAGAGATAGAGAATAAGAGTCTAAGTTTTGATCAAGAAAGGTGTCAAAATTGAGAAGTTGAGCAGTGAATTCCATTACACTGTTATATCATCCTTATCCACTGTTATTTGATCCAAAAAATTCCATTATAGTCAACTTGTGTAGCTTTGATCAAGGAGTGTTCAGTTTGTGTAGAAAGTGAGAAAATTAGAGTGAATTGTAAAATCTAGGTCTTTACCGTCTTCCCCCACACACACTGTTAAACAATCCAAAATTGTCATTCTAGCTAAAATTCTAAATTTTCGAATGGAGGATTGAGAACATAATTCATAACCTTAAGGGTGATCAAAAGGGAATTTGGAAATCGAGAAGTTTTTCTTTCTTTGGAAGGTGAATTTTCAATTTCTTTCATTTTCTTGCATTTTCTATCTTATATTTGTTTTGTTACTTTAAATTCATATCAGTTTTGTTGTAATCTAACCGGAAGTGGTTAATTGAGCCATCTATATATTCCTTGTTTGTTATTTTCTCAGTGTTGCAATAAGACAAGTGCTTAGTTGGCCAGCCAACTAACTTCTTTTGGACAGAACGGCGTAGTCTTCCGACGTTAAGCATACCAATTTCTGGTGGTCTCCAAAGCGCATGAAACTTCAATTTTGTTTTCATTTGAGTGTTTTGTGAGTTGTTTTAAAATTTTCCTCCTCTATCTCTCATTTGGTTTGTAATTATATGTTCAAATATTATAACAATTTACTGCCGCGCTTTTCTCTATCTCATTCTTTTACTTGTTTTCCTTATTTGTATATAAACATTATATTTTGTATTTTCATCATATTCATACTTTGCATCCATGTTTTATGCATCTTGATTCGGCTAAATTTGTATTTATGGATTTAATCGATTATTATGTGATTATATGTGTTGCCTTATGTCCTTGAGATGATTCACATGTCATATATTAGAAGCCGAATCTTTAGCTGTATATCATGAGTGAATTAAATTAGGATTTATATAAGATTATGCATATTTCGCTAACTTTGTTTTGTAACTGTTCGCGAGACGTCAGTAAACATGTAAGTTTTTAAGTTTTAGCATCCTGCTTGTGTATGTTTTTCTTATTATGTTTAGTATTTTACCATGAGGTTATGTGCTTACTTGATATAACTGTATGAATGCCGGTGGATGGATGTTGTGTTGTGTAGCTTAATTTGGAATGATGTTGATTTTTCATATTTGTAAACTCAATTTCTTTAGGTTGTGCATCTTCAATTATTTCAAAACACATGAAATCAAATTGTTCCAAAATGAATGACATAGTCTATACTTGTATACTTCGCATAGTAACTTTTAGGATTTATTAATAATCAAAATATGAACATATAAAGTCAATAATACTCATATCATGATTTAGTAGAGGCCAATCTTTGATCGGATGAGCGGAGGTATTCAATTAATGACCTTCCCCTCTCATACCTAAGGTTTCGAGCCAAGCATTTTTGGTTATGACGAATAGTGGCCTTGGCATGACTCATGAGTTTCCTAATTTTCTCAAAAATATTAGGTGGCGACTCTAAGATTTGGTGAAATGGTCCATTTTTTTGTAAAGATTTTGTTTTAAAACGAATTTTTCTATAAAAGTATCTAAATCTGAACACTTATATATGTTTCACATTGCACTCATGAGACTAGATCAAAAAAATCGAGAGTCCAAACTGTTTAACCCATACGGGTATCCCCAGACGATGTTAGACCTATGTTAATGGCCCATTTGAGTCTTGTTACCGTTAAGAGTTTTTATTACTTTTGGTGATATTATTTATTTATTTCATTACTTTTTAATGTGTACATAATTTATTTGGATAAAAATTGTAAATGACTGACAAGTTTGTATGTGTTAACCTAGTTGAGATACACTTATCTTGTGGTAATGCAATCCATCTCACTTTTCCTTTCAATTTAGTAACACTATGAATGTAATTTTGTATTTTAGTTAAATAAATAAAGTTCAATTTTAATTTTTTTTATTATCAAACATGTAAATATAATTGTTAAAGTGCCTTTAAAAATAGGGTGCTCAGACCATAAATCCAAATTTAAATTCTTTTTTTTCAAAAGTCTATGCGCGAAAATAGTATATCCATAAAGACATACTTTTACGAAATGGCCAAACTAACCATTTACCTGTTGGTCACGCTACTATAAGGATTACCAATCCACTTTTTTTTTTTTTTTTTTTTTCTCATACTCTCTCTATTTGTCTCCAATTTTTTTCCCCTTTTACTCACTCACTTACTCTCTCTCTCACTTACACACACACACACACACACACACACACACACACACACACACACTCTCTCTCTCTCTCTCTCTCTCTCTCTCTCTCTCTCTTCACTGCACTTACGTATTCTCTTTTTATTGATCAGCTTACTTTCTAGGGTTTCATTCTCTCTCTCTCTCCCCTTGTATTAACCCTAAATCTTTCTCTCTTATCTTCACTCTCGTCCTTCTAAAAAAATGTCCAGTTTCATCAACCTAGCTTCATTATTAAGGCAATATCGACGTGGATGGAAATACCGTCGGAGGTGAAGTGGACCACGACGAAGGTCTATTCCTTCTCTTTCAACAAATGTGACAATGACGACGTTCTCTTCACCATCGCCTCCTGTACTAACATGCCGTACTTTCTAGTCATCTCTCTCTTCCTCTGCACAGCCTTTAAGAATGGCCTGACAGTCGATAGAACGGGGTTAGAATACACCATGTAAGGGGCACTATTGTTGGCGTTTTGAAGGATTCCATTGGTGGGTGGTGGTGGTGGTGATAATGATCTTCTTGTTCATTTATTACATCTCTCTCTCTCTCCTCCCATCTTTCTCTCTATGAATATATGTGTATATCACTTTGCTTTGCCTTAATTTGTTGTTTTATGAATATCAGACATATGTATATATCATGGATTTGTGTTGAAATCCAAAGTTGAATTTGAATAGATCTGTGGTGTTGAGAGATAACACCTATTGTGACACAAATCTGTTCAAAATTTCAATAGACAAGGAAAAAAATTGAACAGACAGTAGAAAAAATTAAACAGATAGATACAAGTTTAAACAAATAGGTTAAAAAAAATGAACAGATAAAACAAATTTCAACAGATAAGTTAAAGGGTAAAATTAAAAATAAAATATCCTCAAAAATAATAAAATGTACTTCTCACCACAATATTTTACAAAGAGTGTACTTCTCACAAAATAAATAAATAAATAAAATTAATGAGACCTCATACCTTACACCTAGATGAGTTGAGCCGAGTTGAGTCTTAGTATGTTTGGGCTTGTTTGTTAAGATTTTAACGAACTTAAGTTTGAGTTCGAACTCAATAAAAATTTAACGAACCGAGCTCGAGCCTGTTCACGAGTCTTAATGAGCAAAAAAATTTATAAATTCATACCTGCGTATGAGGCTAAAGTTACAATTAAAACTTTGATTATACAATTATAGATACAATATATATAAACAATCTAAAAAAAAGTCAATATTTTATTAAAATAATAATATCTACTACTACTACTATTATATAAATATATAATTTATAGTTAACTATTATTTACATATATATGTTTTAAATATATAAATAACATATTTATCTTATTTTTTATATGTATATTTTTACATCATTTAATATATAAATAATAAATATTAAACGAGTCAGGTAACGAGCCGAGTTTACGAGCCGAACTTTAGAATGTTTGGGCTTATTTATTAAAAATTCAACGAGCTCAAGTTCGAGCTTGAACGCAAAAAATATTTAAAAAACCGAGTTCGCACAAGCTCTTATCGAGTCGAGTTTGAACTTGTTCACGAACGGCTATACTCATTTGTAGCCTTACTTACACCTTTTTTAAAATAGAGATTTCACCAGTTTTCTCTTAAAAATATTATATTACAATATAATTTTTTGGGTTGGGCGGGGCTTAGTATTATTTATGTATTGCTTTTAGTAAGCCTACGTTTGGGAAGTGGGTTGACTTTTTGGCTTTTTGGCTTTTTTGGCTATTTTAGCCTGGGCTAAAAAACTTGGTTTGGGAAGGACTTTTTGGCTTTTTGGCTTTTTTGACTTTTTTTGTGATAAAAGAGTGTAATGATTATGGGTTGGATGTGATGTTTTGTTTTTTGTGACTAAAATAGCCTATTTTGTCTTTTGTGGCTAAAATAGCCAAAAAAGCCCCAAAATTTTCTTCCCAAACGTAGGCTAAATAAGAATCACAACACGGTTAAGTAAGTTATTATTTGCCTCCTAAGGTCTTGTTTGGGAATAGACTTTTTTAGTATTTTTTTGACTTTTAGGTTAAAATATGATATAAAAAAAATTAATATATTTCGGATCACTTTTTTATTTTTCATTAAAAAATGTGAAAAAATAGAAAGAAAAAAAAATCTTTAATTTTTTAATATAAATTATTGACTTTTTAAATTTTTTAATAATTTTTTAACTTTTTAACTAAAATCACTCCTCGCTAAATGAGGCCTAATTATCTACAAAAGTAAATCCAACGATGGAAATGGCGTTGTTTGGGAAGCCGGAAATGAGGCTATTATAGCCTCATTTGAGAAAAAAAGCCCAAAAGCAACACTGTTCACAGGTTTTCAAAAAAAAAAAAAAAATTCTGCAGCCCGGACAGTGTAGGCACAGCCTCAAAAGTCATTATCAATGGCTAAATTACCATTTTACCCCTTCACATCATTTTAAAAAATTATAATTCAGGGACAAATTTGTCATTTTAAATTCAAACATCATTTCAACACATTTTCTAATAGAACAACTCAACTAAAATTCATCTCATCTTTCTAAATACAAAAATTAAAATAGTCTATTAAAATAATCAAAAAATTAAATAACCTACTAAAATAGTCATTCCGCACACCATTTCGCACACAAGGCTAGAGTGGGTTTGGAGCGGCTTAGTAGTCCCATGCCTCGTGTTTTATTGGGAGCATGACAAATAGGGTTGGTGGTGTGGCCAAGAAAGCGTAGGTGAATTTTGTAATTTAAAATATTAATAAAAATTAAAGATAATATAAAATATTATGAATAATAATTTAAAATTAATAAATTTAAAAGATGTGAGATGAGAAATAAATTAGTAAAAAGAATATTACTTTTAAAATTTTAATTTTATTATATTAAAAAAATTAAAAAACATGTATATTATTATAAATATATTTAACAAATATAATCAGAAAAACAAAACCTATCTCTGTCTAGAGATATCACTACATGAGTCAATATGTTCCATCTATAAATTTTTTTAATACATGATTAATTTTCCGTTACAGGATTAATTTGAAACTAAAAACTAAAAAAACAATAGCATGTATTCTAAAATGGTAGTGCTACATATATCAATTGATATATCAACTAATGTACTAACATATGTTATGGCATTATTATTGGCCCTACCTATTATACAAATTAGAAATATTCAAAAATTTTAAAATTATACCACATCATCTGTTAATATATTAATTAGTATACCAATTAGTGCATATAACATTATTCAAAACAATTTTGTACTCCATATTAATAGAATTACTCCACTCTTCCTACATTATTAGTACCAAGGTTTTAAAAATCGGATCGGACCAGTCGGTTTGACCGGTTGAGCCATCGACCGGTCAGGATTCCAGTCCGGATACATCCACTAAACCGTTCAAAGTGAAAAACGGCGATTGAACCGCCAAACCAGTTGACCTGATGACAGTTCACCGAGTCAATAAAATCAATTTTTTGTTTTTTTATTCTTTCTTTCTTTTCTCTTTCTTTCTTATTATATATATATATATATATATAATAAAATTTTAATTGAAAACTCTCTTTCAGGGTCTCTTCTTGTGAGGAGTCCCATTGAGAGTTTAAAATTATTGTGAAAGCCTATACCTATTTATATAAAAAAAATTCTTTCAAAAAAAACTTAAGAAATTTATGTGGGATTCAATCAAATTTATTGGAGGAAAACTTAAAATTTTGATATTCTTTCAAAATTTTTGCTTTTCTTTCAATCAAATTATTTGAATTAAAATCATATTGAGAAAATATTGAATATTTGATTTCTTCTTCTAAAATTAAAATTAATAATATTTTAAAATATATTTTTATATTTTTTAGTAAAAAAAGTATTAAGAGAAATATTTAAGATTATTTAATTATTTAATTTATAATTTTATTTCTTATATTTTTATTTAAATATAATTTCAATATATTTATGAAGTCAAAGGTTCGATTTCGATTCAACTCGACGATTGAACCGATAACTCATTTATCTAATTTTTTTTTTATACACTCACCGATCTGATTTTTAAAACATTAATTAGTACTAAATTGTGAGATGACCCATTAACATTTCTCATAAATTAATGGTTATGCGAAGCGATGTCCACGCTTCGGAGAATGACTCCAAAGACTGCCTGCAAGTAGTGCGGTCCAACATTATCACTCATTTTCTTTAGTTTTGTTTTCAAAAATTATTTTTATTTTTTTTTACTAGTCTCTCTCTCTCTCTTAAAATACATTTAAAAGTTCAAGCATATATATATATATAAGAGTAAATTATAAATACATTATTTGAGATTTACTTAAATTATAAATTATCTCTTGTAATTTTAAAAATTACGTCATGTCCTTTAAGATTTCTAATTTCATAACAAATAAGTCATTTTATTAATAAATCATCAAATTAATTAATAGTTTTTAATAATGTTAAAATTTTATTTTAATTAATAGTTCAGATAATTTTATTATTGTATTGGTGAACAGTCAAAAATTTTACTTTTTTAACTAATTTTGTTAAATAAAAAATTCTGACAGGGAGGTATTTATAATTTTTCAAACTACAAGGAATAATTCTTATTTTAAACAAATTTCAGGGAATGTATTTGTAATTTACCCTATATATAAAACGAAAACATGAAAAAATTTATTAAAAAAAAATTAATATATTTTTAATATATATATATATATATATTATCTTTAATAAACTTTTACACGATTACAATATTTTTCAACCCTCACGAGTAATACAAGAGATGGCGATGAAATGGTAAAAGTGCTATTATTAGTTCAAAAAAAAAAAAAAGAAAAAAAAAAGAAAAAAAAAAAAGAAGAGGAAAATAACGGAGGAAGATAAAAAAAAAAAAAAAAAAAAAACAAACAAACAAACAAACAAACAAAAAAAGAAGAAGAAAGAGTTTAACTTCGTAATGATTAATATAGGCTTTTTTTTTAAAAAAAATTATTATTTACATTATACATTATGATGTTTTGAAAAGTTGGTAAAAACTTAACTTTTTGATTTTTTTAATCTATTTTATATTTTAGTGGATAAAAAATATAAGAGGTGATGTGACAAAAAATAGATAAAAAGTTATCACTTGCCAAAGCACCCCATTATGTTAGATTTACCTGATGGTTTATTAATAAAGAAATCATTTGTTAAGTGATTGAAAATCTTAAGAGATGGGATATAATATCTCAAACATGAAGAAAAATTTATATTTTAATAGTTCTTCCCAGTATAGTTATAATTTATCAAAAAATTATATAAAACACCCAACAAAGGTAATGTGATAATGTTATTTTTCTAAATTAAACTAATTTAAATTTTCATTTTAACGTAGAAATTCTACAATAAATAAAATCATTTTGTATACAAATTTTATATGAATTTTTCTATACCAAGGGGATACTAGATGAATAAATGATTTTTTTTTTTTTTTTTTTGTAATTTGATCATTTAAAAATGGACAATTATTTTTATTTTATTTTTCACTCTGTTCAAAATAAATGGAAAAACTCAAGAGCTTGCTTGCCTCCATGTGAACCACGCGATCGAAGAAAGTAATTTAATGGCTGACAAAGTAACAGATGCCACCCCCACTGAGGTTGTTATTTTCGATGTCAATTTATTAAATGTATCAAACAAACCCCCAAAAATAAAATAATAAATGACTGACATTATGGTTAAGGCTTGGGATTTAAGTCTCAAGGTCAATTCCCCTCTTTTTTGGGCCAATCTCCTGGGCGAAGCATTGTTAGTTAGGAGGTTGAACCTCAAGTTGTCTAATCAGCACTTGGTGTGGGTTCAATGCTTTCCTGCTCTGCGAGTCCTGACTTAAGCGGAGATTGTCTTGGGAGATCGGGGCAAGTTCTTAGGTTATAGTCTCCTCGCTCGGAACGGCTAACAAGACACTCTGGTGATCTCTGTAAGGGGTGCTGTCTTGGACTTGCAAGAGAGTAGAGAGGATTTTTCTGTAACAAAAAAATAAAAAAATAAAAAAATAAAAAAAAATAAATAAATAAGTAAATTCAAATACATATATATTTTATTCGTTGGAATGTGTCTACGGCGGGTATGAGTTTGGATCAGACTTGAAAAGTTAGAGACAAGTGCACCATAGTGAGATTTTGAAAATATATATATAATTTTAATTATTAATATTTATAAAAATTTGCACTGATTTATAATTACTTTTACAGAGTTATCCAAAAGTTGTATACCTTTTTTAATTTTAGTATTTTTATTATTAAATTTAGATTAATATGTTTTACTTTTAAGTCTATTTAATGTAAAAAGATCTAAAAAGTTAAAACATTTAGAAATAAGAAAAGTTAACTAAGGAAAATAAATCAAAAAAACAAAAAATAAATTTTGTGTGTGTTTATTTTATTTTTATGTTTTACTTTTGTAATTCGTCTAATCAAATAAAATTTAAAAGTATTTTTTTTAAATTATAGAAAACTACTAATTTTTTTTTTTTTTTGGACAGGGAATAAGTTTGGAAAAAATAGAGAAACAAAATAAATAGGATAAATTATAGCACTTTGCCTCAGGTTTTTGACAATTATCCTGGTCGCCCCTACTTTTTTTGAAATTACGCTGACCTTTCCTGAGGTCTACTTTTGATTTGTAGATTGTCCTATTCTGTTAGTTTGGCTAACGATTTTTTTTAGGCAAAAGTTAGTGATTTATTATTAGATTAGCACATAGGGGGATTTCAGTTTGGTTTGTATGACATTTGAAGGAAATCAATTAATCATTTTTTAGGTAAACAAATTAGTATGAATTATTGAAACCAAATGATAAATATAAGAACTTGTATGTATGTAACATAATAAATTATATATATATATATATTTATAGTTAAACCATGTGAGTATTTAGAAATAAATTATTTAATACTACTCAAATAAATATATGTGGTATCCAAATTTGATTTTTATTAATTTAGATAGTGAGACTCATTAATTTTAACTTATTTTATTTTAAGACAATTGAACTGTACAATATCAAATATTGATTAAAAAACTACCAAATAACTTCTTTTATATGTACATAATTATTTTCTTAAATTTGTTTTATCATCACTTTTGTCATAAAAATAAGTTATTCTAGAATGCATATCTGATGGGTCGTTTCACACACTGAAAATAATCACTAAACTATATCAAATTCTGTAAAATAATGATAAGTTCAGGTATCGATCTACAAGGACAAACGGGAATTTAAATTAATTTAATTATTAAATTCCTAAATTAATTTTTATGAAAGAGATGGTTGTTTATAACCTAATAATAATAATTTAATTAAATAAAGTGAATAAATTGGCAATTACAATTAAAGATGAAGTTACTAATTTTGAAAAAAACTTAGAGTAATAAATTCACCAAAAATTCAAGACCCCCATTAGACCAAACAATACTTACCAAAATCCAAAACCAAACAAAAGGTAGAAGCTCCAATTTTGAGGATGAAAATGTCACGTTAACCCTTTTCATTTATGAATCCGTATACTTTGATTTCTATAGATATAAAAATATCACTTTTACATCTTTCAAACCACCTGCAAAAAAAATATAATTGTACAATTTTCACAAATAAAAAGAGTCAATATATATATTCATAAATAAGGAGAATAAAACGATATTCACTAATAATTAAAAGAGCATTAATGTAATTAACTTCTAAAATTATATCCGTTAAATAAGCGTGACATTATTTGCTTATATACGAAGCAAGCACAATGTGTTTTCAATTCTCTCTAATCACTTTAAACATATATCATAATTATCAGATCAAATTATAAATTACACCCCACCTCTAGCTTGTAAAGAAAAACTTTGTATTAGTAGTGTTGTCACAAATTTTTTTTCCCAAGCCGTGATAAAGTGCTATATAAACTTTAAGGTTGCATTTTGTTGAGCTTTGTAATTATGATTTGAGAGTATTAGTTGTATTTTGAGTTTGCAAGGTTTGAAATTATAATTTGAGTGTAAAAAATTTATTTGGTGAAAGAATTTTGAAAATAATTTTGAAAAGAATTTTGAGTTGAGTGAAGAAATTTTGATGTGACATTTGATATTTGATATAAAAATTTACAACTCATAACTAAACATACAACTCAAAATTATTTTAAAACACAAAATATTTTTAAAAATTCAAAAAATATTTTTTTTCGAATATAAAAATTAGCATATCAATTGCAAAAAAAAAAAAAAATTACTGTTCCTGTCAACTGGCTGGACGACTGGTCAGGCCAAATTTCGAAAAAAAAAAATTTGAAAATTGCGCTCTGTTTGACAGAGATACAGAACTTTGTGCAGAGTTGTGGAAAATTAATTCTACAACTCTATCCAAACATCATACTCAAACTACAAAGTGAAAAACTAGTTTGAAAAGGATTCCAAACAGAACGTCTCAAACTTTAATTCTCTCAAACTTCTCCAAATAACTATGATAACTATCAGATCAAATTCCAAATTTCCCAAACTACACACCTCTAGTTACTTTTACGCAAGTCAATTCACTAGAGTCTTGTATAATATTTTTAATTGTAAAATATTTTTAATTGCCTATTGCCCAACCCCCCCCCCCCCCAAAAAAAAAAAAAATAATAATAATAATTATGAATCATAACCACCACCATATAATATTGTCCATATAATCTGGCAGTGGCAAAGACATGCAACTAAGATGGACTTACAATTACAAAAAACACTTAGACCCCCTTTTGTAGCCACCCCACGACCCATTCTGCCTCTCATTGGTTGAATTTTTTTTTTTTTTTTTTTTTTTTTTTTTTTTTTTTTTTCCTACTCACCAATCCCCACGTGTGTGTGGCGGGTGGTGCGGGTGGAAATCTGAGGGGTCTGTATCTGCTCTGTTATAATTATTACATAGAACCAAACAGGCCTTTCCAGCAGGCAAAACAAAACAAAACCTGAAACAGGTGTCCAAACAACCTCATAGCTCTGACAGAGGTGGAGGAGGGAGCACCGTTGCAGTAGTTAAAACCGTACCAAACATCGTTGGGAATGGGAGTTTGGTAGTAAAAGGTAAAACAGCCAGTGTAATAACCGTAGACCTCTACGGTATCAGGTATCCAACCATCGTATCCACTCCTGTACAGGTACAAATAACACACCTCGTACAGACACCGCCCTGTCATCTCGTACGTCTCCACCGAACACCGCTCGAACGCCCCCGATGATGGATCATCTAGCCTCGCGGCGTATACCTACAAAAAAAAAAAAATAATAATAATATTTATTTATTATAATTAAAATGATAAATTACATTTTGTCCTTTTTTTATGTTTGATATATATATATATATTATTTTGACTCTTAATTTTTTTTTCTATTTTAGCCTTTTATGTTTTTTCTAATTTACTTTTGAAATTAACTTATGTTCAAAATATCATGTTAACTTCATATAATATAAAAATATATATTATTATATTAAAATTTGAGTTCGTGCAAAAAGTGCTAGTGGTACAGTTACCAAAAAAAAAAAAAAACAAAGAAAAGAAAAAAAAAACTATATTTTGAATTTTATAACAAAATAAACTTTAAACTTTTAATTTTATTAATTTAAATCTTAAATTTTTTATTTGGATTTAATCTAAATCATTTATCAATTTTTGTTCAATAAAATTGACAGGAAAAAAATATTTTAATTATTAAACATACATAAAATATTTAAAATAACATTTTTTATTGAGTTTAATTGAATTTAATGACTAAAATATCTATTTTTTTTACCGATTTTACTGAACAAAAATAATCAAAAGATTTAGATTAAAAATAAATCAAAATTTAGGACTTAAATTGATAAAATTAAAAATTAAAAATTAATTTTATTATTAGGTTCAACTTGTTTTTGTTATTTTTCCGGTATTAGTTATATATAATAAAATAATTTTATATCACGTAACTGTCAATGTGTTACTTTTCATACCAAAGACCAAAGTGAGAAAAAACTGCAAACACCAAAGTAAAAAATTACCAAACTTCAAAAGGCAAAGTATAATTTATAGGGAAAATTAGTCTAGCGTCCCTCTCCCACTTTTCGTAATGGAAGAGATTCACAAAATTATTTTTTGATGTCTAAGGTCCCTAAACATATATCAGAGAAATTTGACTCTTTGCCCACGATTTATGCACATTCTTCGAACATTCCATCACCGAGTTCACTTCTTCTTGCGTACAAGCTACTCACTCTCAATCTAATCCAATTCCAATTCAAGTCGATACACCCCCAAAATATATATATATATATATATATTAGTAACAACTTTTCACCCAAAAATGGCGTCTAAAACCCTAATTCGAACTGAAGCTTCTCTGATGAACCGATTGTTGAATCCATAGCCCACGATTTCTGCCACTTTGTTCGATGAACTACTGGCTAAAAAGCTGGGCAGAGTTGGGATTCCACCATCAGCAGCAACAGGGGAAGCCATGGCTCCGACCAGGAGCTGAGAGAAGGAAGGGCAGTCGGAATCGGAGTAGCTGTCCGAAAAGAAACTCGAGACGAGGATCATTGGAGCAGGGCTCAAACCGGCGAAGATGGAGTCGAAGGAGGTGTAAACCAGAAGCTCCAGCCACCGCTGAACCGGAAGCTCCAGCTGTTGAGCCTGTGAAAATAGAGTCCGTGGAGGTAAACCAGAAGCTGCAACCGTTGCTGTTGCCACAACTAAAACCATCAGACAGGAAAAAACTCAAAAATTGATCGATGGTGGGTACAAGAAATCATCATTAATGGACACAGTGAGTTCAGCAAAACCGGAGTATGAAGATGATGCAGAAGCCAAGACTCAAGGAGAGGATTTGGATTCCATTATAGGCACCAAGCAGTCAAGTAAGGATAAGATCCGTGAAACAGTGAAATTTCTCGAATGCCTCATTCCGAGCGTAAAGAGAAAAGACCCGTTGTCAGTCATCGAAGAAGCTATTAGTTACTTGAAGTATTTGAAGGTCGAAGCCAAAACTTTAGGAGTTAGCCAGTAGTAAGTGAAATGATTCATGGATTTGAAAACTATATGGTGGTGGCTTTGGTGAAGCTTTTGTTAAGCTCTTTTTCTTTCTTTAGAGGAGTGAATATGATGAACCAATAAAGGAAAGTCTTAATGGGATGATGGATTTGAACTTTACTTGGAGAGGTGAAGATGATGAAATTGTGATTGAATCAGCAGCACTAGAACCAAAAACAAATTGATCAAATTAGAGTTTTATAGTTCCAGAGAAATTCTAGACCAGAAAAGTTTGAATTTTCTCTGAGTTGAACCTAGAGAAATTCATAGCATTAAGTTTAAAGAGAAATTTGGGAATTTCTCTGATTTGGAGAGAATTTCTCTATGAATCAAAATTGAATTTTCTCTGGGTTTGGACCAAAAAATTTCACTGGATAGGTAATGTTGTGGAAATGCAGAGAAATTTCTCTAGAGAGTGGGAAGTATATGGAAGACAGAGAAATTTCTCCATGGAAGGCTAAGGAGGCCAAAGAAATTTGAAAATTCTCTGGACCAATTTTCTCTTGACCAATTTTTTCTGGATCAACTTGAGGGACCTTAGGCATTATGAAAATATTAGATGTCTTTTATGCTATAAAATCTTAATACGAGGGACCTTAAAAAAAATCCCTAATTTATATCCTAATTAAAAATTGTTTATCCGAGCTCCTAAAATTGGGCAACATCGACGCCTTTCTAAAAATCAAAATTAAAATATTTGGTCAACTTTGTTTCCTTAGATTAATATTAAATTTATAAATAATAAATAAAAGTCAAATCACTTATTTATTAAAAAAATGTCAACGTGGCTAACATCAATTCACTACAAGAAAAGTGGGTTTATGAGACGGAACTATTTGCGACGGCACACTTGCCGTCTTAAAAAGTCACTTTTTGCGACGGCAGAAAATGCCGTCTTAAAAAAGCAGAGTATTTGCGATGGCAGAAAATGCCGTCTCAAAAAAGCAGAGTATTTGCGACGACACAATTTGCCGTCTCAAAAAATGAGAGTATTTGCGACGGTATTTTCTGCCGTCGCAAATACTCTCATTTTTTGAGATCGTAAATTGTGCCGTCTCCAATACTCTAGATTTTTGAGACGGCATTTTCTGCCGTCGCAAAAAGTGACTTTTGTATTTTTTTTTTAGTGAATATTTTTAAAATTTTAAATATTTTTTTTAGATGCACCTTACTTAGATGTATCAAAAAAAAATATGATTTTTTTTAAAAAAATTAATAAATACATAAAAATACAAAAAAAAATGTATTGAATTATTGTATTTTTGGTATTTAGTGAATTTTTAAAAGATTTTTTTTGTAATTTTTTTAATTTTTAGGTGTATTTATGTTAGGTGTGTCTAAAAATTACAAAAAATACTTAAAATATTACAAAAAATCAGTAAAAACAATAAAACATGAAAACAAGAAAGTATAATTTTCTAAAAAGAGTTTTTGGAAAACTCTAACCTAGCATAGTGATTGTGGTTTTGAGACAGCTTCATATATATATATATACAGTCACAAAATGGTTTGAATAAATTAAACGGTATTTTTTTGTCGCAAAAAAAATTAAAAAAACAATGTCGTCTTACTCTTTTGATATAACATTTATCTTTTCATTCATTTTTTCATCTTCATGTCTCTCTGTCTCTATCTCTCTCTCTTCTCTTTATCTCTTTCACTCATCACTCTTCTTTCTCTGTCTGTTTGTTTCTCTCTCATTTTCTCTCTGTGTCTCTCGCCTATCTCTCTTCTCTCTATCTCTCTCATCTGTTTTCTCTCTCTGTCTCTCTCGCTCATCTCTCTTCTCTCTATCTCTCTCATTTCTTTTCTCTTTCTCTTATCTTTCTATCTCTCTCGCCCATTTCTCTTCTCTCTGTCTCTCTTTTTTTCTGTGTCTCTCTCGCTCATCTCTTTTCGCTCTATTTCTCTTTTTTTGTCTATCTCTCGCTCATCTCTTGTTTCTCTCTTTTTCTATCTCTCCCTCCCTCTCTTTCTCTCTCTATCTCTTTTTCTGTCTCTCTCTCACTCATCACTCTTCTCTTTCTCTCTCTCTTTCTCTCTCTGTCTACTTGTCTATTTGTCTATCTCTCCCTCACTATGTTCGCCTTACTCACTCTCTTACTCTCATCTTTTCTATTTATCGAGCTCCTTCTCGATTTATCGATCCACTATAAACGACGTCGTCTTACTCTTTGAACATTTCTCTTTTCACCCATTTTTTCATCTTCCTATCTCTCTGTCTCTCTTCTCTTTCTCTCTCTTACTCAGCACTCTTCTCTGTTTGTCTGTCTCTCCCTTTCTCTATGCGTCTCTGTCTCTCTTCTCTCTCTCTCTCTCTCTCATCACTCTTTCTGTCCATCTCTCTCTTTCTCTATGGGTCACAAAAAAATATTTTTCATTGACCACAAAAAATTAACTTTATTTTAATGGAAAATATTATCCCTACTTCTACCAAATAAAAAAATAATAATAATTTTTTATTCATTAAAATAAATATGAAACAAATAAATTTTTAACCTTACTAAATGAAAAAAAAAATTCATTAACTATAAAAAAAAAATTCATTAACTATAAAAATTATTTTAATAATTTTTTATTTTAATAAAAAATTCATTACCTATAACATTTGTGGGTGTGTGTAGGGTTTTGTTTGAGAACACACACACAACACAAACACAACAGAGCCGTCTCCTCTCCTCATACTCTTTCCATCTAGGGTTTCGCCTTTCTCTCTCTCTTTTTCACACAACGACGGCGCCGATACTCCGTCACCGCCGATCCTCCCTCACCGTCGCTCGTACCTCACTGTCGATTCTCCTCCCTTACCGCCGCTGCTGCCTCCCTCTCTTTCTCTCTCACAGATGATGTTGACGGTTGCTCGTCCCTCACCGCCACTCCTTCCTCGCCGGCAATCTTCCCTCACCGCCGATTTCAAAGGGTATCTCTTTGTGTGTGTGTGTGTGTGTGTGTGTGTGTCGGGATTTCGAATATAGGGGGGTTTTCATACACACACACACACACACACACACACACACACACACATATATATATATATATATATATCTGTGAGTGTATATAGGGGGGTTTTTGATCTGTTACACATACATATATATATATATATATGATCTGATTTTTTTCTTGATCTGTTTTTCCCATGCAGATCTGCCTAGTACTACTACTCATACCAGCCTCTCTGCTATGGACGAACACGACAACCTTCTTTTAGAAGCAATTGGAGAGTAATTCAATTTCTATCCTTTAAACTTTACATTATACATTAGCTTAGCATACATATCCTTTCTATTTATTTATTTTAAATATATATATATATATATATATATATATATGAGTTGATCTTTTATTGAGTTTTTGATCTGTTAAATATATATATATATCTGTTAAATATATCATTCCCTTTTTGATTTATGGGGATGCAATGTCATCTTGGTTAAGCTATCTTGGGAAATAAATTGTAGCAGAGAATATGATTTGTTTTCAAGTATCTTTAAACTAGGAAGTGTTGTTTCTCAGTACTAAACATGTCTCCATTTTGCCAATGGGAGTTTGTTTTTGGTATCTAATTGATCTCCATGTATTTAGACATTTTGCCATTTTGATCTCCATTATGCCATTTTGATCTCCATGTAATTGATCTCCATTTTGCCATTTTGCCAATGGGAGTTTGTTTTTGGTATCTAAACATGTCTCCAACTTGTCTACTATTTATATACGCCTCCTTTTGTTTTAGTAGTTTTCCTCAGTTATGGAAATTTTTATGCTTTTAGTCAACTTTTTATCTTGATCTGTGAATCATTAATTCAAGGCATGTACTAATTTATTTATGCTATTTTGCTGGGTTCCCATTTGTACTTAACTGGGATTGGAATATAATGGATTTGATTTTTTATCTTGTAATGGATTTTTTTTTTTAAGTTTTAATTTCAAATTTTGGGTAACCTATCCCTTGTGCTTGGGATTAATTATTTTCTTTGCTACTTATTGAATTTTCTTGTGTGTGGGTTGTGTATGGGCTGCTGAATTTTCTTGGAGAAACAGGATGCTATTTTATGAGTTTTGTATGGCACTGTCTCAATGATGACAGTCTCAATGTTTTGTATGCTACATGACGTTTTGTGTATGGGTTTTGTATGTCAGTCTCAATGTTACAGGATGTATGGCACTCTGTGGGTTTTGTGTATGGCACTATGTGGGTTTTGTGTGCAGGATGTAATGTGTGGCAGTGTCTCAATTCTCAATGTTTTGTATGGCATTGTGTGGGTTTTGTGTGTGGGTTTTGTATGTTACAGGATGTAATATGCAATTTCACATGCTACAGGTTGTGTATTACAGGATGTAATATGCAATTTTTTTTTTTTTAATTGGCAAATATGTTGGCAAATATTTTTGGTTGGTTAACTTGATGACCAACCATTGCCCCAGCTAAGTCCATCCTATGAGACCAAGAGTGGGGGGGCATTGAGGTCTGTTACTTGGTAGCTGGTGCAGGAATTTGCCCTTTTGCTATCTCTAGTGGGTAGGTGTTTTGCACCCTTTTTCAGCACATCAACTATTTTTTATTTTTATTTCTATTTCTATTTTGTTTTTATTTTTAGTTTTTGAGAATTTCCACTGAAATTTTATAAATAGAGAGGTTCCAAGCATTATTAGTAACTTATATAAAAAAAGTTTCATGTTTTCCTGCTGAATACTTTAGCAGTTGTACATATATCATTTGACCTTTTCTCATTGGTGTCTTCATTTTCTAGTTTCTAAGACATTAAAACCATATGTTTGACATAGGTGATTCTTTTTCTTGTTAAAATTGTTTTTGCGTTTTGTTAATTTATTAAGAAAATTACTTTAATCAGCTACCAGATGGAAGGATCGTCAAAGTTGGCATAGAACGGTTCCAAGCTCCAGAGGCTCTTTTTACTCCTGTAAGTCTGTTTTTCTTGTTAGTTACTTATCTTCAAGAAAATGGGAACTTATCTCTTCTACTATTTGGTACATATACACAGCTATGAGGGCTGGTTGATGGATCTTTGTGCCTTAATTAAAATATGGGCACACTTCCTCCGCATATGTACTTTAACAAGATGATTGTGTATAGGTTAAAATTGTTGGTTTGTACAACTTTCTAAGACACTTTGTAAATTGATGGGTATATTTGATCAACTGAAGAATCCAAATTGATGGGTATATGCACTACAGCTATAGAGGCAGGTCCTTTTGCCATGGACCACTCCCTACCTCGTGCCATATACACTTTGTGATGCATTTGGGTTTATTTCATTTATTTTGTTTTATTTAACTTTTAATTTGTTTTATTTTTCACGGCTCTACCAACACATAGTTTTAAGTGGGGGGAGTACTATGTATTCTGGATTGCCTAGTCGATAAGAAATTTAAATCCCCTTTTGCATTATATAAAATCATTGCACTGCTTTCTTCTTGGTGATTAATTTGTCTCTCACAAGTTATATTTGCAGTGATTTTTCAACTTATTGGACTTTTTGAAAACTTGGTCTTAATTGCTCTATGTTCTTCTCTTGGAAAACATCTGTCCACATGTTTTACAGTCTTGCAACTAAAGTAGTCATCTGCCTTTGTGATTTTAATAGTGAATTGCTAATCTAGTTTTGTAAGAACCCAAGGAGATGCCCTCTTTAGTTCTGATACTTCGATATAGCTTTAAATTTAGTTTTTGAAGTTTTTCATTTCATTTTCCTACAGCCTGGAGAAAGAAATTTTAGACCGTTACCTTGAAGTTGTTCTGAAGGGAAACAAGGATGGGTTGAAGGTAAGACTCAAGTTACATGTGTTATGGTATGGAAGGAGAAGAAAAAAGGAAAAAATATCATGTTTTTTTTTTTTTATTTTGTTCATCCAATTTAATAATGAGGCTTTCACTTCATGTTAGCTAACAATTCTTCTGATCTTCCTCTACTTCTAACAGAAACTACGGTTGCGGATAAAGGATCCACCGCGAAGAAAGCATATGGTGTACCTTGGAGGAGCAGTCCTTGCAGGAATTATGAAGGTACAGTGTTGCCTGCCCCTCCCTCTCTCTCTCTCTCTCACACACACACACTCATACAAACCAGGACACAGTGGTTTCAATGATGTGATTTATCAATTTGCATTTTTCACCCCCATGTTAAGTATGTCTTGTGCTTCTAAAAGTAGACCACAATATTTGGACAGTGCATTTGTTGCTTTCAGATTTGTGAAAAGCAAACTGAAATGAAGAGCAAAAAAGGAAAGCAAGAAAAGAAAAAATAAATAAAGGAAAAATAATTTTCTTAACAAAAAGCAATTTTTTAGATACAGGGAACAAAAACATGAATTGATATGAAGTTGGACATTGAGAAATTTGATTACTCGTGCAGGATGCACCGGAGTTTTGGATTAGCAGAGAAGATTACCTGGAAGAGGGAATTGCATGTCTAAGCAAGTGTGGCCAAGCATGAATTTTTGGCTAGGAGAGTGTTAGCATTTAAGTCTTCCAAGAGTTGGGTGGCTAATGCAGTGATCTATTTTTGTGATAATTCTAGCAAAAGTTTCGTTATGCCATACGTATCGCCCAAAAAAAAAATCTCACCATGCCATACCCCTATTGTTAGGTATAGGGAAAAAATTATGTATTTTAATGCTTCCTGCATATCTTTATATTGGTGGAGCAGATGTCTATCATGTATATCAGTGTAACAATTTTTGTACTTGAATTTTCCCTTTTATCGTAGGATGTTTTTTTCTTTTTTGCGACAGCATTACACCGTCGCAAAAAATAGAAAATTTTAATATTTTTATTAATTTTGTTACAGGTTTTACTTTTTGCGACGGTATTATACTGTCGCAAAAAATAGAAATTTTATTATTTAAAATAGTAATTTTATTATCTTTTAATACTTTTTGCTACGGCATTACACTGTCGCAAAAAATAAAAATTTTCATATTTTTAATACTTTTTGCGACGGCACCACACCGTCGCAAAACAGTGTTTTTGCCATTGCAAAAAAAGACTACTAACGACGGTATTTTTTGCCGTCTCAAATAACATTTTTAGCGACGGTAAAATAGTGCCGTCGCAAAAAAGTCAAGAAATTTCAAACGTTATTAGTGACTGCACAGTGCCGTCGCAAAAAGGCAAAAATGCCGTCGCAAAACATTAGCGACGACACTGTGCTGTCGCAAAAACTCTTTTGCAACCCCTGCAATTGCGACCCCCTCTTGCCGTCGCAAAAAGTCATTTTGCCGTCACAAAAAAAATTAGCGACGCATTAGGAGTATTAGCGACGGTATTTTACCGTCACAAAAAGTCAATTTTTTTGTAGTGATTGCTCAGATTAAAATATCTAGTTCGGAGATCTGAACTAAAGACTAGAAGTCGACTCTTATAATTTATATATGTGGGGTGTTTGGATACAACCTAAAAAAATCTAGATTTCCCTTACAAAAAGTAAAACAAACGGCTTAGCGGTTTGTAAGAACTAATAAAAATTAAATGTGTCACAATCCACTTTTTTTAATTCATACAAACCACTTAGTAGGATTTTTTCATTGCAAATAATTTTTAAACAATTTTCCAGCAATTTTTTTAACTTCTAAAAAAACCATAAAAATGTAAACCCTAAACAGCCACCTAGAAATCCTGTTTTGGTTTTTTGTTTGAATACAAAAATTGAAAACTAATTTGATGAATAAAATATAATAAAAAAATCCATCATTTTTATATAATTTATTATTTTTTGAGGTGAAAATAATTTTTAAAAATTTAAAAATATGTTTTTTGTGATTATTTTTAAAAAGTTAGATTTTCTTAAAAAAATAAAAAATTAATTTTAAAAAAGCAACCAAACTGAATACTATCTACGCCTCACTAGTAGTATTTTTTGGGATTCTAACTTTTTAGTGGGGAGTTTTCTCTCTCTTGAGAGCAGGTTTCTTCTTCGTTTTGAGGAAGCTTTCTTCAGGGTCTTTTTCTAATTGGTGTGTGGTTTGGGAACGTCCTGGTGCTATTTCCTCTGTTTTTTATTTTTGGTGTGTTGCAGATCGGTGCCTTTTGGTTTTGGGGGGGTGTTTGGGTAGGTTTTTTTGTTGGGCCTCTTGGGGAAAAGGAGGTGTATTTCCTTTCCCATTGTTTCTTTTTTGGGATGGCAAAGACCGTCGGGGGTTTTGCTCGAGAAGGGAGCTGGACTGATAGTAGTGATACTGGAGTAGGAAGTGAATTTTCTGAAGAACGACGCTCTGCTTTTTCTCCTCACGCGTACATTCCACTATCCTCGCATCATCCTCGGTGCGGAGTAAGTATGGAAATGGATGAGGACATCTGGGGTGTGGGTCGTAGTCTTTATCAAAACTGTTTGGTTTGGAGCGTGCATGATATAAGGGAGTTCAATGTCTTTCTCATGCAATCTTTCCTAGATGATTTGTGGCAGCTGGATGGCTTCATGCATGTTATTGGTCGTAGTAAGAATGTCTACATGCTCTCGTTTGAGCATGCAGATAATTTACAAAGGGTGGTCGCCAATGGCCCTTATGCTGTTGCTGGAGCTTTTTTCACGGTCGATTATTGGCGCTCTCAGCTGGTGCTAGAGAAGCTAGTTATTTCTCAAGCTGCAATCTGGGTCCGATTGGTTGGGTTACCGCTTGAATGTTATACTTATGAGGCTGGATTTTGCTTGGGTAAGGCTATCGGAGAGGTCCTTCAGGCTGATGTGGATCCTCTTTTTCCTCGGAATATTCGTTACTTGAGGATTAAGGTGTGGATTTATTTGGAGGCACCGTTGATTAGTGGTTTTTTCCTTAAGTTTCAAGATGGCACTCATCATTGGATTGAATGTCAATATAAATGTCTTTGTCGTTTGTGCCGAAAATGTGGAAGGATTGGACATACGGATGGACAGTGTGCAACACTATTTCTGGAAGGCCAACATCTTATTCAAACTCAGTTGGCTAATGTGGCTCAACGTTTGGGGACTAGAGTGATTCATCAAGAAGGCCAACTGATGTATACGTCCAGAATTCGGGCGAATGCTCATCGGGCTGATAGTCAGTCAACACGGTTAGCTCGTCGCACCACTATGAGGCATGTTTCTGAAACAGGTATTGCACATGGTGAGGGGGGTCGATTCCGACTCGTTTCAACCATACCAACTCTGTTCATGACTCGGAGCTTGCAGTGGATCAAGTTTTGGTACCGGTGCAGGCGGAGAATGGACAACATCTTCTGGATAGTTCTCTGCAAACTGGTGTAGTTAGTGACCAGCTACAAGAGGATGGGGTGGCTGACAATAACCACTCTTGAGTCAACTCAGGCTATTGAACCACTACCCAACGACCCGGTAAACTTAGTGGTTGAATTAGAATTAATGTGGAATAAATGGGCTGACGGATTGCAATCTTTGGGTATTAATGCTAGACGGCTCATGATTGATGTGGATCACTTTGAAAGGATGCAGCTACAGCAAGCAGGACAATGGTCTGCAGAGATGAGGATGGAACTGATGGGCCAAAGATTCTTTGAATTTTCGGACTAGGACAATACAATTCAGTCCATACCATCGCATGGCGTGGGCCGCAGATTAAATATACCAGATGGAGAACGCCACTTAGGCCAGCGGGCCTTGTTGGCATCTGGGCCTCAGGAGAGGGGGCCTCAGTCTAGTGGGTCTCAACCAGGGGCCTCTAGTTCACATGGGCCAGGTCCCTTACCTCCTTCTGTCGATGACAGTTTGGTGCACGATTTGTTTGCTGGGCCTCTCCTTAAAAGGCGTCATTTGGGTCTTCACCAAGATGTTGTTGTTGCTTATTACTGTGAGGGTGTGACTGAGGTAGAAGGAAGGTGCGAAGAGGAGGAGTCTTGCACCCCCGATGTCGGTGGAGTGTCAGATTCAGTTGTGTTAGTGCATTACGGTGGCCGACGTAAAAGGAAAGCTTACCGTGGTTTAGTCAATAGCAGGCTACTTTCGCATCGGGCCTCCAAAGACCATATTCCTCCGCTGGATGCTGTCTCTCAGATGTCAGATGCAGTTATATGGCGTCAACGGCAAGGCTCTAGATTACGAAGAGAGCTGGTCAAGTCTGGGAGATGTCAGAAACGGCCATTGCTGGGCCAACGTAAGGGTTGCGAACTGGTTGAGGATGGCTTCTTCCGACGACGCAAATGCCGTCTCAAAACCAAGGCGTGCGTCATACAAAGGAGTGTAAGAGGATCGGAGTCAGGTTATGATTCGGAGCACAGTTCAACGGCTAATAATGAGCAGTCCACACATCCCGCCCATTGGTCTGAGCTGCAACGCTATTTTATTGACCAAGAGGCGGCACGGATGGAGGGTCTCGGGCTTTCTTCACCAGATCAGGTTCCTGATGGGGTTTCTCAGGAGGTTGGCTTCTTCCGACGACGCAAACGTCGTCTCAAAACCAAGGTGTGCGTCATACAAAGGAGTGTGGGGGGATCGGAGTCGGGTTATGATTCGGAGCACAGTTCAACGGCTAATAATGAGCAGTCCACACATCCCGCCCATTGGTCTGAGCTGCAGCGTTATTTTATTGACCAAGAGGCGGCACGGATGGAGGGTCTCAGGCTTTCTTCACCAGATCAGGTTCCTGATGGGGTTTCTCAGGAGGTTGTCCCACAACAACCTCCTCTGGAGCCATGAGGTTGTTCAGCTGAAACTGTAGGGGTTTGGGTCATCCCTTTACAGTTCGAACAGTCAAACAATTGACCCAGAAATAGAGACCAAATTTGCTTTTCTTAAGTGAAACAAAAAAATTAGCCCATCAGGTGGATTTTTTGGGGATGTCTCTGGGTTATAAGCATAGCTTCGATATGAATTGTCAGGGTAGTAGGGGAGGCTTATGGGCTGCTTGGGATGATAACTATGATATGGTTGGCATGGAAGCTTCTGATCGAATGTTGATTTTGGAAGTGCTGGATAAGGTTATGGGTAAGTGGTATCTTTTTTTGGTTTATGGGCCCCCTGTTATGAAAGATAGAGCACCTTTTTGGTTGGAGTTAGAACAGAAAATCCGAAGCTGTGAAGGGCCGGTTGTGCTGGTTGGGGATTTTAATCAGGTAAGAAGTTTGGCTGAAAAATGGAGTCTTACGCACCGTCGAATTCGAGGTGAGAACTCCTTTAATAATTTGATCTTTAATACGCAACTGATTGAAATCCCAAATCAAGGGATGTGGTATACCTGGAGCACTAACAAAGCTGATTCGGATATTATTTATGAAAGACTGGATCGTGTGTTGGTCTCTTCAGACTGGTTTGAAAAATTCCCAAGTGCTTCGCTCATTGTTTTACCTATCCAACGGTCGGATCATAGCCCGTTGATATTCGACACAAATTTGGTGTTCAGATCCTCTAAGAGGGTTAGGTGGTTTGAAGCAGTCTGGTTGAAAGATGAATCCTCGTATCAAATTATTTCGCGAGCATGGCATGTTTCGGTTCCTAGCTCTAGCCAATTTGCGGTGTGCTGAAAGCAGCAAATTGTCTTTAATCATCTACGTAATTGGAGTAGTTTGTCATATCGGAGTTTGCAGGGGAAAATTAATGAGGTGCGGGTGTTACTGTAGCAGAAACAGAGGCACGTTCGAAGCAAGGCTGACTCAGCTGCGGACTGGAATCTTCGGCAACGTCTAGATGAACTCCTGAACAAACAAGAATTATATTGGGCTCAACGTTCTAAGCAGCACTGGTTACACTTGGGGGACAAGAATACTAGGTTCTTTCATCAAATGGCCTCGTGGAAGAAAAAGAAGGTTTAAATTCTTGTTCTACAACGGGAGGATGGAGTTCTACTCACAGACCAGAAGGAGATTCATCAAGCTTTTCTCAATCATTTCAAAGCTTTGTTTCACTGTGATGATCCACTTCCTACTTCGACTCGGTCATCTCCAGGTGCCTTTCCTACTCATTTTGATTTACTTTCTTCCTTCAATTGTAAATTAAGTGAGGCCCCATCAAAATTTATTGAATCTCCCATTTCATGAGGCTAAAATCAAAACTGCGATTTTTTCAAATGGGTAAACTAAAAGCTCCTGGGCCTGATGGTTTCATTGCGGGGTTTTATCAGAACTATTGGAGTACTGTTGGACCTTCAATTGTTGAAGCAGTGCTAGCTTTTCTCCAGTCGGGTTATCTGCTTAAGGAGTTTAATAAAACCTTCATTTTCTTAATCCCGAAGATTAAGGACCCGATGACTGTTAATGATTTTAGACCAATTAGCCTCTGCAACGTGATCTATAAAATTGGGTCTAAAGTGTTGGCCAATCGACTGCGTGAGGTGCTGCCCAATTTAATTACCCCCAATCAAAGTGCTTTTCTTCAGGGTCGCATTATTTCTGATAATATCTTGATTGCTCATGAGGTGAGTGAATTTACTCGGCATACTAAAAAAGGGCGTAAGATGTTTTTTGGTCTAAAGTTAGACATGAATAAAGCCTATGATTGGGTCAATTGGGAGTTTTTACTCTCTGTCCTTCGGTGTATGGGTTTTAGTGATCATTGGGTAAAGTTGATCCATCAATGTGTTTCCACAGTTTTTTTTTTTTTCCTGTTTTACTCAATGGTCATCCCTCGGAATTTTTCACTCCAAAAGCTGGGCTGCGTCAAGGGGATCCATTGTCGCCTTATCTGTTCATTCTAGTGATGCAAGCTTTATGAGAGAGGTTAACTCATTTTGCACAGCAAGGTATTTGTCGAGGTATTGCTATTAGTCGGCACTCCCCGCTAGTCTCTCATTTAATGTTTGCTAATGATTACTTTTTATTTATGCAATTCAAAGGAGAAGAGGTATGGTGCTTACAATGGCTTTTAAATGCGTTTTGTGAACATTCTGGGCTAAGAATTAATATTTCCAAGTCTGAGTTGTATTTAAGCCCCAATTTTGGCGGCCGGGAAAGGGGCATCTTGGATTCTTGTTTTCGTTTTAAAGTAGTCCCCAATCCTGGCATTTATTTGGGAGCATCTTTGAATTATTCTGGGAGGACAAAAAGGGAAGTCTTTAATATCTTGGTTGAGAATCTTTCACGTAAGTTGCAAGGCTGGAAATGCAAGCTTTTAACTTTTGCTGGTAGATGCATTATGGTTAAACATGTCTTGCAAGCTGTCCCCATATACCTCATGTCTGTTTTTAAAATTCCAAGTGGGGTTCTCCAGAAAATGAACACCATTATTAGGCGTTTTTTATGGCAGTTAGATCTGGGACATGGGATGTTTTGGAAAAAATGGGATAATTTCTCTTCCTAAAAATGAGGGAGGGTTGGGCTTCCGAGAATTTGGTGCTTTTAATCAGGCGCTTTTAGCAAGGCAAGCTTGGCGAGTATTGTCCAATCCGACTTCTTTGTTTGCCTTAGTGTTGTTAGGAAAATATAGTTTCGGAAAAACTTTTCTTAACATTCAGTGCGCTAAAGCTGCGTCTTGGGGATGGAAAAGCTTAATGTGGGGTTGGGAATTGTTAAATGAGGGGTTAATCTGGAGGGTTGGAAATGGGCAGTCCATCAAACCTTTTGAGGATTTCTGGATCCCGGGGTAGATTAACCCAGTGCGAGGCATGAAGCTGTCCAATTTCTTTCCAGAAATGAGAGTGGCACATTTGATAGATTTTCCAAATAATTGTTGGAGAGGTGATTTGATTTCTTGGTTGTTTCCAGCAGAAGTGGTTCCACTGATACTAGGTATCTATATCCCTTTGGTTTCGTGCCCAGATAGATTGGTGTGGACTAGCACTACAAATGGGATCTTTTCGGTTAAGTCGGGTTATTGGTCAACTATAAAACGTCGACATGCAGGAACTCCTAGTGCTAATACAGTGGATACTTTCGTTTGGAAAAAATTGTGGAAGTTAAACTTGCCCTCTAAATTGAGCTTATTTTTGTGGAAATGTCTTCATAATATCCTTCCAGTAAAATGGCAGCTTCGCAAAAGAGGCGTTCCTATTGATGCAATATGTGCTCGATGTGGCCAATCTGAGGAAACCAAAGAGCATGTTTTCTTTGAGTGCCAATGGTCTCAACGAGTTTAGAGGGGCACAACTTTGGGTCTGAATTTCTCCATAGGTCAACCTGTTGGCTTTCACATTTGGTGGACGGAGTGGATAACTTCTGTTCAGGCGGATGAGCTTATTCTCCATTATGTGGCTATCCTTTGGGCAATTTGGCGACAGCGTAACCTCTAGGTTTTTTAAAATGAACAATTATCCATTGAACAAACATTACTTCTGGTTGATGATTTTAAAAAGCAATGGTCCAACAATTCCATCGATGTTACAAATGCTAGTTTGGACTATAAGCATGCATTGTCGAAGGATTCATCTTCTAACCACTGTTGTGTTCTTGCCAATACTTGTGTGGTTTCTAAGGATTTTCAGTTGTTTACTTGTGTGGTGGATGGAGCATGGCAGCAGGTCACAAGAGCAGCAGGAATTGCATGGGTTTGTTTTGATGAATATCAACTGCAGGTATATCAACGAGGGATTTCAACTCGGCTGGCGTCTCCATTGCTAGCAGAAGCAAGAGCTCTTTTGGAAGCCATTAAGTGGGCGATTACGAGGAAAATTACATGCATGTCCCTTTTTACTGATTGTAAACTTTTAGTTGATAGCTGTGCACAAAAAAATTGTTTTGATTAGGAGGTAGATTTAGTGTTACAAGATATTTTGATGTTAAGTTCTGCCTTCCACTTTTTATGTGTAACTAAAGTGCATAGAGTGCTGGTTAAACCAATACATAAACTTGCTAGGTCTGTAATTTCCATACCCTATGGTTAATATATATGGTACTTTGCCTGGTGCTCAAAAAAAAAAAAAAAAAAAACTTTTTAGTGGGATATGTAATTATTGTTTTGAAATCAAATCAAAATATATTAATTCATCATATTGTTCCTTTTATTTTCATTATTAAATATATTTACAATTATTTTAAAAGGGTAGTTTTGGAATTCTCTAGAGTTTTATTTTTTGACTTCTGAAATGGACAAATATTTTAAAATACCTAAAAAAGATGGACAAATAATATGAGGCGGAAGGGGGAAGGAGTATTAAATTTATAGAATTTAAAAGAAATTATTCAAATAGAACATGAGAGTACTTTTTCATACACCTGAAGCAGCACCAAAAAGTGATGTATATGAGAGCAAAGTCAGCAAAAGTTGTTTTAATAAGTAGATTAAAAGTTAATTTTTTGATTTTTTAATTTTTTTTAAAAAAAATATGTAAAAAAATAAAAAAATAATAATATAATATAAATGTTCCCAAATTAGCCCAAAGTGATTATATTTCTTAATTTTTTGAAAATATTTGAGATTTTAAAAATTCTACCAAATGTCTTAAATGTGTGTGGGATCCACATATATAGATCTCGCACTCATGTAAAATATTTAAAATTTTTAGGGTCCCTAATATTCCTCTTAATTTTCAATTAAAAATACTTGTTCAATCCATAAAACTACAAAGTGTAAAATCGGAAGTGATAGAGAACTTTAAACATAAGTTATTTTTTTTTATTATTATTCTTATTACAGGAAAATTCTCTCTACCCTCCTGCAGGTCCAAGGCAGCGCCCCTTGCAGAGATCACCAGGGTGTCCTGTTAGCCGTTCCGAGCGAGGAGACTATAACCTGGGAATTTACCCCAACCTCCCAAGCTAAGCTCCGCTTAAATCGAGATTCGCACAGTGGGGGAGCATTGAACCCACACCAAGTGCTGATTAGAAAACTAGAGGTTTAACCTCCTAACCAACTGTGCTTGGCTCAGGGAAAGAGAATTGAACCTATGACCTTGGGGCTTAAACCCCAAGCATTAACCACAATGCCACCCACCCCTGGATTAAAACATAAGTTTTAATTTGAGCTCCATGTAGTAAAAGAAAAAAAATCAAAATCCACGACACACTCATCACATCAATAAATGGGCACCCATTAAAGTTTTAAAGCTCTTGTTTTAGGAGTTTTTTTTTCAAATAATCTACAAAAAAAAAAAAAAAACTACTTAGCGAATTGACCCACTTTTTAAATTATTTGAGAAACTAACTTGCTTTTGAAATCGCATTTTGAAAATGCGATTTTGAAATTGAAATTGCATTTTGAACATGCAATTTCACCTTGAAATCACAGGTTGAAAATGCAATTTTAATTGAAATTGCATGTTGAACATGTAATTTCACCACGTCATCATTTTCAACTTGCGATTTTAAGGTGAAATTGCAAATTCAAGATGCAATTTCAATTTCAAAATCGTATTTTGAAAATGCGATTTCAAAAAGCAAGTTAATTTCCTAAATAGTTTGACAAGTGGATCAATTCTTTAATTAGTTTTTTTTTTTAGAATATTAAAAAAAAAAACTCCTTGTTTTAGAGCTATCAAATATTTTGGATGTAAAATCGAAGGATCATCAATTTCAAGGAAACTTTTTCTAAATTCTTTTTGTTCAATATTGTACGAAAACGAAATAATGTTCTCGTATAATCCTGTTGATCAAGTTTGCGCTCCTCCGTACGTCGTTGCTTTACTCCTTGAAAACACAAACGCAAGCTAGCCGGCGGGTGTGTGCCGGATACCCCTCTGATGCCTAAGTCAGTAAAAATAGACAAATAGGCAAAAGCTCTGTGTATTCGAGAATCAAAGTTGTGTTACCTCTTCCATAGGTTCTGTTATGAGCTTTTATAGGTTCCGTGTGACACAATCCTAGTAGGACTCTTATTCCTTCATGTAAAGTCCTCCTATCCTTCAACACCCCTTCACTGTTTAAACCAAGTGAGATGGTTTTACCTCGGTAATATGACAAAACGACCGAGCTAACAATACTTCTTTGTCATACTCAAACCAGTACCTTCACATGCAACTCATAGCTCGGCCCTTGTTCACCAATACCTCAGTTGTGTCCGTTAAAGACCGAGCTAAATATAGCAAGCTCTGACCGCGCTAACAATAGCAAGGTTAACCTTAAGAAGCCATAATACCTCGGGTCCAAAACACTGTGACCGAGCTAATTACCACACTGACCGGGGTGACTGAGCTAACTGCAAGGCTCCTGTGGGACCGAGCTAACTACAAGACCCTTTTACTCAGCCCTTCTTACTGTGGTCCACAAAACGGCTCATTACCCAACTCGGCCCAATTTACTTATAAATTACCCTCTCAAATATCATTTCAGGCCTGCCTACACAAAAATTCTAATTATTATTATAAAATATAATATAAAAAAAAAAGTTATTAATTAGCTAACAACAAGTTCCAAAAAAAATTTCTATTCACAAAATAAATAAATAAACAATTATCAACAGGTTTGTACAAATTTTCAACAACATCAACCTATTAATCAAGTCGTTTTAGTGAAAGCTTTTCAAATAAAATAAATTACAAGTAAAACCCCAATTCTCCAGATGCAATTTTCTCAATTGTGTTGGTCTTAAATCATAAACAAACAACACATACATATGCACAAAATCATCTATTTTATATAGTTGAGTGTTGAGAAGAGGAAAACCTGATAGCCATAAGAATCGCCAAAAGAGAGACTGATCTGATCTCTAGTGTACTTTGGTGAAGAACAGCTCGTCGTTATGGTCACCATGTAAGAACAGTCCGAAGAGCTCTGTTTTTAAAGCCAAATGCAAAATAAAAAAAAAACATCAACATATATACATAAAAAACAAAAAATATTAAGAAAAATTAAAAATATGAAATAGGGGGATTTGGAGACCTGGGTTTTGTTGATGTTAATGGAAGATAAAGGTAGAGGCAGACGAATGATAGATCCGCCATGGGTTTTGTTGATGTTGAACGGTTGTTGTAGAGGTATTGGCTGACGAATGATAGATTGGCCATGGGAGGTAGAGAAGAAGAGCACGAAAAAGCAGAGTATTGCTTTTGTAGTCATCATCTTCTCCAAAACCCTCTTGTTTGACTACCGTTCCTCCTCAGAGATGGTACGCGAAAGTAAGAGAGAGAGAGAGAGAGAGAGGGTACAGCTGTTCGACTCTCCACCTCTTATATATATATATATATATATATAGAAAATAATCAATCTGCTTTAAGGTTGCTGACAAAAAAGGGTACTTCGGTCTTAAGTGTTGATTTTTTTGCATCTATATAAATAAATTAGTATATGTCCGTACACGGTATAAATAATGTTGATATTAAAATGTAATTGTAATTTATACATATTATGTTCAAATTTATAGAGTCTTGTCAATTTTTTATAAAGATATTGAAAAAATATAAAGAAGTATTCTTCTTCTTAAAAAACTTATAAAGAATTAGCCTCTTTAATTCTACATCATTAGAGGCGGAATTAGAAAAGCAAAATTAGATGATGAAACACACGCGATTTAATTTCATTTTTAGACTTTATTTATTTTTAAATAATAAGAAATACCAAAAAATAGGAAATAAAAATAAACAAAACATACTGAAACAATTCTCAATCTTACCTTGCGAGTGCGAGTTCGAAGGGTAATTTCAAACTGCAATTTCATACGTATATAGTATAAACAGGAGTACTAAGTTAAAACTGTAATTTCAAATGTGTAATCTCATATTCTCCAAAAGGAAATCTCATGTCCTACATATTTAGCAATCATGTTTAACACTGAATCTCGTGTTCTACAGTATAAATAGGAGTATTGAGTTAAAATCTATTCAGCTACTAACAAAATGTTGAAAATACAATTTTTATTTTTATTTTTATAAAAAAAAATATGAACTTCGATCACCAAAACCCCAAATTGTTTTTCCCCCCCTTTTTTTTTCCTTTAAAATCTCAGCAACCAAAAAATGCACCAAAAGTAAATTATCCAAAAAACACCTCTTCTTCGTAATTTCTAATTTCAAAATCAAAACAACAGTGACCAAAGCAACCAAAATCAAAACAAACAATCTTACCTTGTCAGTTCGAAATTTAGGACTTTGATTTCGTACACGAAAAAGAAAGAGTTTTAACTCAGCATCAATCTTACATAAACTCAACAATATCTAAGATATAAACAAAAGTAAATAAAGCTAAAATCAACTCTAAGCTAGAAAATACACACACGCACAAACACACACACACAAAAAAAAAAAAAAAAACTCACCTAATAAATATGATAACATACACAAAAGATGAAGAATTCAACTCAACATCAATCTCATATAAAGTGAACAACCTCCAATCCAAATATACTGTATAACCCACACTATAAAATGATGAAATGAAGCTCTTTCCACCTCAAAAACAAAAACCAAGAACTTCAGAGAAAGAGTCTTAACTCAGCATCAATCTTACATAAACTCAACAATCTCTAAGATACTTTAGGAATTCAAAATTTAAACAGAAGCAAAGAAACAAATTAATTGGCGATAACCCTCGATTAATTGGCACTTGAACCCCACTTTCAAATATGGCAGCAAGATAACAATGTCAATCCCATGTCCATTATTAGTAGGTTAAGAGAAAACTGTGTAACTATACCTTTAGCATCATTCCAACTTGATGTAGATCAATCACAAATGTTGATTGTTCAGCATTCATAAATTTTCTTCCCATGGCACAAAATATCATATTTTTTGGAATTCTGGTAAGTTCTCGTAGTAAAATATGCAAAAATGCAGTACCAAAAAAATTAATTATACCAAAAGGCCAGGGATATAAAAATCGAACCTGTCAGTCAAACCTACAGTAGCAACATCTGTAGGTACAAAACTCCCAATATGGGAAAGGAAAACAATTAAAGCTACCTGAAAGAAAAGAAAAAAAAGAAGAAGTTATCTTTCAAGATGTGTCAAATAAATATTTCTATTTATTAAGGATTAGTGCATTTATACAGAACATATATGCAACATTATTATACAGAACTTCCAATGTGGGAAAGGAAAACAATTAAAGCTACCTGGAAAAAAAAAAATTTATCTTTCAAGATGTGTCAAATAAATATTTCTATTTATTAAGGATTAGTGCATTTATACATAACATAAATGCAACATTATTATTAAAACTTTGACACAAAGAGAAAGGTGAAACACTAACAAAACTTATACTTATAGTTGTCAGATAAAACTATTGAAGTATATAAATTTGAGTAGACATGAAAGTTAGAGTATTTAATTAAAAACAGAAGCAAAGTGAAAGTCAAAAAATTAAGAGAAGAAAACGAATCTGCTTTATTATATAGATGGTTAGAACAACCCATATAAGTTGCTATCAGCTTAGAGCAACAAAGGAAGTTAGGTTGCTGGACATCAAGTCCATTTCATCAAAATTAATTGCAGGTTCGTTTTAAATTTGTATTATGAATACCATGTTCTACAACTTAAAAAAAAAACTTTTACATCATTAGGTGAAGTTTTGATATGGTGTTTAGTTTTTATTTTTTATTTTTGGTCACATAAATTATTCTTAGATTAACAATCTAAATTAACAATCTAAATTATCGATAACCCGTGCCTGAAGGCACTGTGAACAATTTTTGTTTAATACGTGCTACAAAATTCAATTATAATAAATTAATTTAAAATGACAATATCACTTCAATTTAAAATTTCACATAAAACAGGAACAAAAAATATAAAGAAAATTGAAATAAATAACTAATAAATTTCAATTTTTTTTATTTTTTAATGAATTTATCATGAATGTAGGTTTCCCACCTCATTCACATAATTGGGGTGATGTCTTCAAGAGTTCCCACCTTATTCTCTAACATATTTTCAAAATCAGCCCTATTTAAGAAATAATTCAAATCAATCAAATAAAACATCAAATCAATAGGAATGATTCAAATCCTTCAAACTTTTTCACAGTTTCAACTAACTACTTATAAATAAATGAAATAAAACTAACCCAAGTTACTTTAAAGACTAACCTTATTGTTAATACCAGAATATCATGGATGATACAACAAATCCAAGCTAATTTCACAACCAACTGTGTTGGAAAGTCAGAGGTCTTAAAAAGAAAAATGAATTCAAAAACAAACCATGAAAATTCATAACCATGATAAGGGGAAGGGGGAACTAATGTATATAGAAATTAAGAGGCAATAATACTATAACATCCTCCTTCAACCCACTAATAAATTATTCATGCACAATAGACACTAAATTTTCACAAAAATCCATATCAAGCATATGTGACTTTCACCAAAATATGCAAAGATACTAAATTTAGTGAATTTTCAAGGACACTTTACTGTCCACACTCAATAACCATCCATAAGATCCAATCTTTTACATTGATAAGACACTTTACAAAAATATTAGAAATTCAATGAAGTACATATTAAAGTACAAATCCAATCTTTTTAATGAATTTTTCAATAAATTTCAAATTTATAGCGTATGCCCGTGCCTTCAGGCACGGTGTAAATAATGTTAGAATTATAATATAATTGTAATCATAACACTATTTAAATTTAAAATTAAAATGCAATTATAAAAATATATTTAATAGAGAAATACAGTGTCAAAACTAAGTCACTCTCTCACTTTGTTTTTCTATTTCTCTCTTTAAATTGAAAAACACCCAACACCAATGAGAGGATGTCAAAACACTGTACAGAGAGAGCGAGGAAGATAGAGCCGATGTCAAAACACCCACCCAAACCATTAAGATCTCAGTGTATAAGCTAAAGAGAAATACAGTTTCAAAACTAACTCACTCTCTCACTCTGTTTTTCTATCTCTCTTCAAATTGAAGAACACCCAAGACCAATGAGAGGATGTCAAAACACTGTATAGAGAGAGTGAGGGAGAGAGTGTCGATGTCAAAACACCCAAACCATTAAGATCTGTGTATAAGCTAAAGAGAAATAGTAAACAAAAGGAAGGATGGTTTCGAAAATGGTAATAGTGGTTTTTTGCAGCAGTGATATAAAATATCCAGTGCAAGAGGAACCACTAAATTCTTGAAAACAACTCTAAAAAGACAGTCTAATTTTAACTCAAACTTGCTGGATTTGTAATAGCGAGAGATTCATGCCATGCTTCACATTTGACTATGAATTGGAATTTCTAATTGTTCTAACTTAGCAAGGCTGTTTAGGAGTTTGCTAAACTATTGAAAGGGAAAGGGAGTTTTTCATGCCACAGTCAGGACAATGAAGTTACAATACTGACTCTTTACTTTCTCAAATTTGACTCTATAAAGTATGTACCAGAGTAAGACCAAGGATTGGGCCAGTAGATGAGGTGCTCCCTTGCCAGGGGTGATGTTTGGGTTCGAGTCTTACCTGTTGCGTGATGCAACTTCCTAGGGTAATATTTACATTATGTAATGGTTATTATAGCATTTTCTGTCAAATTTTTAATAAAAATTATTTTTAAGATTAAATTAAAAAAAAAAACTTAAAATCTAAAAAATTAAAATAAAAAAATGATTAAACATAAATGAGTAAAGTATAATTTATCTAAATATATTTTTTGTTGTTTACTATTTAATTGGAAAAAATGGATGGTCATAATTCAACGGTCAAAAAAAGTTCCTTCCTCATTTATCTGATATCTTTCTATGTATTTTTTTCCACAATCCGTGTTCAATTTCCATGATCCATACGTCCCATACCAATTCCATTGAAAATTGGATCACCCATTGTTTTCAAAATAATAACATCATTATTGTGTAACTTACATTTTATTAATTTTAAATTTATATTGTACACTAAAATTTTGAAATATTTTCCAGGTTAAAAATTCTAGATCTATACCATTTCCATTACCAAAAAATTATTACTAATTTAGAAGAAAATTATTCTTGAAAATAATATTCGGTACCAATTTGGCAAGCAGTAAGGTTGCCTTATCCAATATTTTTTTAAGGATTAATTTTTTTACATTTAATTTGGATTTTTTTGTTGGTGAATTTTTTTTAAAAATTATATAAAATATTTTTACATTTTAAAACATGACTGCCAACCCTAATAGTTTTTAAGAATATTGAACTTAAACTTCCTTTATAAAACTTGGCAAAACAAAAAAAAAAAAATTCCTTTATAAAAGTTTGTTAATATTTTATAAAAAGAGAATAAAGTATTGACATGTAACATTTACATAAAAAAACCAAAATTCCGTCTATCTAATCCGTTTATCTAAATACACAATTGAATCATGACTGTTAAAATGTCCTAGTAGGACAATTGTCTCTAGGATAAATTCAAAAACCTTTCTTCCTTATTATATAGATTTACAGAGTTATATATGTTCTTTTACTGGTCAAGATGACAATCAAATTGCACGAAGGCCAAATGATGCCAGGGCCAGGAAATATCATTCTACTAACAACAAAATCAAAGCAAAAAGATCATAAACTCACATGGCCTTTGGATTGGATACATCCAAGAAGTCTTTTGTATGGGGTTGCAGTTTAACATATGTCCCTTTTGGGAGAGTCATATTTTTCACTCACACAATGTCTCCTTCTTGTAAGAGCAGATTCTCCATCATCTACAATGAAGCAATACATAGGGTGCATTAATGGAGAATAAATGCAAACAAAGACTCCTCAATGACACTGGTACACAGCAAAATGCACCAAAACCACAAAACTTATATACAAAAACACTACTGGTTGCCTACCCAGTAAGGCATATATATCATGCCTTCTTCTGCAATGAACTCAAGAACGCCACAATGAGAAATGCGCTCAGTAGCAGCATTGCGAAGTTCAAACAACATAGGATAATCAATATGAAGAGATGCTGCAAAATAGAGTCTTATATTAGCATTTTAGATGATAATAGGAAAAAATTTTGAATTAACCACAAAAGATAATAAGCCACCATAAAAAATTTCAAATAAATCAACTAACCAAGATGGTCAAGGGCTGAGGGAGGCATTATAACTGCAACAACATAGTGAAAAAAATAAATAAATAAATAAAAATAAAATAAAAAATTAAGACATTTAGAAGGCTAATACATGCACACACAAGTGTTTAGAGTTTGATAACTTACTTTTATCACCATTTTCAATCTGTGGCTGCAGGATTGAAAAGAAACAAATAAATTAGAAATTCGAATATGAATAAGTAAAAGACAACATACAATTACAGTCTTTTTCCCCCTTTCCATTGTTTTCCTTTTATATTTTTTATTTTCCATCTCCTTTTTTTTTTTTTTTTGGATGTGGGTGGACACGAAAATGAGTAAAGAAAGACATGAAGGCCTTCAAGGGAAATGAAAGAGCACATATGGTATCATCTTAATTGTTAATTTTCCAGAATTCATTTACATTTACATTTGATTAAAGAGTGCCATGAATTTAGTTGAGGTCATAGAAAAGATGACAAAACATAAAACTGAAACAGTATAATGAATAAAATCAAATTAATTAAGTGAATCAAACAAAACAAAACAAAACAATTATCATGTTGAGGAAAGCTTTCCTACCTTATCAATAAAAGATGCAGGGTAACATCGATATGTTTGCTCAAATGATGTTCCATGATATCCATATCCATCAAAATATTGCAATGTGTCCCCACCAATGAAATGAAATGACAGTGATAATGATATAAACAACAACTACAATAATATAGTAATTGTAATAGTTATTAACTATTATTTTTATTTTTATTACAACATATAATGAAATGAATTTAGACGGTGAACATAATTAAACAATATCTATATATATTGAAATAACTAAATATGCACTGATTTGGGCTGCAAAATATAGTAATTAAAAGTGAAGCAATGAATATAATTCAAACATGTCCATAAACATATAGTTATCAAATGGAAATTTACAGTAAGGGAAATGTAATACATATAGAAGTTTTATACAGATTGTGGAAAAATCATAAAAGCATTAAACACAAAAGGACAGTTCTCTTTTTCATGCCAATCACAGTGGTTCCCCTCAGAGACCTGATAGACCTATCCTTACCCGTGGCCTTCCAGTACCCAGCCAGAGTCGCTCTGTTCAATCGCTGTCCATTCTGATACTTGCGATCTTTAGGACAGAAAAAGAACCACTCTTCATCGGTCGTCTTTATCGCCGATTTATCTGCATAAAAATAGATCAAAGCAAACCCAAAATTAGGGCTTTTTAATCAAGTATATATCAATAATCAAAGCAAAAAACCCAAAATTTTAATTTTTTATGTGGGTAGTTTTACCAGGCAAATCCCAGGGTTCGCATTTGCAGACATCGATCTCTCGAATAACACTGACTTGCTTCTCATCGCCGTTGATCTTCAACTTCAAATAGTGATTGATGAGTTCTTCGGTAGGGTGAAATTGGTACTCAATTGGAAAAGACTCCTCTGCCAAAATTTTAGAGAGAGACATCGCTAGAGAGAGAAGATCTAAAAGAAAGGAAAAGTGGGTATGGATCAAAATGAAGAATTAAAAACCTAGAGAGGAATGGATAAACAAATCGAAAGAGAAGATGTATGAGATTCAAAGAAAATTCAGTGGGGTTTCAAAGACGTGGGGTTCGATCTAGGAGGGAGAAAAGATGAAAAGTTGTTGTCGGTGGAGTTCGGAGGCAGCACAACAATGGAAGCGGAGCGGCAGTGGAAAGGAGGGGGAGGGAGAGGAAGAGGGAGAGGAAGAGAGAGATCTGAGAAGTTGGAGAGAGAGAGAGAGAAAGAGAAGTGCAAATAATGTTTGGGTTTGTCGTTCGTGGGTGGGTGGGACGCTGCAGAGAGAGCGAGAGAGGGAATGTTTTGGGCGGGAATGTGAAAATGTCACAAAGCATCTCAGCCTTTAAAGAATAAAAACAAATCATCTCAGCCATTGGATCAAAATGTATCTCACATATATTTTTATACAATTTCAAAAACCTTTCTCCCTTATTATATAGATTTTTTTTAAATTTGTTTATTGTTAGATATTTTTGAAGCTTTACAAGGTTTCATTTAACGATTTGTTTGAGGATGGGTTATTTTAATTAATTTTTAAAATTTTTATTAAAATATATTTAAAAAGATTAAAAAAAATTATATGATAATTTGTAATGATTTTAAAAAAAATTGAACTATTTTAGGAATGACTTGAGGATTAACTTTTTAATTATTTCATTGCGTTGTTAGTCTAGAGTTTAGCCATTCTTCAAACAAGACATAAGTATCATAAAAATGCCCAAGGTCCATGGGCCGACTTGAACCCAGACCAGCCCATCAACTGATGGCGCGCCCTTAAAAATATAAACTAATCTTGGATCGAGAGATAAGGCCCATGGGCCGGTCCAATATGCTATTCAAAGTCCGGTCCATAGGCTCGACCCATAAGTCTATTGTAGACATCCCATTTTAACTGACTGTAAGACTTGGACGCTTTCTTTTGACTATCTCAATGATGAAAATCAAAATGTATTTCTTACAAAATTCTCAGTAAAAAAAAAAAAGAATTTGAGCTTTACTCTCTACCCTAAGCCCACGTTGGTCAAATGTTTAGGTCTTGTTGGACACCTGGAGCAAAATGGGGCTGAACTAGAGCGAAACAGAACAAAATGGGCAAACTTTCCTCTGGCCAGTCGACCTCTCCAAAATAGTGTTGTCTAGTTTTTGTGTTGGTTTGGATGGGGCACTTAACAACCTATTTTTTTGATATATTCATGCATTGAATGCATGTATACTCCTCATCCATTGCCTAGTGCTTAATCCATTAAAGGTAATACTCCACTTTTGTCTTCCATTAGCTCCATTAATAATTCATTAGTGCTCTATTTGCTCTATTGTCTTCATTAATGCTTCATTCTTATCTTCCACCATTTCTCCACTTACATTGCCTATATTTATACATTAGATTGTAGAGAAGAGGAGGAGAAGGAGGATAGATTGAGTAGAGAAGGCTAGAGATAGAGAATAAGAGTCTAAGATTTGATCAAGAAAGGTGTCAAAATTGAGAAGTTGAGCAGTGAATTCCATTACACTGTTATATCATCCTTATACACTGTTATTTGATCCCAAAAATTCCATTATAGTCAACTTGTGTAGCTTTGATCAAGGAGTGTTCAGTTTGTGTAGAAAGTGAGAAAACTAGAGTGAATTGTAAAATCTGGGTCTTTACCGTCTTCCCCCATACACACTGTTAAACAATCCAAAATTGTCATTCTAGCTAAAATTCCAAATTTTCGAATGGAGGATTGAGAACATAATTCATAACCTTAAGGGTGATCAAAAGGGAATTTGGAAATCGAGAAGTTTTTCTTTCTTTGGAAGATAAATTTTCAATTTCTTTCATTTCCTTGCATTTTCTATCTTATATTTGTTTTCTTACTTTAAATTCATATCAGTTTTGTTGTAATCTAACCGGAAGTGGTTAGTTGAGCCATCTACATATTCCTTGTTTGTTATTTTCTCAGTGTTGCAATAAGACAGGTGCCTAGTTGGCCAGCCAACTAACTTCTTTTGGACAGAATGGCGTAGTCTTTCGACGTTAAGCATACCAATTTCTGGTGGTCTCCAAAGCGCATGAAACTTCAATTTTGTTTTCATTTGAGTGTTTTGTGAGTTGTTTTAATATTTTCCTCCTCTATCTCTCATTTGGTTTGTAATTATTTGTTCAAATATTATAATAATTTACCACCCCGCTTTTCTCTATCTCATTCTTTTACTTGTTTTCCTTATTTGTATATAAACATTATATTCCGTGTTTTCATCACATTCCGTGTTTTCACCATATTCATACTTTGCATCCATGTTTTATGCATCTTGATTCGGCTAAATTTGTATTTATGGATTTAATCGATTATTATGTGATTATGTGCGTTACCTTATGTCCTTGAGATGATTCACATGTCATATATTATAAGCCGAATCTTTAGCTGCATATCATGAGTGAATTACATTAGGATTTATATAAGATTATGCATATTTCGCTAACTTTGTTTTGTAACTATTCGCGAGACGTCAATAAACATGTAAGTTTTTAAGCTTTAGCATCCTGCTTGTGTATATTTTTCTTACTATGTTTAGTATTTTACCATGAGGTTATGTGCTTACTTGATATAACTGTATGAATGCCGGTGGATGGATGTTGTGTTGCTTAATTTGGAATGATGTTGATTTTTCATATTTGTAAACTCAATTTCTTTAGGTTGTGCATCTTCAATTATTTCAAAACACATGAAATCAAATTGTTCCAAAATGAATGACATAGTCTATACTTGTATACTTTGCATAGTAACTTTTAGGATTTATTAATAATCGAAATATGAACATATAAAGTCAATAATATTCATATCATGATTTAGTAAAGGCCAATCTTTGATCGGATGAGCGGAGGTGCTCAATTAATGACCTTCCCCTCTCATACCTAAGGTTCCGAGCCAAGCATTTTTGGTTATGACGAACAGTGGCATTGGCACGACTCATGAGTTTCCTAATTTTCTCAAAAATACTAGGTGGCGACTCTAAGATTTGGTGAAGTGGTCCATTTTTTGTAAAGATTTTGTTTTAAAACGAATTTTCTATAAAAGTTGCTAAATCTGAACACTCATATATGTTTCACATTGCACTCATGAGACTATATCAAAAAAATCGAGGGTCCGAACTGTTTAACCTATACGGGTATCCCCAAACGATGTTACACCTATGTTAATGGCCCATTTGAGTCTTGTTACCATTAAGAGTTTTTATTACTTTTGGTGATATTATTTATTTATTTCATTACTTTTTAATGTGTACATAATTTATTTGGATAAAAATTGTAAATGACTGACAAGTTTATATGTGTTAACCTAGTTGAAATACACTTATCTTGTAGTAATGCAATCCATCTCACCATTCCTTTCAATTTAGTAACATTATGAATGTAATTTTGTATTTCAATTAAATAATTTTAATTTTTTTTATTATCAAACATGTAAATATAATTGTTAAAGTGCCTTTAAAAATAGGGTGCTCAGGCCATAAATCCAAATTTAAATTCTTTTTTTCCAAAAGTCTATGCACGGAAATAGTATATCCATAAAGACATACTTTTACGAAATGGCCAAACTACCCATTCACCTGTCGGTCACGCTACTATAAGGATTACCAATCCACTTTTTTTTTTTTTTTTTTTTTTCATACTCTCTCTATTTGTCTCCAATTTTTTTCCCCTCTCACTCACTCACTCTTTCTCTCTCTCTCTCTCTCTCTCTCTCTCTCTCTCTCACACACACACACACACACACACACTCTCTCTCTCTCTCTCTCTCTCTCTCTCTCTCTCTCTCTCTTTTCACTGCACTTACGTATTCTCTCTTTATCTCTCTTTACTGATCAACTTACTTTCTAGGGTTTCATTCTCTCTCTCTCTCTCTCTCCCCTGTATTAACCCTAAATCTCTCTCTTATCTTCACTCTTATCCTTCTAAAAAAATGTCTAGTTTCATCAGCCTAGCTTCATTATTAAGGCAACGTCGACATGGGTGGCAATATCGTCAGAGGCGAAGTGGACCATCGACGAAGGTCTATTCCTTCTCTTTCACAAATGTGACAATGACGACGTTCTCTTCATGTAGACGTCCCCGAACGCCCCGGGAGGACGAGTCCCGTTCTGTTCGTTTTGGGTTCACTATAGTTCAGGACTCTCAAATTGTCACGGTTCTTAATCTGAACCAAAGAGTTCAAATCCGGCAAATCGTTTGGAGAAACAGATTTTTGAAAGAAGTGCCAAGCATGGACTGCTTTGCCAGATATAGAGTCGCCACCTAAATATTTTTTATGGGGGAATTTAGGAAACCCTGACTCAGTGCCAAAGGCCACGTGTCCGTCATCACCAAAGTTGTCTCGGCTCGGGAGCTTGGGTACGATTGGGGAAGGTCAGCTATGAGCACCTCCTCTCGCCCGATCCGAAGATCGGCCTCTACTAACCGTGATATCCAATTTTGAAAACGTTATGTGTTCTTATTCCGGTTATTAGCCTAGAATTACTACGTTATGCGCTCAGCAAACAAGCATAGACCAAATTGCCTGAATTGGAACGAAGCGTTGCATATCCGCTTGTTTGAAAAATAGTTTGAAATTTGCTACTCGTAAGTAGGCTAAAGCACGGACTTCAACGAGTTGTTCCAACTCAAACAATCCAACCTTTACCCACAGGCATTCAAGCAGTTTATATCACATAAGCAACTAGCCTCATGGTAATCATGCTGTCATGGCAACACTCACACGCATGCAAGGATGCTAAAGCAAAAGAACTTACAGAGTACTCCAAGCCAAAACAGAAACTAGTTAGTAATCATATGCATGATCCTAGTTCATATTCAAAATGGCTAATGTAACACATGCAAGGATGCAATCTGGACAGACTCGGCTAATCTACAATGACATGTGAAATGCTACACCTAACACGTATTCAATTTGGAATTGAAATACAAATGCAGTTAATATGATGCACCGAGCCTGGTGCATGCAAAACGGATGAATGAATGCAAACATGCTATCATACTGTATGCTAATTTGAACATGCCCTAGACTAACCATCGAAGGCTAGTAAATAAAAGGGAAGAAAGACGTGGGGTTAGAAGACATGCACACACTCACACACACTTATTAAACAATTGCCCTTGCTCGGAGGGTCAGAATAAATATTATAGTCCGAATAAATAATACTAAATTAATTATTACAGAATTTCTAATTAATTAATAAATTAAATGCAGAAAGAAGGTGGCCACAGCCCCGCCTCGAGATGCATGAATGATGCATGCTTGACTCGTCTCGCCCGGAAACTCGCTGCCATAGCACTGTTGCCTCCGTTTACACTGCCTCACCCCTCTGAAATTTATGAAAGCCTCTAGAACTGCTCTGAACTTCATTCTGAGTGCAGTGGAGTGCCACCGGCCAAATCAAAAGGCCACCGGCCATGGGAATGAGGTTATCGGCTAAATATTGTGCTCTCGGCCAAAGTTCTTTGCCGGTCGGCACTCAACACTACCGGCCGGCCAAATCCTCCTGCTGAAACCTGCAGTTGACAGCAGCAGAGGCCAAGCAGTGTATGGCATGGAATTCTCAAGCAAATGTGAGCATGGGCACACTCCCTATCATGCAAGGGACTCAAGGGAGCATGACCGTCGACCCTCGGGCCATCAATTATGCATTTTTGATGCATGATGGCCTAAGAGGCCAAGTTAGCAACTTTGATGTAAATGCATGCAAACAAAACACATAAATGCCAACACCCTATCATGTTTAGGTCAAGGGGGTTGACGACCGAGGGTTAAGACGTGTTACATCACTTGGAGTATGAACACTTCTCAATCCTCATACTTGGTTTGACACCCCAAACCAAGCAAAATGTAATGCATGGATGCAATATACAATGCGAAGTGATGCAACTCATGCAAGGTAACATGAACATGCTAAGCTAATGCAACATGACACTATCTAATCCTGCATGCTAGACTAATGCAATATGGACATATCAAGCATACAACAAGACTATGTAATGCCATTAACTAAACAACATGCAAACATGCGAAAATGATACAATGTAAGCATGCAACCAATGCAATGCAACATGCAAGCATGCAAAATATGCAAAGATGGACTTATCCTGAAACGAGAGGACCTCAGCCCACCCCCAAAACAGTGGCCTAAGAGGATGCACAAGAGCACAAATGATGCATGGAAGCATGCGCACATCAAGGTCCATCACCTAAGCACAAAAGGGGACAACTCTAAGCATACTTAAAGGCGATATATATGGGCATTAAACCAACATGCTAAGCTCTGAAAATGAATAGAGAATGATGCCAAATCAAACAAAACAAGCAAGCAAGGCATGCAACAATAACCAACACTTGAAGCCAATAAAGGGGGTCAAACCAAAGCTATGTCAACCAAACCTTAAAGGGCCAAAATGACCTAAAACAGTCTCAAGGGACTCCAAAACAAGACTAAAGCATACATAGATCATGGTCAAAACACGCCAAGGAATGAGTCCAAAACAAGGGCATTCAAGGCCACAAAAGGGAGCATTCTACTACAACCACCACAACCACTCATGGCATGCACTTTTCAATACAAATCAGAGTTTTAATATGTAAAATGAGCCCCCAAAACCCATTGATATGGCAGCCCAAATGACTTAATCACAAGGCATGCATTATGACCTTTTCCAAGGCACAAAAGAACAACCTTTCAAGGCAAGAAAGTGATGATGAATGTGAGCATACAAGCATGGATTAGTGACTAAAATGGCATATGAAATGACTCCAAATCATTGAAACAACCCAACTAAAGCATGCTAGTGGCTCACACATTCAAGGCTTACAAGCCAAAATACAAAGGGGCTATACCAAACATATCAAATACGACCAAACCAGCACCCAACAGACCTCAACCATGATAAATCATGACCAAAAGCTTCACAAAGCTAGGCAAGAATATGCAAGCATGATGGTCTAATGGCTAGATGCATTTCTAGGCAAAATGGGGGGAATACAAAGCAAGTGTATTAAGCATGAGAGGGGCCAACAAACCAACATGGGACAGAGGTAAAACATGCTAAATAAACACCAAATAACCTCTGAAATTAAGCCAAACAAAGCTAGGCATACATGCTACCCTTATGAGCCAAAACATGAACAAAATGAGAGACCAAGGGAGAGGGGTGTCCCTCCCCTATGCAAGACCTCAAACCCCCTTCTTCACCACTGAAAATCCACTGGATTTCAGTGGTGAGAAGGCTAATACACCAAAGAAATCAAAACTTAATAAATGAAGCTCAAAAAGGGGCCAAACAAGGCCTAAGAGGGGCAGGTCGACCCCCAATGCCAAAACAACCTTAATGAGATATCTTGAGCATGCAAATACAAGGCTTTTTTCAGTTATACACAAAGTCTAAAACAATGAGCAAGATAAGAAAAAGTCTAGTGCAAGATTGGGGAATCTAAAGTAAAAGAGTTACCCTTGAAGAACCCTTGATGAACAGCAAATGCAACCTCCTTCTTTTGATCAAAACCAGTCCAAAACCTCAAGAACAAACCTCCAAAGCCTCTCAAATTTGAAGTATGGTGTAGTAGTGTGTGTTTGTGTGCAAAACTAAGAACAAACACACACTTTAGGCCTTCAAACCACACAAAATGAAGAGAGAGAGGGAGATATAGAGAGAGAGGATGATATATATCAGATATATATGTATATAGCTCTGGTTTTTTTGCTCAACCCTAACAAAGGAGGAGGAGAGGCTCTTATATAGACAAGGGAAAGCTTTGAAGCTTCTCAAAGAAGCTAAACAAAAAAAAAGTCAAAGGGGGCAAATGGGGCAAGGCTTCCTGAGGAAGCTAGGACAGCTGGCAAGCTTCTTGAGGAAGCTTTGGCAAAGGGTCAAGCTTCCTCAAGAAGCTTTGACCAAAAGGGGGCAAAAGGGGCAAAATAACCACATGTATGCCCCGGGGTAGGTTTGGTGCATTCCAGCTGGCACAGCTGGCATGCAACATGCCTGAAGAAGGTAAAAAGGTGTTACCGGCCAGAAAAAGAGGTTACCGGCCAAATAGATGGCCGGCCGGCCATACTGAATGCCGACCGGCCAATGGTGTAATTCACCAATGGCCGGTAGCCTCAAAACATAGCCGGTGACCTCAAACCAAGGCCGGTGGGTGCCAGGGGTAGCTAACAAGCTACTTTCTACCCTCAGAAGCAAAAACACAAGTGTTTGGTGCAAAACCAAACACAGAACAGTCGAGTTGAGAGATCTTAAGGCAAGGCGCGTAGCCGAGACCTCCGGGAACTCAAAACGAAACACAAACATAAGTAATCACCGAGTGTTCGAGCGGTGACGTCCAAATCTTGAGGACGGTCAAAAATGGGGTGTCTACACTTCACCATCGCCTCTTGCACTGATGTGCCGTACTTTCTAGTCATCTCTCTCTTCCTCTGCACAGTCTTTAAGAGTGGCCTGACAGTCGATAGAACGGGGTTAGAATACACCATGTAAGGGGCACTGTTGTTGGCGTTTTGAAGGATCCCATTGGTGGGTGAAGTGGCGGTGGCGGGAGCGGTAGCGAGAAAGGCTATGGTGGGGCACTAACTAAGGCTGGTGGTGCTATTGTGGTGGCCGATGATGGTGATAATGATCTTCTTGTTCATTTATCACATCTCTCTCTCTCTTCTCATCTTTCTCTCTATGAATATATGTGTATATCACTTTGCTTTGCCTTAATTTGTTGTTTTATGAATATTAGACATGTATATATATCATAGATTTATGTTGAAATCCAAAGTTGAATTTGAATAGATCTGTGGTGTTGAGAGATAACACCTCTTGTGACACAAATCTGTTCAAAATTTCAATAGACAAGGAAAAAAATTGAACAGACAGGAGAAAAAATTAAACAGATAGATACAAGTTTAAACAAATAGGTTCAAAAAAAATGAACAGATAAAACAAATTTCAATAGATTATTTAAAGGGTAAAATTAAAAATAAAATATCCTCAAAAATAATAAAATGTACTTCTCACCACAATATTTTACAAAGAGTGTACTTTTCACAAAATAAATAAATAAATAAAATTAATGAGACCTCATACCTTACACCTAGACGAGTTGAGCTGAGCCGAGCCGAGTCTTAGTATGTTTGGGCTTGTTTGTTAGGATTTTAACAAACTTGAGTTTGAGTTTGAGCTCAATAAAAATTTAACGAATCGAGCTCGAGCCTGTTCACGAGCCTTAATGAGCAAAAAAATTTATAAATTCATACATGCGTATGAGACTAAAGTTACAATTAAAACTTTGATTATACAATTATAGATACAATATATATAAACATTCTAAAAAAAAAGTCAATATTTTATTAAAATAATAATATCTACTACTACTACTATTATATAAATATATAACTTATAATTAACTATTATTTACATATATATGTTTTAAATATATAAATAGCATATTTATCTTATTTTTTATATGTATATTTTTACATCATTTAATATATAAATAATAAATATTAAACGAGTCAGGTAACGAGCAGAGTTTACGAGCTGAACCTTAGAATGTTTGGGCTTATTTATTAAAAATTCAACGAGCTCGAGCTCGAGCTTGAACGCAAAAAAAATTTAACGAACCGAGTTCATACAAGCTCTTATCGAGTCGAGTTCGAACTAGTTCACGAACGGCTATACTCATTTGTAGCCCTACTTACACCTTTTTTAAAATAGACATTTCACCAGTTTTCTCTTAAAAATATTATATTACATTATAAATTTTTGGGTTGGGCGAGGCTTAGGCCAAGTTTGGCATATGGCCAAAAAGTCAAAAGGCCAAAAAATTACTCAAAAAGTTAAAAAGTTATCACTATTCACCAAAAGTCAAAAAGTACAGCTGCACAATTCTCAATCTTAATTTTTTTTTTTACACACTAAATAAGAATCACAACACGGTTAAGTAAGTTATTATTTGCCTCCTAAGGTCTTGTTTGGGAATAGCCTTTTTTAGTATTTTTTTTTTGACCTTTAGGCTAAAATATGATATAAAAAAAGCTAGTATGTTTCGGATCACTTTTTTATTTTTTATGAAAAGATGTGAAAAAATAGAAAGAAAAAAAAAATCTTTAATTTTTTGATATAAATTATTGACTTTTTAAGTTTTTTAATAATTTTTTAACTTTTTAACTAAAACCACCCCTAGCTAAATGAGGCCTAATTATCTACAAAAGTAAGGGATTGTTTGGGGTGTCCTAAATAAGTGAATTTTTTTTTTTTTGGACTAAAAAGTTAAGAAAAAAAATATGGATATTTGGGTTGATTTTTTGAATTTTTATGAAAAAATATATATTAAAATATTGTATAAATAAGTGTGTAAGAGAAGATAATTAATGAATCCGTACGGTTGGGCAATGCCTCGGTTGAAAGGGATATGAGAAAAGATTACCTACTTTTTTGCCTTTGATTGGATGGTGTTGTTCGGCCAGTGGGGGCCACCACGGGTCCTGTTTTTCTAATCGGAACCGTTCAACGTGTAGAATTCGTCGAGTACTATATTTTGTAAAAAATCACGTTCATTGGATATCGAGAGCTATCTAATCGTGTTAGTTTTTTTTTGTCACATGTTAACTATAGCACCATCTATTTTTTATACAAAACTGATTTGATCATGTAGTTAGCGATATCCGATAGACGTGATTTTTTACAAGCATAGAGTACTCGATGAGTTATACACATTAACGGTTCCGATTAGAAAAAAGGAACCCGTGATAGGCCCTCATAGGCCCAACTTTACCATCCAATGCCATGAAAATACACATGTAATATTTTATTTTTTTTCCTTTCACTCCTATGCTTTCAGGTCTGTACATAGGCTGCCGTGAAGTTGATTGGTAATTAATATTATGTATAATAATTTTTTTATATTTTTTTAGTGAATAGTAATAAATTTTTAACTTTTTTGATAACTTTTTAGTTTTTTAACTTTTTATGAAGTTGCCAAACCAGTCCTAAATCTAACGATGGCAATAGAGTGGGCTTGGAGCGGCAGCATGACAAATAGGGTTGGTGGTGTGGCCAAGAAAGCGTAGGTGAATTTTGTAATTTAAAATATTAATAAAAATTAAAGATAATATAAAATATTATGAATAATAATTTATAATTAATAAATTTAAAAGATGTGAGATGAGAAATAAATTAGTAAAAATGAATATTACTTTTAAAATTTTAATTTTATTATATTAAAAAAATTAAAAAACATATATATTATTATAAATATATTTAACAAATAGAATCAGAAAAACAGAACCTATCCCTGTCTAGAGATATCACTACATAAGTCAATATGTTCCATCTATAAATTTTTTTAATACATGATTAATTTTACATTACAGGATTAATTTGAAACTAAAAACTAGAAAAACAATAGCATGTATTCTAAAATGATAGTGTCACATATACCAATTGATATATCAATTAATGTACTAACATATGTTATGACATTATTATTGGTCCTCCCTATTATACAAATTAGAAATATTCAAATTTTTTAAAGTTATGCCACATCATCTCTTAATATATTAATTAGTATACCAATTAGTGTATATAGCATTGTTCAAAACAATTTTGTACTCCATATTAATAGAATTACTCCACTCTTCCTACATTATTAGTACCAAGGTTTTAAAAATCGGATCGGACCAGTCGGTTCGACCGGTTGAGCCATCGACCGGTCAGGGTTCCGGTCCGAATATATCCACTAAGCTGTTCAAAGTGAAAAACTGGCTTATTTTGAGAGAACCGAGAAAATCGGCGATTGAACCGCCAAACCGGTCGACCCGATGACGGTTCACCGAGTCAATAAAATCAATTTTTTGTTTTTTTATTCTTTCTTTCTTTTCTCTTTCTTTCTTTATATATATATATATATAAAATAAAATTTTAATTAGAAACTCTGTTTCAGGGTCTCCTCTTGTAAGAAATCCCATTGAGAGTTTAAAATTATTGTGAAAGCCTCTACCTATTTATATAAAAAAAAATTCTTATAAAAAAACTTAAGAAATCTATGTGGGATTTAATCAAATTTATTGGAGGAAAACTTAAAATTTTGATATCCCTCCAAAATTTTTGTTTGTCTTTCAATCAAATTATTTGAATTAAAATCATATGGAGGGAATATTGAATATTTGATTTCTTCTTCTAAAATTAAAATTAATAATATTTTAAAATATATTTTTATATTTTTTAGTAAAAAAAGTATTAAGAGAAATATTTAAGATTATTTAATTATTTAATTAATAATTTTATTTCTTATATTTTTATTTAAATATAATTTTAACATATTTATGATATCACGGTTCGATTCCGATTCAACTTGACGATTGAACCAATAACCCATTTATCTAATTTTTTTCAATACACTCACCGACCCGATTTTTAAAACATTGATTAGTACTAAATTGTGGGATGACCCATTAACATTTCTCATAAATTAATGGTTATGCGAAGCGATGTCCACGCTTCGGAGAATGACTCCAAAGACTGACTACATGCGATGCAGTCCAACATTATCACTCTTTTTCTTTAGTTTTGTTTTCAATTTTTTTTTTTATTTTTTATTAATCTCTCTCTCTCTCTTAAAATACATTTAAAAGTTCGAGCATATATATATAAATTATAAATACATTTTTTAAGATTTACTTAAATTATAAATTGTCTCTTGTAATTTTAAAAATTATGTTATGTCCCTTAAGATTTCTAATTTCATAACAAATAAGTCTTTTTATTAATAAATAATCAAATTAGTTAATAGTTTTTAATAATGTTAAAATTTTATTTTAATTAATAATTCAGATAATTTTATTATTGGATAGGTGAGCAGTAGAAATTTTACTTTTTCAATTAATTCTGTTAAATAAAAAATTCTGATAGGAACGTATTTATAATTTTTCAAATTACAAGGGATAATTCGTATTTTAAACAAATTTCAGGGAGTATATTTGTAATTTACCCTATATATAAAACAAAAACATGAAAAAATTTATTGAAAAAGAATTAATATATTTCTAATATATATATTTTTTATCTTTAATAAACTTTTACACTATTGCAATATTTTTCAACCCTCACGAGTAATACAAGAGATGGCGATGTGATCGTAAAAGTGCTATTATTAGTTCGAAAAAAAAAAGAAACAAAAAAAAAAAAGGGAAATAAGGGAGGAAGATATAAAAAAAAAAAACAAACAAAAAAAAGAAGAAGAAGAAAGAGTTTAACTTCGTAATGACTAATAAAGGCTTTTTTTTTTAAAAAAAAAATTATTATTTACATTATACATTATGATATTTTGGAAAGTTGATAAAAAAAAATTGACTTTTTAATTTTTTTAGTCTATTTTATTTTTTAATAGGTAAAAAATATGAGAAGTGATATGACTTAAAATAGATAAAAAGCCAAAAACTGGCTTTTTACCTCTTGCCAAAGCACCCCATTATGTTAAATTTACCTAACGGTTTATTAATAAAGGAATCATTTGTTAAGTGATTGAAAGTCTTAAGAGATGGGATATAATATCTCAAACATGAAGAAAAATTTATATTTTAATAGATCTTAGCGGTATATTTATAATTTATCAAAAAAATTATATAAAACACCCAACAAAGGTAAGGAGAATTTTTTTTAAGGTCCCTAATAATAACAATTTAGAGCATAAAGGACACCCAAAAAAATAGTGATGCATCAGGTCCCTGAACAACTTGGCGCGCGTTTTTAATTATTTTGTGGACCAAAATACCCTTGCCAAAATCAACACAGAAACGAAACTCATTCCGACGTCTGAGTTCCATTCCAAACATCCAGCATCTTCACGAACAGGAGAACAGCAGAATTAGGGTTTCAACATCATCTGCACCATCGACATTAGAGCTTCGTTATCTTCTCCAAAAATCATTCCCATTCCTTCCTCACAAATTTCTTTGACCTAGGTTAAAGCTTCGTTTTCACTGCTCATCATCATCTCAGTCCATCTTCGTTACGTCGCATCTTCATCTCGGGCCATATCAGCTCGTTAGTCAAGTTTCATCCTAACTCTGGTCAGTTTTTGTACAATACAACTAGATTTTCTCTGGAAACACAGTTAATAGCATTTTATAATAACCTTCCATAAATTAGGGTTTCAATTTCGTAATAAAAAGCTACCTGAATTTGGAAAAAGTTATTTCTGCGTGTTTTGAACTTATTCTTGAACATGTTTGTGTGATTTTATCTGTAAATTTCTCTGGCATTTGAATTTCTCTGATTTTTGCTTGATGTATGTTTCTTCTTTCAATTTTTTCTAGCATGTTTATTTTCACAAAAATAATTTTCTGTATTTTTATCTTATTCTTGAACATGTTTCTGTAATTTTGTCTATAAATTTCCCTGCTGTGTAAATTTCTCTGTAATATGTATTTTTAATTGGAATGTCTATCTTTCTCTGGAATGTCTATTACTCTCTTGCCTCTGTCTAAGTTGCTCTGGTATTTATAATTTTCTCTGATCACATCACATCACTTTCATCCCTTGTGTGTCTCTATCATTTTTAATTTTCTCTGGAATTTTAATATTATGGACTGGAATGAATGTTTCTTTTTTGAATTTTCTCTGCCATGTGTATTTTGAGAAAAAGTTATTTCTCTGAATTTTGATCTTATTCTTGAACATGTTTCTGTGATTTTGTCTATGAATTTCTCTGCTTTGTAAATTTCTCTGGAATATGTATTTTTCTCTGCAATGTCTATTACTCTCCTGCCCCTGTCTAATTTTCTCTGGTATTTATAATTTTCTCTAACCACATCACACCACTTTCCTCCCTTGAGTGTCTCTATCATGGTTAATTTTCTCTGGTTGTGTATGTAAATTTCTCTTGCATTTTAATATTATGAATTGAAATTTTCTCTGGAATGGAAATTTCCTCAAGAATGTGTAATTTTCTCCGGAATGTGTATTTTTCTCTGGTATGTTTATTTTGTTCAATTCTTGGTTTCAATATGGTGTAATTCTCAATGGCATGTTTACATTACTTTGTTTATTTTATCTTGCTAATTATGGAATGAAAATTTTCTTTCGCTTGCCATTTTTACTTTTTTCTATCATTCATTTTCTCTGGTATGTTTACTTTTATATGTAATTTTAACAATTATTGAAAATTTCTCTCCCATGTTTATGATGCAGTGTTGATTTTCTCTGACATTTAATTTTTAATGTCCAATTTTCTTTGGCATGTCAAATTTTCTCTGCCATGTCCAAATTTCTGTAATTTTTCCTTATCTGTAATTTTCTCTGACATCTCCAATTTTCTCTTTTCTGTAATTTTCTCCCTTATCTGTAATTTTCTCTGACATGTCCAATTTTATCTGGGATTTAATGTTGACATCTTTATGTTTTAATCATTGTCTAGAAATGGCAAAACGTAAAAGCAGTGAAACACCGGAAACACCGAGCAAAAAACAGAAACTCTCTCAGTCTTCTTATGGACTAAGATAAAAAACCAGCAACAAAACACTAGAAACACCAAGCAAGAAAGAATAACTCTCTCAGTCTTCTTATCATCTAAGATCAAAAACCAGCAGCAAAACACCACAAACTCCTCACCAAAACACACAAGTCCAAGCTGATGAAGCAACTAGCATCCAGATGAGTACCCCAACTTCAAAACACTCAAACTCAAGGGGGAAAAAACCTGTTAAACTCCACAGAAAGAGAGCTCACTATAGCATTCAATTCCGATCCAACCTCTCATCTATTGTCTCATTTTTTCAAACACTTAAATTCAATTCAAAACAACTTCTAGAGCTTCAAAAGACCCCATTCTGGTATTTGATCCAAGCTCTAACCACTGGAAGGGTCGATCCAAAGAAATCTAGGAAATCCGATGATGATGTAGTTGCCATAATCCAATGTTACAATGAAAAAACAAAAGCATTCACAGTTGGTAAGAAGAACCTGACCTTTACAACAAATGACATGACCTTGATTTTTGGTTTGGAAGGAGGTAAAGGAGCCATGTCATTAAGATACTCTAAAAAGCCAAAATCTGCATTCCTCAAGAGAAGATTCCAAAAGGACACAAGGCTCACTGGTCCCGTTCTTAAAAATGCCTTGGTCAAAGCAATGAAAGGCAAGCAACCAACTGGCTTCAAAGATGTAGCAATCATTGTTACATTGTACTTGTGTCTCACCCTATTTTTTGCAACAAGTGGGAATTCAATAGGTTGGGTTTTTATAAAGTATGTGGAACCTCTTGAATCAATGAAACAGTATGATTGGCCGGAAGCAATCACATCAACATTGATTGATTCTATCATGGCATTGCACAAAACTCCAGAAAAAGTTATGGGGTGTGTCATTGCATTGCTGGTAAGTATAATATCCATTCAAATTTGCAGTTATCATACTTACAAATTTGTGCGTTTAGAAAATTTTATTTACTTTCATTTTCATCACAGTATTGGCTATGTGAACATGCAACTATCATTGACTCGGAAGACAGTAACACAACTAACTTCCCAAGATATGCCAAGTGGAACCTGCAAACCTTGACGAAACAGCTGCAGAAGACACCAGTTGTAGACGCACCCGCGTGAGGCCTTCGTGCTACAGTTTGGACTCAATTTGTCACGGTCCTTAATCTGAACCAAAGAGTCCAAATCCGGCAAATCGTTTTGAGAAAACAGATTTTGAAAAAGAAGTGCCAAACATGGACTGCTTTGCTAGATACAGAGTCGCCACCTAAATATTTTGTATTGGGGAATTTAGGAAACCCTGACTCGGTGCCAAAGGCCACGTGTCCGTCATCACCAAAGTTGCCTCAGCTTGGGAGCTTGGGTACGATTGGGGAAGGTCAGCTATGAGCACCCCCTCTCGCCCGATCCGAAGATCGGCCTCAACTAACCATGATGTTCGTTTTTGAAAACGTTATGTGTTCTTATTCCGGTTATTAGCCTAGAATTACTATGTCATGCGCACAGCAAACAAGTATAGACCAAATCGCCTAGGTTGGAATGAAACATTGCATATCCGTTTGTTCGGAAAACAATTTGAAATTTGCTACTCGTAAGTAGGCTAAAAAACACGGATTTCAATGAGTTGTTCCAACTCAAACAATCCAACCTTCACCCACAGGCATTCAAGCAGTAATATCATGTAAACATATAGCCGCATGGCAAGCATACTGTCATGTTAACATTCACACTCATGCGAGATGCTAAAGCATAAATACTTACATCGTACTCCGTGCCAAAACAAAGAACTCGTTAGCAATCAATGCATGATCCAAGTCCATGTTTAAATGCCTAATGCAACGCATACGGAATGTCACTAGAGCAGGCTTGGCTAGTCTATGAATGACATGTGAAAATGCACAGGTAGCATGTATTCAAGTTAGATTTGAAATACTAATGCTGTTAGCATGATGCGCCGAGCCCGGTGCATGCAATACTGATGAATGATGCACGCATGCATAGCATAAGGTATGCTAAATTAAACATGACCTATTACTAACCATCAAAGCAGGTAAGTAAAAGAGAGAAAGAAGTGGGGGTTGGAAGACATGCACACACTAACCCACACTTATTACAAATTCGCTCTCGCTCGGAGGGACCGAAAGAATAATACAAATTAACTAACTCGCAAGCTAATTATTTATTACAAATTACCTAATTAATTAACAAATTAACTAAGCTAAGAAAAGCAATAAAAAAGGGGCCTCGGGAAGAGGGTCCAATGCACGCATGCTCGGGTCTTGCTCGGAAGTCCAGTGCCATGCACAAGCCGCCTCTGTTTTCCCTGTTCTGCTTCTCTGAAGACTGCCAAAGTCTCGGGATGTGCTCACTGGATGTTGTGGAATGCCATCGGCTGGAGGGAATCATCATCGGCTGTGATTTGGTGTCGATCGGCCAAAAATGAATCCATCGGCCACAGATGGATTGCCGGTCGGCACTCTGTGCAGTCGATCGGCAAAAAGGTCCTGCAGAATCTGTTTGACAACAGCAGAGGACAGAGCTTTGCATGGCAATGCAATTCAAGCAATGTATGCACCAACCATATCCCTTATCATGTTTATGACTCAAAGGGACATGGTCCTTGGTTCTTGGACCATCAATCGCGCATTTCAATGCGTGATGGCCCAAGAGACCAAGTTATGCATGCTGATTTCAAATGTAATGCAAACCAACAAACAAAGGCCCAACTCCCATCACTAAATCAAGGAACAAGGCATGCATGCTAGATGGAGTGCAAGCTAGGCATGTGAACTAGCATGCAACATGGGCATACAAGGCATTTATGCAAGTATGCAAGCAAACATGCAAGGTAAGCATGCAAACAAGCAAAGGATAGACTTAAGCTCGTTTGGGCAGCCCTTAAGGAAGCCCAAAACAGTGGCCATCAACCAAGGAAATGAGGCCAAATGCACATGCAAGCATACATGACAACATGGACCAACATTTAATCACATAAAGGAAACTTTTAAGCGCACTTTAAAAGAGGCATAGCATGGACAATTAACATGCAAATGAAGCTCTGAAAATCATGCTACAGGAGGTGCCAAATCAACTAAACAAAGCAAGCAAAACATGCCACAATGGCCTAAGTGCTTAAGACAAGCCAAGGAGGCTTAAACCAAGGTCAAGTCCACCAAACCTCACAAGGCTAAGGGGACTTAAAACAAGTCAAATGTAGACTTAAACAAAGCCAAGGGTGCACTTAGATGGCATCTAAGTGGTCTAAAAGTGCAACCATACTCTGAGGCCTAAACAAAGGGGCATAAGGTAACAACCTTTAAACACATTGAAGGAGGATTAAATGCAAGCATATAAGCATGTCATAAGGACTGAGATAACATGTTAAGCGGTTCCAAACCATTGAAATGATACAAACAAGGCATGCTACACACTTATATACTTAAGGCCAACAAGCCCAAAATGCAAAGGGGGCATGCAATGCAAGCTATGGTCGACCAAAACAGCCAAGGACAGACCTTAAACATGGCAAAATAAACATGAAAGCTTCACAAAGCTAGGCCTAAAGTATGCTTGAACAAGGGTTAAAACCTAGATGCATGTTAAGGCAACAAAATGGCATTACAAGGCATGTATGCTAAGTAAGCATGGTGTACCAAAACCAACATACAACAATGCTATATTATGACATAATAAGCATAAAAAAAAAACAGCCAATGCATGGTCAACATGAGTCTAAGCTAGGTGCTCCCTCAAGAGGCAAAAAGTGCCCTTTTCAAGGACAACAAGGAGAGGGGGTGGCCCTCTCCTTCTTAGGACCTCAAAGCACCATCCTCACCTCTGAAATCCCTCAAGATCTCAGTGGTGAGGAGGCCCAAACACTATGGTCCCGGAGCTCACACAAAATGGCACAAAATGGAGCCTTACAAGGCTTAAGAGGGGTCAAACAACCCCAAAACTTGAAGCAACCTTAACAAACTATTTAGAGGCCTTAAAAACATAACTTTTACGTATTATATGCAAAGCCAAAAAACAGTTTCAAGATAGGTAAAAGTAGTGTGCAAAAATGGGGGGATAAAAGGGAAAAGTGATTATCCTTGTAGACCTTCTTCAACAATGGAGCTCCAGCAACTTCTTGAGGTTGAAATCAACTTCAAAACTCTAAAAACATCCCTCAAGGGCCTCAGCTCCAAGGAAAGGTGTGGTAGTGTGTGTTTGTGTACAAAACTAAGGCTTAAACACACACAATACAAGAGAAGGAGAGATATAGATATAGGATAGATATAAAACCCTAAATCTAGAACCAGAGCTCCTCTAACAATTTTTTCTAACCCTAATGCCAAGAGATGAGACCTCTTCTTATAGGCAACTCCCTCTTCTTATAGAGTGGGTGCCAGCTATCACAGCTGGCACAAAATATCTACTAAAAGTAGATGAACAGTGATCGACCATCCAAAATTGCCACTTTGACAAAATAAATGGCCGATCGACAACAAAGAATGCTGACCGGCAATATATATTGCCGATGGCATAAAATCACTGGACGGTGGCCTCGAGTCATGGCCGGTGATGTGTGGGGATGCCTCACAAGGCATTCCCTGCCCCTCCAAGGCAAAACACAAGTGTTTGGTGCAAAACCAGACACAAAATAGTCGAGTCGAGAGATCCTGAGGCAAGGCGCGCAACCGAGACCTCCAGGAACTCAAGACGAACACAATAATGGATGATCACCGAGTGTTCCAACGGTGACGTCCAAGTCTTGAGGCCGGTCAAAAATGGGGTGTCTACACCAGTCCACTCTCTTATACCTCGGCAGGTTAGATTCCTATTGCTACTGAAATCTCAGTGAAATTTCAAAATTTCTCTGACCACTGCTTTGTTTTCCTCTTTGTGCATTGATTGATTAAGATCAACTTTCTCTGAACTATCAATTTATGTTTTCTTCTTTTGTTACCACTGGTCTATTTCTGCTATTGTAATCAATTTTCTCTGCCATCCAAATTTCTCTGACCACAATTGTAACACATTAACTTATATGCCCTGATTGATTTTCTCTGATATCTAAATTATGTTGGTTGTTTCATAATTTTCTCTGGCCCATCAAATTTTATCTCATTGTGTGTAATTTTCTTTACCCATAACGTATGTGCCTTGCATCTTTGATAAACACTGTTTATTTCTACCCTTCTAATGAATTTTATCTGGAATCCAAATTTCTCTGACACAATTGTAGTAAAACATTAACTTATACACCTTGATTGATTTTCTCTGATATATAAATTATGTTGCTTGTTTCATAATTTTCTCTGCCTCATAAAATCAACTCCATGTCTCTAATTTTCTCAGGCCCATACAATTTTCTCTGAAGTTTGTTTCCCATTAGTATCATTTAGATGAATTTTATTTTCTTTATTTGAATTTTTTCTCTCAGTGAATTTTGTAACATTTCTCTAATAAAAGAGTCTCCTGTTACAGATCGATAACAAGCAGCTAGTCAAAAACCCATTAGAGGAGTTCTGTCTTGGCAAAAAGACGAAGAAAGAATCAAAAAAGGCAATTGTCAAATTCATGGAGACATTACAAGATCCATCTGAAGATGGAGGGAATGAACAAGCAGAAGGCAACATAGAAGAATATGAAGCCAGCAATGGACAAGAACATCAAGCTAGCAGCGGAGAAGAAGAAACCAGAGAAGAAATAGAAGTAGAAGACAAAGAACAAAATGAACAGAAAAAAGAAGACAATGAACAAGAAGATGAAGAAGAAGATGAACAGCAAGAAGAAAACAAGGATGAAAGTGATGAAGAAGAAAATAATGAGCCGATGGACCAACAACATGATAGCATTTGTGGCTCAACAATGCATCAGCCTGAAGAATTTGAGGAATCAAAGGATGCCCAAATTGCTGATCTACGTCAAAGACTGAAGGCACTTTCTCAATCTAAAAAAGAAGAAGACAGAAATTGGATTGAATTACTTGTTGAAAAGGATATTTCAATAAGAATCTTGACATCACTTAACTCAGAACTTCAAGAAAAAGAAAGCACAATTCAAATAAAACTAAGGATGTTGGAGATTGAAAAAGCAAACGATACAAAAACAATTCAACAGTTGAGGTGTTCAAATTCATTGAAACTAAAAATGCTAAATTGCATGAACAAGTTCAAGAACTATCCGTCCAACTAGCAACACAACCATACCGAACGCCAACACAACTTCAACCACAAGGTCAGTGAAAATCTTGAGCCACAAAAAGTTATGTCCTTGTGTCAACATAACTCAGAGAAATTTCTATTTATTATAATTTTCTCTGTCATTGGTAATTTTCTCTGGAAGTTATATTTCTCTAAACACATTAGTTATATTTTTACTGCTCATTTCATTTTCTCGGTATATTTTCTTATTCCATTTTTGGGGCTTGTTTGATTTTCACTGTGTATAGTTCGAATGCAAGTGGAACAACAACCAACAACCCAACAAGAACAAATGGCACACAAAGAACAACCGAAACAAAAGACAAAAGTCTATGGTAACTGCAAAATATTGAATCAAATAAATTTACATATTGAAATATCATCTGTTACTTCAGAGAAATTTCACTCTTCCTAATATTTTCATTGTCTATAGTAAAAAAAGATCCAATATCAATGATTAAAAATTTAAAGGCAAAAGAAAGGAAGGAAAAGTAGCATGATCCAGAATTTCAATATCCCAAAGTTGCGAAAGTGACTAGAGCTTCAAAACAAGCTGCAAAGCAAGTTGAGCAAAGCACGAACGACAAAAAAGTGCTTGATGCTGATGCGTACATCTTGCCTCAACCTATAAACATCAGAAAATCTTGGGTCTTTCCACAAACTCTTCCGATTTCAAGATTGATAAAAGATCATGTAAAAGACATCTTGCAGCACATATCAAATGTGTCTGGGCCTGAGTAAGTACAACAAACAAAATAGAACATAACAAACAACAAATTACACACTTATATTGCATTAACAACAATTCTATCCCTTCTTTGTCATCTTGTAGAGCTTTAATTTGGACAAGTGAGTTGAATCTCATTACCTTTGAAGACATTGGAAACCTAATAAAGCAAAAAGAAATTACCAACAATGTAAGTCTTTCCCTTTCATCAAAATTTCTCTGCAATGTTCCATCAGCCTTTATAAACCAATATCACAATTATAAATCATATTTTTCATGTCATTGATGGCTATGGAGAGATCCTTTTGGCTGACCAAATGAGAGAAAGACAACAACCAACCTCATTTTTTTTCACATCCATGAGCTTAGTATGTTACTACTATTTTATTTGATTTTCTCTGGAATTTACTAATTACTTTCTCTTCTTAATATACTTTTTGAAGCCAGTTGTGTCACTAGTCATAACAAAACCATTTTTTGATTTTTTCTGAACACAGAATTTCATCAAGATGACAAAAAATCAAACTTTTCGAGTGTCCTTATTTGACAAGCATATTGAAACAGCATGGAGGAACTACAGGTTCCTCCATTTCCCAATAAATACTGGAGGTAATGAGAAGTCCACACATGGAAATCACTGGACCTTGCTTGTCCTGGACAAACAAGACAATTTATGGAGGTTCTACAACCCACTAAGGCCAAGGAGGGATGATGTAGAAGACAAATATGTCAAAGATGCAAAACAATTGGTAACGAGTGCAAATTTCTCTGATCCATCATCAGCTTTATGTGATGATAATTTTCATAGAATCCCATTGATTTGTTCGTAAATTTCTCTGTTATTTGAAAATTATTTTTTTGCAGCAAGATTACGTGGAGAATTTTTTGAAAGCTTGCCTTGAAAGAGACGCTCAATCACAACCCTCTTTCAAATTAATAAACTCACAAAACACAAGTTACGACTTTGAGTATGTCAACAGTGCTCCACAACAAGAAAGTGATTCGTAAGTTTCATACATCTATAAATAAGATAATCTGATTTGCATGTTTCTTAAAACTAACCATACCTATAATTTGTATACAGTCTAGATTGTGGCCTCTTTGTCTGCTATATAATGAAACAATATAGCAAGCATGAACCTATCAGCTCCAAATTGTCCACACAAGAGATAAGGTTGATGAGGGCAGAACTTATAGAGAGATTTGTGACCGAAGTTGGCCGGTCATGGACTGAACCAATTGAAATACCTCCAGAAGAACCACAAATGTAATAGTGAAACTAGTGAAAGGAAGACAATGTACATATCCACACAGAGAAAATTATCTCACATATATGTATATATCCATACAGTATTAACCATTTAGTTTTTTGTTGATACATTGAAGGAATGATGATCCTTGACATATATGTATATATCCTTTCTTGACTAATCTAAATTTTATTTTATTTTTATTTCGACTAATGTGAATTTCATACCTATCGATGGTTAAATATATATATATATATATATATATATTTTTATTGTCAGTCATAGAGAAAATTGTCTGTAGAAATTTCTCTGGTATGAACTAACAGAAATTCACAGAGAAATTTAACTTGTATCGTCCCAAGGGGATGCCTATATGATCATGTAATCTGTAATACTTTGTGTTGGTACAAAACAATCATCAAACTCAACAAAACATAAAGCGCACAGTAATTTTATCTGCCACTGGAAAATTTCACTGCATGAATTTCAAAACACAATGCCCAGATAGTTTTCTCTGATGGTGGAAAATTTCTCTAGATGAAATTGACGGATTCAAATGGTGACAGAAAATGGAATTTCTGAGTTATGAATTTCTCTGGGTTGAGTGATTTGGAGATGAGGAATTTCTCCGTGTTGGTAAGGAAAACTTCTCTGGCTTTGACAAAAATTTCTGAGTTGAAGTGAGTCCAGAGAAATTCTCAACTTAGAGAAATTTCAAAAGAGTTTAATTTTGTTTCTTGGTTATACAATAATTTTTTGTATGCTCTGTCTGGTGTGCACATTTCTTGAAATGACTGGTATGAAGCTACCAGAAATTCACAGAGAAATTTAACTCATATCTCGCCAAAGAAGGTGCCTATATGATCATTTAATCTCTAATGCACTGTGTTAGTACAAAACAATTATCAAATTCAAAAAACACAATCCACACATTACTTTAGTCTGCCATTGTCAAATTTATGTGGATGAATATGAAGCTTCAAAACACAATACACAGAATTTTCTCTGCTATAGGAAAATTTCTCTGGATGAATTTGATAGGTATTACAAATCCACTGCCTATAGTATATATCAACAAACACAATGTACACTTTAACTGATATTGGAAAATTTCTCTGAATGAACTTGATTGATATTATTATATACACTGTCTAAAAAATACATTTCACAAAACAAAATACACGAAGTAATCATCAAATGTATTATTCAATCAATAAAATGTATAATCCTCAACTATTTAACAAAGGTTCCTTGCATGTCCTCTTATTATGGTGACCAATACTCTCACAACGACTACACTTAATCACCATTTTAAACTCTCCAGTAGAAGCAATTTTGTTTTTCTTCGGCCTCCCAGCAGGTCTCTTGCTCAATGGAGGCAAAATCATAGCATCTTCAATGCTACACACAGGTTTTTCAACAGTTGGAACAGGGCCAATCGAAAACGAGTATGCTTGACGATACATATCAGCATGAAAAAATGGTTCAACAAATGAATTCAAATTCTTTCCACTCCTAAAAATTGCAGCAACAGCATGTTGACATGGATACCCATTTATTTTCCATTTTCGACATGAACAAGTTCTCAACCCAAGATCAACCATAACCGAAGGAAAACAATGCACTTCAAAGACATTGTCAGATGATAAACTCACATTCCATGTCCTCCCATCCAAAAAAGACTTCTCCAACACACTATCCATACGAGGACACAGAATTTTATTCGATTTACTAAAGAGCAGCCTCCTATCAGACCTCATATTCATGATTTGCAACCGTATCATGTCCACCAAATTTGTTATTGGCAAGTGCCGAGCTTCTCGTATCCATGAATTGAATGACTCAGCAACATTCGAATACATCTCACCATAACGTTTCCCCGCAAAATATGTATCACTCTAATTTTCATATGGTAAACTTCTCAAGAAAACACTCACAATGTCTCCTCCATCACTTTTTAATTCATTTAACTTGAAATGAAATGATGCCTTTGTTGGAGCATATGCACATTCTGAAAACTTGGACACAATCGTCTCCCTAACCAAATTTGTGTTTCCACATGACAACTTATCCCTTAAATTTCTCTTCAGATGTTCCAGACAAAATCCATGAAAGCAGTTAGGGAAAAACCTAGCAATTCCCTCCACAATACCACAATGTTGATCTGATATGAAACTTATCACCCTTTCTGACCTCAATACTCCACATAAATGTTCAAGAAACCAACACCAATTGTCTTTATTCTCAGCATCAACAACAGCAAAAGCTACAGGAAAAAAACCTACAAAACAAATAGGAACAAGCATATTACATATACACATGCAGAGAAAAATAGAACAATAAACAACCAGAGAAGTTTGACACTGCCAACATCCAGAGAAAATTTACTTAATGCCCGACTCCAGAGAAAATTCACATATTGGCAACATCCAGAGAAAATTGACTTAGTGACCAACTACAGAGAAAATTCACACAATCATAATATCCAGAGAAAATTCATTTAGTGACCACCTACAGATACAATTCACACAATGACAACATCCAGAGAACATTCATACACTGACCAAAATCCAGTGAAAATTCTCACAGTGGCCAAAACCAGAGAAAATTCACATTCACTCAATTCCTACATGTATAGAAAATTCACATACTTAGACAAAATTAGATATATTTATAATTACCTTAATTCCCATCTTTCCCTGTTGCAGCAAGCATAACTCCTTTGTATCGTCTTTTCAAAAATGTTCCATCAAGAAAAAGCAATGACCGACAATATTTGAAACCAACAATGCATGCATGAAAAGCCACAAACACTCTTTTGAAATGCTTGTTATCTTCAAATATAACTCAAAACGACTACCCGGATTGTTCTTCAATGCCTCATCAAAATACCACCGTAATTGATCAAATGACAAACAAGAATCCCCATATGTACTACATTTTGCTTTTTCAACACCCAACCAACCACAGTTATAACTGATTGAAACCCCATACTTGTCTTTCATTTCTTTCACATCATCCACTGGACGAGTTAAAGGTTTTGCACTTACCTCTTCAAGTATCAGCCCAGAAACTAAGCTGGAAGTCATTCTCGAATGTTTACTCGTACGAACCGCCAACACCACACGTATGTTCATTGTTCAAAGTCCTTATGTAGAAGAACCCATTTGTTTTTCAACAGAAGCATGTACACGCCACATACATCCCCTTGATTCCTTATATGCACATTCTGTCGTAACCCTCAGCTTGTCATTTTTAACATACGTAAACTGAAAACCAACCTCAATAGCATACTTGCATAAAAAAGTACGGAACTCAGCCACACCACCCTCAAACTTTTGTCCAACACTCGTAATATTATTCCGCCAACTAGCCGACAATAACACCTTTTCTTGGTGAGAACAAAACTTAGAGAGTGAATTCCTTTCAATATCCACCAGCCTATCACACTTACCATCCACAACATCTACCCAATTAGAACCCACTTCATCCTTTCCATCAGAAGTACTACATCTAGTAACTGAAACATCAACTATATCAACACCGCGTGCACAAACAACCCTCAACATATTCAGAAAATCAATATTATTTCGAACCATACAATTCGGATGGCCCAAAATAGAATATGAAATACACATAGTCTCAGGTTTCAAATTCTCCCATGTTTTACACAAAATGCCAACCAATTCCTCAAAATTCAATTCGCATGAAACATTAATGACAATAGTATCATTCCCATATTTGCACAGTAACAACACTGCACTGTCCATTGAAACTGAAACAAAAAAACAACAAAAATAATTTGTTTAACATAGAAACACTTCACAAGAACAACATAAAAGTCCAGAGAAATTTCTAAAAATTATAATTTTCTTTGAACTTAAAATAAAAGTCCAAAGACATCTACAAACTGATATTCACCTTCAAGATGGTAAAAACAAAATAACAGAAACTTAATGAATCATAGAGAAATTTACTGCTAACTATTAAACACAATCATAGAAAAAAAATCACACAGAATATCTGTTATGAAATTATAGGCTTCTCCATAATTTTCACTTCACTACAAGCTAACAATTTTCTATGTGTCATTCTGTAATATTGCACTCATAGAAAAATTCAGAGAAATTTACAAACTTATATACACCTTCAAGATAACAAAAAACACTGCATTGTCCATCTAAACTGAAAGAAAAAACACAAAAAATAACTTTTGCTTAGAGAAACAAAAACTTCTATTCATCTTCTACAAACGTATAATTTTCTCTGAACTACAAACTGAAAGTGAGTAACAAACTTACAATTTTCTCTGAACTACAAATACAAGTCCAGAGAAATTTATGAACTTACATTCACTTTCTCATATTCTATCTGCATTAGAAACTTTTAATAATATGTCCATATGCACTTATCATTTCCTTTGGACTACACAAACAAAAGTGCAGAAAATGAAATTTCTCTAGTTTGACAAAACATAGAACAAAACTTATCATTGATCAGCGTGTTGATAAAAAACAGAGCACGAAAAATGAACTCTAAACATCAAAATCACCTACACTGTCAACACTATTTGAAATTGATCAAAAAACAAAGAATGAAAAATTAATTCCAAAAATAAAAATCAACTCTATCAAGGTGGCCTCTCTCTAAACAAAAATTCAAAACAAAAATCAAAATCCATGTGGAATCTAAATCGAAAACAAACCTAATTCAACTCCACTCAAAAACCTATGCAATCAACACACTGTCAACACTCTTTGAAATTGATTAAAAAACAAATAATAAAAAATTAATTCCAAAAATAAAAATCAACTCTATCAAGCTGGCCTCTCTCTAAACAAAAATTCAAAACAAAAATCAAAATGCATGTGGTATCTCCATCGAAAACAAACCTGATTCAACTCCACTGAAAATCTACGCGATCAACACACTGTAACACCACTGAAATCTCCGACGAAATCTCCAACGAAATCTACACGATCGTAGCAATCTTTCTCGTCAACTCCACTGAAATCTCTGACGAAATCTCCACCATGAAATCTCCGACGAAATCTCCACTGCAAATTCGATTTCCAAAATATATCAGTTAAGTCAACAATATAATATTCAAACAAATTTATGTTATAAAGGAAGGGTAATTTAGGTACTTTACAACCTAAAAAAAATTTGAGGGACCTTAGCCATCAGAACATATTATTTTGGACCTCTTCTCCTATCAAAAGTAGAGGAGGGACCTTAGGCCAATTTTCTCCAAAGGTAATGTGATAATGTTATTTTTCTAAATTAAACTAATCTGAATTTTCATTTTAACGTAAAAATTCTACAATAAATAATATCATTTTGTATACAAATTTATGAATTTTTATATACCAAGGGGATACTAGATGAATAAATGATATTTTTTTTTGTAATTTGGTCATTTAAAAAATGGACAATTATTTTTATTATTATTATTTTTTATTTTTTTATTTTATTTTTCACTCTGTTCAAAATAAATAGAAAAACTCAAGAGCTTGCTTGCCTCCATGTGAACCACGCGATCGAAGAAAGTAATTTAATGGGGCTTTTTCCAAATTAAGCCAAATTAACAACTTAATTCTCAAATTAGGCCTAGTTTGGACGGAATTCCCAAACTAGGCTAAAGCGCTATTACAAACCACGCTTTTACTGTTCCTAGCACCCTCCCGCGAAAAATTTGTGAAATAGTAAAAACGTGGTTACAAACCACGCTTTTAAAGAATTTTTTTTTTCTTCATAAAACCACGTTTTATAAATGTTTTTTGAGAAAACGTGATTTGGAATCACGCTTTCAATGCAAACCCACTCTTCTCTTCTCTTCTCTTTTCTTTCTCTCTCTCTATCTCTCTCTGACACATGTTATCACACACACACACACCAAACGAGTCCGGATCCTCAGCCGCTGTTTCCTGCGGCGGTCCCTGCGGCGGGACAAAAACGACGTCGTTTTTGATTTTTTTTTTCTTTTTTTTCTTTTGGTTCTCCTTCTTTGCTCTTCTCTAACCTTTGAGGTAGAGGCTGTCTGACTTCAAACAGTTATTGAATCAAATCTTTTGGAAATGTTTCTTTACTTCCAAACAGCAGATGATTTGAAGCTTTCAAGCTTGGTTAAAGAAGTGTTGAAATCATTGGGTGGTGTTCAGGCAGAAATTATGTTCATCAGAGATTAGATTCAGAGCATGAGTGCCTTCTTGAGAGTTGCTGATGCAATTGAAGACACTGATTCAGAGCTCCAAACCTGGGTTCACCAAGTCAGAGACCTCGCTTATCACACCGACAACATTCTCGACACCATCATCGCCATGGATTCTTCTATGAATCTGTCTACAAAATTTATTATCAAATCAAAATCCCTAATTTGCAAAAATTTATCAAATCAATTCACCATTTTCCTTTTATCAGATCAAAAAAATCTAATATCAATGACCCTAAATCATTAAATCCATAAAACTCAAGAAATCAAACTGCTTATCAAACCCATTTAAAAAATCAGCAACAAATTCAACTCAAATTGAAGAGAGAAAAAAAAAAAACAGGAACAAATTTATATTAATGAACAAATGAGAATGATGATAAGGGCACTCGCTTCACAGTGGCAACAATGGGAGCCAAGCAATTTGACAAGGTGAGAGATCAAGGGATTTTCTTCAACTGGTATTTTATCACACTCTATGCTGCTATTTCTTCAACAAATTCAACAAATTCATATATGTATATATATATATATATATATCATATAAAACAGGAACAAATGAGAATGATGCTGAGGGTTGTGGAACAAAACTCGTCGCTGCCGCAATCTCGCCTTGCCGCCGTCGCGTTACCGCCGGAGTCATCTCCTTCGCCGTCGTTCTTCTTCGTCTCTCAGCTCTCATGTCACTCTGTTAGGTTTGGTTAGGTGACAAAAGAGAAAAGAGGGGAGACCCAAATTATAAAAAAAAAAAATCAATAAAAAACGACGTCATTTTTGTCCCGCCGCAGGAAATAACGGCCGAGGATCCAGACTCCACACCAAACCACACACACTAAACCAATATAATTTTTAATATATATAAATTTTATTTTATAAAATTAAGACCAATATTAATATATATATATATATATAATAATAATAATAATTTATAATAGCAAATAATAATCAACTATATGAAATTAAGACCAATATTTTCAAATAATTTTTTTTTTCTTTAATTTTATTTTCAATTAATCTTTTACTTCAATTAAATTTTTTTCAAATTTTTTTCCCAATTAAATTTTTTTTTCAAATAATTTTTTTTCAAATAATTTTTTTTTTCAATTAAATTTTTTTAAATTAAATTTTTTTCAATTATTTTTTTAATTATTTTTTTTTCAATTATAATATGTGTGATCCCATTGTCATAAATAATAAAAATAAATATAAATATTTTAGGCCTGAATAAATATATTTTTTATTTTATGTTTTTAAAATTTTTTAAACATTTTGTTCAAAGCAAACGCGTTTGTAATTTATGTTTTTCTAAAAATAAACAAAAACCAGTTTATAAAATTTTTGTAAATATAAATAAAAAACGTAAATGTTACCAAACGCTACCTTAGTGTTTAGGGATAAAATTTGTTTATTTTAGGGTTTAGGATTTATAGTTTAATTCTTAAAATTTATTTTTTTTTATAAAATTGAAGTTAAAATAAATTTTAAGAATTAAACTATAAATCCTAAACCCTAAAATAAAAATAAATAAATTTTAAGAATTAAACCCTAAGCCCTAGAATAAAAATAAATAAATTTTAAGAATTAAACACTAAGGTAGCGTTTGGTAACGTTTACGTTTTTTGTTTAAGTTTACAAAAATTTTATAAACTGGTTTTTGTTTATTTTTAGAAAAACATAAATTACAAACGCGTTTGTTTTGAACAAAATGTTTAAAAAAATTTAAAAATATAAAATAAAAAATATGTTTGATCAGGCCTAAAATATTTATATTTATTTTTATTATTTATAACATTGGGATCACACATATTACAATTGAAAAAAAAAATAATTGAAAAAAATTTAATTTAAAAAAAAATTAATTGGAAAAAAAATTGAAAAAAAAAAATTAATTGAAAAAAAATTTAATTGGGAAAAAAAATATTTGAAAAAAATTTAATTGAAATAAAAGATTAATTGAAAAAAAAATTAAAAGAAAAAAAATTAATTGAAAAAACAAAATTTATTTGGAAATATTAGTCTTAATTTCATATAGTTGATTATTATTTGCTATTATAAATTATTATTGTATATATTTAATATTAGTCTTAATTTTATAAAATAAAATTTATATATATTAAAAATTATATTGGTTTGGTGTGCGTGTGTGTGATAACATGTGTTAGAGAGAGAGAGAGAGAGAGAGAGAGAAAAGAGAAGAGTGAGTTTGCATTGAAAGCGTGATTTCAAATCACATTTTCTCAAAAAAATTTATAAAGCGTGGTTTGAAACCACGTTTTATGGAATTTTTTTTTTTTTTTTTAAAAGTGTGGTTTGTAACCACGCTTTTTTAATTAAAAGCGTGATTTGTAACCACGCTTTTACTATTTCACAAATTTTTCACGGGAGGGTGCTAGGAACAGTGAAAGCGTGGTTTGTAATAACGCTTTAGCCTAGTTTGAGAATTCCGTCCAAACTAAACTTAATTTGAGAATTAAATTGTTAATTTAACTTAAGTTGGGAAAAGCCCCTAATTTAATGGTTGACAAAGTAACAGATGCCACCCCCACTGAGGTTGTTGTTTTCGATGTCAATTTATTAAATGAATGTATCAAACAAACCCCCAAAAATAAAATAATAATAAAAAATAAATAAGTAAATTCAAATACATATATATTTTATTCGTTGGAATGTGTCTATGGGAATCCGGATCCTCCGTCCCCCTTATCTGCAGCCCTTCTCTGTAGCGCCCCAAAACGACGTCGTTTTGGGGCAACTTTTCATGAAAAAAAAAAAAAAAACATAACACAGAACTCAGAAAGGAGGTGGGGTGGGTTTGAGACGGCACCCCCACCTCCCTGCCATCGCCGCCGCTACCCATCTTCCCTTCCTTTTCGCCATCGCTACCTCTACCCACCTTCCTTTCCTCTTCTCCCATTCCTGTTTCTTCTTCTTCCTCCGACGAAGTCCGATCACTTCTCGAGTTCAAAACCAATCGGGCTTGATTTTAGTTCTATGTTCTTGGGCTGATTTTAGTTCTTGGTGATGATGATGATGAGGATGATGATGATGATGATGATGATGATGAAATTATTCTGTGCTCTTGGGCTTGATTTTAGTTCTTGGGTTTGAAATTTTGGGTAGGTAAGGGCGATGAACACAGGAGGAAAATGGGTTTGATTGGGTTTGAAATTTTTGATTGAAATTTTGGGTAGGTAAGGGCGATGAACACAGGAGGAAATTTCAATCAAACACAGGAGGAAAACATATTAATAAAATTCAATCAAAAATAAAGAAGGAAAATGGTGCAAAGCAAAAAGAGTATTTTGGGTGGGTTAGAAATTTGATCAATTTCAAACCCATGAACACAAAATAATTTCATCATCATCATCATGGACACAGAATAATTTCAAACCAATGAACACAGAATAATTTCAAACCCAAAATTTCAAACCCATGAACATAGGATGTTTGAAGCAAAAAGAGACTCTGTTCTTAGCTTTCTTTCTCTCCCTCTCCTTCGTTTTTTTCTTTTTTTTTTTTTTGGTCTTCATCTCTATGTTTCCTCTTTATTCTGTGTTTATGGGTATAGCATTAGCATCCACAAGTCCAAATCAAAAGAAAAAAGAGAGCACAAATTAAAAATCCTAGATTACCTAGTTGATTATTTGATTGATTGTTGTTTGTTCTTAAGATTAGCTTTGGGTTCAGAAAAGAGAGACTCTTCAAGGTTATGATGATGATGATGATCTAAAAAGAGGTTAAAATAGAGGAAAGAGAAAGCAGAAGGGATCAAACGGTTTTAGAGTATTTTAAGGAAGAGAATTAAAATGGAGCTGAGAGGGCAAGACAAAGATATGGGCATTTCAATAGGTTACAGTACAACAACAACAACAGCAGCCACAGGTAGAAGAAGAAACGATCATCATCAAAGCACAGTTCTTAACGCTACACAGCAAACCCTAGATCACCATCTTCATCTTCATCAACAATTGAATCTACACCAACAAACCCATGTTTTGGGTAGAGATCCATCTCCAACTCTAACTCCAACTCCATCTCCATCTCCAACAATTGCCAGAGCATCAAACTCAAAAACACAACCGCCACCACCACTTCCCCTTTTCTGAGTTTTTTTTTTTTTATTCTCCATGAAAAGTTGCCCCAAAATAATGTCGTTTTGGGGCGATACAGGGAAGGGCCGCAGATAAGGGCGACGAAGGATCCGGATTCGTGTCTATGGTGGGTATGAGTTTGGATCATACTTGAAAAGTTAGAGATAAGTGCACCATAGTGAGATTTTTAAAAAATATATATAATTTTAATTATTAATATTTATAAAAATTTTCACTGATTTATAATTGCTTTTACAGAGTTATCCAAAAGTTATATACCTTTTTTAATTTTAGTGATTTTTATTATTAAATTTAGATTAATATTTTTTACTTTTATGTCTATTTAATGTAAAAAGATCTAAAAAGCTAAAACATTTAGAAATAAGAAAAGTTAACTAAGGAAAATAAATCAAAAAAACAAAAAATAAATTTTTTGTGTGTTTTTATTTTATTTTTATGTTTTACTTTTGTAATTCGTCTAGTCAAATAAAATTTAAAAGTATTTTTTTTTAAATTATGGAAAACTACTAATTTTTTTTTTTTGGATAGGGAATAAGTTTGGAAAAAATAGAGAAACAAAATAAATAGGATAAATTATAGCACTTCGCCTCAAGTTTTTGACAATTATCCTGGTCGCCCCTACTTTTTTTGAAATTACACTGACCTTTCCTGAGGTCTACTTTTGATTTGTAGATTGTCCTATTCTGTTAGTTTGGCTAACGATTTTTTTTTGGGCAAAAGTTAGTGATGTTATTAGATTAGCACATAGGGGATTTCAGTTTGGTTTGTATGACATTTGAAGTGATTATTTGTAAATTAAAAATAAAGGAAATCAATTAATCATTTTTTAGGTAAACAAATTAGTATGAATTATTGAAACCAAATTATAAATACAAGAACTTGTGTGTATGTAACATAATAAATTATATATATATATATATTTATAGTTAAACCATGCGAGTATTTAGAAATAAATTATTTAATACTACTCAAATAAATACATGTGGTATCCAAATTTGATTTTTATTAATTTAGATAGTGAGACTCATTAATTTTAACTGTTAGTAATGGGCGCCCATGTGGCATGACCATTTGAACATAATTTGGATCTTATCCAAATAGGTTTTGAATTAAATTCAAACCTATTTAGGATAACCACTCAGGATATAGATATTATCAGTTTTAATTGATATGGATAAATAATAATAATATAATATATATCTGATATATGGTTATGGGTAACCAAGAGAGAAACAACGTATGTTTTGTTTCTACCCATAAACTTACTCTCTCCCAAGAAACAACGATCAAGTCATTTGCACTGTGGTTTGTGTGGGTGATATTCACCATTGTAATATCACCCCACTGCTGGGATTGATTGATTAGATTCTGGAAGCACGTGATTTATCCACGAGATTTTAGATCAAATGAGGTATGATCTAAACATTTTATTCCGCTGCATGTTTTTATACTTTGATTTACATTGGTATCAGAGCCATTGATGGATATTTTCGTGTTTCCATTAATCATGTGTATTTTTTCACATGTGTATGTTTACATTATATACATGAATGTCTGTAAAGAAAAAAAAAATCTACTTTGATTAAATTAAGAGCATATATATTTTTTTATGTTCATTAATGTCTTTTTTTTCATACCATAAATGGCTTTATTTTGAAAAAAGGAGTCCGGCAGTACAAAAATCGGACCAGTCAGTACCCTGGAAGGCGGCGCGTGGCATTCACGCGCCACCACGCCGCAGCCACGCGCCACCACGCACTGCCACGCACCTACACGCGCCAGACGCCCCTGTAGACGCGCCTGCACGCGCCATCACGCGCGCGTCAGTGGCGCTGTCCACGCGCACGCCGTCGGCGCCTCGCACGCGCGCCGCGTGCTGGAGCCGAGCGCCAAGCCGCGCTCCGAGCCGCGCCGAGCCGCTCTTTGAGCCGACTCGCGCCGAGTTGCGCTGAGCGGCGGCGAGCCGAGCCGAGCCGTTTTTTCCGCGCTGGCTTGGCTCTAAGGCTCTGTTTGTTTGTTTTTAATTTTGAATTGCGTTAATTGGCCATAATTTATTCGTTATAGCTTTGTTTTAAGCATGGTTGGTACCTTTAGACTCAGAATTAATTTTTCTACATTCTGTAAAATTTTTAAAATTTTACGAAAATATAAAATATTTTTCCTGTGTTAATAATGCATTTTTTTTGCTTTAAAATGCATCTGGTGTTGCATGATTAATTTTCTGGGGTTGAAATTTTTATTGTGGACTTCTGAAATGTTTTACTATCTACTGGTAATATTGTCTCAGTTTATCAGTTTCTGAATTTTTTATTTCTAATTTTATGTGTGTTTATTAGTTATTTAAAATTCCAGAATATTTCAGAAAAATTCCAGAAAATTTCAGGATGATGTACACTTTAATTATGGCATAATCTGAATATTGAATACAGCATATTTTGTTTTGTATTTGTAATATGTTGTAATTAGAAGAGCATGATTATTTATTTATTTATTAGAATTCTATTATTAAATAAATATAGCATGAGTTATTTGTAGATTTGCATTAAAATGCTATTGTATGGAATTTATCATGCTTTGTATATGCCATAGTCAGTGGGAGGTTATTCGGTTGAGAGAAATCTTTGTAGATTAACTCCCGAAAACCAATATTTTGCGCATAAATTAAACTAAATTTTGGATAATTGTCACTTGTGGCGCAAGAGATGATTACGAGCATAGCGGATTTTCGATCTTGCGACTTGTGTAATATTGTCACTATTTAATTTATATTTTTGCGGCAAAATTATATTATGCTGATCAAATTAATCCCAATGCGAATTTCTCTCTAAATTGATTTAGCTTATGGAAGTTAATTTGGTTGACCTAAACTTAGTAGAGATGTTCAAATGTGAACAAACTAATCCCATTCTTTAGATGAGCAAAAGTCTTGGAGACTTTAGGTCAAACCTTAATTGAGCCAAAGTAAGGAAACATGACTCAAAGTCGCCGTGTTTTTGTTGCCTTGTTTGGCACAATAAAAACTAATGTGTGCGCTATGGTTAGCGGCATACTACGTAGTTTTGGTTGGCGAGTTTTGGAGTTATGAAATTAGTAAGCCTTCAATAGATCAGTATATGATCTTGACTAATGAGCTGCGCGGATTGACTTTGTAATTTGATTTGTAAATAATGTTACATCATTGGATGAACTAACATTCAAGAGTCACGTCATCCTAGAAATGCGAGTTTAAATAAATTAGTCATTAAGTGTAAGACGAGTAGCCAGTATGAGCAGTGTTTTGCTCTCTACCCAATTATTGGGAGTTGGATGGAGCAAAATTTCATGCACTATAATAGTGTGCGTTGAAATATCATGTGAAGTTAAAAGATTAGCGCTTAGAAGCTGCAAAATCTATTAACACTAAGTGAAAAGATTAGCGCTTAGTGGCTGCAAAATCTATTAGCATTGCCAACTTGTCTAAGTCTGGACACTTACTGTTTCCACACTTGAGTGTGAGACATGAGGAAGGGCTTCTTTGTATAATTCCTTAGCTAGGCTAACGTTTTGAATAACATTTACCACTTAGCGCAAACGTTGCAGCATAGTAATGAAAAGGTCAAGGCCGACAAGGTTGTAATGACTCTAAGAATTTGACGCATCGCTGGTGAGAGCATTGTGTTAAAATTAGACTCTTTAGCCTCATTCGCGCTTAAGTTACTTCAGGAGCTGCCATAGGTGATAGCTTATTCTCTCCTTCTTGTGGATAGTAGAATTAATTGCAAGTAACTATGAAGCGAGAAATAGATATGGCAAGAGGAGTATCGTCATCTTTCAACTAGATGTATTAAAGTGTATGGAGAATAAAATTGACTTGAAGGTGCAGGGGATTAGCACTTACTAGTTAAATTTGCGACTTAGGCGCAGTTGATATCTCCATGACATCCTTTTATGATCTAGTGAATATGACTTAGTCGTGAGTCATTACCTAGTTGGGCCTAAACCTTTAAAACTTGTCTTCGAGAACTCACACATTAAGATGATTGGAATTAGTTTATGACATTGGTCATGAACCAGTGGCTTATTATACTTAATCACATTAATGAGATGATGACACGATGGTTTGAGTAGGCCTTCTCGGGCCCACTCGCTTATGACATCCTGCTCTCATGTGAATGTGTAACTTTGTTCGCAATGGGTGCGCACAAGTAAGTAGGAAAGCCATAGAAGGTCATTTGTATTGGCGCATTTAGTCCACTATGATATTTGTGACTAGATATGTGTGAGGGTATGATAGCTAAGCCTCAATCTCGACACATTTATAGATTACGATACGCATCTGAGTCAAGACTATTTGATCTCCCATAAGTCAAAAGTTTTGAGATGATTTTTGACATTGCACATATGAGGTTGAGATCAATTAGATAACAACATTCATGCTTTTAGTTTTGACCAAGGTGGCGAGTATCTATTTGGGTTATTTTTAGAAAACTCTGTGAAGAGAGATGGATGCTTAGAAAATTGATTATTCCTAGTACTCAACAACACAATGGTGTAGTAGAGAATAAGGAATTAAATATTGTTAATGTTAGGTGGATAATGGCGCAAAATGTTTCCCAATTGGAAATTGCACTAGTTTGTTGCCTATATCCCTAACTAAGTGCCCTCCATATCAGATTTTACACTCCAATTTTGAGTAATAGGTTAGTGGAGAGCCATCTATGGGCGATCTGTAACCGTTAAGCAGCTTATCTTTATGTTACTTCTCATAAGATTGTGAAGTTAAGACAAAGGGTCGTATGGCGCATTATTGTATGCGGTCATACAAATCCTCCGGGTCATATGCATATAGGTAAGCAGCTTTGTGGTAGTGTAACTAAGTCACATAAAGTTTTATTAGTAAAGGTGACGTGAATAGAGTTTTTGGAACTCTATAAGATGGAGAATTCCAAGCATAGCGCTCTATGTAGCCTAGTTGAGAATGGAAAGAAATTTCTAATATCCTAGGGACAGTGGGAGCGATGTGCCTACTAATGGATTACTCCATTAGAACAGAATACTCTACATTCTTAGTTGCGTGGTAGCAAATGTGAAAATTTTCCACGTCATCACTGGGTGATTGAGAGGGAAACATTCATGATTGCTCCGCAAGATGATAAAGAGCCTAGGATAATGCTTAAGGCTCTAGTCCCCTATTTTTAGAAAGTGGATCCATGTTGCGCAGTTTAAGACAAAGTCTTTGAGGATTAACCATTTTTTATAATTGGTTGACTTTCCATTATGACGCAAAACTGTTATAAAGTTATGCGTAATTTGGATAGTCATTGTTGAGGCATAAGGCTCGCTAGATACCGAAAAGTCGCACCATTGAGAAAAGTGTAGACCATGAGAAGACTTCCTCCTGGGGAGTGAGGTTATTTTGACTTAGGCTATAATTGACATAAGTTCGGAACATTGATTTGTGGACATTGTGACCTGATTTCTCGTTAGAGAATTGGATAAGTAGATCCGTAGGGATTTACCTTCTGCTTTTATGGTGAAAAGTTAGGAGCGCAAAAAGGTTGCTAGCTCTAATAAATCTTTTACAGCCTAAAACAGTTATCCAAATAGTGGTTCTTAGATTTCGTCAAGCCATGACAGGCCAACGATGATCGATGAAGACCACTGAGGCATGATCAATGGTCCAAAAGAAGTTTTTCCTTACTTAGTCATTATGAGCCAGGAATTTATAAGGTTGTCATCACCTAGGGTGGGCAGTCCTCTATTTTAGATATGATGGACATGGGTGATGTAATTTATATGCTCGGATGTACGATCCTTAGGGATTGCTTTGGGAGAATTCATGTTTTGTCTTCGATGACTTACATAAGGAATATCCTAGAACGATTCTAGATGCAAAATTGCAAACCCATTGACTTACCTATCGGTAAAAGCCAGAGCCTTAGCTATTGAGTGAATCCTCAGATTGTCTTTGGGAGAAACAGATGACCTATATTCCTTGATCTTTTCTTTGTTGTGCGAGCCTAAAGTACGCTATGTGGGCGTATTCGGCATGATAAGTGTTATCTTTGATAAATGGTTAACTGAGTTGTTCAGACATTGACCTTGCTCATTAGACTGTGGATAAAATGCTTTATTAGATTCATATTAATTTGCTCATTGTAAAATTCAATGCGCTAGTTGGGCGCATTAAGAATGAACGCAAATTGGTCACCAAAAATATCTTTAAAGAGGTTATTGCGCAAGAGGTAGTGATCTTAAATCATTTCATGTGAGGCGCACATGGTGGATTCTGTTGTATATATTTATCGCAAAAGGTGCTGATAAGGCTTATGTTTGGAATCTATAATTGCGTAAGCTGTGGTCATTTTTTAAAAAATTGATCACTTATTTTGAGATGATGTGATGTTTGATACTATTATGGTTTGTGTCATAATGATTAGCAAATGATGATGTCAGCAGGCAAGATTGGCTCACTCACATGAGCAATCGCCCTTGGCGCTTAGGAGCGAGCAAGGTTGAGACTAGTGGCTTATTTTTATTTGGAGCCAAGAGAGGCTTAAATAATCCACTATGCATGTCGCCTTGGTTACAACCAAGATGAGGTCGTGTTAAGGACCAAACATGGATGATAGTACCCACTTTCCATGTTGTGCCTGTTATGATTAGCCAGATGCGAGATCTCATTTGGCGCCTAGAAGGCGAGCAAATAGAGAATTCGGGTTAGGCGCTAGAAAGCGACTAGACTAATATCTGTACGGTGTATCGAGTATGACATCACTCTTTATGGAAGAGTTACTCCACCGTAGCATGTATTCATACTATATATGCTTGGCGACCGAGTAATGAGGTGAGAGAATGGATCCCTGCTTCCTCACCGTGTGAGTCTTACGTGTCATTATTGATATGACTTTCATTTATGTACCCTTTTGTGACTTTTGACTATGTCATAAGGTAAGGGGTTGATGTTCTGCTACTTTGGTATGTTGCCTGCGGTCATGCATGATTCGGCCTTAAGGGACATCACTGGGAAAGCGGTCAATCCTAAACTAAATGGCATGAGTGCAAAGGGAAGATCATCTAGTATTACACCACTGTTGTATATTCACTGCCGGCAACTCACATCGCTCTGTATGAGAGGCGAATTGAGTGTGAATATATTGCAAGAATTGAGAGGGTCAAACATGCTCTTTTTGAGGGATTAGAGATGTTTTTTGGACCGGTGTAATTAGATGGGTCTGGGGTATATGAGACACTATTTCTGTTCTTTTTGGGTTGATGTCTCTATGCTGGCTCATTTTGAGTTTCTAGTATAGAGCTCCCACATGCAGGTGTTCTCAGCAGTCGCACGGTGCGGTGGCTAGTATGAGATTGTTTATTTTTGGGAGATTGAGACAGAGATGTGGCAGTGTCATGCCAACTCATGTGCGAGTGGGAGATGTTAGTAATGGGCGCCCATGTGGTATGACCATTTGAACATAATTTGGATCTTATCCAAATAGGTTTTGAATTAAATTCAAACCTATTTAGGATAACCACTCAGGATATATCAGTTTTAACTGATATGGATAAATAATAATAATATAATATATATCTGATATATGGTTATGGGTAACCAAGAGAGAAACAACGTATGTTTTGTTTCTACCCATAAACTTACTCTCTCCCAAGAAACAACGATCAAGTCATTTGCACTGTGGTTTGTGTGGGTGATATTCACCATTGTAATATCACCCCACTGCTGGGATTGATTGATTAGATTCTGGAAGCACGTGATTTATCCACGAGATTTTAGATCAAATGAGGTATGATCTAAACATTTTATTCCGCTGCATGTTTTGTACTTTGATTTACATTAACTTATTTTTATTTTAAGACAATTGAATTGTACAATATCAAATATTGATTAAAAAACTACCAAATAACTTTGTTTATATGTACATAATTATTTTTTAAAATTTGTTTTATCATCACTTTTGTCATAAAAATAGGTTATTCTAGAATGCACATCTGATGGGTCGTTTCACACACTAAAAATAATCACTAAACTATACCAAATTCTGTATAATAGTGGTAAGTTCAGGTATCGATCTACAGGGACAAACGGGAACTTAAATTAATTTAATTGTTAAATTCCTAAATTAATTTTTATGAAAGAGATGGTTGTTTATAACCTAATAATAATAATTAAATTAAATAAGGTGAATAAACTAGCAATTATAATTAAAGATGAAGTTACTGATTTTGGAAAAAACTTAGGGTAATGAATTCACAACTAGTTACATAAATAAGGTTTCAATTTGAAAATCAATTATGTGACGGTTCAAATTTAATAATACTTCGCAACTACAAGTTCAAAGTATTTATTAAGAAAATTAACACATTCAATGTATAGGTACGAACCATCTCAAGTAGTACGAGTCGTTCGCTCTAAACTAGGGTAGCAACACGACTTGTCTCTCGTAGTATGACTCATTTCATATCTTGAACATGAAAGCACAAAAAATCATCGCATGAGAAGCATTTAACAATCACAGAAAGAAGAATACTTGAAGAAATAATAGAAAATTATATTTGAAAACTTCTTGAGAACCATGTAACTGTTCAAACCATTATATAAAAGAAAATCAAAAAGAAAACCTATTTACTTGGCTAGAGTTTCATCAAAACCCTAGAAAGAGGAGCCTAGCCACTCCTAGAGGCGTGAGAAGAAGTAGTAGAAGAAGAAGCCTTCATGAAAATTGCCTTCGAAGCTTGAGAAGTCTTTTTCCAAATCCTAGCCCCTCATTTTCTCTGAAATATTTTCGACCCCTAAGAGCAGCCTCTTTTCTTCCTTTTATTCCTAGCAAAGTAGACTGAAATTTCCATGCATGCAACCCTAAGTGGGTCACTCGAGCGGTGATGGGCCGCACATGCGGTGAGGTGGTAGGCCAGGAATTGTCACTACTCGCACGAAGAATCTGTTTTTGCGTCACTTTTTGTTTGAATTCGCGTGTTACTTGCCAAATTTGTACAAGTACACAAAACACATCATCTCCACTAAATAAACAAAATTTAAAGACTATAAATGTAACTTAAGCGGTCACAATGTAGTACTTTTCGGCCTACATCAACACCATTATCATATACAAGTTATAACATTTGTGATCTTGAGATTCCTAACAATTATATTGGTTTTTCCTCTTTTTTTTTTTTGAAATTACATAGACCTTCCCTGTGGCTAACCCTGTAATTTCAAAAAAAGTAAGGGAGACCAGTATAATTGTCAAGAATCTCAGTGATTAGTTGTTAGATTAGCACATAAGAGGATTTTAGTTTGGTTTGCATAACATTTGAAGTGATTATCTGTAAATTAAGAAAAAAAGAAATCAATTAATCATTTTAAGTAAACAAATTAGTATGAATTATTGCAATCAACTGACAAATAGAAGAACTTGTATGTATGTAATGTAATAAATTGTATATATATATATATATATAGTTAAACCATGTGAATTTTTAGAAATAACTTATTTAATACTACTCAAATAAATACATGTGGTATCCAAATTTGATTTTTATTAAGGGCTGGCTTCCATCTAGTCTGTGATTACACTGAAGGGTACTGTTGGGCCTGTGAGAGCCCACCACGGGTCTCGTTTCAATAATCCAAACCGTTCAATGTATAGAGCTCGTCGAGTTCTATATGCCTGTAAAACGTTACGTTGATAGGATATTGATATTTATCTTATCGGATCATATTTCTGTCAACCATTTATTTTTTTATCATCCATTTTTTTTAAATACAAAACTGATTTGATCATGTAACTATTGATATCCGATTAACATGGTTTTTCACAAGCATATAGTACTCGACGAGTTCTACACATTGAACGCTTTAGATTATTGAAACGGGACTCGTGGTAGGCCTCCACAAACCCAACAGTACTCTCTAGTCCGTGATCAGACCGGAGAGAAATCAGCTCCTTTTATTAATTTAGATAGTAAGACTCATCAATTTTAATTTATTTTTGTAAAGACAATTGAAATATATAATATCAAATATTGATTAAAAAAAACTACCAAATAACTTCTTTTATACATGCGTAATTAATTTTTTTTTAATTTGTTTTATTATCACTTTTGTCATAAAAATAGATAATTCTAGAATGTACACCATTTTATGTATACCATGTACAAGTTATAACATTTGTGTCTTGAGATTTCTAATAATTATACTGGTCTCCCTTATTTCTTTCTTTCTTTCTTCTTTTTTATTTTTTTATTTTTTTTATTTTTTTTATTCTTCTTTTTCTAAAATTACACTAACACTCCTGTGACTAACCCTCCTATTAATGACGTTAGTCACAGAAGAGGTTTGTGTAATTTCAAAAAAAATAGGGGAGGCCAGTATAATTGTCAAGAACATGCGGGAGATGACTGTAATTTATGAAAATAAATATTTTAATAAGCTTAGATTCGATGTTTTGAACAGTGGATTGTACAAGGCAGTTCGACTAGCTTAAGACTGTTTGCGATTGATTTTTAGGTAGTTTTTTTTAGCTTTTTTAACAAAAGTTAAAAAAAAAAATTTAATGTACGGAAGAAGTTAAATTTTATTTTATTTTATTTTAGTGAAATGCTGAGTTATTTTTTTTGATTTTTTCAATTGATGAAAAACAAACTTTTTAACTTATTTAACTATTTTTTTTTTTTTTTTTAACCATAACCAAACACCCACTAAGTTTCAATTTTGAATAAACCCTCAGATTCATTTTAATTTGAAGTCAGGATTTTTTTTTTTTTTTTTAATTATTAAACTATTAAAACTACAATTGAACTGACTAACCAAATCAACCAACAATAGTGGAAGAAAATAGGCCGAACCACCGTGCTACGTTGTAAAAATCATCTTTTATGCTATGTTACATTGAGTTGTTATAAGAATGTCGTACGAATAAATATTTCTTGAAATAATGAATTAAAAGGAAAAGATAAAAAAAATAATTTATATAATTTATTTTTATATTCATGTTTAGTTTACAAAAAAAATTATATATTTAAACTTTCTCGTTATGTATAATCATGTACTTTTTACAAGATAGTATTTGAAGCGAAGTGTTTCCTTTAAGAAAACAATATCTAATATGATTGAAGTATTTCTCTCAAACAAAAGTTAACTGATATTCTTATGAACAATATCAATATAAATAAATATGTATAAACATATATATATTTGATAAAATATTAATGTAAATACATGTCTCTTCAAATATAAAATAATTTAAATGAAATGCATTTTAATACCTCTATATTTTAATTGAAATATAATTTATAATATTTTTAAAGATAATTATAACGTCACTGTTTGGCTGTAGGTTAGCTAGGGATATGGGTTTATTGTTGTGCCTCGATGTGAGGCTTATTACGGGCTTGTTTTTATAATCTGAACTGTTCATTTTGTAGAGCTCGTTGAGTACTTCATGCATATAAAAAATTATATTGATCGGATATCGGTAGACACGTGATCAAATTGCATTTTTTTGATATTATTTCTCAAAAGAAAAATAGATTATTTATTTTTTTAATGATAATTGTAATTCGATCATGTGGTTACCAATATTCGATCAATAAAATTTTTGACACGTGTGAAATACTCGATGAGTTTTACAAAATAAATTGTTTGAATCATAGAAATAAACCCATAATAAGCCTCACATCTAGATACAGTAGTTATTGTTGTGCATTTGGCACAACAGTAACCCCACTTCCGTTTGGCCGATGGTTGAACTCGTAACCTTAATTTAGTCCCTTGTTCGAACCCTAGAGGTGGGGGAGCAATTACATTGCCAAAAAAATAATTCTCGGAGTTGGGAGCTCAAACGTGAGACCTCATGTTTGTTTGTAATCAATTTTGTTGTTTTTTTTGTTCACATTCAAGTTCTAAACATCAGAAAAAAAAAAAAATTCAAAAAATATACATAATTTAAATTAAGGTAAAAAACACATCCTCTGTCATTCAACTTAACTAGATCAACTCAGTGATCTCATCTAAATGTTCTAACTCAAATCTGACTTGGTGTACCAGAAAAATTAGAATTAAGCAAAGACATTTCACAAAGATAAATGAAGGAAAGATAATAATAATAGTAATACTCATTCTAGATCAATGGCCAATGTCATACACGTTGCTAAAAAGATGAAAGTGCCATGTTTCATTGATCTGCCACTTTCTTTTTCTTCAACTTCAGAGAAACTATTGGCCATTCAACTAAACACAACTTCACATCCAAAACAATGTCATTAGCACATCAGTATTTATTTATTATTAACTTTTAAAATATGGTTTCACATTATCAAATCTCACCTATCCCACAATCCGCTGGAACACATTTAATTTTCTTACCACACTATGATCATAAATTCTATGTGCCTCAGATTTCCCAACCAGAAAATCAGCTAAAAATCTCAGTCAAAGCACACACTATAGTCCACAAATTGCCAAGTCAAGTTCATTGCTTCAAGAAACACAAATACCAAAATAACTTTTTAAACTGACATTCAAAAGTAGTAATAGAAACAAAATACATTAGAAAACATGACTTTATTCATTGGTAACATTCAAAATTCAAAATTCAAAATCCAACCATTTCTTATAGTAGTTGCAGGTCATCGGGGAGACAAATGTGATCATGCGTGCGATGATTAATTCGGGGACAGGCCCCGCATGGAATTGAAGCCATGGACCCAATTTTTGACCCCTTTCCAAGGCCCATCTCAGTTGCATGTCTGTAACAAACCGTTCCAATTGGAAATGAATGAAATTCTCCCAATCCTGTGCTCTTCACCTCAATAATCTCACTGTGCACTCAATCGTGGTTATTTGTTCTCCTTGAAATGTTCAGAAATTCTGTCTGCCGTATCTGCCATAAAATGTTTTGCCTCTTGCTTCGGATGTTAACAACCTCTTTTATAAGTTTATTACCTTGGAGTGTCTTGAGGGCTTGTTTTGTCTCTCTTCATATGTCTCCTTTCCAGATTCCCATATCTCCTTTACTTTTAATCAGATTTAATAGCATACTCTCAGGTGACCGAGACTATGCATTTGGTTCTTGTCTTTTCCGCTTAAGGGATGGACTCTCCATTGATCGGTTCATTCCTACTGAAAGAAAATACAATTAGAAGTCCAAATTTGGGTAAGCATGTAAAAATGCTATTTGAACTTAATAAAGAACTTGATCATCTTGTGGGGCAACAATTCCAATTTCAGATATTCGAATGGAATTTGATAGAGATCATATGAAACAGGGAAGAATAGGAGGAGAGGTAGAAGAGAACGTCTTCTACATATAATTACAAAAATTCAAAACCACATTTTGAGTTTACATGATCAGGTTAAATCTCCGTATCACCAAAAAAATTGGTACATCATATCATCAATTACATTGTCTCTCAAAGGTGGTGGTCGTGACATGGTGGAGTGCTTGGCGTGGCAGCGGTGATGGAAAGTGTCATTCGGACTAAAGTCTTACCACCACCGTCACCACCTCCACCACCCCCACAGGCAACCACACACTAAAACCCTATATTGCCCAAGGTAGTCTCAGTGACGCAAGCAAGGGACTAATTTCAGGATAAAAGAAATCATCAATTATCATTATTACAGAATATATATTGTATAGATATGCTAGTAATTCATTCAATAATAACAATAGAGTTGAAAAAATTGTCATCATAAAATAATTGAGTTCCATGATTTAATACAGACATCTAGAAAAACAAACAAAATCTAGGTAGCTATTTTACATGAAATTGGCATGGATGCAAATGAACTCAATCCTCAATCTTAAAATCTAAATCCCAATTTCTAAAAATTGTACCTAAATAATAGTTTAGGAGATCTGTTTTCCCAAAAATGGTTTTAAAAAAATAGTTTGTTTAACAAGTTTATTTTTATAAATTAAAAAAAATAAAAAATAAAAACAAAAACGATACCAAAGCTTGTTTACAAAAGTTAACCAAAAACAATTTGTTAAACAATTATTTTTTTTTGAATATTTAAAAAATAAAAATAAAAAATGAAAATGATATCTAACTTTTTATTTTTATTTTTTTAAATTTTATTTTATACCTAACTTGTTTATAGGAATGTCATTAAATATTTTGACATGCATAACATGTGTCACATACAATTAAATAAGAGCATGTTTGTTTTGAGGGATAAGAGGGTGGGATTGGACTATTAGTCCCATCAGATTAATAGTCCATTGTTTGTTTGAAAAATTTTGCTCCGGACTAATAATCCCCCCGGATTATTAGTCCCACAAACATGGGACTATCCTATCCCATGGGAGGGTGTGGGATAGAAACCATGGGATTGGTATCCCATGGGATTATTTTGTGAAATGTCCATTTTACCCTCCATGCTATTACTTAGTGAACAATTAGAAAAGGGTAAAATAGTCTTTTGAACATTATAAATTATTTTTTTAGTGTTGTTAATTTAAAACTATATATTAAATAAAAAATTTAAATTATAAATTATAAATTAAATTTAATTAAAAATAATAAATTATAAATTATGGCCTTATAAATTAAATTTTTTTAGTGTTGTTAAAAAATTAAATTTACATATTAAATAATTTTTTTTTAGTATTGTTAATTTAAAATTATATATTAAATAAAAAATATAAATTATAAATTAAATTTATTTAAAAATAATAAATAATAAATTATAAATTATGGCCTTATAAATTAAATTTTTTTAGTGTTGTTGAAAATTTAATTTATATATTAAATAAAATTATTTTTTTATTGTCGTTATTTAAAATTATATATTAAATAAAAATATAAAATATAAATTTAATTTAATTGAAAATAATAAATTAAAAATTGTGGCCTTATAAATTAAATTTTTTTAGTGTTATTAAATTATAAATTATAGATTATAACGGTAAAATAATCTATTGAACACTTATCCTTATCCAGTCCGTCTAACCAAACATTGGATTTACTAAAAATAATCCAATCCAGACATCTAATCGCATGACTAAACAAACATAGGATACAAATTCAATCCAACCAAATAGTCCCGGGACAATGTATCCCGGGACTAACAGTCCGATGGATTGCAATCCCTCTTTATCCAGTTCGTCCAAACAAACAGGTTTTGGTTCTCCCGAACAGTTTGGATCATTAAAGTCGGCTCCTAAATGGGCCCAACAAACCTAAATGCTAATTTGAGAGAGTCCATAAGTAATAGGTACTGTTGGAGAAAATATTAGAATAATAATATTTTATTAACAAAAAATATAAAGAAAAAGAGATACAAACAGATTAAACTGAGATACGGATATCTCATTTTCTTTAAGAAGATTAAGCCCACTCTGTAGAAGAAATCCAAACACTAGTACAACAGTTACCAAACTCTGACTTGTCTCATCTAAGATACAATAGTCTAACCATTTATCATATGATTTAAGCCAACTTTACATAAGATAGTAAATCCAAAACTTCACAGGAAAAAACACATTTTTTTGGTTAGTAGAAGTGTGGAAAATGTTGGTGGATGATGAATTGATGGAGAGTATTTATAGGCTACATAGGCCTATAGGAATTAATAAAAAATAATGTTCCATTAAACTAGAGTAATGGAATAGTTATGGACTTACAATAAACAAAATAGTAAATGACTGAACCGTATTCTCATACCTCCAATTAGGTAATTATACAGTAATTTCGAACATTGAATAATTTTTGATTAAAAAGTATAGACATATGATACATCTGGAAACATTGAATAATTTTTTCCTCCAATTAGTCCTACCTTGCACCAGTGAGTTGGATCCAATTCCTACACGTTATATGTAAACCCAATAACATAGATACATATATGCAACTCTTCATCTACTCTCCTAGTCAATGTGGGATATTCCATAACTCCCAAAACCTTGCTCACCACCATGCCCATAACCTCCCACTAATTCCTCATGGACCAAATAAAAAGTCACAAATTAAATACATAAATAAATAAATAAATAAATAAATAACCAATAATATTAAAATGATCAAACAGGTACGAATGCAACATATTCCACAAACTATATAAAGCCTAACAACACCAGCAGCACTCACCATGTGGGGTTTTATCACTACAAGACATGATATTTTTGGCAACTAAATTTTTTGTCGCCAAAAGATCAAGTTTCAGTCGCCGAAAGTTTTTAACGACTAATTTTTTTGGTTGCCAAATTCATCGTTGACTAATTGTCTGCAAAGGTATTGGCGACTAAATATTTTTTAGTAACCAAAAGTTATAAATTGGCGACCAAATATTTAGTCGCCAAAAGTTTTCAAAATAAAATTAATTTTGATTTTCAGCGACTAAAACTTTTAGTCGTGAATACATTTTAGTCACAACATTACTACATTTAGGGACTGAAGAATTTAGTCGCCAAAAAATTTATTTTTCATTTTATTTTATTTTTCGCTACTAACTATTTAATCACCCAAATGGTCATTTATTATTAGCTACTAAATATTTAGTCGCCCAAAAAAATTATTTTTCATCTCGTCTTTTTAGCTACTAAACTATTCAGTCGCCTAAAGTCTTGTTTATTTTTGACTACTAAGGGATGGTTTGGCATCTCCTATATAATTCATCTTTTTATCTTTTTTCCATCACACCACCTCTCTACTTTTCTGCACATCTTTTCGTAAAAAGACAAAAAAATACACTTATTTAAATCATCCCAAACAATCCCTAAATATTTAATCGCCAAAAGAAATTATTTTCATCTTTTTTTTTTTTTTTTAGCTACGAAACTATTTAGTCACCTAAAGTCTCATATATTTTTGGCTACTAAATTTTTAGTCACCAATAAGTTTTTTTTTTTTGGCTACTAAACATTTAGTCACCAAAAAATTTATTTAGTATTTTTTTTAATTATTATTAATTTCTCCACAACTTATATTTATTTTGTGTAACTTGCATCCTGTATATAAACAAAACAATACATATGCCTATTTCTATTTCACTATCAACTATCCAAAAATTTAGTCTTTTAACATCAAATTCTATACAAATCAAATATAATTCAACCCAAAATAATAATTCCATACAAACAGGTAATCATATAAAAATAATATCCTCCGTACACAAAAGAAATATCCAGTAATCTATACCATGCCAATGGTAATATATTTCATGCCAAAAGTAATCTCCACCTCGGATCTATAGTCTTTGCATCTCCACCTCATTCTACTGCAACATTTGAACATGGCACGACTTTCCTGAGAAGATTGAGAAAACATAATAGCACAAGATATGCAATGCCTCACATATCAATGAGAAATGGAAAGACGTTTTTAAAAAAAAATAAATGTGCTAGTGTGAGCTACAGAAGCAAGAACTATATGTACACGTGAAGTTTAAAAAAAAAAAAGAAAATGAAGAAAAAAAGAAAAAGAAAATGGACACTAGTAAGAACTATATGTCTCCTAAGAAAATGAACATAAGAAACCTAAGACAAAGATACCCTCCCCCAACAGCCATGAAAAATGAACTAACCATGACATGCTTCAACTAGTTAATTCCAAATACACATGCAAAATGAACTAACCATGACATGCTTCAACATTCTGAAGTGACCCTGTGTTTTACAAATTCCAATCTAAAACTGCAAACCATATAGGGGCAACCAACCAAGCACCAATTCAGATTTGATAAGCCAGATCACACAAAGCATAAGCCAAAGCCAGCCACTGCAGCCAAGGCTGCATTCCCAGCTGCAGCAGCCCCAGCTGCAGCAAGACCAGGCCAGGTCAACACAAGCAAGGCTGCAGTACGAGCCACAGCCAGAGCAGCTAAAGTCAGAACAGATAGGGCTGCAGCTTGTTGTAGCGTCATTCAAACCATTTTCAACCTCCTAAATCTCATTCTTAGAGCGACCTAATATAAGCACAACAAACCAAAGAAAATTCATACTATTATACTTATAAGAGAGTAATAATTCATGTTGACATACAACAGCACTTTAGACAGTTTCATGAATTAATTACAGTGCAAAGGCAACATAAACATTTGCCTAGTAGAATAGACAATGAAATGAAGAAATTTTGAAACTCATACATCGAGAAAAAGCTCATTGCACAAGCAAATTGCCTAATCCCATTCATCAGATGTACAGAAAAAGATAGCAAACTGCCCAATCCCATTCATCATCATGAAATGAAATTTTTTAAAATTCAGTATCTTTCCATCAAAAGATTGAAAGTCGGAGCTAATCCTGTAAAATTCAACAGTTCATAAATCACTGACCAAAAGCCCCATCATTAAAAAAAAAAAAAAAAAAAACACTCCAAAACTTCTAACAATAGAACGGGGTTCTAATCTTCATAGCAAGCAATCCTCTCACTGTCTAATTCTATGTGAGACTTGCTCTTAAACAACTATTTCTGAACTCTAAACTAAAGTCCACCATGAACTCCATTTTATCTCTACCATTATAATTGACAGCGCAAGATAAACCCCTCACACACTTTTAGCAGAGTTTCATCCATCCTTCACCTTTTTTTGATTCAATAGCTGCTATCAGTTACATAACATCATACTCAGCATTTGCACGGAATTTCGAGAAATTTGATGAGGGTCATAGGAAACTAATGTTGTATGAAAGCATGAGATTTCCAACATCTGAAATAAGAAATGGTGTTCCAGCAAGCAATCATATCAGTTACTAGTATTGAAAGTTCTTCAACTTAAATACACCTCATATGCTAAGTTGCATTTATAACAACTTTATGAAGAATCAGAAACTAATTTACACAGCAAATCTTGTTCACTGATTACCCACTTATGCCACTGTCTCTATGAACTAAATAAAGTCCTAGGTCAGAAGAAATAATATCCCATTAATTAAAAACCTTTTTTTACGATCTTATTACTAAACACTAAGTAATTACATAAGAAAGTGGAAACAGCTTTTAAAATTACCAATAAAATTACATCCAAATTTGGATATTGTTTAAACATTATAAATGGACAATTCAAAACTAGCAACCATCAATCCTATGGGAATTCTATATCCAACATTTTCTGAAACCACTTTAGAATAGTGGTGAAACATGTATGCAATCTGAGAGGGCAATGCAGGTTAAAGATTCATAAACAACGAGACAGATAAAAAAGATATATAAAACATTTCTACAAAAGTTGATGACAATTGGCAAAAGTAGAATTAGGAAAACATTGTACGCATACAGAAAACAGAAAGTCAGCATCATACACTGTGTGTGTCAGTAAATATGCATTTTGTGCCCAATGTACTATGTTTATACGATATCCAGGGTAAAACAAACCAAAATAAAATATAATTTTTTTTGCAAATTCTATCACTTTAACTTCAAAAATAAAAAATAAAAAGCTTCATGAATTCTCTTGTATAAACTAGTTGTGAAAGCAGAAATACCTTTAACTCTGTTGAGCTCCCAACATTGGAAGATAAGTACCCAATTTGCACCTTAAAACGAAGAGAGCGAGGGCCTTATTTAAGTAAATAAATATTTTGCTTTCAATACTGGAGTCACCCACCACCCTCATTTTCAAAGATATCTACATGCTCCCATTCCACATTTGTTATCACAGCCAATATAAGCATGAGGAGTTCAAATCTTGGCTCTGCCATAGGCAGAAACAGCATCTAGTTGTTCACAAACCTTAATAGGAACACTTTATTGTTAACTACACCAACCTTCAATTCTATTCAATGACAAGTTGTGATCTTATATAAAATTGATCATGTCATAGGCAGAAACAGCATCTAGTAATTCACAAACTTCAACAGGAACACTTTATCATTACTACCAACTTCAACCTCGAATGCCTAAAGGGTTATAACCCTACAGAAATAACCATTATGAAAAAGCTCCAACAAAGATATGCACATTAATGATAAATACCATGGTCTAATAACTAGTTTCCAGTATCATAATAAAATAATAAATAAAATCTATTACATTAGAAGATATTAAACTTCAGTTAAACTTAAGTGTCCTCAGCACAGCAAAATATCTTTGAAACATCAAAACAAAAGTAGAAAGGATTGTTACCATTTCTCAACAGGTTTTAGTTTCCTCTAATCAATGATTCTTAACCTGTTCAAAAAAACACATTAAAAAATGTAAGTATAGACTAAAGGCACTTTATAATGAAATCTTAATTGCCAAAGCAGTGGAGATACCATATGAAAACTAGTCATAATGTGATTGTACATGGTTAAAGTCTACCAGTTTACTAAAATAGGAGCACAGAACAAGGGACTAGTTTACTGGTGATCATGCCTCAAGGTTGGAGCAAGTGGCTAGTTCAAGTAAAAATATTAACTAGCACTACAAGAAAAATATCATTAGCCAATAACAAAATTGGGTAAACATGCAACTTTTGTTAACTCAGCTTAGGAGAAGACCATAATTGGATTTGCTTTATGCAAAATATATATATTCTTGATCAGAGAGTGAAATGGGAGAGGACTTAAAATTTATTTGAAAATTGGATTTGCTTTATGCAAAATAATGAAAAATGTATATATTATGCAAAATAATGAAAAATATATATATTCTTGATCACTTCAGCCAAAGAAAACCCATATAATTTATTTGAAATATCATACTCGCGTGTGTTGAAAACATTCATGCAATAAGGCATACAAAGTTCTAACACGATTAAAATAAATACCTCTAATACAAAGTTTTGACCACTCCCAAGGATGATTTCCTCCAAGAAACTGAAACAGACAGTTTTAAGTTATAACACATTTTTGTTTGCAGATAAAATATTTACTTCAGTACAAAAAAAAAGTCAGACAATCACCATTTACCTTGTCTTTGAAATACTGAAACTATCTATTAACAGAGTTGAACTCAGTAACAAAAAGGACATAAAAGAAAGGCATGTGTTTGAACAAGGAGAATTTTACCTAAAGGAGGGGGGGAGATTTGGAGCTACATAGCAGTCTTGAAATTGAAACTGCCTCCAAAACCTTGCCTCAATTGTGACTATACGCAACACATCTGAAATTAACACATGTACAACTCACATTCAACCAGAAACTGACAGATTTTATGTTTCCTATTTTCAGAGGCATATTAGCAAACAGGTGGTATGCATAATTTACCCATAAATTAAATTAAAGAAAAAGAACATGGAAATGAACAAATTGAATTAATATCATCAAAATCAAAATCAAAATCATAGTCATTCGTCAATGGCGTTGGATGGGTCGATTGGGCTGGGTTTGCGTGAAGGAATGCGAATGGAAGAAAACCCTAGAGGCTGAAATTAGGGGAAGAGAGACAGAAAGAGGGCGAAATAGAGAGGACATACCTGAGGTAATGCCCTAATGGTGGTGCTCATATGAGAGAGACAAGACAGACGGACAGACAGACCCAGAGTGAGAGAGAGAAGCTCCAACCCTCTGATTTATAGCCAAAAAAAAAACAAATCATTTGTTATAAAACCCTAGAAATTGGGTGAAGATATATATATATATATATAGAGAGAGAGAGAGAGGCCGGAAATACCTGGTTTGTGCTGGAGGAGACATAAATCAAAGTAGCTACTGTTGTCCGTCGCTGGTGGAGAGGTGGTTTGTACCGTCGCCGATGAGGAGGTGGGTGCTCGTGTGCGACAGTGGTGGCCGGTAGGAGGGTCGCCTGCGTTGGAGTGAGAGAAAGAGAGAAGAGGGATGAGAGACTGAAATGGGAGAGGGTTGACAGAGTAGTCTTAATACAAAGTTTGATCAACGCCGACTAAAATGTTGTTTCAGTAGCCAAAACCTTAATTAACGGCGACTAAATATTATTTTAGTCGCTAAAAGTAATAATTTGGTGACCAAATATTTTAGTCGCCAATTAATTTTATAAATCCCTCAAAAATTCAAAATTTTTCCTCCAAATATTTTCATTCTTTGGCGACCAAACTTTTAGTCACCAAAAGTCTAAAAGTATGTTTTTTGTTTTTCATTCGACGACTAAAATTTTTAGTAGCCAAAACTATTCATACAACGACCAAAACATTTTTTAGTCGCCAATTGTGGCATTTTTAGCGACTAATTTTTTTTTAGTCGCCAATAATCAATATTTCCCGACTAAAAAAATTAGTAGCTAAATATTATACTTTTACCGACTAAAAAAATTTTTGTTTGCCAATTCCACAAGTTTTGGAGACTAAAAAAAATTTAGTCGCCGAAAGTGCATTTTGTTGTAGTGTGTGAGCTGATTCATGGATCTAGGAAAAGGTTATCTAGTTTAATCTGGAACAATGCAGCAACTCCAAAAGCACAGTTCTTTGCTTGGTTGGTATGGAAAGGGAGAATAAAGACAATGGACTTCCTACATAAGATATGGGTTGTTGACACAAGAGTGGGATCATTCTGTGCACTTTTTAGAACAGAGGAGGAGTCACTAAATCATATTATGTTACATTGTCATTTAGTGTGGAATATATGGTCTAGCATAATCAATTGGTGGGGAATGCAATGGGCAGTGCCTGATATAGTGGAAGGTCTACTTCAGTGGTGAAGTGGCTGGAAGTTTAAAAAAGGAGAATTACAGATCTAGAAAGCAATACCAGTAACGATTTCTGGTCTGTTTGGAAGCACAGAAATGATGTAATTTTCAATGAGGTACAGCCCAATAGTGAAGAGCTATGTGAGCTTATCAAGGTTAGGGTGGCCATGTGGTTGAAGTCAAATATAGTAGGAGGAAATTATTCAATTAATCAGTTTGTTTCAAATCTGCAACAGATTAAGAGATGTATCAAATGAGGTGTGTTGGGGATATGGATGGGCACTGGTGTATAAAGAAGAAAATGTGTTGCTCTGTTGCTGATCTGCTAATGTGTGTTACTCATCTGTTCAGTGCTACCTGAACCCAACTCCTTTTCATCAGTGTTGATGATTGCTTGCAGTAGGTGAGGACCAACGGAAGATTGAAGAGTGTGAGGCATATGGCAAAATCAAAGTTTAAAGTGTTGCAGTACTCAGTGCATGTTATAGTATTTAATCTGAAGCAGATACTGCTGCTAGTTGCTGATACTGCTAATTATCTAGCTGGTTATAGGGGGTGCCCTGTTTTGTATTAGGTTGCTAAGATGTTATTCAACTTCTAGTTGGCATTAGTGGAGGTCTATTGGGATTACAAGGAGGTCTGTTGGTATGCTAAGCTGCTCTTCTACTGTGACAAGCTTGGCTTTAGTCTTAAGCTGGACTCATTTAGGGCTGGAGTTACGATATCAATCACTGATTTTGTAGCATACTTTAGTCCAAGTCTTATTTTGCCTTAGAAATGGAGATGTCTACTGTAGTGCTGTCTGATGGTTTTTGGATTCTGCTATTTTTGTGTGGTGTTGGTGTTGTGTGCTATGCTTTGCTGCTGCTGTTTTGCTGTTTGGTCTAGGGGCTTTTTGCAACAGGTCTTATTTTGTTAAGGTGCTAGTTAATGGGTCAAGCATTGTGAGATTTTAGGACTTGGTGAACTAACGGAGATGGAATCTGGTCTGTAGTTTTTTTGCTGGTGGATTCATGCCATGTGCTGTTGCTGCATGCTACTGGTCTAGGAAGCTGGCTGCAAATTCTCTAGGCTTAGCAATGGGCTATTGTGTGAGCTGATATGTGTCCCTTGTTGTGAGCTATTGTGTCTGCTGGGCTGATAGGGATCTGTTGGGTGATTCTGGGCTGATAGCAAAGTTGCTGCTGCTGATAGCTTGGTCTTTGTCCTTGTCTTTTTTTTGTTTCTCTTGTTTGTTTTTCTTCTTGTTGGGTTTGGTTCCTCACCAAACTCCTGGCGACGAGCTTGCAGATGATTGGGCTCTCTACTCGGTGCCAACTTAGTTGGGATTGGGTTAGTTTGCTATGATGCATGCTGCTCTTCCCTTCCTTTATTTGATGTAATCTTATCTCTCGTATGGTTTTTTTTATCAATAAAGGTTCTTTTTTTGCTGATCAAAAATAAAAAAAAAAAATTAAAATAGAGAGCACTGCTAAATCCTTCAAGTAGTATCATCAACAAAATACTAAGGCCTCGTTTGGGAACAGGCTAATTTAGTAACTTTTTAGCTATTTGGCTAAAATATGAGCTAAAAAAAACTAGTATGTTTGGAATGACTTATTGACTTTTTACGAAAAGATGTGTAAAAAGTAGAGAGAAAGAGAATTTTTGACTTTTTGGTATGGGTTGTTGGCTTTTTGGCTTTTTTAGTAACTTTTTGACTTTTTGGCTAAACCGGCTACTCCCAAACGAGGCCTAAGACCCCTCATTCACAAAAGAACAGATTCATCGATGACTTTAAAAATCAAAATCCATTCTCCTGCAAGGGCTCACTTAAGAAAGTATAGATTCATCAATCCCGCAATCTAAAGAAACCTAACTCGGTCTCGCCCTGCAAAAATTTTCTTCAGGTTTTCATCACAGATTTTCTGTGCCAACATAATGACAGCTTCTGTAATAGAGTGTACATGCTGATGCTTAGAATATGTAAAACCCAAGATATATGTAGAATTATTTTTGGATGAAGTAGTAGTTAAATTAATTTGTATGGGCAATTTAGTAATTTTAAGGAATTAGGTTAATTACCCTTTATGTAAAAGAAGAAAAAGAAAAAAGAAAAAAGAAAAAAGAAAAAAAGAAACAAAGTGAGGCTCGTGGATGCTGTGGCTGCGGAAGGTGAAGGCAGCAAAGGTTTGAAAAAAAAAAAAGTTAAAGAAAAGAAAACATAAACCCTATTCCCTTCCTTTTCCTCTGCTTCTTCATCATTGGTTTGATTGATTTGAATTCTCGACAATTGAAGGCTTTGAAATCAAACCCTTTTCAACGTAATCTTTCTTTCATTGAATTCTTGGTTTTCTGGGTTTCTCCATGGTGGCAAAATTGGGGCTATTTCAAGGTTTGTGAGATTGAGGTGGATCTTGGTAATTTGAGATTAGCTTGGGAATATTATTTTAGCTATTTGAAGTAAGTAACCCTCTATCACTGTTGGTTCATTTTTATTCCTATCGAATAGTTTAAAATTATAAGTAATTATTTATAACTTTTATGTTCTCTTAAAATAAAATATGGGTCAAGTATAAAACAACATCGAATATTATTATAAAAATTATTTGAATATTTTGTAGAACTATTCTGAAAATTGTACTAAACGTTTATTGTGAAAATATCGAATGTCTTATTTAAAATTTGTGTATTGTTTGAATTTTGAATATCACTCTAGTCTGATTATGTTTTGGACCCTAGCCAATAGGGGTTATTTATTGGCATAGAAACTAGTTTCTTTTGGAGCTTTACCACCGGCCTATGTGTGGTTCTGGGCACTGTCACAGGCTAAGTAACCGTAGTCACCAAGACTTGGGTTTTGTGAATCAAATCATTGAACCATCTGAATATCGAACCATCGATTTGAACAACGAATTACTTTGAATTATCTTGTTGACTTTTCATTTAAAATGTATTGTACATTGTTTATTTTTAGCTATGAAACCATCTTACAAATAATTGTTCATTTATAGAACAGTAGAAAAATTTATATTTATTGGTTATCGATTTATTTATTTATTTATTTGTATACTTGATCCAGCTAACAGTGATGGTTGGTTATTTACTGGGCTATCTAGCTTACCCTTATTTTTTTTTCAGATTCTGAAGAGTAGAGCTGCGCGAGATTTTTACATGTGGGAGTGCCGAGAGTAGGGCTATGATTTAAGTACTTAGATTATTGTTTTGTTAATGGATTTTATTAGTGGACCTGGTGGATAATTATCATAATGTGCCGAGTGTAGGACTATAATTTAAGTACTTGGATTATTATTTTGTTAATGAATTTTATTAGTGGACTTGGTGAATAATTTCATACGATAAGAATAATTAAATTTTATGGATTTTAACGTTATAATAATTAAGGATTTAATTGGAGTATTTTACATTGTCGGTTATGTGTTGGACTCTTAGCCTTGCATGCTCACTTAAATGAGTGTGCGGCGTTGTCACGGAGCTTGGGGCGTGATAGAATATGCTTAGACAAACACATTAGACTGCCCCATGGCACAAATTAGTTTGGTCCTGTATTCATTTTATGGCTCACGGTGAGGGAACGACCAAGTACTCAAGATAAGTTGAAATATGGTAAAATCAACTCTGTTAGCTGTGTTTTTTCCAGGTTGATTATTGAAGAGCATGAACATTTGTTCTTTGAGTGCTCTTTCATAGGGTGTGCTTGGAATCATTTGTGCAGGAAATGTAACATACAGTGGCCTCATCTCAAATGGGGAGACTTGGCTGCATGGGCTTCAGTGCATCTTAAAGAAAAAGCTATGAACAAGATATCATGCAGATGCATGCCTGCTTCTTCTGTTTACATCCTTATGAGGGAGAGAATGGAGGTTGCCATTAAATCTTTTCAATCAATGCCAAAGACTTTGTTTTGCAGTGTTCTTGATGTTCATAACGATGTGGGTTGAATGATTTGGTTGCTGGTGCTAGAATAGTTGATTATGGGGCTTTGTGGATTGTCTACTTGGGTATGTGATATGCCTTTGGATAATGGGTATTGGTTACTGTAAATTATAAGATCCTGTCCTCATTATCTTCTTGTATTTTTTGTTTATTCTTTGGTCTTGGCTGGCCCCATCTCCATCGAGGTTTCCATCCTCATTGTAATGCCTGGGGTATGCCCCATGTATGATATAAATATATCCGATATTTTTCTACAATATTTGCTCACTTCCCCCCTCTCCCCAAATAAATAAATAAATAAATTTCAAGCTTAAGACCATACACCTAATGCAGAACAAAGTAGCCATCAAAGATTAAAACAACACCTGCTTTGAAGCAAGAACTGCAATCTTGTATTTGGGATCAACAGTGGGCACACGAACAATAGATTTCATCGCATTGAACATTTTTGACAGCTTCAGGAAGTCCTCTTCCATTTTCACCCATGGCCATTTAGCAAGAACATTTAGGTCTCTATCTCCGGAAAGCAATAACTGCGTTCTTAATTGCGTTAGTTGTTATCACAATCAATCTAAAACACCATATCCAAAAAAAATGACTAACTTTTAAGGAAAATTTTCATACAAATGGACTTTACTCAAAATAAATAAATAAATAAATAAAAATGCAAGCTAGTGAGCAACTTTTCAAAATACAGAAATGGATGGTGCAAAAAAATTATCAAACTCATGGCATTTTATTCTTCTCCCTCTCTTCACTCTGTAATGTTACTGATTTCACACACACACAGACCAAAAAAAGAAGCAGCTTGTTCTTTTCCTTCAACAAATTCAAACACAACATTAAGAAAATTCTTAACATTCATGTTGTTGAATGGATCCATATGCACCCATTTTCCCCTATGTTCTTGCTTTTCGACCTACATAAAAAAGAAGTGCTTGCTTTTCGACCCACTAAAAATCTATATGAATTGCATGGAAGTCTTATTTTTTAAAATTTCAGCTGAAAATTACAGAATTTGGCCTAATTCTTTTCAATTTTGAGAATTGTAATTTGCATTTCAAGTCATGAAATAAAGTGGACTTTGAGAAAACTATTATTGAAATTGAAATTGTGAAGTGTAAGACTTCACCTAGAATGAATCCCTCAAGGGATTAAAAAAAAAAAAAAAATTAAAATCATCAATTGCAGCAAAATTATTTGATAAGAGAAATAATATTTTCATGGATTTGCTTAAACCAAATACTTCTGCTACTAATTGAGAGTCAATATGTTCAACTAGTTTTGCAAGATAAATCACAAGAAAAAAAAAAAGAAAAAAAAAGAGAAGTTGAAATTTCAAGGTAGCAAATTTTCACATACAGATGCAACAATGTAATCAGAGATGGCCATAAGAATGTTGCCTGCCAAATGTTGAACATATTGACTCTCAACTAGTAGCAGAAGTATCTGTAAGAAAACATCAAGATCTATTTCACCTAGAGGCGTCTCTCAAGTTTGCCATTATTGGAGATTTGCTTAAACCAGTGAAACATTTTCATGGATCAAAACAACTAGTAGTACTTAACAGACTCATCAAATCTCAGCACCAAAATTAATATTACATTTCAATGATTGTGTATTTGAACCAGCACATCATAAATCAATACAACGAAGTGAAATCATCAACACAAACATTACACCGATAAATAAGCATTTTCGAATAAATACAAACAATAGATCAAAAATCAAATCTATCAGACTGAAATTGATTAATCGATCAAACCCGAATACTGAAATCACAATGGAGAGAGACGTTATGAGACTCCTCGATGATGAAATTGTTGCCAAGATCAGAAGCAATCAACGAGAGAAAAAGAAATTAGGGATTTGAGAGAGAGAGAGAGAGAGAGAGAGATGAAATAGTAACTAGTTTTTTTTTTATAGATAGTCTCTCGACTATTGAGTTGAAAAATCAACATATAACATAAAATGATGTGTGATTTGGGTTTATTAGGACCAGTTAAAATTGTAAGTAAGAGTGATTAATTTTTTTATAATTAAATAAATTTGTTTAAAAAATATAATAATATGATTAAATATATATATATATATATTTAAATTCCTTTATTTTGTTCTTAACGTTGTGCTTGGTTGAGGGATTTAGAAAGGAAAAAAAAAAATATGTGTGAAACTAGGTGAAATGTAGGTATGTTTTATTCACATTTCACCTACCGTTTCCATTTCTCTTTCTAAATCCCTCCCCAAATTCCCCAACTAAACACAACATAAAAGTATAATTTTTGCAGACAAATTATTTTTGTTCCTAAAAATTTGTCTCTAAAACTTTAATTTCTAAGGCGTAGCGAGATTACTTAATGGTATTGAGTTGGGTAATAAGAGATCTGACCGTCAATCAGACAAGATCGTGGTTAAAGGTATCAAATTCATTGGTAATGTTCAATTGGGGCAAGATGCTAAGGACGAAGCTGTGGTCCACCACGTGTTGTTTTTTGTCATCAGTGATAATAGTCCGTCAGATTCCGTCCCTACACCTGACAAGATATTTATTGGAGTTGGCGAGGGTAATCCTGAGACCTGGATTGTTGATCCTGACCAGTCCGACCGTTTTCGGATGCTAAAGAAAATGAGATTCAAGCTCGTTGGTGGCAAGGACAAAGAGTACGTTCGTCACGGGATAGAAGTTGTAGACCGGTTCTTCCCAATTGATGTTTGGACGGACTACAAAGATACGCTGTTGGGAAATATTGGAAGCATTCAAAAGGGTGCCATATATTTAGTGGTTGCTACTGTTAGTGGAAAGGAATGCAAAATTACTTTAAGGAGTCAAATGTACTTTAAAACTGTTTAGAACTGTAATTTGATGTATTTTTATTTTTAATTTTCAAGTTAATAGAGGTGGACGATATAAAAACTGGGGTTGTTGAAGGTGTTTCGGCAAGTGATTTTAGTTATATTGAACTTGCGTTGCCTAATTTATTTTCTCAATTGAGATTAAGATATAAACAAAAAAGTATTAAGGTTGATAAAATATTGATAAAATATTCCCCTCTTTGCGCACCCAATGTTAGTGGGTTGGTCAGAGTAAATGTTTATGATCGGAGGTTAGACGGTAATGACAGTTTGCAGGCATGGTTTATTTTCCCAGTAGATTGTCAATGCGAGTTAGTCTATTATGGGAATGGTTATTGTTCAATTGACGACAAACAAGTGCCATGGATGGTGAAGTATCGACTTGAAAATTCCAATATAAAAAGGGAGGTTACATATTATAAAATGAAGAGGTATCTGAAGTATTCTACGAGTGACATGCCAGAAGATTCGCAAATGAGGGCCTCCTCTATTGTTGTGTTATCTAAAAAATATACTAATGATAATGTTGATGTCTGGCATTGTCCTCCAACGAAGGCCATTCCGATTCTGACACGGACTAAGTCTGTTGGTTTACCGGAGAGGCGAAGAGATTTGTTGTTAGGAGGTTTTGGGGAAAGTGGTTCAGTCATTCATGAACGCAGAGGTCGTCTGAGTTTGTCAGAGATTGATGTACGCAGAGGTGGTGATGAATCTAGTGATGTTGATCCTGGTCTGTCGATTTCAGAGGTTGGTGTTAGCAAAGAGGAAGTTGATCGTAGAGGATCAGTTGTTATGGATGCAGCAGAATTTTCTAATGTTTTACGAAATGTAATCATTAGTGTAAAAAATAGTGATGTGACTCAAGATGTAATAGTTGATGATAAGGGAAATGTAGTAAGTAAATAAAACTTTGAGTGGTTTCATAAATAAAATTAATAAAATTTTTCATTAATCATGACAGTGGTTACATTAACATCAAACCATTCTCTCATTTTTGGGGACATTGCATCTAACCAACTACTGTCCTCATTTGTTAATAAAATACAAGGAATTCCTCCTCTAATAGTGAGATCTGGTTGGAACTTAACAAATACATGGAAATCTCTCTAGCATCCTACTAAATTCTTCATTAATTCAGTAGGTACTGTCGAGTATTTGATGTCGTCTATCACGTTGTAGACGGCGTCTTGGTCGTAGTCTTTGAAGCTTATTCTGCCGGAGAAGTAATTGTGTCGTCCGAGGCTTCTGGCCCAGGCGGTTTTGCCTGTTCTTGAGGGTCCTTCGAGGTAGAGGGAGATTGGGCGGATGGGCCTCTGCTCTGGTTCCTATTATCAGAGGAGGATGAGAGTTCTTCGTCAGTATATAAATTGTTTATATTATTTTTGTGTATCCCTAATCTAAGGAAATCGTCTTCCCTCCAAACGGAGAGACAGCAATTTTGACATAACTCGTACTGAACGCAATTTCGACTTACAAACAAAATATTATTTTCTGCCCATTTTTTTACTTCTTCATTTAAAAAAGGAAATGAATTAAAAGGGCTAGTATATGGGGGCCTCTCTCTTTTGTAATGATCCCTGGAAAATGTTTTTAATTGGGGGTATTTTGTGACGTAATCGGTGGGACATCTTTCTTTACAGAGAGCAAAGAATTGTTCCTCCGTTTCTGCTTCGCCAAGTATTCCCTTCCAGAGTTCGTCTCTGTTTTTTGAAGGACTTCTCCCCTTAGATGAAAATTCTCCCCATTCGACGAACTCGCCCCCTTTCTGTATATACTGTTGACTTGCTGTTGGCGAGTGGAGTTTTTCTATATTTGGAGGGAAGATCCTCCCATTGGTTCCAGTGAGATCGAAAAATCTCGGGTTGGAGGTTTGGATCTTCTTCGTGCATTAAACCATGGCATGAAGGTGAGGGTTTCCATCTTCATGGAGCTCCCTTGCGACAAGTATGTAGTATGGCTGACAAGCTAGTTGGAGGAGAGACTGGAGGAGTTCTAAGAGTTGTTCTTTTGGGCATGGGCATTGTGGGTAGGTGAGGAAGACATTCTTGGCATAAAAACGGAAAGAGGCTTGGCGAGGCATTATTTAGCTTATTCAGTGATTAACACTTAACTTACACTGGTGTCAATGTTGTTTGTCGAGACTTTATATAGGGGGAGGTCACACCAGCAGGGGGGGCGCTATATATAATATTACTAGCGCCCCCTGTTGAAATTGTACCCGATAGGCAATTTCATCCGTCGATGGACGTATGGATGATGACGTGTAAGGTGGAGATTAATTCCGTACTCACACCAAATAGTAATCACTATTTGGTGTGAGTGGTGTGAGTAGACGTGACCGGATCCTGTCCACCCACGTGTCACGATCGTGGTGGTTTTGCTTGGAGATAAAGCAAAGGTGCACAGAATTCCGCGTGAATGAACAGTAATGGGCGGGAATTCAAATTTTAAATTCCGAATCTCCGTATTTACAGCTGTCTATATATTTGGGTCCAGCCTCAGATATTTGTCGGTGGAAAGAGATATGAGAGATATGCTTTTGCAATTGAAGAGTTATTACAGTGAGGTGATTTTCTGGTATCTTATTTCGTCCCTCCTTTTCTTTCTGCCATTTTTGTCGATTTATTTGGTATACAATGTTGTACTCCTTAGAAGAGTATCCTGAGAATTACGGGCAGTTCACTCAAATGTGTGTAGATCGCTTTTTGACGTGGCAACTAGGACTGTGGGAAGAGAGCCGGCGGAGAGCTCCGGTGAAGTTTGTTCCATCTAATGTTTTCCAAGTTTTCTAGGCTCAGTCTTGGTCCAGCTCCTAATTCCTCTTTCAAAATTCTTAAATCCTCCTCCTCTCATGCCAATAAAAATCTTTTAAAACTGAAAATCCATTCAGCATGATTACCTTTTCTCTCCACCATTTCTTTCAGTGATACCCCTTTATAAATAGAAATGCTAAAAAGTCTTGGATATTTATCCTTCAAACAGAACTTGTCCAGCCAAGCATCCTTCCAGAATTTAATCCTATTCCCATTCTCAACTATGATTTCAACATTTTCCATAAAAAAATTCAATAGCCTAGGATTGGGATGTGCTACTGATTGGATATCACTCCATATCTTTGAGCTATTGTAATCAACCATATGAAAAGGAAACCATCTCCCACCTTCAGTCCCATACTTGCTGCAAATCAAGATCTTCTACAGTGCATCATCTTCGGCCCCAAACCTCCGCTACCACTTGGCCAATAGACTATCATTTACTGGTTTAATGTCCCTAATACCCAATCCTCCAAGATTTTTGCTCACTGTTGCTTCCTTTCACTTTACTAAGTGTAACTTCCTTTTCAGATCAGTGTCACCCCCAAAGGAATGCTGATTGTATCTTATCAATCTCTTTTGCTATTCCTTGAGGTATCTTAAATAAGGCCATGTAATAAACTGGCAGGTTGGAGAGCACAGACTTAATTAGAGTCACTCTACCAGCAAATGAGAGCACTCTTCTCTTCCATCCAGCTAATTTTGCCTTGAACTTGTCCACCAAAGGTTTCCAAATTTGCTTTCTTTTAGGATTAACCCCTAAAGGCATACCCAAGTACTTAAAAGGAAGCTGTTGACTCATGCAATTTAGGGCTAGTTTGGCATGTACTAAATAAGTCAAAAAGTCAAAAAGTTACTATCTTATTTAAGTCACATCATCTTATTTAAATCACATCACCTCTCTAACGCATCACATCAAACCCAACCCAAACCCACCAATAAGTCAAAAAGTGCACTTTTTTAGGACATCCCAAACCAACCCTTAATCTTAAAGCAAAATCAGCAACCGTAGCCTCATCAATTCCCACTCCACTGATAGCACTCTTATGATAATTGATCTTTAGTCTAGATACTACTTCAACAAATCTTAAAATTCTCTTCACATTTGAAACTTTCAACCAATCGGCCTCACAGAATAAGACTGTGTCATCAGCAAATTGTAGATGGGATAACTTCAATCCTTCATTGCCAATAATGACCCCTTTTATCAATCCTAGTTCTCTGGCTCTTGATAGCAACATATTTAGCCCTTCAGCTATTATAATGAACAAAAATAGTGAGATTGGATCCTCTTGCCTCAACCTTTTTTGGGGACACACTTCCTCAGATGGAGAGCCATTAACTAAGAATGATACTCTAGTTGAACCTAAACAAGTCCTCATCTATTCCACCCACTTGGTCTCAAACCCAAACTTTCCCAACATATCAAACAGAAAGCTCCAATTTACTGTATCATACACTTTTTCAAAACTAGTCCACTTTTCTTGGATCTTTTCCACCAATCTACCACTTCATTTGCTACTAATATCCTATCCAGTATGCTTCTCCCACTCAGGAATGCAGATTGTGTTGAGCTAATGATACTTGGTAACACTTGTTTTAATCTACTAGCTAAGACTTTTGATAGGATCTTGTACATGGAATTTATGAGACTGATTGGCCTAAAATCTTGGATACTTGTTGGGTTTTCCTTCTTGGGGATTGATGATACGAAGGAAGCATTCAAGCCCTTCACCAACCTCCCATTCACATGAAATTCTGCCATGAATTTGAGAATATCATCCTTCATTATCCTCTACCCCTTTTGGATGCAAATCAAATTAAATCCATCAGGCCCAGGGGCTTTATTCCCATCACAGTCCTTAATGGTAGCCCGTATTTCTGATTCAGAAAACTCTTTCACCATCAACTCAGCTTGGTAAGGTTCAATTGACCTAAAAGCTCCACCAATCTTTGGTCTAAACTTCTATTTTTCTGCAAATGCCTCACCAAAATACCTTGCAATTTTCTGTTTCATTTCTATAGGTATGTTGTAAGAAGTACCCTTGATGGTGATGGAATCCATCAGGTTTCTACTCATCCTCTTTGTAGCCGTGATATGGAAATACCTAGTATTCCTATCTCCTTTTAAAGCCCAGTTTACTCTGTATTTTTGCACCCAAAACCATTCTTTCATTTTTCTCAACTTCTAAATCTCCCCTTTAACCTCTCTTTTTCTTACTAATTCAACATCATTCAAAGGCCTTACCTCAGCAGCCAAGTCTAATGCATGCATTGCCTCTTTAAGCTTGTACTCAACATTCCCAAACACTTCATTGTTCCATACTTTTAGTGATTCTTTCAAGGATTTCAGTTTAACCTTTAGTCTATATCCCGCCCATCCATCCACCTGAGTACTGTCCCAAACTGATTTTACCTTATTCATGAATGTGGAGTGGAAAACCCAAGCATTGAGGAATCTAAATGGTTTAGGCCCCCAATCCCTCTCATCCTCCATTAGTAATATTGGGCAGTGGTCAGATAATGATCTAGACAACCCCCACAATTTGAAACTAAACCATTTTAACCATTTAGGGCTGACTAAGAATCTATCCAATCTACTCTACCTCTCTCCTTCCTGTGAGTTGCACCACGTATACTTCTTTCCAATCATTGGAACATCCATTAACTCCAATGTATTTATAAAATCATTGAACCCATTCATTCCACCATCCCTCCTAATACAACCTTTTCTTTCAGCCACTGATTTAACTTCATTAAAATCTCCCCCAATGCACCATGGTTTGGAAAACTTAGGCTTTAGATTTCCCAAAGTTTTCCATAAATTCCTTCTCACACTCCTATCATTGGGTGCATACACATTTACAACCACACATTCAATTGCCTGATGCATTTTACCTGAGAGGATGATACAATTTCGATTACTGCAACAGTCAATCAGATCAAACACCTTAGGCCTCCATACACAAAGCAATCCTCCCGTAATTCCATCAGCATCCACTGCCATGAAGCTAACCAACTCTTCTGGCCACAGTGGTTTGACAAATAACTCTGACATTTTTGATCTTTTGTTTCTTGAAATATAACCATGTCAACCTTTCTCTATCTTATGAACTCTTTTATTCTCCTTTTCTTCTTAATCCTACCTAACCCTCTTATATTCCAAGATATTATCTTCATTACCAAATATTTTTACTCATACTTCTCCGAAATTGCCTATACAAGCTCATACTCCCTCAGCCCTCTTTGGAGCCTGAGTCCTATCATTTCTTTCCATTGTGATAATTTTCTCTGTCACCTCTCTTTCTTTGCCTTCAAAATCCACACCCAGAGCTTTCCCAATATGGATTGTAGCTTGAGCCTCATGTAGCAAATACTGTTGATCTCTGTCCTTTCTTCTTCTGCTATGATCTGTAGTTTGTGACACTGATGATGAGAGGGCCACTGCTGCTGCCCTCAAAATTGCCCCTCTTCGAAAACCATACCTTGACCATGCTTTCTTTTGCCTCGGTCTTCTTTTCCTTTTCAACTCATTACTCAGTTGATCTTCACCACGGCTTCTACTCTACAGTGTTTGGTTTGTATTGGTCACTCTTCTTTGTTTTATTTCTGGCTCATCTTGACTCAGTTGCTTATTTGATCCCATTAGGCTTACAATCTCCTCAATGGATAGCTGGACTGGTGATTGATATTTTGTGATTTGGGCTTCATCCTGTTTCCATTCACTTTTTATGTCGTTCAGACCTCCAATTAATCCCCTGAACTGGGCTTGGTCCAATATCACATTTAAATTAATGCTGGGCCTGTGTAGATCCGAATTGCTTATGCTCTTCATAAAGCCTACAGAAGGCCCACACCCTGTAACATTGTTACTGCCCCTCTTATTGTTCTGAATCAAAATCTTGTGCATGCCTTTCTCTTTTCCCAGACCTGTCCCAGTTACTCTTGGGTTTCCCACTTCATAGCACGTCTCATTAACTACTGACACAGCTAGTGAATTGTCCCTGCTTCCATCCTTTGTCCTACCAGCCCTTTCTCCATGGTCCTGTGATACATCATCATTGCCATCCACTTCAATCTCTGATTCACCCACGTCATCATCATCTTCCTCATGCCCATCTTCCATTTCTGCACATGGAGCTTCACTGAGTTAGAAATTGGATGAATTCTCTTCCCTTTGTTGTTCTTGGCATAAACATAACTCTTCACACACCCTGATTTTGCTTACTGAGCCTTTATTTATCAACTTGACACACTTGTTAATGGTTTCCATGGACTTCATCAAGATTCTAAGTTTACCATATGCTAAGGATGACATGGACATAGTAACTTCGTCAACCTCTAATACCTCTCCCCATAATTCCCCAATTTTTCTGAAGTTTTTCGTATTCCATAAATTAAACGGGATACCATAGCAGCGTAACCATACCTCCTGTTCTTGTTCAAACACAAGACCTGCCCTCCATTCTACTATGTTTTCACACCATTCATTGATCCAATCACCTCTCTCGTGTTCGTTAATGCCTCTACTAAATCAAATGATAGTATTGCTAACCTTCCTCCACCTTCTCGAATTCGGACATTCTTCAGACCACTTTTAAAAAATTCCTTCCTAAAGTCTGAAAATTGACAATTATTCCTGAGTTTAGCTACAACACTCTCACTTAACCACCCATTTCCATATTTCTCTACTATTACTACATCTTCTGATTCTTTCGGTTGCTCCCATCTTCTTACCACCTCTGCAAACGATGGCCTTCTATTCACCCAACCCCCATCAGTCCTTTTGCTGTGCCTATCTTGCTTACGTATATACTGGACCTCACCACTCGAATCTCTTCGAAATGTAGCGCTCTTAACTACCAAGGATCTGTTATCACACCAAACTCTATGTGCTTTTTGTATAGCCACCTTTGCTGCAATATGACAATCGTAACAGACGAAACCAAATCTTGATCTTGTTGTTTTTCTTCTCTTGAGTGGGATGAACACATCTTTGACCACACCGAACTTTGTGAACATGTTATAAAGACCTTTTGGATCCATGGACTTTGGAAGATTGTCCACAAATAATGTATGAATGCTCATATTTCCCATACTCATTCGTTGGTGCTGCCGAAAGACAGGTATCCAGCCTCTATCATCTCTAGTTGCTGTTCCTTGACACTTTGTTGCTCGAATCAATCAACAATGGTTGACATATGTTATTAGCAGTGCTCTCTATATGTGACGTAGTAGTTTTTTTTTTTTGAACTTCTTCTAGTTGTCTACGCATGAGCCTTGCTCTATTTTGGTTTTAACGAGTGTTTATACTCATTTTGTGTTCTTGTTATATAGGCTACGGATTGGAATGCAATGTTTGTAGTGATTGTCAATTTCTGGTTTATATATCATGTTAAGTTTTAGAGGAATCTGATATTCATAAGTTATTTCTGTTCTCTATCCCTATGATATGCAAGCAAAGGCATCTTTTATTCAATGTTAAAAAAGTATGATGCTTTACAAACACACAAAATAGTCAAGAATTGTCTGCGGATATTTTCTGTTTGGTTGTTGAGAAATCAAGACAGAAATATAAGTTGATGTTCAAACTAGTATATATATATATAAAACTTTTAGAGACCAATTTTAGTTGTCTCAAAAAAATTATTCCTTTACATATCACTTTTAATTGTCTCCAAAATTAAAACTTTTAGCCACCACTTTCATTTGTTCCAAAAACTAAAACTTTTAGAAACCAATTTGTGTTGTCTCAAAAATTAATTTTTTGTCTCCAGAATTGTTTCTTTTGACTCCAGAATTGTTTCCTTGGAATGTAATTAGACTTTTAGAGACAAATTTTGGTTGTCTCAAAATCAAAACTTTTTGCAACTATATATTTTAATCTCTAAAAGTCTATTTATAGTGACAAATGCAAAATTTTCTCCCTAAAAGTCAATTTTTGGCTTTTCTAGGCGGGCCATTTGGGACAAACTTCACGACGAAGGAAATTAGTTGGCAAAAGTTTTTCCCAACAAATATTACACTTCTAGAGACGGAATAAATTTATCTCTAAAAAACTAATTTTTATACTGTACCCTCCGCTATAAGAACCTCATATAAAATATATACATCATGCACTTTGAATTGTACCCATAAAACATATGGTATACAATTCATATGAAATGACATCAACTATTTTCTGTCTCAAACATGAGGAATTCGGAACCATGAACCCATTATTTTCACTTGATAACATTTTCGTTTTTCGTTTTTTGTTTTTAGTTTAAACAATTGAGAAATTATTTGTTCGTAAACATGAGAAAATTATTTTATAAAACAAAATGTGATTTATTCATTGATATCTAACCAAGTTGATTTTTTGTGGGTCTACAAAATAAACGATTTGAATTATCATTGTGGGTTCAGGATGGGACCTATGAAACAGAGTATGGAGAAGTATTGAGAATAGTGGTATGAACACTTGCCAAGTTACTAGGTCTTATTATTTTAACCAATAAATATTAAATTGATATACCATATGATTTACTCTAGGACCACCAAATAATTTTCTGGCAGTGAGGAGATTCAATAATGAATTATTAACACTATAAACTCAGAAATTTTATCTACAAATTATCTAAAAATATCAATATGTAATTCAGATTCATTCTGTTTATAGTCTTCATAACATTCTCTCATTCATAGCACAAATCTAAGATTTTAAATCTAAATTCCTAGGCTAAAGAAATTAATCATAATGAATTTAGGAGACAAAAAACAAAAACGTTAGGGTGAATGGAATGACGCGATGATTGGATCCTTATATGGGAAACTTGGTCCTAAATTTCTCACAGCTTCCTTTTTTTTGTCAAAAGGATAAAAAAAAAAAAAGGAATAACTTACAAACATACTCCTTGAGATTTAATTAAAATACGAATCACACCTTGTAATTCTAAAAATTACATTCCACTCCTTAAGGTTTTTAATTTCATAACAAATCGTCCATTTTATTAATAAACCATCAAGTTAATTAACAGTTTTTAATAATATTATAAATATGTTTCAATTAATAATTTAGGTAATTTTATTATTGTATATGAGAACAATTATGAATTTCATGTTTTTAGTTAACTTTGTTAAATAAAAAATTCTAACAAGGGGATATTTGTAATTTTTCAAACCACAGGAGGCAATTTGTATTTTAAGCAAACCTTAGGGGGTGTATTTATAATTTACTCAAAAAAAAAAAAATCAGTGTGCTTGGTTTCAGTTTTCTGAATTCAGTTTTTTGAAAACTGAGTTTTTTGTATTTTTTTTTTGTTTTTAGTGAATATTTTTTAAATTTCAAGTAATTTTTTTTACTTTTTTAGATACACCTTATATAGATGTATCTAAATAGTAAAATATTTGTGAAAAAATATTTTAAAAATCTAATAACTACACAAAAATACGAAAAATGTACTAAATTTTCCTATTTTTTATAAATATTTTTTGATATTTTGTGTACTTTTTAAAGATTTTTTTTCACAAATATTATACTTTTTAAATGTATTTATGTTAGGTGTGTCTAAAAATTAAAAATAATTGCTTAAAGTGTTAAAAAAATTCATTGAAAACATCAAAATATGAAAAATAAAAAAGTAAAATTTTCTAAAAACTATTTTTTGAAAATTAGAACCAAGCAAGTTGAATAGTACTTTCAAAACCCACCCATAATTATAAAATTCTGTATGAAGGACAAATTTTTTTATTTAAATATTTTATTTGATTATTATACCCTCTCTTCTCTTTCTTTTAAAGCACTCTCTCTCTTCACCAACTCGATGTTGCTTATCGTCTCCACCATTTTCATTTGGCGTCGCTCATTCTCACCGTCGGCCAGCAACCACCATTTTTACCGTCAAATCACTACCATCTTAGATTTGAGACCTACAAACTCATATTTGAGATCAATAACTTCAGATCTGAGATTAAAAAAAAATTAGATTTGACAAAAAAATGAGAAATCGAGATATTATAATAAAAAATCAAGAGTTTTTTGGTTTGTTTGTTTATAGATCTAAAAGTAAAATTTGATTTTGGTTCGTTCATTTAGTATGTATTCTGTTTTTGTAGTAGTAAAATTTTACATTGATTAACAAAATGCTGATTTGCGTAACGACAGTAAAATTTTACTTTGAATCATATGATTCAAAGTAAAATTTTACTTTTTTTTTTGATTACCGAGTAAATTTTACTTTAAATCAGAGTAAAGTTTACTATGATTCAAAGAAAAATTTTACTCTGAAACAAGTTGCGAGAATGAATTTATGAGAGAGTGTTGTGTCATGAACTAGAGTAAAATTTTGCTATTAAAAAAATAGAGCATCATGAGAAGAAGAAAGAGGGATAGGAAGATAGAGTTCAAAAACAGAGGATCAAGAAAAGAAAAAGAAGAGAGAGAGGGAGAGAGAGAGAGAGAGCATAAATGATAAGTGATACATACACAAACACACACACACACACACACACATAAAAAGAAAGAGACCACAAACCATCAGAACCAGAGAGAGAGAGAGAGAGTGAAGGATCTTAGATTTAAGGTTTTTGTAAACCATTGCAAATCGTCATTTTTCGGTGACGACGATTGTGAGTGATCTTAGATTTGAAGTTATGGATGCGACAAGCGACGGTAGCAATAAAGACGGTAGAGAAAGAGTTCCATAGTGAACGACAGTGGCACCTAGTGGAAAGCGGCGATGGCGGCGATGAAGAGCAACAATGATAAGAGCAAGATAGAGAGAAGAGAGATTGCGATGAGAGAGAGTGATTGCAATTTGATACACACACACACACACACACACACATATATATATATATATATACACATATGAGGATATTATAGTAAAAGAAATAAGTTTTAAAATACTAAGAAGTTTTGAAAGGATCTATATAATTCTTGTCATTTTGAAGGACAAGTTAGACACTGAGGGGTCTATCACCAAATCCCCTTTTTATAGTTCTTGATTTCAATCTCCACCAACTTTACTCCATCACATTAAGCCTGTTTCGTTTGTGATTTTTTTATTTTGTTTTATTTTTTTGGTTTTAAAAAAAGGGCAAAAAGCACTTAATTCCCATGTGGTTTTGGACTGTTGCAGATAAATCCCTAACGTTTGGAAATATGCAAACATCTCCTCTATGGTTTGCAACTTATCTACAATTGTCACATTTTCCATTCAAATAAACGGAAAGTGGATTGCACGCGTCCCATGTGCAAGTATTGCTCCGTTTGATAATTTTTTGTAATGCCCCCAAATAATTAACATAGGAAAACTCAAACATACTTGAACAACATGATCTTATTTCCAACTTAATAACTTCCATTACATAAATGTATACGCAATATAATGCTTCATCATTAACATCATTATCAAATCCCTAACAATTGCATTCATTACTCTAGAGATTTACAAAAGTATTCTACATGCAATTATACATTCAACATTTCCTAGAATATAAATTTATAGCATGTGGCACAACAAATCGAATACAACTTAACACCCTCATGGGCTACAAGTTACAAGGCTTATGCCTAGTTACACAAAATGATTATCGAAACCCATACATGTAAAGCCATCGGCTTGTCAAAATAACAACAAAAGAAAATAGCTATGTGCCCTCAAAATACATTCCACGCATTTAACTTGGCGGAATCACCATATCTTTTCTTGCACAAAATCCATTAGAGTGAGCACAAAGCCTAGTAAGAAGATCTTAACAAGTATATACATTTTATATAGTCCCCTGAAATGAATGTGTATGCCATGTCATGCTCAAAATATATTTCTTTATCTTTTGAAAATCTTATGCATAATGCAAATTTGAAAACATAACAATTCAATAACTTCCATATAATTCAAGGGGTGGTAAATATGGCTTAGGTAATCCCTAGGTAGGTGTTTTCAAGTAGGCATATCAAGTACTACCAATCACCATTTTACTGGTTGGTAACCGGTAGGCACGTGGTACTTCCTCCGCTAGTGTTTTAGTCTTTCACTATGGACACTCAGGCTAACTTAACCAATACCAAACTACACTCCCTATCCGGATTTACCAACATATTTACCCCAAAACAATTCAAGATGAACTTGTTTCACAAAATAATTCCTTTCTCAAAGTAATAATTTTCAAATGCAAATTTGAAATCAATGATAATGAAAATGAATTGAAATTGCAATGCAACATGTAACAATACATTATAATAGTTTCATTTTCAATTTCACCACACAATCTTCCATTGTGATCACAATTTCCACATCTCTTCTCAATGTAATTTCACAATATATCATCCGAGGAATAAATAATAATACCATATTACACACATTCTCCATATGTTAATCATCATTTTCAAAATTGGTCATTTCAAGACAACTCAACAATAAACTATTCATCAAGAATCAAAATCAAATATTTCACATTTTTTCCCCATGGAATCCCTCATTAGATACAATTATAGAGTTTCAATCATCAATTATTCACCATAATAATTTATCAAGCATGAATTTCATAATAACTCAACATTTTTCTCAAAATTCCCAAATTTTCTAGGGTTTCCACCAAAATAGATCTTTCCCATTTTTGAAAGGATTTTTAAAAGACAACACTCACACTTAACAACATAGCTTGTACTCTCAAAGTTTTGGGAAAAATATAGAGACAATCCATTTTTAAAAATCATCTAGAGCTCAAGAATCCAAAATCATAGTTCAAATATGAGAGAAAGGTTCCAAACAAGCATAGACTTATATATATATATATATATAACTGTAAGAATGTCCCTACCTCAGGCTTGGGAGAGGAAGGAGAAGAACACTAAAATCCAACGTTGATGAAATCTTGATTCGATCGGTGAAAACATAGGCCACGTAAGCCTTCTTCGATTTGGCGTAAAAAGCTCTATCAAAATCTTGATAGTTTTTGCTAAATCTTTGAGAGAAGTTTGAGTTTAGGTGTGTTTATAGAGAGATGGAGGAGAAAAGATGAATATATATATAGAGAGAGATATGAAAAAGTGTGTAAAACACTTTTTTAGCATCAGATTTGAGGGAAACAACTCAGAATTCAAGATAGACGCATCGAAAACTGCATGAGCGGAATTCCAAATGCGTACAAGCGGATTCACAGGCCTCTCACGAATGGTTTGAGCTAGAGAAAAATCCAGAATTTTAACTAAATCTGCACGAGCGGTTTTCAGATCCGTACGAGCAATTTTCTATCCAGAATTTCCCAAAATCTCTAAGTGATTCCATTCGAGCAGCTACCAAATCTGCACGAGCGGTTTTGCCAGTCAAAGCCAAAAATTTTGATTCCATACCTCAATACAAGTTCCAACACCCATGTAAATCAAAAACACAAAAACATGCAGCGGATAAAATAATCAGATCATACCTTTTGATTGATCTAAAATCTTCTTGGATAAATCACGTGCTTCCAGAAAACTGATAAACCAACCCAGCAGTGGGGTGATATCACAGATTGAATATCACCCACACAAATCACAGTGCAAATGACTTGATCGTTGTTTCTTGGGAGAGAGTCAGTTTTTGGGTAGAAACAGATCATACGTCTTCTTTCTCTTGGTTACACATAACCATATATCAGATATATAATATATTATTATTATTTATCCATATCAGTTAAAACTGATAATATCTATATCCTGAGTGGTTATCCTAAATAGGTTTGAATTCAATTCAAAACCTATTTGGATAAGATCCAAATTATGTTCAAATGGTCATGCCACATGGGCGCCCATTACTAACATCTCCCACTCGCACATGAGTTGGCATGACACTGCCACATCTCTGCCTCAATCTTCCAAAAATAAACAATCTCATACTAGCCACTGCACCGTGCGACTGCTGAGAACACCTGCATGTGGGAGCTCTATACTAGAAACTCAAAATGAGCCAGCATAGAGACATCAACCCAAAAAGAACAGAAATAGTGTCTCATATACCCCAGACCCATCTAATTACACCGGTCCAAAAAACATCTCTAATCCCTCAAAAAGAGCATGTTTGACCCTCTCAATTCTTGCAATATATTCACACTCAATTCGCCTCTCATACAGAGCGATGTGAGTTGCCGGCAGTGAATATACAACAGTGGTGTAATACTAGATGATCTTCCCTTTGCACTCATGCCATTTAGTTTAGGATTGACCGCTTTCCCAGTAATGTCCCTTAAGGCCGAATCATGCATGACCGCAGGCAACATACCAAAGTAGCAGAACATCAACCCCTTACCTTATGACATAGTCAAAAGTCACAAAAGGGTACATAAATGAAAGTCATATCAATAATGACACGTAAGACTCACACGGTGAGGAAGCAGGGATCCATTCTCTCACCTCATTACTCGGTCGCCAAGCACATATAGTATGAATACATGCTACGGTGGAGTAACTCTTCCATAAAGAGTGACGTCATACTCGATACACCGTACAGATATTAGTCTAGTCGCTTTCTAGCGCCTAACCCGAATTCTCTATTTGCTCGCCTTCTAGGCGCCAAATGAGATCTCGCATCTGGCTAATCATAACAGGCACAACCTGGAAAGTGGGTACTAACATCCATGTTTGGTCCTTAACACGACCTCATCTTGGTTATAACCAAGGCGACATACATAGTGGATGATTTAAGCCTCTCTTGGCTCCAAAAAAAAATAAACCACCAGTCTCATCCTTGCTCGCTCCCAAGCGCCAAGGGCGATTGCTCGTGTGAGTGAGCCAATCTTGCCTGCTGACATCATCATCTGCTAATCATTATGACACAAACCATAATAGTGTCAACATCCCATCATCTCAAAATAAGTGATCGATTTAAAAAAAATTGACCACAGCTTGCGCAATTATAGATTCCAAACATAAGCCTTATCAGCACCTCTTGCGATAAGTATATACAACAGAATCCACCATGTGCGCCTCACATGAAATGATTTAAGATCACTACCTCTTGCGCAATAACCTCTCTAAAGATATTTTTTGGTGACCAATTTGCGTTCATTCTTAATGCGCCCAACTAGCGCAGATGCGCCCAACTAGCGCATTGAATTTTACAAGGAGCAAATTAATATGCTTCTAATAAAGCATTTTATCCACAGTCTAATGAGCAAGGTCAATGTCTAAACAACTCAGTTAACCATTTATCAAAGATAAAACTTATCATGCCGAATACGCCCACATAACGTACTTTAGGCTCCCACAACAAAGAAAAGATCAAGGAATATAGGTCATCTGTTTCTCCCAAAGACAATCTGAGGATTCACTCAATAGCTAAGGCTCTGGCTTTTACCGATAGGTAAGTCAATGGGTTTGTAATTTTGCATCTAGAATCGTTCTAGGATATTCCTTATGTAAGTCATCGAAGACAAACCGAGAATTTTCCTAAAACAATCCCTAAGGATCGTACATCCGAGCATATGAATTACATCACCCATGTCCATCATATTTAAAATGGAGGACTGCCCACCCTAGGTGGCGACAACCTTATAAATTCCTGGCTCATAATGACTAAGTAAGGAAAAAACTTCTTTTGGACCATTGATCATGCCTCAGTGGTCTTCATCGATCATCGTTGGCCTATCATGGCTTGACGAAATCTAAGAACCACTGTTTGGATAACTGCTTTAGGCTGTAAAAGATTTATTGGAACTAGCAACCTTTTTGCGCTCCTAACTTTTCACCATAAAAGCAGAAGGTAAATTCTTACGGATCTACTTATCCAATTCTCTAATGAAAAATCGGGTCACAATGTCCACAAATCAATGTTCCGAACTTATGTCAATCATAGCCTAAGTCAAAATAACCTCACTCCCCAGGAGGAAGTCTTCTCATGGTCTACACTTTCCTCATTGGTGCGACCATTCGGTATCTAGCGAGCCTTATGCCTCAACAATGACTATCCAAATTACGCATAACTTTATAACAGTTTTGCGTCATAATGGAAAGTCAACCAAATTATAAAAAATGGTTAATCCTCAAAGACTTTGTCTTAAACTGCGCAACATTGATCCACTTTCTAAAAACAGGGGACTAGAGCCTTTGGCATTATCCTAGGCTCTTTATCATCTTGCGGAGCAATCATGAATGTTTCCCTCTCAATCACCCAGTGATGACGTGGAAAATTTTCACATTTGCTACCACGCAACTAAGAATGTAGAGTATTCTTCTCTAATGGAGTAATCCATTAGTAGGCACATCGCTCCCACTGTCCCTAGGATATTGGAGATTTCTTTCCATTCTCAACTAGGCTACATAAAAACGCTATGCTTAGAATTCTCCATCTTATAGAGTTCCAAAAACTCTATTCACGTCACCTTTACTAAGAAAACTTTATGTGACTTTGTTACACTACCACAAAGCTGCTTACCTATATGCACATGACCCGGAAGGTTTGCATGACCGCATACAATAATGCGCCACACGACCCTTTGTGTTTATAAGACAGCATACAATAATGCGCTATAGAACCCTAGGTCTGAACTTCGCAATCTTATGAGAAGTAAAATAAAGATAAGCTGCTTAACGGTTACAGATCTCCCATAGATGGCTCTCCGCTAACCCATTACTCAAATGGAGTGTAAAATCTGATATGGAGGGCACTTAGTTAGGGATATAGGCAACAAACTAGTGCAATTTCCAATTGGGAAACATTTTGCGCCATTATCCACCTAACATTAACAATATTTAATTCCTTATCTCTACTACACAATTGTGTTGTTGAGTACTAGGAATAATCAATTTTCTAAGCACCCATCTCTCTTCACAGAGTTTTCTAAAAAATAACTCAAATAGATACTCGCCACCTTGGTCAAAACTAAAAGCATGAAAGCTGTTATCTAATTGATCTCAACCTCATATGTGCAATGTCAAAAATCATCTCAAAACTTTTGACTTATGGGAGATCAAATAGTCTTGACTCAGATGCGTATCGTAATATATAAATGTGTCAAGATTGAGGCTTAGCTATCATACCCTCACACATATCTAGTCACAAATATCATAGTGGACTAAATGCGCCAATACAAATGACCTTCTACGGCTTTCCTACTTACTTGTGCGCACCCATTGCGAACAAAGTTACACATTCACATGAGAGCAGGATGTCATAAGCGAGTGGGCCCGAGAAGGCCTACTCAAACCATCGTGTCATCATCTCATTAATGTGATTAAGTATAATAAGCCACTGGTTCATGACCAATGTCATAAACTAATTCCAATCATCTTAATGTGTGAGTTCTCAAAGATAAGTTTAAAAGGTTTAGGCCCAACTAGGTAATGACTCAGGACTAATTCATTTTCATTAGATCATAAAAGGATGTCATGGAGATATCAACTGCGCCTAAGTCGCAAATTTAACTAGTAAGTGCTAATCCCCTGCACCTTCAAGTCAATTTTATTCTCCATACACTTTACTGCATCTAGTTGAAAGATGACGATACTCATCTTGCCATATCTATTTCTCGCTTCATAGTTACTTGCAATTAATTCTACTATCCACAAGAAGGAGAGAATAAGCTATCAACTATGACAGCTCCAAAGTAACTTAAGCGCGAATTAGGCTAAAGAGTCTAATTCAACACAATGCTCTCACAAGTGATGCGTCAAATTCTTAGAGTCATAACAACCTTGTCGGCCTTGACCTTTTCATCACTATGCCGCAACGTTTGCGCTTAGTATTAAACATTATTCAAAACGTTAGCCTAGCTAAGGAATTGTACAAAGAAGCCCCTCCTCATGTCTCACACTCAAGTGTGGAAACAGTAAGTGTCCAGACTTAGACAAGTTGGCAATGCTAATAGATTTTGCAGCCACTAAGCGCTAATCTTTTCACTTAGTGTTAATAGATTTTTGCAGCTTCTAAGCGCTAATCTTTTAACTTCACGTGATATTTCAACGCACACTATTATAGTGCATGAAATTTTGCTCCATCCAACTCCCAATAATTGGGTAGAGAGCAAAACACTGCTCATACTGGCTACTCGTCTTACACTTAATGACTAATTTATTTAAGCTCGCATTTCTAGGATGACGTGACTCTTGAATGTTACTTCATCCAATGATGTAACATTATTTACAAATCAAATTACAAAGTCAATCCGCGCAGCTCATTAGTCAAGATCATATACTGATCTATTGAGGGCTTACTAATTTCATAACTCCAAAACTCGCCAACCAAAACTACGTAGTATGCCGCTAACCATAGCGCACACATTAGTTTTTATTGTGCCAAACAAGGCACCAAAACCACGGCGACTTTGAGTCATGTTTCCTTACTTTGGCTCAATTAAGGTTTGACCTAAAGTCTCCAAGACTTTTGCTCATCTAAAGAATGGGATTAGTTTGTTCACATTTGAACATCTCTACTAAGTTTAGGTCAATCAAATTAACTTCCATAAGTTAAATCAATTTAGAGAGAAATTCGCATTGGGATTAATTTGATTAGCATAATATAATTTTGCCGCAAAAAACTAAATTAAATAGTGACAATATTACACAAGTCGCAAGATCGAAAATCCGCTATGCTCGTAATCATCTCTTGCGCCACAAGTGATAATTATCCAAAATTTAATTTAATTTATGCGCAAAATATTAGTTTTCGGGAGTTAATCTACAAAGATTTCTCTCAACCAAATAACCTCCCACTGACTATGGCATATACAAAGCATGATAAATTCCATACAATAGCATCTTAATGTAAATTTACAAATAACTCATGCTATATTCATTTAATAATGGAATTCTAATAAATAAATAAATAAATAATCATGCTCCTCTAATTACAACATATTACAAACTCTAAAAAAAATATGCTGTATTAAATATTTAAATTATGCCATAACAGAAAGTACATCATCCTGAAATTTTCTGGAATTTTCTGGTATTTCCTGGAATTTTCTGGAATTTTAAATAACTAATAAACACACATAAAATCATAAATAAATATTCCAGAATCTGATAAAATGCTATAACTATACTAGTAAATAGTAAACTACATCAATAGTCTACAATAAAAAATCAGCCCCAGAAATTTAATCATGCAACACCAGATGCATTTTAAAGCATAAAACATGAATTATTAACACAGAAAAAATATTTTATATTTTCGTAAAATTTTCAAAATTTTACAGAATGTAGAAAAATTAATTCTGAGTCTAATGGTACCAACCATGCTTAAAACAAAGCTATAACGAATAAATTATGGCCAATTAACGCAATTCAGAATTAAAAAACAAACAAACAGAGCCTTAGAACCAAGCCAGGCGGGAAAAACGGCTCGGCTCGGCTCGGCGCCGCTCAGCGCAATTCGGCGCGAGTCGGCTCAACGCGGCGCGGCGCAGCACCGGCTCGGAGCGGCTCGACGCACGGCTCAAACGCGGCTCGGCGCTCGGCTCCAGCACGTGGCGCGCGTGCGAGGCGCAGACGGCGTGCGCGTGGACAGCGCCGCTGACGCGCGCGTGATGGCGCGTGCAGGTGCGTGCGGGCTCGTGAAAGCGCGTGCGGGGGCGTGACAGCGCGTGGGAGCACGTGGCTGCAGCTTACGGCGTCAGGTGGCGCGTGCATACCACGCGCCGCCTTCCAGGGTGTTTTCTGGTCCCATTTTTTTACTGCCAGACTCCATTTTCCAAAATAAAATCATTTATGCTCTTAAAAATGACATTAATGATCATAAAAATGAAATATTTTGGATCTCCACATCTTTTATAAATATACACATGATAAAAGAAAGCACGAAAATATCCATCAATGGCTCTGATACCAATGTAAATCAAAAACACAAAAACATGCAGCGGATAAAATAATCAGATCATACCTTTTGACTGATCTAAAATCTTCTTGGATAAATCACGTGCTTCCAGAAAACTGATAAACCAACCCAGCAGTGGGGTGATATCACAGATTGAATATCACCCACACAAATCACAGTGCAAATGACTTGATCGTTGTTTCTTGGGAGAGAGTCAGTTTTTGGGTAGAAACAGATCATACGTCTTCTTTCTCTTAGTTACACATAACCATATATCAGATATATAATATATTATTATTATTTATCCATATCAGTTAAAACTGATAATATCTATATCCTGAGTGGTTATCCTAAATAGGTTTGAATTCAATTCAAAACCTATTTGGATAAGATCCAAATTATGTTCAAATGGTCATGCCACATGGGCGCCCATTACTAACAAAACTCAAAATTTCTACAGAAATGTTAAGAAAGGTTAAGTAAGAGCAAAATTGAGATTTCAGCGACCAAATATGAAAATCAAAACACCGAAAATAAAAGAAACCACCTAACTACGCAATATCCGTCAAGTCTAGGACCCGGGACATCACATTTTCCCTCCAAAAATAGTTTGATCAAAGGACGAAAATGACCCTATCCTTCACATGATTTGAAATGGACGTTATACTTCATCCAAATTGGAAGGAAAAGTGGAACCATCGTGGAACAATTGATACTCCCTCTCCTTTTTATTTTTTTATTTAATCAAATATTTATCTGTTAAATTTGTCTTCTACTCTATGATGTCTTTTTTATTTTTTAATTTTATTGTTTATTTTTATTGTTTAATTTTCTTTAAATTTTATTATACAATTTGTTAGGAATATTGAAATGTTTTCTGCAAACAATATTGGAGCATGAAACACTTGATTATATTTTAATAAACTTTATTATACAATTTATTTATTTTTATTATATTTATATCTCTTATTTAATTTACATACTCATTTATTTTATTTAATCAAATATTTATTGGTTTAATTTGTCTTCCACTCTATAGAGTCTTTTTAATGTTTTATTTTATTGGTTAATTTTTTTAAACTTTATTATACAATTTGTTAGGAATATTGAAATATCTTCTGCAAACAATAATGGAGGGAAACACTTGCTTATATCTTATTAAAATTCCATATAATTTTTTATTTTATTTTATAGAATCAATAGAAATTGATCTTCTCCTTAACAAATTAGTTTTATCTTTTTTAGAAAAATAGAAGACATAATTCAATCAAACATGATGAATTGGATTTCTCATGTCATATTTTTTTTTTGAAACTATTTTTAATGCTAAACTATATGTGACTATTTTTTTGGTTATTTTTAGTGATCATTTTGGTATTAATTTATATTATTTTTATTGTATGATTTGAATTAATAAAAATACAAAATAATATTTGTATGGTTTAATTATTATTATCAGAGTTAATATTTTTTTATTAGTCTATACATTTTTTTAGTAAATAAATATAATATTTTTTGTTCAAAAATAATTCTAAATAATTATGCGTCACTACAAAAAGGAATTTTTCCATTTTTCGGCATCTCAAAAGGGCGTGAAAACACATAAGAACTCTTTAATGGAAATGGAAAAGAGATATAACTCCCGTTTTCATTAATTTCAAATCATGCAAATTATTTTAATTATGTAAGTTTTTAATATATTTTTTGAATTGTTAATTTAAAGTTTTATTAAATATGTTAAATATTAGTTTAATTTTAAAGATTTTGTTGATATTTTTTTGAATAATATTAATTTTATAAAAGTAGAATTTATATATTAAAAATTATGTGTATTTTATTTAAATAAAATTGAATAAAATTTGTTTTTTAATTGAAAAAGTGAGTTGAGTGATGTGATGTGTTATGGGCTGTGTAGAGAGAGAGAGAAAAGAGTACAGGAAAGTGCATGTGTGAGGCGTGGGAGGGGGGGGGGGGGGGGGGGGGGGGGGGGGGTGTGCTGTGTAGAGAGAGAAAGAGAAAAGAGTAAAGGAAAGTGCGTGTGTGAGGCGTGGGGTGAGGGTTGAGTGTGTCTGTATCAGTAAGGTTAAATTATTTTTTTTGATATAGATGTTAACAACATGATGATTGTAGTTAAGTTCAAAATCATATGGAAGATGTCTGTATATTTGCGAATGTCAGGGGTCATTTGCATCAGTTCAAAACCACAGGAGGATTAAATGTTTTTTGCCCAAAAAAAATCAAATAATCATAAGGGGTGCTTGGGAAGAAACTTTTTTAATTTTTTTTTTGGACTAAAATAACACTAAAAGACAAAATAGGTCAAAATAGTCAATAAGACAAAATTTCACATTGAACCCATAATCATTTCACTTTTTCTCTTACAAACATTACATCCAACTACAAAAAAAAATTCAATTTTCTTCCTAAACACAAAAATTTTAACATCCTAAAATAACCTATTAAAATAATAACTTCCCAAACACCCACATAAAAAAGTCAAAATAACATACTATACATATCAATCAATCACTTTTCTTTTCACTATTGTATATCTATTCAATCAAAGGACTTTTCCAGACATGCTAACTTTTTTAAATCTCATAAAAAATTCATTAAAATGCCAATCAAAAACCCAAATTACGAAACGGCACTATGCTAATATATTTGGTGATATTCTTAGTATATACCAAAATTTATAATGAACTTGAACTTACCAGTTGCACTCCTAAAATATTTAGTTCAAATAATTAGTTTCGAAAATTATTTTAAAATTTTTAAAATTTTAAATTTTGATATTTCTTTTGCTGTTAGTAAACTTTTTTTGTAGATTTTTTTTAATAAATATTTTACATTTTTACTATATCTAGATTAAAAAAGTCTTAAAAAATATATGAAAAAATAAAAAGCAAAAAAACAATTTTTGAGTTTTAACACCAACAATATGTCACTCAACTAACCACATAAAACATAGGCAAATTCTATTTACACACTGATGTTTATCTTAGTATACACCAACTCCTAAATTTTTATAATTTCATTTTTGTCTTTTAAGGAAATGAATATTTTGAACAAATTTTTAAAAAACTATTGCTCAACACACACCACTAGCCACTTACCCACCCACCATCACCACCCGCTTCCTATCTCGACCCAACCACAATAACCATTATGCCTCCCTAGCCACCATCATAGCAACAGAACCCTGGCCCTTGCCACCACCATCATTGCAACCCGTTTACTCGACAAGCCACTACTCCCGCTACCCCCTAAACCTCGCAATATACCACCCTTGCCCTTACCACTACCAATATCACAACCACTTCACCATCACTACCCCCCCAACCCCATGACGCACTAGCCCTTAGCCGGAAGTCCCTTCTTTTTCCACTTCTTCATTTTAAATCCCAAACCCTAAATCCTAGCTGAAACCCTAGATCTATTATCTTCCTTTCCTAAAACCCTAGGTGTTGGCTTGAAGTGGTAAAAGACTAAAAGGGATTCACGACGGTAAAAGGTTGTGCGATGGTGATTGTAGGGATAAGAGAGGGAATGATAAGGGACAATAGGGGATGTAGGAGGGGCTAGAAAGGGTCAAATAGGCTGGGAAGGTGGTGGCGATTGCAGCAATTGATGGAAACATAATAAAATTTTCCTAAAACATAAGTTAAGCAATTGAAAATAAAATTGAATATTTTATAACACAACTCACTATGTAATGTGTATGGCTAGAAATATTTTTTTGGTAAATAAGCGATCGTATATATATTAGATAAGAACAGTCCTAGGGTAAGAGACACCCCTAGCATCATCATACAACTGGGATGTAATACAAGTAGGAAAAGTAATACAAAAATGCAATCCTTTCATGCCTTGATTAGCTAATGTATCCGCGCATTTGTTGGCTTCTCAGAAGACGTGCTCAACGGTTGCCACTTCCAGTTGGATCATAAGGAACCTACAATCAGTAATAAGACTGCTGAAATGATGATTTTCAGATGAATTTTGCATGATTGTCATAACTTTAGCATTGGTTTCCACATGAACTCCTTTAAGATCCAGTTCCAAGGCCAAATGCAAACCGTCCGAAAGAGCCCATAATTATGTTTCAACTTTTGAGGTGTAGCTCGACTTTTTGCGCCCCCTTTCGAAAGTCGAATAAGCCCTACAGTATCGGACTCCCGCAGTTTTGAATCTGATCTCACAAGTGCAATGTGAAATAGATAATCACCAAAGAGTCCAAATCCGACAAATCTTTTGGAAAATCGATTTTGAATCAAATTGCCAAAAATGGACTACTTTGCCAGATACAGAGTCGCCACCTAAATATTTTTTTTTAAGGAAATTTAGGAAACCCATGACCCGTGCCAAAGGCCACGTGTCCGTCATTACCAAGATTGTCCCGACTCTGGAACTTGGGTACGAGAGGGAAATGTCATGAATTGAGCACTCCCGCTCACCCGATCAAAGATCGGCCTCTATTAATCATGATATGAATCTTATGTACATTATATGCTCTTGTTCCAGTTTATTAGGCTAGCATTACTATGTGATGCGTACACACACAAGTATAGACTAAATTTGTAAGAATTGGAACACTTGATCTCATGTTTGTTTGCAAAATTGTTTCGAATATGTACCACTTGAAAAAGTGATCGCATATAAACATTTACTCAAATTATTTCAATTCAAGCAATTAGCCTACATCCACAGGCATTCAAAACAGTTTATCATTTAAGCATTTACCTCATGGAAAGCATGCTAAACATGGTAACAATCACACTCATACGATATGCTAAAGCAAATAAAAGCTTACCTAGTGCTCCAAGCCAAAAAAAAAAATGATAGAGTTAGAATAATGCATGATCCTAACTATACAATATGACTAATGCAACACACGCGATATACAATTACTAGGCTCGGCTACTAATATGACATATGAATCAATTTGATAACATGTGGTCTAAGCACGTATTCAAAAAAATATTTAAACGACAATGTAAGTTAGAATGATGAACCGAGCCTTGGTCTATGCAATACAAATGGATGCAAACGTGAAGAATGCTAAACAAAACATGATACCCTCAGCTAACCATCATAAGCTAGTAAATAAAAAGGAGAAAGACGTGGGGTTGGAAGTCATACACATTATTACAACATTACGCTCTCACGAAGGAGAGTCCGCATGAACTAACTAGCTAACTAATTACCTAGTTATTACAACAACAAATAAATAATTTAGCTAAAACTACTTAACTAATTATTACAAACCGAATGAATTAACGAATGAACTAATTAATTAAGTAATCTAGCTAATTAAAATAATTACAACACGAGACGAATTAGCTATTCTAACTAATTAATTACAAAGTCACTATTTTAATCATAATACTAATATACTTATAACATGGATCCCAAGGATCGATGGAGGGTACATGCATGAATGCAGTTCTCACCCGAAAAAGTCACTGTTTCTGCTGCTGAATGCCTCTATAGCATAGTAGAACATTTGCACTGATTTTCACCTCCAGACTAACTCTGTTCTGCTTCAAAAGGACACTACTTGATTTTGCACTTGTGGCCGGCAGAGGGCCTGCCTCCACTAAAGATGGCCTGCCGGCCACTGCTGACTGAGTTGTCCTGCTGTAACAGAGAGCAAAGACAGCGTATTCTCAAGGATTTGTTTGCACAATTTACCCCTCCTTATTATTTGAACAGATCAAAGGAGTAGCAAGTTTGATTCACAAACCACCAATGGATGCAATTTCATTGCATGATGGCTTATGAACCAAAGTGTACAAGTTCATTGAATGCAACAAAACAAGACTCTCAAAACCACCTCTCTATCATGAAAGATCAAGGGAAGTAGCTGACGATGAATCTTGAACCATTTTCATCACTAATGCGCATGAAACAACTCAAGACTCAAGGGTTCAATTAACGTCTAATTAAACCCAAATCAAATTATTATCTTGCACCTTTTTTAGCCTCAATTTTATTACTTTATTTTAGATTATCATCCATTCCTTTAATCAATTGAGTCCAAAAGATGAATTTAAATCCTCTAATGAAAAGAGGGCTCAAACCAAGAGTTGTTTTGGACATGAAAGAGACATCAGACCGTTGGTAATTAACCCCCAAAAGGGATTAAACCATTAAGCATGACATCTCAATCTCATGTTTAAACAAACAAGTAGTTTGAAACCACTTTCGAAGCAAAACAAAAGCCAAGAAAGGAGGGAGGTTGCAGAGGTGATTAAGAGTGATCACAAGTATGGAAAGCCATAAATAAATGCAATCAACTCAAATAAGATTGTGTCTAATGCCTAAAACACCAAGCTCATGAGGACAATTACACTGCAAGCATGTAAAACAAAGCTCAAATGCAACAAGCACTTAGAAACAGTCCTAAAATAGTCCTAAATAAGTCCTAAAACATGAATTAAGACAAATATAGCTAGATTAATAAGCTAAAACATGACTCATGCTAGACTAGTAAGCAAGATACAAGGAGGAAAGGTTAACCCCCTCCAATTTTGGACTTCAAACCATGATTTTAGCCACTGAAATAACTTTGAAAATCAATGTTTAAAAGCTCAAAAAAAGATAGTGCAAAGGTGGAAACACAAGGGTAAAGGCCTTGAGAACAAGGTGTAAAGAAGGGTGAACTACCTTTCAACCTTTATTGGCCTTAAAACCCAAATTTTAGTCCAAAAATACAGAGTTTTTACTGCCCAAAAATAGTTGGAAAATAGTAAGAAAAAGAGTAAATACAACAAGTAAAGAGGTAAAGCTTTATACCTCTTGAAGAGAAGATCACTTTCTAACAATAAAATAAGGAAAAACACACCCTCAAGAGCTCAAACAAGGCTCAAAGATACATCAACTCAAAGATAGAGGGGTTTGGTTAAGAGTGTATAGGCAAAGGTGAAGAGTGTATAGACAAAGGTGAAGAGTGTATATGCAAAGGCTAAGAAATTTGCAAGAGAGAGAGAGAGAAGAAAAATTTTGCTCCAAATTTTTTCTAACCCCAAAGTAAGAGAGGAGACACTCTATATATAGAAAAACATGCAATTCCCTCAAAAACATCTAGCCATACACGTGGGAGCAGACGCAAGCATTTGTGCAACCAACTGACACAAAATATCTACAAAACACATTGGTGGTCGGCTGGCCACTAATGGTGGTCGGCAGGCCATCATTGGTGGCCGGTAACCAAAAGTGATGGCTAGTAGCCCATAGAAGTGGCCGGCAGGCCACCAGAGGTTGCAGGCTTGAAGATCTCTAGGTTTGGTCCAAAAATAAGGCAACATGGGTGCAAGGTTTGGAAGGCTCAAAACTGTAGCATTCCGTTGAGGATTTCGAGCACTTAACAAGCAAATACACTCATCATTGGGTGTGCAAGCGATGGCGTCCAAGTCGTAAGGGCTGTCAAAAATGGGGTGTCTATAATTGCCCCTCTTTGACAGAATTTAGAGTCATGAAATGACGTGAGTGGATGTCAAAGCTCGAAGACGACCCATTTTGACAAGATCATAGGACTTGGACAAACAATCAAGACAAAAATAAATTGTTACGCTTGCAGGCTGCCTACGTATCCCTTTGCAAGGAATCAAACCAGCGTAGTTCTAAGGCAAGATGCAAATGATATGCATGAAGATACTTTGAAAACTGGACTCACACACTTCACGAAGCTGGCTATTTTGAAAACTCATGATCATGCAAGATAATGCAATAAGCAATAACAAGACAACAACATATGAATGAATAGCTTCAAGCTCAAAACCAACACAGGTTCCATGCAGAAAGATCTAAAACACACTCTAACTACGCCAAAACGTGGGACGAGGGAAGAAAACACAGCTCAGGGTTGTGTTTCACGTGTTCTGATAAATTGAGAAATGAAAACCATTTGGGGTCGCATTTCACACGTCTCGAGATAAAAGAAAAATCGCTCAAGGTCGTGTTTTATGCATCCCGAGTTAAGGCAAAAATTGCTCGGGGGCGCGTTTCACTCATCTCAAGATAGGAGAAAAACAGCTCAGGGATGCACTTCATGCGTCCCGAGATACTCCAATCATGCTAAAACTGTGAGAAGAAGAGAAAAACCACTCGGGGTCGTGTTTCATGAGTCCTGAGATAAAACACGCCCAAGGCCACACTTCACATGTCCTGAGATACAAGAAAAACTGCTTGGGTTCACGTTTCATGCGTCTCGAGAAAAAATACGCCCAAGGTCGCGCTTCACGCGTCCTAAGATAAAAGAGAAACCGCTCAAGCTTACGCTTCATGCGTCTCGAGATAAAACACGCTCAGGGTAGCGCTTCATGCATCCTTAGATAAAAGAGAAACCGCTCGAGCTCGTGCTTCACGCGTCCTGAGATAAAAGCGAAACCGCTTAAGCTTGCGCTTCATGCGTCTCGAGATAAAACACGCCCAGGGCCGCGCTTCACGTATCTTGAGATAAAAGAGAAACTGCTCGAGCTAGCGCTTTACGCGTCCCGAGATGAAATAGAGAGGTTTGCGATAGATGCACAAAAATGAATAAATGTGATAGATACACAAAGTGAATGTGTGCGATAGATGTACAAAGTGAATGTGTGCGATAGATGCATGAAGTGAACATGTGCGATAGATATACAAAGCATATTCTATGCAAGATGGACAACCAACGTATGCTGTTTATTTGAAAGCATGTTGTATGCAAGGAACAAAAGCACATTGTACGCATGAAACAAGAGCATATTCTTGCACAATTGACAGCGTGTTTTGTGAATGAGTCATAATTGATGCAAGATATGCGTGCAACATACATATATGTGAAATGCATATTCTATGCAACGGAAGAGAACAAAAGTGTTATTTTGACAAAACGAATAAAACAATATTCGGTGGCCACCTCTGATATACCTCTCGAAGGAATTGCAACATGATCAGAAGGATACACCTCGTTCATAATAGCAAGTGGAACATGTTCACACACTAGAACGCAGCTGCAAACCTTCGAAACAAAGCCTTCCATAGACTACTCAGGAAGCAGAAGCACAAAACAGCACCAGGACCCACCTGAGAGCCACTGGCCACCTGTCGGCCACCAAAAACACTTAATGGCCACCAATGTGGCTTGCCGGCCACTCGTGGCAAATTCGGGGCAAACTTGTCTTTTTGCTCGTAGGTCTTTAAGTATAGGTCAAAACACTCGAATCCCTCTTTCCTCCAAGGCTGAAAATCCTCTCCCTCTCTCTCTAGGTACTTTCTCTCTCTAGATCTGTGTTTTATACGCTTTTTCCAACGCCCCACGCGAACTTTTTTTGTAAAACCATCTTAGTTCTCTACATTTTGAACCGATTAGATTTTGATTCCATCACTTTTCCTTGGATTTCCATCACTTTAGGCTTGTTCCCCTCGAGTTTCTCTCGGGTTTCGTGAGCTTTTTCGGGCTTTGACTTTTTCCACCATTTTCTCTCTCATAGGGTTGACTTTTTCCAAGTTTACCCTATTTTCTTCATTTTTCTTCACTTTTCACCCATTTTCCGGATGACGGATGAGATTCCACACGACGGAGCTCCTCCAGAGGTTCCACCTATGTTTCCACCCGTTGCCGAGGTAGATGAGCCGGTAGTTACCGAGGCTGGCGAGACGGCTGAGGGCATTGAGGCCGACCTTGAGGCAAAGTTTGAGCTCGAGTTTGAGCTAGAGTCGTTACCATTGAGAGTGCGGCCTTTTGATCTGGCGAGATATCATCCCTGTATGCATATATTATCGCCTAGTGGCATTAGGCGTTTTAGCGATTTTGCTCATGGTGCACCAGATGACCTCCTGCCGAGGGAGCTGGCCTCCTACCTTTCATCTAGCGCTACTGAGGAATGAACTATGTTTTCATGCATTCCTGTCTTTCTTTTAACTACATTTCTTGCACTACCTTTCATCTGACTGTACTTTTTTATCACTACCTTTCATCTGATTCATCTGTTCTTTGTCATAGGGAGACTCCTGTGCTTACAGAGGGTACGGAGCGACGACGGCGAGGGATTGGTATAACGAGCTCCCTGCTAGAGTCCGTGACATTTTCGATGAGATTGGCTTCGGCCTTTTCTGCTTTGGCCTGACATACGTCATTGCGAGCTGTCCTCTTCTAGGAGCGCTAGTAGAGAGGTGGTGGGACACCACCAACTCTTTCCACCCCTCCACTGCCAGGGAGATGACGACGACTCCCTATGACTTTGCCATGATCACAAGCTTAGGAGTAGGGGTGATCTGATCCCTTTTGATACAGATATGAGAGAGTGGGAGGCTGCTTAGATCGACCTGTTAGGAGTGAGCCCACTTCTGTACCGGCTAGCCATGGTGAGCTACAGTTGGTTTATCGAGCAGTTTCAAGAGAGCGAGCCCAAGACGCTAAAGGAGATGGAGCAGTATGCCCGGGGCTTTTTGATGTTTGTCCTCGGTACCACCTTGTTTTCGAACAGGTGGGAATCTGTTGAGTGCCCTGGTGACCCTTCCCTGGGTATGCTTTTATGACTGGGGCAAAGTTGGTCTGGCCACCCTATATAGCTATATGAGCTTTACCTCTAATCTGAGGGGAGAGCGGATTGGAGGCTCTTGACGAGCCTGGGAGGTATGCATTTCAATTCCCTCTTTGCACTTTACACTTTCTACTTCATATTTTCTGCTTTATATCCATTCAACACCTGTGCTTTCTGCTTTGTACTTTCTATATCTATTCGTGCTGTGTGCTTTTTGCTTTGCACTTTCTGCATCTGCTCATGCTCTGTTGATCACACATCACTGCACTTTCCTTGCAGCTATGGGTTTATGCATATTTTCTAGCCCTCACTCCAGAGCCCATAAAGGAGCTCTCCCTGGTGGTTCCTTACTCGAGACGATATGATGGTCGGTGCTAGCGCCAGAGTCGTGAGTCTTTCGCCTTCTTCCGCCATTACTTTGATACTATGACCGCCCATGAGGTAACTCGAAACACAGTCATTTTTTCTTTACAACTGCATTAATTCATGTTTTAGCAACTGACGACAACTAACAATCTGTACATTCCTTATTTGCAGATCGCGTGGCAGCCCTGGGCCATGATGTCGGCCGGGGTACGGGACCAGTACGAGGGAGCGTGGGGCATTCTGATGCCACCTCCGAAGTTTATGAGGTCAGTGGATAGCCTATTTATTGACGCAGTCACACAGTTCATGGTAGGCTTGGACGCTAATTTCTTCAAAGGAGAGGGCGATTACATGACCTTTATTCAGATCCACCTTATGTCACCTCTGATGGGCGCTCACGTAGGTAAAGGGGCAGGGGCTCTTGTGGCAGGTGAGGCGACTCGGGCGACTAGGGCCCATACTAGAGGGGCTCCCCCTGTAGAGCAGATTATCTGTTAGCCAGAGCTTTCCACTATGCTCACATGCTGGAGGCCTACTGAGACTGCTTATTAGATCCCGATTGAACCGGCAGAGGCTGGACATGAGCTTGTCGGAGTTCATGGCTCGTCCTAGGTAGGGACCACACTTTACCATTTACACTCCACATTTCATTTCAGATATATTCATTGTAGACATTGATCATCCAAATGCATTTATAGGCATCTACGGGGAGCCTTCTTGAGCTGGTGGCTTTCCTGATGGGCATGGTGCGAAGGAGGGAGACACTGCTTAGTCTCCACAGTATCCAGGTAATTTCCTTCAGTTCAACACTTCATGCTATCATATTTCTACTGACACACTAGCATTTCAATTGTAGTCTTTCCCAAACTGCACGAATACACTGCATTGGCACACTGTATTCTTACTGTATCTAATTTCTACATACCACTTATTTTGCATACTATGCTTGTATCTGATACACACACTGTAGCTGATATGTTGACAACTCTTTTTTTTAGGTTCCATCTGCACCGATGGCACAAGCAGCGGCAGCACCAGCACCAGCATCACCTCCTTCAGCAGCAGGGAGGAGGAAGAGACAGGCCTCAGCTCGCGGCTGAGATGTAAGTCACGGTCAAGGCAGAGATAGGGGCACTCGAGGCCATAGCAGCCCCTTAAAGCCCATTTTGAGTGATGATGATGCTGAGACTAATGACTCCGAGGAGGCAGTGAGTCGGCATTCTGAGTCATCCGAGAGTGGAGACGATGACACTGGCTCGGGGGCCGAGACAGGCTCTGAGGTAGAGAGCGGAGATAATACCGACGAGGACTCTAGGGTAGAGAGCGGAGACGATATCGGCTCTGGTTCAGAGTCTGATTCTGACAGTGGTGCCGATGGAGATAGTGCCCCGAGTCCTCCCCTCTGAAGAAGAGGATAAAGAGGGCCTCTCGGGCTTGAGGCGACTAGTGCTGATTTTTTTATACATTTTGCTTAGTTTCTTTTTTTTTTTGGAAGCATTAGCACATGTATAGCTTCAGATAGGTTTATTTTTCTTTTGAAACATGTACTATTCTTTTGTAAAAATCATGATCAGAATAAAAGTGTTGTCATTTTTGCATCACGAGCACCATATTTGCATGGAAATGGAATTGAAGTTGCCAAGGGAACACTTGATTGAAACAATGTTCTTAATCGGGTAATGAGCTGACTAACAACCTAAATACAAAATACAAAATACAACTCGATAAACAAAGCAAAAACAACTCAAATAGAGATAAACACACTTGCTAAAACCAAAAAGACTCAAAATAAGACCTTAAAACACACAAAGATCAAAGCAAAACACATGCCACCAACACTACCTAGCACACAGGTAGACGGCAGGCTAGAAGGAAGAGTTGCCGACTAGAGATAGAGGTTGCGGGCCAAAGGAGGTGGCCTGCCGGCCACAAGAGGTGGCTTGCCGGCCACCAAAGTAGCTTGTCAGCCACCAGTGTAAGTAACCTCCAGATTGTTGACAGCTGGCTTCCACTCACAGCCTTATCTTTTACAAAAGGTTCAGCTTTGTGATTTACCCTTTAGAACCTCATTTCAGCTATAATTTCTTTCACAAATGGAGCCATTTTTTGCTGAAAAACTCAGATTAGATAGTAGCTTTAGATGGCTCAAAAAAGGTAAATTTTTGGGGTTTTAGAATAACTACACTTTTTTCGTTGAGCCGCACTGCACTTTGTTTTCTGTTCCTTCATGCTGCGGCCCGATGTTGGGACCCAATTACACACGTCTTTCGCTTTGGGAGACAAGAAATATGGCCGACAATTGAAGAATTTCAAGCACTAATGGAATCCCGGCGCGATGAGGAAATCATGCCTCAGCCCCGTTTTGGCCACGCCCAAGCTTTGGGACTGATGTGTGGTCTTACTTTGCCCGAGGCTCGATCTTTGGCCCACAACAGAGAGCTAGACATACCCAACATGATTCATCGATTTTTCGACATCAGTAACCGAGGTGAGCATCTCTGGTGAGGTTTTCAGCAACATGCCCTTTACTTATGTATACTTGCACATTTCCTTCTTGCCCCTAGTTTCAGCGGATCCAGCATTCGGTTGATCGATGTGGCCTAAGGTCTGAAAGAAGGAAAGAGCTGCATTAGTTTGGCGCTGGCCGAGACCTTGATGTGCTTAAATGCCTTTCATCAGCGAGAGACTACCAGAGGCGCGGGGAGTCCACTACTGCTTCAGGTATTGTTTCCCACCTTTTCTCATATATGTTTCTCACATCACTCAGCACTCATGCTCTATTTTTCTCTCAAAGCCCTTTTCTTACTTTTTTCTTAACATACATCTCTCTATTCTTTAATCTCTCTTTTCTTTCATCCCTCCCCAGGTGTGGCTTATGGATAAGCTGAAGGTAGTGGACTCTTGTCCTGAGTACTCAACTCGAGGTTATTTCTTCCGTCACAGACTAGTGGATTTCCCCAATGAGGAATGGTGGTGTAACTGGATGTGTAACAGGTCTGCTGTTGACATAGCTTGGCGTTGCCCTTGGCTTAACCTAACTGAGATGAGTTACAGTATGGCTCGAAAACCTGGCATACAGTTGATCGGCCTCACGCACTGCGTGTTCTATTTTCCTTTCCGGTTCAGACGTTAGTTTGGGCATGATCAGACCCACCCAGAGGAAGGGGTAGAGTACTATGTTTCATTCCCCATCTGTGGTTCACATTTGGCTAGGTACCTCACTGCTTGGAGGACGACAGAGCTTCTGGCCCCTGCCCTTAGTTTCAGTTATGTCCTTTCTGGCGAGTGCTGTGCTTGGCTTGGCTTGAGGATGAGGTACAAACCGAGCCGACTTTGGCTTCAGAAGCTTCCACAAACATGAACAGAGGATGCAGGAGCACCTTACTCACCTATGCCCCTAATTTATTGCTTTGACATTTCTTTTCAAGTTTTTTCAATGTAATAAAACCAACTTTGATTTGTGTCAGAGAGTCGAAAAACTTTATGTTGAAATCAATGAAATTAAAGTTTCAAGCACTGAAATTTTTTCTTTTGGTCCAAAAATGGTTTAAGTTGTAAAAGGTAAAATTTTGAACAAAATCAACTTTTACTAAAACTTTCCAAAACCATTTTCGAAAAGGATCACTACCTGACATGCACGAAATCAATCCTTAAGATGTACAACCCCAAATCAAAAGATTATAAATGCCCCTGATTGAACACTACTACTCTACATTGTAACCAGCTCTTCTTCCCAGAATAAAGATCACATCCGAACTCTCAGATAATGGAAGACAAATATGACCTGATCAGACACATGGACAGGATAGTTGAGTTGGAGGTGATTACGGCCGAACTTAAGAATGAAGTTGCCTACGTATCCCAAAGATGGGAATGAGGCCTTACGTAGTTCGATTCAGGTTCACTTGAGTATTAACTCTCTTTTTTTGCGCTCTAACTTTTGCCAAAGTCGTCCTTTAGGGTCTTCAACCTTGTGAGCTCAGTTTTTCTTTATTTCTAATTTTTCATGCTTTAACTTTTGCCTAGGTCCCCTTTCCGAGTTTTCGGCCTAGCGAGCCTCTTAGGGATAATATTTCTTCAACTTGTCCATGTTGATTGGTTGTGAAAATTCCAAGCCATCTAAGTCCATAAGAATAACAGCTCCACCTGACCAGATAGCTTTGATGATGTAAGGACCAATCCAATTGGGTCTGAACTTGTCCCTAGGGTCATAAATACGAGCTCGGTTGTCTTTCAGCACCATATCTCCTTCTTTGAGATTCCGCGACTTAACTTTCTTGTTAAAAGCCCTGGCAATTCTACGTTGGTAGCCCTGAACATGATACAATATTGTAGCTCGACTTTTCGCGCTCCCTTTCGGAAGAATGAATAGCCCTTATAGTTCGGACTCCACTTGTGTTGGTTCTGATTCTGATTTCACACGTGCAATGTGAAGTAGTGAAAGCACAAAAAGAGTCCAAATCTGACAATTTCTTTTTGAAAATCGATGTTTGAATCAAATGCCAAAATGGACTGCTTTGCCAGATATCAGAGTCGCCACCTAAATATTTATTTTGGGCAATTTAGGAAACCCATGACTCGTGCCAAAGGCCATTAGTTAGTCATTACCAAAGTGTCTTGGTTTGGGAACTTAGGTATGAGAGGGGAATGTCAATAATTGAACACCCCACTCACCCAATCAAAGATCGGCCTCTACTAATCATGATTTGATTTTTATGTACAGTATATGCTCTTGTTCTATATGTAACATACAAGTATAGACTAATTTCACAAAAAGTTAGAACGTTTGATTTCATGTTTTGAAAAAAATGTTTTGAATATGTACCACTGAAAATGGTGATCTCATATACACATGAATCAAAGTATCCCAATTCAAGTGATTAGCCATCATCTACATGCATTCAAACAGGTATATCAAATAAGCAGTTAGCCTCATGGTAGTATGTTTGATATGTCAGCATTCACATTTATGCAATATGCTAAAGTAAAAATGCTTACCTTAATGTCTGAAGGCGAGTCCAAAAAGAAAGCAAATAGTTAGAACAAAATGCATGATCCTAATTTAATGAGTAATGCAACACATGCAACGTGCAATTAAGGTTCGGCTACTAGTATGACATGTGAGTCAATTCAAGGCATCTGATAGCGCATGTATGCAAGTAAGGAGTTTGAATTTGACATTTGAATAATATGATGAGTCAAACTTTTATGCATGTAAACAAATGGATGTAAATCATGGAAAATGCTAATTAAACATGATGTCCCTAATCTAACCATCATAAGCAGTGAAGTAAAAGGGAGAAAAAATGGGGGTTGGAAGACATACAACTTATTACATATTTGTCCTCGCGAAGGAGGGTCCGAATGTCCAAGTGTCTGAACAGATAATTATTACAAAGCCAAATGAATAATAAATGAAAGGGGCTGTCTAATTTATTACAATAATAATATGCAATGATTGCTCGATGCTCCTCAGGAATTATTCTGTTTGCCTCGCTGGGATTTTTTCTGTTTCACCCCTAGTTACTGCTTTCGACTAAAAGTGTATTGTTTTGCAATTTATTGGAGCCTTGCCGACCCCAAAACGTGACTCAATCGAGCCCCAAATAAATCTAATACTTTGTTTTCTTGTGGAAATCTGTTTTTTGTACCTGAGGTGAAACAGTGCAGACAGGGTATTCCTAGCCATGTTTGTCTTTTTTTTTTACCCTTCTCTATCATAAAAATACTCAAGAGAGGGTTGGAATCATCTCCAAAACCATTAATTAGCAAGTTGATTGCTTGATGATCTCAGATACAATTTGGACAATGATCAATAAATGCAATGAATAAACAACCACCCCTCCCTCCTATCATGAAGTGAATTCAAGAAGGGAAGTAAAGACACTTCAAGATTCATCAAATTATCATGAATTGATCTAAGACAAGCCTTGACATAATAAACTCGGTATAACGTCCGATCGAATTCAATTAATCATATTGGTTCTTTATGTCGGTTGTAATCTAATTTTAACCATTTTATTACCTTTCCATTTCTTTATCTTTTCTCCTGCTTGTGCAAAATTGATATTTATGTCCACTAAGTCCAAAACGCAATAAAGAGAAACAAGCATCAACTTAACCCGAGAAACAAATGTTATTTTCTTCGGGAGAAATTACAAAGGAAGAGTCAAACTTATTTACAAGTGATAAGGGATTCCAAGTCAAACTCAAGATGTGTAACAAGGACTAGTCGAACTCAAAAGAGTGATAATGACTTAGAAGAACCCAAACTTAAGTGATAATGACTTGAAATCCAAACTTGATAATAAGTGATAATGACACTTTCCTTGGTGATTTCCAAGGGTCAATTAGTCCCTTAAAAGCAAACACACTGATGAATAAAGAGAAATGAAAAATAAAAGATTGTGCTTTAGTATAAGAACATGTATACATTTGGGGTAGTGAACCTCCAAAGAATTTAAACCATTAAGTATAGAACGTTTTATGCCTTTGGTAATAAATTCCCTAAGAGATTAAATCAGTAAGCATAGAGCGTTGTATACTTTTGGTAATGAACCTCCTAAGCATGAAACGTTTTATGCCTTTGGTAGTGAATCTCCAAAGAGATTAAACCATTAAGCATAGAACGTTTTATACCTTTGGTAATGAACCTCCTAAGCATAAAACGTTTTATGCCTTTGGTAGTGAATCTCCAAAGAGATTAAACCATTAAGCATAGAGCGTTTTATACCTTCGGTAATGAACCTCCTAAGCATAAAACGTTTTATACCTTTGGTAGTGAATCTCCAAAGAGATTAAACCATTAAGCATAGAGCGTTTTATACCTTTGGTAATGAACCTCCGAAGAGATTAAACCATTAAGTATGGAAGAGTTCCTTTCTTATACTTGAACCACAATCTTAATTTTTCACAACTTTTTAATCGAAATAAGCAAAGAATGGAGGGAGGTTGTAGAGATGATTATGCGAAGTTGATTAATTGGTTATTACAAACAAACTTGATATTTAAAACATAAATCATTGAAATAAATTAAACAGCCCCCTAATGGCATACAATAGTGCTGAAATTAAGCTATAGAAAGCGTGCAAAATTAAATAGGATCAACTTAGTAAACAAGTAGAAGGAAGGGTGGCTAACCCCTCCACTTTTACAACTTCAATCACATAGTTTAGATGTTAAAAAATAGCCCCAAAATAGTCCAAAATCAGCCCCAAAACAGTGGGAAAAATTAGCGAAAACAAGTGGGAAACACAAGGATTCAAGCTTGGAATAAGGTTGGCCCCGTTTGTTTGGGGTTATAGGGAGGGGATTGGGTTTGGTAGTGAGGAGGAGATTGAGAATGGGGTGTTTGTTTTGAGAGATAGGGAGGGGATTAGTAATCCCTTGGTATTAGTAAGGAGGAGAAAGGGGGATTGGTAAGGAGGAGGTAGAGATGGTATTAGAAAAATAGTGAGGGGATTAGAAATTTTTTTATTTTTTTTAATTTTTTATATATTGGGAATTTTTTTTTAAATATAATGTTTAATTTTTTATATTTTTTTATTTGTTTTATTATTTTATATAAAAATAATTTAACAATTCTTCATTATTAATCCTCTCACTATTAATCCCCTAACTATCAATCCCCTCACTAACAATCCCCTCACTATTAATCCCCTCACTATGAATCCCATCCATTCTATCTCTGAAAACAAAAGGGGCCAAGAAGGGTGATTAAGCCCTCCACCTTTGGGTGGCTTTTAATCACAAGTTTCAGCCCTCAAAACAATCCCAAAACAGTACCAAAATAATATGAAAACACAAGAAAAAGATGAACAAAGGAGGCTTTACCTCTTGTAAAGAAGTGTTCTTGTTGTAAATCAAACTTGATTCCAAAGCACCCTCAAGTTTGAGTATGATTTTCAATTCTGAAATCAAGATTCAAGTTCAAGCTCTTGTATGGTATGGATGGATGGAAGAACAAGGAAGAACAAAGATGGTTTCAACTCTTGGATATTGCCTAACACCTTGATATTTCTCTTTGTTGATATTTCTAACTTGATATTTCTTTGATATATGATATTTCTAACTTGATATTGCTTTCTTAACTCTTGATAATGTTTTTTTGTCTCTCTCAGAACATCACTTTGAGCCTTGTATTTATAGGCCTTGAGCTGCTGCTCCTCAAAATATCAGCACATTTGGATAGCTTTGAAAAGTCATAAGGGGCGGCATGACCTCGGTGAGGTCTGATCAGACTTCAGAATCTGCATTAAGGCCCGACTTCAAACAGGCATATCTCCATCATCTGGACTCCGTTTCAGGTGATTCTTGAGTCTAAAATGAAGCCCTGGAAGTACTCTTTCCAATGAAGTTTGCCTAAAATCTAAATTCTAAGTGTGCTAAGAGATATGCCTATTTTAGTGAAATTTGCTCAGTTTTGACCTTCTCGGATTTATGCCTAACTTCAAACAGCCATATCTCCCTCATTCGGGCTCGGTTTGAGGAGATTCTTGAGTCTAAAATGAAGCCCCAAAAGTCCTCTTTCCAATGGTGGTGGCCTCATAGCTAAAGTCTAAGTATAGAAAGAGATAAGCCTGATTTAATGAAGGCTGCTTAGTTTTCTCTTAATGGTTTTATACCCAACTTATCCCCAACTAGTTTTCTTCCCTTTCCTCCAATTTTCTTCAACTCCAAACCTTTAACCAAGATGTTTTAAAGATTTTTTTTTCAAAGAGTTCCCCTCCCTTTCATTTATTTCCACTTTGTCCTTACTCGGTTTACCGACAAGTGTAGTTTTAAATGAAATGCGAGCCTCGGAACATCGTAGAAGCATTTGGACAAATATTTTGAAAGAGGGTTTTGATTTAAAATAGTTTGGCCAAAATGAGGTGCAAGGTTTGGGATTAGAGTTTGAATCCAAATTTCTTCGCTGAGAATTCAAAAGATTGCACTGTGTAACTTTCATCATCGGGTGTTCGGAATAAAGCGCCTAAGTCTTATGAGCGGTCAAAATTGGGGTGTCTACAAATACCTTCAGGCTTCTCTCTTCAAACAGCATCAACTCCTCAAATTTGCTCTGTTGCCAGTCTGCCTCTGCTATCTGACGCTCAGCCATAACACGCAGCGACGGGACTTCTATTTCAATTAATAAAACAGCTTACATCCTGTAGACAAGAGAATAAAGAGTTGCCCCTGTAGACGTTTGGATTGAAGTTCTATAACCCCAGAGTGCAAATGACAATTTATCTGGCCAATCCCTGTAGGTCTCAACCATCTTCTACAAGATATTCTTGATGTTCTTGTTGGCGGCTTCAACAGCTCCATTGGTTTGCGACCTATATGTAGATGACTAATGAAAAACCACATTGCATTTCTCCAACAAGTCTATCACCTCCTTCTTGAAGTGGGAGCCATTATCTGATATGATCTCGTTTGGAACTTCGTACCGGCAAATGATATTGTTTTTGATGAACTTAGCCATATGTGATGCTTTCAATACTGCATAAGACTGAGCTTCTACCCACTTTATAAAGTAATCACTTGCCACCAAGATATATATGCATGCCCATTTGACCCTTTTGGTGTAATTGCACCGATAACGTCGATTCCCTAGACTGAAAAAGGCCATGGCGATGTCATGTTATACAGTTTTAACGACGGGATGCTCATGTGATTAGCATGAATTTGGTATTTGTGGCATCGCCGAACAAAACCAATGCAATTCTCCTCAATTGTGGACCAGTAGTAACCTTCCCTGAGAATCTTCTGGGCTAGCATCACTCCGTTCATGTACGCTCCACACTCTCCTCCATGGATGGCCTCTATCAGGCGCTTTGATTCCTCTTCTTCGACACACAACTTGAGCATTCCCAGATGACCACTTTTATACAGTTTACCTTCGCAGATGATAAATTGGACGGCTATTCGCCGTATTCCTCATTTGTCCTTGGCATTTACCCCTAGTAGATAAATCTCATTTTCCAAGAAGTTCCAAATGTCGTAATACCAATGGTTTTTGCCTTGCGCTTCATCTATTGCGGCGATAGTTTCATAAACTTGCGTGTATTTCTGCTCAATGATAATCGGACGCATCCGGACTCCAAGTGGGATGTCTACCATAGAAGATAGAGTTGCTAAAGCATCAACAAACTTGTTGTTCTCTCTCAGTAGATGCGTGAAAGTCAGGCTTTCAAACCTAGAAATCAGAACGTCCAGGATCTGGTGATAAACCTTCATTTTTTTTCTTTGACTTTCCAGTCTCCATTTGTTTGAGAAACAACTAAGTTCGAGTCCCCGATAACATCCAATCTTTTTGCCCCTAGTTCTAGGGCGACTTCTAAACCAGCGATACACGCTTCATATTCTGCTTCATTATTGGATACCTTGAATCGGACTTTGAAGGCTAAAGGTAAATGAGAGTCGTCGGGTGCTATCAGCAACACACCTATCCCATAACCGTACTGATTGGCTGCTTCATCAAAGTACATCGTCCAAGTCTCCTCCTCAACTTGTAGAATGGCTTCATCTGGGAACAAGTATTCCACCGCCTCATTCCCTTCTACCGGGTGGTTTGCTAGGAACTCTATTACAGCTTTTCCCTTGACCGACTTGCGGGTGACATATTTGAGATCAAATTCGGAGAGGAGAAGCAACCAACGGGCTAGCCTACCCATAAGCGCTGGTTTCTGAAAGAGATATTTGATGGGATCAAATCTCGAAATCATGATTATAGAGTGAGCTAACAAGTAGTGCCTCAACTTCCTGGTAGCCCATACCAAGGCTAGGCAAGCTTTCTCTAACGGAGTATAGTGGGTCTCATAATCCAACATTTTTTTGCTCAAGTAGTAAATAGCTTTCTCCACCTTATCTTTAGATTCTTGAGCTAGCATGCATCCCACGGTCGTGTTTGTCTCGTGTCTGTCATTGACAGGTACAGAATCAAAGGCTTTCCCGACTCTGGTGGCGACAATACAGGTGGATTCTAGAGGTACTGCTTAACCTGCTCAAAGGCAAATTGACATCGATTATCCCATCAGAATTTCTTCCCTTTCTTCAGGAGACCAAAAAGTGGTTCACAAGTCAAGGTTAATTTGGAAATAAACCATCTTATGAATTGCACCTTATCCAGAAAGCCTCACACCTCCTTTTTACTCATTGGTGGTGGCATTTCTAGAATGGCCTTGATTTTGGAAGGATCTACTTCGATGCCCCTCTGTGTGATAAAAAAGCCCAGCATTTTCCCTGCTGTCACGTCGAAGGTGCATTTCTGCGGGTTCAACCTCAACCTGTATTCCCTGATCCGTTGAAAGAATTTTTTCAAGGCAGTGTAATGGCCCTTCATTTCCTTGGATTTGATAATCATGTTGTCTACGTACACCTTGACCTTTTTATGGATCATGTCATGTAGAATGGTGGCTGCAGCCCTCTAATAAGTAGCCCCAGCTCTTCAGCCCAAACGGCATAACCCGATAGCAGTAGGTACCCTACGACATAGTGAATGCAGTTTTCTCTCGGTCCTCGGGTGCCATCAAAATCTGGTTGTACCCGAAAAACCCATCCATAAAGGATAGCAATGCATGGCCCGCAGTGAAATCCACTAAGTCATCAATGTGCGGCAGAGGAAAGTCATCCTTTGGACTGGCTCTGTACAAGTCCCGGAAGTCCACACACACCCGGATTTTACCATCATTTTTCGGCACTGGGACGATGTTGGCTAACCAAGTTGGATATTTAGATACTAACAAGAAACCTTCCTCGATCTGCTTAGTGACCTTTTCTTTGATTTTTAACGCCCAATCCAGACGGACTCTACACAGCTTCTTCTTGACGAGTCGGGCCTCAGGGTCAAGAGGGATCCGATGCTGTACAATCTCAAGATCGATTCCAGGCATGTCTTCGTAGGACCATGCGAAAACATCTTTGAAATATTTTAGTAAAGTGGCTAAGAGCTCACGCTTTTTCGAAGACAATGTGGACCCGATTTGGACCAGATGCGGATCCTTCTCAGTACCTCCATTAATAGCAATGATTTCATCAGCACAGGGTTTAGCAAACCTCTCATCCTCTCAATTAATCAAAATTTTCAAAACCAGAGGAATTCCTTCCTCTTTGTTTTCATTAAAATTTTGAAAATCTTAGTCAATATAATAAATAAGCAGCACAGAAAAATACTCAGAATTGACAGCGTTCTCATTCATAAGATCCAGATCTTTGGTTACAACTGACTCAAAAGCAAAAGAAAAGAAGGACCTAGAAAAGATCTTGGCATCCAGGTTATCACCCCTGGGAATACCGGACTCAAACTCAAAAGAATCAAAATCTGATCCGACTCCATAGACTCGGTGGAATAAGATTCTAGCTCATCAGCCGACTCAGAACTAGATAAGTAGCCCTTCTTCATCTGTCAAATAAGAGATGGTGCCTCCGATGCATCCAAAATGCTGCTGGACGGGTTCACACCTGGTTCTTCCCCGATCTTGGAGATGGTATGGTTATCCCCCAAGTTCTCTGAGTCAGTCGTAGGATCTGTAAGGAGACAAGCCAGTGCTACCGTTACTCCAAGTTCGCTGTTGTCTGAGTCACTTTCCATATTCTGTTTAGCTCTAGTACTTGGTTCAGCCTTTTCCTCAGTATCACTACCTTGCAACCGCAGGTCAGAGAAGATTTCGAACCTAGGAACACGTTGTCTCGTGGAATTCATCTAGGGCTTGGGAAAGTCGCAAAAGGGGAAATCTTCTCTCTCTGAACAAAGTGGCCATTCAGCGTTCCCTGGATTGGCCTGTGGATGAGCTCATAGTGTTTCCCGGCTATAGCTCGACTTTTCCGGGCTCTTTTCGGAAGGCAAATAAGCCTTATAGTGTCAGACTCTCGTAGTTCTGAATTTGATTTCACAAGTGCAATGTGAAATAATGAAAACACAAAAGAGTCAAAATTCGACAATTCTTTTGGAAAATAGATGTTTTAATCAAATGCCAAAAATGGACTGCTTTGCCAGATTTACAAAGTCGCCACCTGAATATTTTGTTTTGGAAAATTTAGGAAACCTGAGACTCGTGCCAAAGGCCATTAGTCCGTCATTACCAAAGTGTCTTGGTTCGGGAATTTAGGTACGAGAGGGGAATGCCATGAATTGAACACCCCACTCGCCTGATCAAAGATCAGCCTCTACTAATCATGATGTGATTTTTATTTAATATTATATGCTCTTGTTTCAGTTATTAAACTAACTTTACTATGTGATGCATACAAGCATAGACTAATTTTGCAAGCATTGGAACACTTGATTCATGTTTGTTTTGAAAAAGTGTTTTGAATATGTACCACTTGAAAAAATGATCGCATATGAACATTACTCAAATTATTCCAATTCAAGCAAATAGCCTTTATCTACAAGCATTCAAGCAGTTTATCAATTAAGCAGTTAGCCTCATGGTAAGCATGCTAAATATAGCAATAATCACACTCATGCATCATGCTAAAGCAAATAAAAGCTTACCTCGTACTTCAAGCCAAAAGAGAAACTAGTTAGAAAAATGCATGATTCCTATGCAACATGACTAATGCAACATATACGATATGCAATTACTAGGCGCGATTACTAATATGATATATGGATCAATTTGATAACATGCGGTTAAACACGTATTCAAAGAAGTATTGAAATGATGATGCAATTAGAATGATGAACCGAGCCTCAATGTATGTAATACAAGTGGATGCAAACATGAAATATGCTAAACGAAATATGATGCCCTAAACTAATCATCATAAGCTGAGAAATAAAAGGGAGAAAGATGTGGGGTTGGAACACATACGCATTATTACATATTTATTCTCACACAGGAGGGTCTGAATCAATGTCTGATAGTCCATATTAAACTAATTATTACCAAACGAAATGAATTAATAACTAACTAAATAATGAGTTACAAATTCGAAGATGCACAATGCTCGCATGCGCAACATCTAGAAGCTGCCTTGTCTGCTAGATTGTTCTGTTTCACTTTCAGCTACTGCCCTCTGTTTCTGCACAACACACTGCCTCACCTTTCATTGATGCCCGGCCGGCCCTCACTGACACCTGGCCGGGCCTACAGAAGGCCGGCCGTGGCTCTGTGTCATGTAAGTCCATTTGGTGCTCTGAAGTGAAAACAGTGCAGACAGAGTGTTCTGGACTATGTTTGTCCCTCTTACACTTCTCTGTCATGGAAAAGCCTCGAAAGAAGGTTGAAATTGATTCCAAAACCATCAACGAGCAAATTGATTGCTTGATGATCTCGGGTACGATTTTGGACAAAACTTGATAAATGAAAGGGACTATAACCACCCCTCCCTCCTATCATAGAGTTAACTCAAAGAGTGAGGCAGAGACGCTTCAAGGTTCGTCAAAACATCATGAATTGATGTAGAACAAACCTTGACACAATGGACTCGGCGTAACGTCCAGCCGATCCCCAAGCAATATAGTTCAATTTCTTTATGTTGGTTGGTTCATTTTAAGCCAATTCATTTAGTTGATTCCATTCTTTAGTCCATTTGTCCAAGGTGATGATTATGTCCTCTAAAAGGAGAGAATCGTCAAATGGGAAGTAATTCTCAACATGAAAGAGAGATTACGTCGTTGACAATGAATCTCCGTAGAGATTAAGCCATTAAGTGCAAAACTCTAGTTCATGTGTTGAATAACCATCCACCATTTGAAGCAACTCTCAAATGAAAGAAAATGAGTGACACCTTGATTACTAAAATGAGATTATTAAATAAGGAAATTACTTAAAGAGAAAAGCTTAGAATAAACATGCAACAAGCTATACAATCAAACTTATGAGACAACAAGCAAACTAGTCAAAGCATAAGTTATTTAAATAAATTAAGACGGTCCTAAAACAGCCCATAATAGGTGAAAAATAGTAGCTAAAAGCAAGAAAAAGTAAGTTAAAAGAGTAGAGAAAAAGCTATGGAACAAAGCCTAAGGAGGGGTGGCTAACCCCTCAAATATCAAGATCTCAAATCATGTTTTTTGGGCCTCAATTCAACTCTGAAAATCAGTATATAAAGGCATGAAAAATAAAAGATAAGAGTACAAGAAGATGAAGGAAGAAGGTGCAAAATTCTACCTTTGAAAGAGAGGTAAGCTCTTTGTTAACAAACTTGATTCCAACACCCTCAAGCTTGAGTTATGGTTTTCAAAATCTCAATCAAGTTCCAAGTCCAAGTTCTATGTTGATATGGTATGGATGGATGATATATAGGTGATGAAAACAGGAAGATGACTTCCAAAAGAAGGATTTCAACTCTTTAGTTTCTTATACTTTGATATATTTAAACCTTGAAATATATCACTCTCTCAAACTTTTAACCCCTTCTCCACAGTCCAGCAGCCTCGTATTTATAGAGACTGAACTGCAGATCAAAATATCTGCTGAAATAGACAGCTAGCAAATACTTATACAATCTACTTTTAAAAGTCAAGATGCTCGGCCGGCCATCATTGAGGCACGACCGGGCTTCAGTGCATTTCCACTGTTCCTCTCTTTCAGGTTCAATGCAGGCTGGTATAATGTTCAAAACTAAGTTTCTAGGGTAAAAATACAGTGGCTATGACAAGTTGGGATTGTCTAGAGCTTGAAATCGGATTTCTTTGTCGAGATTTCAAACCGTTTACACAATGTAACTTTCATCATTGAGTGTTCGGAATCAAGCGCCTAAGTCTTACAAGTGGTCAAAATTGGGGTGTCTACAGTTGCCCCTCTTTGACAGAACTCATAGTCATTTCACGACATGAGTGAATGTCAAGCCCAAAGATGATCCATTTTGACGAGATCGTAAGACTTGGGCAAACAAACAAAATGCAGATGCAGTTGGTGAAACTCGAGGGTTGCCTATGTATCACTTTGCAAGGAATTGAACCTGCGTAGTTCAGGGGCAAAAATGCAAAATGATATGCAAAACATAACTTATGATCATACAATGAAACAATCAAAACAACAATGTAACAAGAATTCAAATCATATACAATGTAAGCAGTCTAAGCCGCCATCTAAACCGCGAGTAGCATAAAACACATGAATATAATAAAGGAATGGGAATGCAAATCAAACTCCATTTCATATAGAGAAGACGTGGCAGTACAAGCCAAACAACACCTAACATAGGTTAAATGGCTACATCCTCAATACTGGTCTCAGTGCTGCATGGATGCTTACACATAATAGAACCATGTTTTAATGTGAGAGGGGATGCGAGCACCTGCAAAACTATGTGTTTCGTAGAAAGAGAAAGAGTACAAGGAATTGGGTGGTATGATATAAGTGAGAAATGATCTGCTGAGGAAACATAATGATCCTAAATGCTGAATGCAACAAGACAAAGTACAATGCCATGGGTGTAATGAAGAAGGGAATAAGGGGCGCAAGCCGAACTACGTTTTACCTAGAAAAGGTATGGACACAAAACAAACCACGTCTAACACAGAAAAGGTGTCGAAACCCTCAGACCACAATCCTTGTAGAATAGGTGCGTACACATGATAGAACTATGTTTTAACGTGAAAAGTATGAGCACATGCCAAACTAAGTTTAACAAAGAAAGGATGCAGGCGATGAAATGGATGATGATGCAGTGCTATAGAGGTAATAAATGTGATGCAATAGATAATAACTATGATGCAGTAGCTGGGAAGTGAAAGTACCTTATAGGGGCAATTGGTGATGACTCACCTTACGCTGCTGGGGAATTTCTTTTCTTCTTGGTTGCGCTTCCAAACTATGGGTATTACTCTTTTTTTTTTTTTCTTTTTTTTATGTTTTTTTTTTTGTGTGTGGTATGTTTACAACTTTCCCAATTCTCCAACAGCGTGATAGACTAGGTTGGTTCAGTATCTAGAGTTGAGGTGCATACAAGCTATCTCAACCTATAGGGCTGCCATATAGATTTCAAGTTGAGGGTACACCCCTGGGTATTTAAACTAGACTTTAGTCTCAGAAATTCCAAACCTTTGCGTTCTAGGCATCGCTATTTGAACTTTAGTTTCCATCATCTCAGTTGATCTCCTAGGAACTCACTACAAACACAGTCAGGTGGCTATACCAGACTGCCTGAAGTCGTTCGGGCACAACAAACACCAAAAAAATTGCACCTTTAGAGAATTTAAGGTCTCCTAGACCCCGGGAGTGCACAAGATAATAAACAGCCAGGGTAATACACACAGATATTTACATATGGAATACTGTGGACGCGCCCCGAGGGCTTTATGCTTTTCCACAATTCGGACTCTATATGTCACGATTCTTAATCTGATCTCACAATGTGCGATGTGGGATTGATAAATCACCAAAGAGTCCAAATCCGGCAAATCGTTTTGGAAAACTGATTTTTAGGAAAGAAGTGCCAAACATGGATTGCTTTGCCAGATACAGAGTCACTACCTAAATATTTTGTTTTGGGAAAATTTAGGAAACCGTGACTCGTGCCTAAGGCCACGTGTCCATCATCACCAAAGTTGCCTCGGCTCGGGAACTTGGGTGCGATTGGGGAAGGTCATCTATGAGCACCCCCGCTAGCCCGATCCGAAGATCGGCCTGTACTAAGCATGATATCGAGTTTTGAAAACATATGTGTTCTTATTCCAGTTAATTAGCTAATCTTACTATGTGATGCGCACAACACACAAGTATAGACTAGATCGCCTGATTTGGAACAAAGCATCGCATATCCGTTTTGTCTTGGAAAATGGTTTGAAGTTTGCTACTCATAAGTAGGCTAAAACATGGGTTTCGATGAATTATTCCAATTCAAACAACCCAACCTTCACCCACAGGCATTCAGGCAATTATATCACATAAGCAGTTAGCCTCATGGCAAGCATGCTTTCATGTTAACACTCACATACATACAAGATGCTAAAGCATAAACACTTACAGTGTACTCCGAGCCAAAACAAGGAACATGTTAGTAATCAAATGTATGATCCAAGTCCATGTTAAGATGGCTAATGCAACACATACAAAATGCGATTAGAATAGGCTCGGCTAATCTGGGATGGCATATGATATGCGGCAATTTGATACACGTATTCAAGTTGGAATTGAAATACTATGCAGTTAGTATGATGCGCCGAGCCCGGTGTATGCAATACAAATGAATGAATGCAAACATGCGCAACATAAGGTATGCTAAATCAAATGTGCCCTAAAACTAACCATCATAAGCGGTTAAATAAAAGGGAGAAATAAGTGGGGGTTGGAAGACATGCATCACACACACGCACGCTTATTACACAATTGCGCCCTCTCGAGGGAGGGACCGAAAGAATAATACAAATTAATTAACTAACAAGCTAACTAAACATTACACAACACTTAACTAATTAAACAAATTAATTAAGCTAAGAAAGCAGTAAAGAGGCCTCGAGAAGAGGGATGAATGCGTGCACGCTTGGCTCCGCTCGAAAATCCATTGCCATACTCATGCTGCCTCTATTTACACTGATTTGTACTTCTGAAAACTTCACAAGTCCTAGTGAAGCTTTAGAATCACTCCCTGAGTACTATGGGATGCCACCGGCCAAGAGAAAACAACACCGGTGGAAGTATGGTCATCGACCAAAAATGGGATCACCGGCACTATTTTGGTAGTCGGCTGGCACTGAGAGTTGCCGACCGACCATTTCCTCCTACAGAACACTGGTTTTGCTGCAACAGAGGACAGAAAGAACATGTCGATTCATTTTCAAAGCAATTTATGCACCACCACCCTCCTCAGCATGTTTGAGACTTAGAGGAGCATGGTTCTCGACCCTCGGACCATTAATCACGCATTTCGATGCATGATGGCCCAAGGTGCCAAGTGTGCATTTCAATATGGAATGAAATGCATATAACACATAAAGGATCCCAACCTCTATCATGATTGATCAAAAGGCAAGGGATGCATGCTTAAAGCTATGCAACCTAGACATGCAAGCAAGCTAATGCAACATGAGCATGCAAACAAGCAATGTGCAATAGGCATACAACCTAAACAAACAAGCATGCAAAGCATGAAACAACAATGCCAATGATGAACATGCAACAACATGTGAGACAAACATGTGACAACATGTTAAGTAACTAAAAAAAGAGAATGCACGCCAAATGCATTACAACTTAAGCATGCAACAACATGTCATGAATTAAGTACACAACAAGGCACAATTGAACTAGCATGCTACAACATGCAATTTACCGAATATGCAACAAGTATGTGACAACATACGAGGCAAGCATGCAACAACATGCGGGGATGGTCTTAAACCAAAATGGGCAGCTCTCAAATAAGCCCAAATCAGCGGCCAAAGTCAAGAATTGAAGGTATGAAAATGCAAAACAATCATGCACATGTGAATGGTCCAACACTTAGGCAATAATGCACAATCCTCAAGCATGAGCAAGATGTGATAAATATGAGAATATGACAATGTATTAAGCTCTAAAAATATGTGAGGAATGATGCCAAATCAACCAAATAAAGCAAGCAAAGCATGCAAGAAGGTCCAAGGCCTAAGGCTAACCAAAGGGCTCAAACCATGGCTACATGAAGCAAGCCCCAAAGGGACAAGGGGACCTAAAACAGTCCCAAATCAAGCTAAAGTGAGCTTAAAACATGCAATGACTGAAGCCAAAATAAGCCAATGAAGGGGCAAAATCATGAGGCATGCAAGGCCATCAAAGAGGTGTTGCACTACACCTAATACAACCAAACATGGCATGATTTAAGCAACCCAAAACAGAGTTATGACATGTCAAAATGAGCCCAAAAACCCACTTAGATGGCATCCCAATGACCTGAGCATGATGCCATACATAATGACACATTCATGAGGCATACAACACAAACTCTTTAAGACATTAAAGGAGTGATAAATGTAAGTTCATAAGCATGAAATATGGACTGAAATAACATTCTAAGTGATGCCAAACTATTGAAATGATCTGCATAGAGCATGCTAGTAACTTGGATACTCAAAGCTAACAAGCTAGATTACATGGTAGCTATGCAAAACAATGCAAGCATGGCCAAATCAACGAAAAACAGAGCTTAAGCATGCTACAACAAGCCTAAAAGCTTCATGGAGTTGGGCCAAAATCATGCTAAAAGCACATGTTACAACATGATGCATGTTAAGGCCAAATCATGGGATTACAAGACAAGTGTATGAAGCATACATGGCATGTCTAAATCAACTCAAAACAGAGGTGTATCATGGCAAAACAAAGCCTAATATATGCTGAAATGGATCTAAAACAAGCTAGGTAAACATGCTACAACATAAGCCATTTATGCAAGCTTTAAAGACAACAAGGAGAGGGGATGACCCTCTCATTTTCAGGACCTCAAAACCACTTCTCCACCACTGAAAATCCTCTGGATTTCAGTGGTAGAGAGGTCATGCAAAGACCAAAACAATGGCCAAAAGGTATGGCCTAACAAGGCCTTGGAGGGGGGAGACAACCCCAAACCTCAAAGTGACCTTAAACAAAGTTCTAAAGAACACAAAATCAAAACTTTTATCAGTTATAGTCGAAGCTTAAAACAATATGCAAGATGGGCTAAAAGCTTGTGCAAAAATGGGGAATAAAAAAGTATGTTCTCACCTTTGAAGAACCTCTTCAAGAACACCACCCCAGCACCTTCCTTGGATCAAAACTAGCCCGAGAACCCTAACAACAACTCCTTAGAGCCTTAGCAACCAAGGACGGTGTAACACTAGGTGTTTGTGTGCAATAGTGTGAACAAAAGTCACGTCAGAGCACAAAACACACACACAAAGGCAAAGAGAGGGAATTATAGAGATAGATAGATACAAACTTCCTAACCCTAATTCTCTGAACCTGGAGGAGGGAGGAGGGGCTCCCTCTTTATAGAGGTTCAAATCTTCAAGCTTCCAAGAGAAGCTAAACAAGAGGCAAATCCCTTCATACACGTGTATGGAGGGGGGGGGGGAAATGTGGATGGCATAAAATATCTGCCAAGAGCAGATGGAAAGGGGTCAGCTGGAAAATATGGCCGATTGACTAACAAAAATGGCCAGCCGACCAAAAACATTGCCGACCGACCAAAATATTTGGCCGGTAGCAAGAAAAGAGGGCTGGTGGCCTCAAGCCAAGGCCGGTGAGGTGTGGGGATGGCCAACAAGCCATTTCCTGCCCTCAGAAGCAAAAACACAAGTGTTTGGTATACAACCAAGCACAAAACAAACAAGTCGAGAGGTCTTGAGGCAAGGCGCGCAATCGAAGCCTCCGAGAACTCAAGACGAACACGAACATGGATGATCATCGACTGTTTAAACGATGACGTCCAAGTCTTGACGACGGTCAAAAATGGGGTGTCTATAAATACACATATTCATATACAGACAAAATACATACGGTATACATATATACATAGACAAATGGAACACATACAAATATATACACAGACAAACGTACGCAAAACACGTAAAAGAAAGGAAAAAAACGAAATGCATGGATGTAGGGATACGGGGTATCGAACCCCTAACCTCAGGCCTAGCCTCTGAGTCCTCAACCATTGAGCCATGCCACTCTTGTGACAAAATACGCAAACAAAAAATATATATATCTATATAATAAGGCAAGAGACTTTTTGAAAATGTCTTAAATGTATGAGAGATACATTTTGAATTAAGGGTTGAGATCATACTTGGCAAGTATCTAAGGGTCAAGATAATTTCTTTGTTTTTGCTTTTCCCCCCAAAATGTGTCTTTTCACTTCCTCTATTTCCCTTTCCCATGTTAAGAGATAGATTCATATCTCTCTCTGGTTTTAGCTCCAGCAACTCTCCATTTTCCAGCAACTCTCCATTTTCCTCACTGGTTTTAGCTTAAATTTCTCTCTCGGTTTCGGTTCTGCAATCTCCAACAACTCTTCAGAGATGACATTCCTATTCTCCTTTGCCGTTTCACTCTTCTAACCTATGAAATGGGTTACAAATATGATGGGTTTTGATATCATTGAAATGGGTTTCTATTTCTGTATGTATTTCAAAAAATGTGATGGGTTGAAAATTTGATGGATTTCATAAAATAAATTTGAAATGAGTTACAAATATGATGGGTTTATATTATGGGTTTTAATGGGTTGTTATTGATCCAACAAGGACTGTTTCGAAAAGTTGAGATTGGGGCATTCGGAACATACCCGGAAGGATATAAACCTCCAGATGAGCCTATTTCTGAGTATCAAACCATCCTTTTAAACAAGATTGAAGACTTTGGTGTACATTGCAAACAGGTTAATTTGTTTTCCATCAACTCCTTTATGGAAATGATGGTTTAAAGCTGGATAACTTAAGCTGGCTGTTTTTGCAGTATTATTCATTGGGCATCACGTATTTCAAATCATCACTTGACTGCCACCTTTTGGATCTGCTATGGAATAAGTACTGGGTGAATACTCTTTCCTCATCGCCTTTACTGGGGAATAAAGACTATGTTGCTGGACAAATTTCTGATCTAGGTATGTCTAAAGCTATTCTTGAGAGATATGGAGGTTCTACATTTCTCCTGAATTACTTAAATAGTTACTTAAAAAGCCCCAGGAATCTATGATGTTATGGGTTTTAATGGGTTTCATTTTTTAAATGGGTTTCCATGGGTTTCATTAGTTAAATCTGAAGATGCCCCAATTTAGATTCAGGAAACTGTTTATTTCAGTTTGATTTATGTTTATTTCAGTTTAAACAATCTGTGTTTATTTAGATGCCCCAATCTGTGTTTATTTCAATTTAGATGCCCCAATCTGGGTTTATTTCAGTTTAGATGCCCCAATCTGTGTTTATTTCAGTTTAAATGGGTTTGATTTATGAAATGTTTGATTCTTTAATGGGAAATGGGTGCTAATTCATGAAATGGGTCCTAAATACTTTTGAGTTTGCTAAATACTCTTGAAATACTGATATGGGAGTGGGGACACACTCAATTTTCCTACTATTTTGAACAAATTACACCCACAACAAATTTAATGGGTGTTTGGACCATATGAACAAAGATTAGAATTTTTTTGTTTGTTGAAATTGAAATGAATGTGATGAAATTTTTAGATGAGATTGATAGTTTAGAGATGAAGTAGAAAAATAGTGATATTGTAAGGGGGATAAAAGTGAAATTAACCCTTGGTTGCTAAATGTTGTTTTTTTTTTTGTTTGTTGAAATTGAAATCTGTGATGTTATGGGTTTTAATGGGTTTCATTTTTTAAATGGGTTTCCATGGGTTTCATTAGTTAAATCTGAAGATGCCCCAATTTAGATTCAGGAAACTATTTATTTCAGTTTGATTTATGTTTATTTCAGTTTAAACAATCTGTGTTTATTTAGATGCCCCAATCTGTGTTTATTTCAGTTTAGATGCCCCAATCTGTGTTTATTTCAGTTTAAATGGGTTTGATTTATGAAATGTTTGATTCTTTAATGGGAAATGGGTGCTAATTCATGAAATGAGTCCTAAATACTTTTGAGTTTGCTAAATACTCTTGAAATACTGATATGGGAGTGGGGATACACTCAATTTTCCTACTATTTTGAACAAATTACACCCACAACAAATTTAATAGGTGTTTGGACCATATGAACAAAAATTAGAATTTTTTTGTTTGTTGAAATTGAAATGAATGTGATGAAATTTTTAGATGAGATTGATAGTTTAGAGATGAAGTAGAAAAATAGTGATATTGTAAGGGGGATAAAAGTGAAATTAACCCTTGGTTGCTAAATGTTGATTTTTTTTGTTTGTTGAAATTGAAATCTGTGATGTTATGGGTTTTAATGGCTTTCATTTTTTAAATGGGTTTCCATGGGTTTCATTAGTTAAATCTGAAGATGCCCTAAATTAGATTCAGGAAACTGTTTATTTCAGTTTGATTTATGTTTATTTCAGTTTAAACAATCTGTGTTTATTTAGATGCCCTAATCTGTGTTTATTTCAGTTTAAATGGGTTTGATTTATGAAATGTTTGATTCTTTAATGGGAAATGGGTTGCTAATTCATGAAATGGGTCCTAAATACTTTTGAGTTTGCTAAATACTCTTGAAATACTGATATGGGAGTGGGGACACACTTAATTTTCCTACTATTTTGAACAAATTACACCCACAACAAATTTAATGGGTGCTTGGACCATATGAACAAAGATTAGAATTTTTTTGTTTGTTGAAATTGAAATGAATGTGATGAAATCTTTAGATGAGATTGATAGTTTAGAGATGAAGTAGAAAAATAGTGATATTGTAAGGGGGATAAAAGTGAAATTAACCCTTGGTTGCTAAATGTTGTTTTTTTTTGTTTGTTGAAATTGAAATCTGTGGTGTTATGGGTTTTAATGGGTTTCATTTTTTAAATGGGTTTCCATGGGTTTCATTAGTTAAATTTGAAGATGCCCCAATTTAGATTCAGGAATCTGTTTATTTCAGTTTGATTTATGTTTATTTCAATTTAAACAATCTGTGTTTAAACAGATGCCCTAATCTGTGTTTATTTCAGTTTAAATGGGTTTGATTTATGAAATGTTTGATTCTTTAATGGGAAATGGGTGCTAATTCATGAAATGGGTCCTAAATACTTTTGAGTTTGCTAAATACTCTTGAAATACTGATATGGGAGTGGGGATACACTCAATTTTCCTACTATTTTGAACAAATTACACCCACAACAAATTTAATGGGTGTTTGGACCATATGAACAAAGATTAGAATTTTTTTGTTTGTTGAAATTGAAATGAATGTAATGAAATCTTTAGATGAGATTGATAGTTTAGAGATGAAGTAGAAAAATAGTGATATTGTAAGGGGGATAAAAGTGAAATTAACCCTTGGTTGCTAAATATTGTTTTTTTTTGTTTGTTGAAATTGAAATCTGTGATGTTATGGGTTTTAATGGGTTTCATTTTTTAAATGGGTTTCCATGGGTTTCATTAGTTAAATTTGAAGATGCCCCAATTTAGATTCAGGAATCTGTTGATTTCAGTTTGATTTATGTTTATTTCAATTTAAACAATCTGTGTTTAAACAGATGCCCCATTCTGTGTTTATTTTAGTTTAAATGGGTTTGATTTATGAAATGTTTGATTCTTTAATGGGAAATGGGTGCTAATTCATGAAATTTTGAGTTTGCTAAATACTCTTGAAATACTGATATGGGAGTGGGGATACACTCAATTTTCCTACTATTTTGAACAAATTACACCCACAACAAATTTAATGGGTGTTTGGACCATATGAACAAAAATTAGAATTTTTTTGTTTGTTGAAATTGAAATGAATGTGATGAAATCTATAGATGAGATTGATAGTTTAGAGATGAAGTAGAAAAATAGTGACATTATAAGGGGGATAAAAGTGAAACTAACCCGTGGTTGCTAAATGAATCTTCAACCAGTTTGGTGTGAAATCGTGGAATTTATCAAAATTAGAATTGCATTTTAGGTGAATGGGTAGGCCAATCTCTATCATTGCAACATGAATGATTTTCTACACTCTCTAGAAGGGTTGAAATACACCAGAATTAATTTGTAGCTCTATTTTTGTTGATAAAAAATTAAAAAAAAAAAATGCATTGTGTTTGCTTAATAGGCTCACATTAGATAGCTTGATACTTCCTAAGAACAATGATTGATCATTAGACAGCTTGAGGACTTCCAAACATTGAGGTAAGAATTTGATTTGTATTCTTACTGAAGCAGTGATTGATCATTGTTATTTAGTGATTATTTCTTTGGTTGGTTGTCTAACTTCACTATACAAATCTAGGAATTTTATCATCCATCATGCTTGCTATAGGTATGATTTGTAGGTATATGATTGAACACAATAAAAATACATATTTTTTTGTGTGTCATGTGTCATGTGTTAATGATGAAATAAAAAAAATCATTAATACAAATTCATTTGATGAATGAATGTGTTAATAGTTAGGATTTGTGTAGTCAAGTTAGACAACCATGGCTTTAACACCTACCCCAAAAAAAAAAAAAAAACCATGGCTTTAAATTTTTATTTTGTTAACTGTTAGGATTTGAATCTTTTTCAGTTAATTGATTTTGAAATTCATGACTTAATTGGCTATTTTTAGTTAACTGATTAGCGAAGGTCTTTTTATTTTCTTAGAATTCTCCATTAATATGATTTCAAATTTTAAAATTTTCCCCCCATTTTTTATTGTTTCAATTATGAAGTTATTTTCGAATTCCAAGTATTATTTATAGTAATTTTGTGTTTGGTTTTAGATTTTGATATCTGCATTTTCAACTCTACTGTACAATAATTTTTCTTATCAAAATCAGATCATTGATCTACAGGTAACATATTATTAGCTGAATGAAGAATATTATATACAAAGTTCCAAATTGAAATTGTATTTGTGTTTGTGTTTGTGTTGGAAAAATTAAACATGTTTGATTTCTGAAATGTGAAATGGGTTTCATTTTTAAATGTGTTTTGATTTTTGAAATTGCTTTCACTTTAATTTTTCTTTTTAGTTTTAAGTACGAAAGATCTTTTGTCCTAAAATCAATGCACAATTTTATGTTGAGTTGGAGTGTTGTAGAGAAATTATCAATGCATGTAAGGATGACGGAGGCATTGGAATTTGGTGAGGAGAATAGTTCTAAAGGCTCTATGAATAGAGGTAACTAAGATTCCATCCTTTTTTTGCTTCTATTTTTTATTGTTTGTACATTCATGTCGTAAGTTGATGATTTAATCTTTTACTCGATTTCCATAGTTCAAAGACCAACTTCTTCATGTCACTTGGCATAAATTACAACCTATTTCCTATTATTTTAATTAAATTTATTGTTATGCATTCCATTGTAAGGATTTGGGTATAATTTTGCAATAATTGAAGTTCAAAATAATTGGTTTTGCCACTACATAATTTCTGCTACTACAATGTTCACCAAATGCTTGATAAATTGTTTGATAAAAAACCATTTTTATATGTTCGCCAAATGCTTCATAAATTGTTTTTCTATTTGATTTGTTTGATGTGCTTGTTAATTCACAGGGAATGGAAGGTGAAAGGAGATTGATTGAATGATCAAACTTTTGGTTGGGGAAAAAGTTCCCCTCTGCTAAACTTTTGACTAGGGTGAGGAAAAAGTTCCCATTACTTGATTAGGTTGAATTTATGAATTTATCTATTTTTTGGACGATATTCTCTTTACTAATTATTTTTATTATTATTTATTGTTGGGGAAGACAAAAAAAATAGCATTTTTTTGTTTTTTTTTTGTTTGCATTACTTCTAAATAGTTTGAATGCTCTCAATTGGATCTTAGTTGTGAGTTTATGAAATCTTTCTTTTCAGATTGTGGTTTGAAGATTTTTGAATATATATATTTTTTGAATCTTTTGTGTGATTTTTTTTTTTTTTTGTGTGTTTTGAATAGTTTGATGTGTTTTTTTGAATAGTTTGATGTGTGTTTTCAAATGGTATGATTGTTTAACACCTACCCAAAGGAAAGAAAACTACCCAAAGGATAGTTTAACACCTACCCAAAGGAAAGAAAACTACTCAAGAAAGGGAATAAAAAATACACAAATGGTATGATTGTTTTCAAGTTTGTTTTGGAACATGTATAAAGAAAATCATGGGGGGAATGTGATATTTTGGAGGATGCATAATCTCTATGTAATTTCTTTTTTATTGCAAAGTTTGTGAAGATGGACACGGTGCTTTTAATGATGTTCAGACTAAATTATGCATCCTCAAAAAATTATAAAGGATCTTTTACAAAGATATATAAAATTTTGCAAATAGAAGAGAGAAGTAACTAAAGTTTAAAAAAGATCACAAATGATGAAAGAATGAAATAAATTGAAAGTGTATTTTAATTAAAATTGTGTTTAAATTATGATCAAGTCAAACTTTTGTAGGATTGGTTTGAAAAAGCTAGAGCTCAAGAGGATAAATAAGTCTACATTGCTCCGATGGAATTGTAATAAGGTATCCTTGGTCCATATTGTTTCAATATTTATTTTTCGTATTGTTTCAATATGCTAATGTTATTGTTTTTTAAATATTAGATTGTTGTGCATGCTCCTCATTGAAAAAAGTACACAGAAGTTGATACATGGACATTTCAGAATGTGATGGAGAACAAGTTTGAAGGTGTCCAAGCACTTTAGAGGCGGCCAAGTACTTTTTGTAAAAGAACAAGTTTGAAGACATTATACGGCTTACATTTTGTAAAGTTGACAAATATTTTGTAAAGTATATCCTTGATGTTAACCACTTTTGTAAAGCTTCCTACTAATATGTACTTCATTGAATTTCTAATATTTTTGTAAAGTGTGGACAGCAAAGTGCCCTTGAAAATTCACTAAATTTAGTATCTTTGCATATTTTGGTGGAAGTCACATATGCTTGACATGGATTTTTGTGAAAATTTAGTGTCTATTGTGCATGAATAATTTATTAGTGGGTTGAAGGAGGATGTTATAGTATTATTGCCCCTTAATTTTTATATACTTTAGTTCCCCATTCCCCTTATAATGGTTATGAATTTTCATGGTTTGTTTCTGAATTCATTTTTCTTTTCAAGACCTCTGACTTTCCAACACAGTTGGTTGTGAAATTAGCTTGGATTTGTTGTATCATCCATGATATTCTGGTATTAACAATAAGGTTAGTCTTTAAAGTAACTTGGGTTAGTTTTATTTCATTTATTTATAAGTAGTTAGTTGAAACTGTGAAAAAGTTTGAAGGATTTGAAGTATTCCTATTGATTTGATGTTTTATTTGATTGATTTGAATTATTTCTTAAATAGGGCTTATTTTGAAAATATGTTAGAGAATGAGGTGGGAACTCTTGAAGACATCATCCCAATTATGTGAATGAGGTGGGAAACCTACATTCATGATAAATTCATTAAAAAATAAAAAATTTGAAATTTATTAGTTATTTATTTCAATTTTCTTTATATTTTTTGTTCCTGTTTTATGTGAAATTTTAAATTGAAGTGATATTGTCATTTTAAATTAATTTATTATAATTGAATTTTGTAGCACGTATTAAACAAAAATTGTTCACAGTGCCTTCAGGCACGGGTTATCCCTAGTACATAAATATGAGACATATATATATACATAAAACCAAAACAAAACAAAAGAAACACTCATTGGAGGGTTTGAACTCCTGATCTCGGGCTGTCTCTTGGCCCCTCAACCACTGAGCCGAACAACTGGACCATGCCACTCTTGTGACTAGATATGCAAACAAATATGTATTTAATACATAGATATACAATACATATACATATATATATATATATATATAATTCTCCCGCCTCTCTCTCTTCCTGGAAAACCACGTCTGACACACGGCCTCGCTTTTTTGTGTCAGCCGGTGTCAGCCGGCTAACAAATGCCTCGGCTCTCTCTCCTTTTTTGTCTTTCTCTTTTGTCTTCTTTTCCTTCTTTGTCATTCTCTCTTCTATTCTTCTATCTTCTTCTTCATTTTCTCTTCCGTCTTCGTCTTCTCTTCTGTCTTCTCATTCATCACTCTCTGTTGTCTCTTTCTTCTCTTTTGTCTTCTTCTTCATTACTCTCCTTCTTCACCACTCCTTGAGAGAGACAGAACAGAGAGACTTAGAGAGACAGAACTCAGTCTGCTCTTTGCCATTTCTCTACGATTCCTTTCTCTTACACCTCTCTCTTTTCACAAATGACTTTGTCCCACCCCTTACTCTTTTTCCAAACCTTAATGATCCCATGAGTTCTCTTGGACAGAATGCCCCTGCTCCTACTCATCCTAACCTTCCTATACTTACAATCGAACAAATAATGACTGCTCAAATTGACATTGAAGCCAACCATTACAAGCTGAAGTCGTGTATGGAGACAGTGGCTGCGGTCACTAACTTGTCTCATCGGCTGCAAAACAGGACCTGCGAGGTACATTGGGTCAACGCCGAACTCCCTCTGCTCCAGCATATGTACAAGGATGAGTGAACAGAGATTTGCGCACTGAAGGCGAAGAATAAAGAGCTAAAACGAAAATCCACCGTCATGGTCCGATTTAAAGCACCTTCGTACTTTGCTTTTGATGATTAGCGAGGGGACAACTCTCTCGACGGTCTTGTAAGCACTGAGGCAGGGCCTTCAAGGGTTTCTTCAGACGAAACCAAGAGAAATAAATTGCAGGAGAGCCGTCCAAGTAAGATCGGCGTGTGGCCGTCATCAGAGGTCGGCTTGTGGCCATTGCCGGAGAAGAAAGAAGAACAAGATCCCTCTCTCTCTCTCTCTCTCTTTATTTTTTATTTTAATTTTCTGTTTTTGTTTTTTTGTTTTTGTTTTCTTCTCTTTTATTTTTTGCATATATGTTTGTACAAATTTGATCGGGGTTAATCCCTAATATTAATAAAATGAGTTTGTTTTTGTGCAAATCTGAATGGCAAATCCGAATGGTATGAATATTTGGATTTTAGGAATAATCTGAACTGAAAATTGAGCCTTTCACTGATCATAACACAAAATAAAACTCAAAACCTGATAAATTGGACGCAAAATGGACTCTAGACACAAAATGGACACAAAATGGACTCAAAATAGAGCAATACCAGTCGATTACCTGGTCGGCCATTCATCGGAAAAATATTGCTGGCGATGAGTACTATACATTTTTTGGCGACAAAAATTCAATATGGGTACGGGACACGATATTAACTTATTCTTGGATAAAATAAAAAACAAAACAAAAATCTCTATTCACACACACAATTTTGAACACACATTTTAACACTCTCTCACACATTTTTTTTAACACTCTTCTTTTTAAAAACCCCCCGTTTTTTTTGAACACTTTTCTTTTCTTGATTGTATTTTCTCACAAACACATTTTTTTTAATATTTTGTTTCTCAAAAATATTTTTGTTTCCTCAAAAACATTAAAATTTTTGAACGCTCCAAGTTTTTTGTATCTTTGTTTTTGATTTTTTTTTTCTTTGTTTTACATATATATATATATATATTCAACTTAAAACAAAATAAAATAAATAAATATAGAAAACAAAGGAAAAGAAAGTAGAACAACAACAAAAAAACACAAAACTAGAATTTTCATCAAAGCCCGGCCGGGGCTTGGTGAAGCATGGCTGGGGATCCCGATTGTCGGCCGGCCTTCGATGGCGGTAGGGGCAAATCGGGCAATCCTTCGCTATTTTTGTTTTAAAACAAAAAAAAACCCTTCATTTTTCATACCTCACACATCCGGAACTCCTCTCTTTCTCTCTCTACACTCCTTCTCTCTCTAGATTTCCATCTCATTTGCTTTACCCAACATCCCTTCCGATTTTTTTTTCTTAAAACCCTTGTTTTTCTCTACATTTTGAATCGAACAAAAATTGATTTGGTGCAAGTTTGTGTTTTCTCATTGTTTTCCCTCATTTTTACTCACATTTTCCTCTTTCTCCCTTTTGATTTTCCATCCTCTCTTCACTTTCTCTCTCATAGGGTTTGGATTTGGGGGTTTTTGCTCCAAAATCACTTTTCCATTCACTTTTCCTTCACTTTTCTTCTCTATATTTTTTTCTTTTCATGGCTAGTGACAAGGTTCCTATTTCGGAGCCAAACATAGGCATTGAGGCTGCACTGGGTGTGGACATAGAGGCGGAGGAGGCTGCTGCATTGCTTCCTCTTGCCGAGGGGCCATTTGATATGGCTACATACCAGCCGTGGACACACGTGCCACCTCCCGGCGGGATCTTGAGGTTTGAGGCATTTATTCTAGGGATGGATGAGGACATTCTGTTGTGCGAGCTCACAGAGCATTTGTTTGCTGACGCCTCCACGGTAAGCAACTTTCCTTTGTTTTTGTAGTCTTTGAATTTCACTCAAACTTGAATTTCACATGGACTTGAATTTTCACAAGAACTTGAATTTCACAAGCTAAAACCGTATTCCCTTTTGACAGCTGGTAGCTAGGAGGATTAGTGGCTATGGACCTATATCCGGTCCCGTACGCTGGTATGAGAGGCTTCCTGTTGCGGTTCACACAGCGGTTGATGCAGCTGGCATCGAGTCATTTTGCTCAGGACTTATACAGATGAGGGCTGAGTCATGGCTCTATCGGGCCTTGGTCGAGAGATGGTGGGACACCACAGATTCATTCCACTTCTTATCGATCGGGGAGATGAACCTGACCCCGTATGACTTCTTGATGCTTATTGGTTTACAGGTTAAGGTTGGCGGCCCAGTCCCATTTGATCCAGACATGATCCAGTGGAGAGCTGCACAACTCCAGCTTCTTGGGGCGATCCCTGACACTACTGGCCACAGGATGGTGTGTTACAGCTGGTTCATGGAGCACTTTTCCGACACTCAGCCAGCTACGCCAGAGGAGGTTGCGCAGTATACACGCGGCTTTCTTATGTATCCCCTCGGTACTACCCTGTTTGCTAACAGGGAAAATACCGTGGGGCCATATCTTCTGGGAGCACTGGCGCGTCTCCCTTAAATAGCGGAGTTAGATTGGGGTGGTGCCGGCCTGGCCACCCTATACTGCTACATGAGCTCCGTCTCCTGCCGCAAAGCGAATTCACTTGGCGGCTACAGGAGGGTTTTGGAGGTACGCCCTGCATTTACTTTCTTGTTCAACTTTATATTTTGTTCAGTATTCCCTGCTTGTCTTAGCTTTGCATGTGGTTTCCTGCTTAGTTGCTTATCTGCTTTGTTCATGCTCATCTGAAACTAGCTTTGGGTTTATACATACTTCATTTCTCTGGCCCTAGTCCTAGTGAGACCGATCGAGTTATCAGTACCCCACTCCCGGTACTACAACTCACAGTTCGAGTGACACCGCCTCGTAGACGGCACTTTCTCATATTATCGCCGCTTCTTCGACACCATCAAGACGGATCATGTAACAAAACATCATACCTTAGCTGTTCATGTATGCATACTGTATTGTTTTCCATACACAACATAGTCGCCTTCGTATTGTTGCATCTATACCATATTGTCTTTCTCATACTATGCTGATTTCTGATATTGCATTGATCACACTACATCGAATGTTTTCTGTCAGATTGATTGGCACCCATAGACGGGCATTCCCCAGGCCTTGAGGACGATCTACACTACTGCATGGCATGTTTTCACCATGCGGATTTTATTTGAGGGCCCCTTTGGCCGGGCTTACTATCTGGAGTAGAGGTTTATTCGCCAGATACGAGGCATTGCTGATCCTGATGTTCCACTTCCTCCACTATCGATTATGAGGGTAGTAGATGAGTTACAAGATGGTCCTCAGATCGACCTCCTGATGTCGGGCGAGGATGGTGACTGATATCATATGTCCGGTGACTTTACTGCCTTTTTACACTCCCGGGTGTAGACACCCCATTTTTGACCGTCCTCAAGACTTGGACGTCACCGCTTGGAACACTTGGTGATCATCCATGTTTGTGTTCGTTTGGAGTTTCCGGAGGCCTCGGCTCGCGTGCCTTGCCTCAGGATCTCCGAACTCGACCGTTTAGTGTCTGGTTTTGCACCAAACACTTGTGTTTTGCCTTGGAAGGGCAGGGTAGGGCTTGTGGACCATTCCCACCCATCACCGGCAGTGGCTAGAGGCCACCGGCAGGTTTTTGCTGCCACCAGCAATGTATATTGCCGGCCGGCACTATTTGTTGCCAGTCAGCACTTTTTAGGCCTCGTTTGGGAAGAGGCTATTTTAGCCAATTAGCCAAAAAGTTACTAAATTAGCCAAAAAGCCAACAACCCATACCAAAAAGTCCAAGATTCTCTTTTCTCTCTACTTTTTGCACATCTTTTCGTAATTAGCCAAAAAGTCATCCCAAACATACATGTTTTTTTTACTTACCTTTTTAGCCAAATAGCCAAAAAGTTACTAAATTAGCCTGTTCCCAAACGAGGCCTTAGTGCCGGCCGGCACTCTTTTTGGCCAAGATGGCATTTTTGGCCGGCCGATTACTGTGCATCTGCTTTTGCAGATATTTTAAGATAGCTGTCTTGCTTTTGCTCTCCTCCATACACGTGTATGGAGGGATCTCCCTCTTATGAAGCTTGTCTTGTAAGCTTTACAAGACAAGAAGTGCCATATAGAGAGGAGGGGGTCTCTTGGCTTGAGAGGTTAGAGAGTTTAGATATTTTGAGAGCAAAAATAGCCATTGTTAAGCTCTGGTTTTAGGGTTTGAGTTAGAGACAATCCCTATATCTCTTTCCCTCTCTTTTGTGCACTAGGTGTTTTGTGTCTTACTATTGCACACAAACACCTAGTGTTTCACCTTCCTTTGGCTCTTGAGCTTCTAAGGGACTGGTTTTGAAGTTTTGGTGTTGGAACCAAGCTAAAGGAGGCCATTGGAACACCATTTGTGAAGGGATCATCAAGGGTAAGAAACTTACACCTTTATTCCCCATTTTTGCATTGATTTTCTACCTATCTTAGAGCTGTTTTTGTGCTTATTGTATAACATAAAAAAGTTTTTTTTTTAGGCCCTCTTTATTGTTTATTAACAGTGTTTTGTTGTTTGAGGGCGGTTGACCCCCCTTAGGCCTTGAAAGGCCTCATTTTGGGCCATTTTGTGCTAGCTCCGGGATTTTGGTGTTGGGGTCTCTTCACCACTGAAATCTTGAGGGATTTCAGTGGTGAAGATGATGCCTTGAAGTCCCAAGAAGGAGAGGGCCACCCCCTCTCCTTGTTGTCCTTGAAAAGGGCATGTTTTGGCCTCTTGAGAGAGCATTATACTTGAGTGTGTGTTGAGCATGTTTAGGTTGTTTTTCATGCTTATATATCCATAATATAACATGATTTTAAGTTGGTGTTGGTACTCCATGCATGCTTAGCATAGTTGCCTTGTAATGCCTTGTTATGCCTTAACATGTCTTAGGTTGTTAGCCTTTGTTGGAGCATGTTTTAGGCTTAGTCTTGTGAAGATTTTGTGCATGTTTTGCCATGTTCTAGGTCTGTCCTAAGTTGTTTGGGTTGATTTTGGCATGCTTGATATAGCTCCTTTGTATTTGGGCTTGTTGGCCTTGAGTATGTGCATGTGTAGCATAACATCTTTGCATCGATTTGGTGATTTGGGGTCACTTTATATGTTATTTCAGTCCCATTTCCATGCTTGTTTGATTGCCTTGCATGCATCTTTAATGCCTCTTAAGCTTGCGTAGCAATGCTCCATGTTTTGGTGTTTATGCATGCCTTTGTTTTTTGAGTCATTTGGATGCCATCTAAGTGGTCCTTAGGCCTTGTATTAATGTCCCAAAACTCTGTTTTTGGTCAATGAGTTCATGCCATGTTTGGTCTTACTAAGTGTAGTTCAATGCCCCATTGGTATGCTTTGAACACTTGGGCTATTTATTGCATATTTGGCTTGATGTATTGTTTGGTTTGGCACCATGTTTTAGCATGATTTCAATGCTTATGTTGCATGTTAATTAGTCCATGATTCTCCCTTTCAAATGTGTTTGAGGGTTGTTCAATTTGTGCTTAAGTGTTGGCCCCTCAATTAGGTGCATGTGTGCATGTATATTTGGTCCTTCATTATAGCATTATGGCTACTGTTTTAGGCCTTTTTAGAGTTGCCTAATTCATGTTTAAGTCCATCTTCGCACCCATTTGCATCGCCATATGTATGCTTGTATGCTTGCATAGGTTAGTTGCCATGCCATGTTGCATCCTTAGCTTGTATGCTTAGGTTGCATTGCATTTTGCATGCATTCCTTGCCCCTTGATTTGGTGATAGGGATTAGGACTTTGGTTTGATTTGGTTTGCATTTCATTTGAAATCAAAGTTGCATACTCGGTTCTTTGGGCCATCATGCATGGAAATACGTGATTGGTGGTCCGAGAATCGAGGCACATGCCCCTTTGAGTCATTATCATGATAAGGGACATGAGTGGTGCATACATGCCTTGAATTGTGCTGCCATGCTTTGCCTTGCCCTCTGTTGCTGTCATTTGCAGATTCTGCAGGAACACTCTGCCGACCGGCAGTGTGTAGTGCCGACCGGCAATAATTTCTCTGCCGACAGCTTCATTTTGTGCCGATGGCCACACACCAGTGCCGGTGGAAATTCCACTCAGCCGGTGGCACTCCCCAGTGTCCAGGGATGCAGTCCTGAGGTTTTGACAGCCTCCAGAGGAGTGAAGGAAGGAAAACAGAGGCAGCCTACGCATGGCGGCGCGTTTCCCGAGGCAGTTTATCTGTTTTCTTAGCTTAATTTAATTTGTTAATTAAATTAATTAATTTGTAATATTAATTAGCTTGCGTAGTTAATTAATTTGTAATATTTATTTGGTCCCTCCGAGTGAGGGCAAATCTGTAATAAGCGTGCGTGAGTGGTGTGTATGTCTTCCAATCCCCACTTCTTTCTTCCCTTTTACTTACCTGCTTTGTTGGTTAGTATTAGGGCACGTTTAATTTAGCATACCTTATGCTATGCATGCGTGCATCCATGCATTTGTATTGCATGCATTAGGCTCGGTACATCACGCTAACTGCATTTGTATTTCAATCCAAAAATTGAATATGTGATAATTGATCGCATTTCATATGCCATGCTTAGGTTAGCCGAGCCTACTTCGATTGCACCCCGTATGCGTTGCATTAGGCAATTTAACATGAACTAGGACATGCATGTTTGCTAACTGGTTTATTGTTTTGGCACGGAGTACGATGTAAGTATTTTTGCTTTAGCATCTCGCATGAGTGTGAATGCTACCATGACAGCATGCTTAACATGTGGCTAGATGCTTATGTGTTATAAACTGCTTGAATGCCTGTGGGTGGAGGTTGGGTTGTTTGAGTTGGAAAAACCCATTGAAATCCGTGTTTTAAGCCTACTTGCGAGTAGCAAATTCCAAAGTACTTTTCAAAACAAACGGATACGCAATGCTTATTTCCAAATTAGGCAATCTAGTCTATACTTGTTTGCTGCGCGCATAACATAGTAACGCTAGGCTAATAACTGGAATAAGAACACGTAATGTTTTCTAAATCGGATATCATGGTTAGTAGAGGCCGGTCTTCGGACCAGGCGAAAGGGGGTGCTCATAGCTGACCTTTCCCGATCGTACCCAAGCTCCCGAGCCGAGACAACTCCGGTGATGACGGACATGTGGCCTTCGGCACCGAGTCAGGGTTTCCTAAATTTTCCCATTTTAAAAATATTTACGTGGCGACTCTGTATCTGGCAAAGCAGTCCATGTTTGGCACTACTTTTCAAAAATCTGTTTCTCAAAACGATTTGCCAGATTTGGACTCTTTGGTTCAGATTAAGAACCGCGACAACAAAAATCGCGAGTCCGAACTGTAGTAGCAGCGAGGCTCCCCCTCCGCGGGCTTGTTACAGTTTCTGGCGACTCCGCTGGGGATTTTTAGAGAGCTTGACTCGAACTCATGATATCCTGTTTTGATTTCGCTTATGTGTTTCTTTGCATTGCATGTGCATTGGTGCGCCTAGGAACACAGTGTTTGCCATCTGCCATTCCTGAACGGTTTACCGGAGGCTTTTCTTGTCAAGACACGTCCATAAGGCTGACCGGCTATGGGCTCTAACAGCATGGGAACACAAACCCCGGTTCACCGGGGCACCCCTTTTGACCATTCGACCTAGTGCATATTCGGAATCCGTAGTGACCATTCCAAACTAGGACAGGTTGCTTACCCGATGTTAGGTTGTTTGAAAACCGCTGTGTGCGTAGTGAAACCCTAGCTCCTGACGAAATAGGACAGGGAAACCCTACCCCAACATAGGGGTGATTGAGCTCTCTTTACTTGCTATGTGCTTTTAGAGTGTATCTCTACAGGAACGCATATACTAGTTTGCGAGTTTGAGTATCGGGCCCGAGGGCACCAGAATCAGTATTGTTGAGAATCAGTTATCAGGAATCAGTTATCCGCGGGTATCAGATTCAGTATTTTGGGAACAAAAATTTGGGAACAGTGATCACCAGTAGGGTACAGTTGTTTGGCTACGCCCGTATTCGATCAGTTTGGACTGAAATGCTGCCTGTTTTTCCTTTCAGTTCAGAGAGTGGCAGAGTTGATACAGAATAGCCAGTGTCTCCCCTTGCTGAGGCAGGATTTATGGCGGCACAAAATTCAGAAGAAGTTGTGGTTATGACGGCTGCATTAGAGCAGGGGACCGCTCCGCAGAGTGAGGCCAGCATCAGTATGTCACACCCGCCCAGGTCGCCCGTTGTGCACCCGGTTTGGGCTCCCCAGTTATATCAGGATCGTGAGCCCACCACATTTGAATTGATGGGAATGATAGGGGACCTCCAGAGGTCCGTGGCCGATCTAGCCTATGGAATGTCGGCTTCACCTCCAGCGGCGCCGTATGCCGGGAATTTCGTACCGCAGGAGCCCCCGCTACTGGGGCGGATTGTGATAGAGCTCAGCCAGCCAGAGGTGGCTTCCAGCTACAGCCGTGACATGCCAGCACCAACCCAGACCCTTGATCAGGCTGAGGCCAGAGGAAAAGACAAGGCAAAGGTAGACACCGACCCTATTGAACAACTACTGTGGGCAGTCGAGGCTCTGAAAGTCAGAGGGATGAACAAGCAACAAACATCCGCAATCGTGATCAAAGCTGTGGATGATGCTTTCCCCGCTCCAATCAAAGGCAGTTCAAGCCAGGTAGAAAACCGGGATGGGCCCCGTTATGCGCAGACAATTCCTGTAGTTCCCAACCCTGCACCGGGAAAGGTTCAAAAAGCCAAGGCAGCGCCAGCCGATCCTTTCGCTAGCGCATCTGGCAAGAATCCTCAAACTTCAAAGTACCTGCCCCGAGGGCGCAGGGTCTTTCACGACCTCCACATGCCTTTGTCTAGGGCATTGCTAATATTGGTGAAGAATGGGCATCTTAAACCTTTGGAGCCCCGGCCACTCCCGAAGAATCTCCCCGCCACGCACGATGCTACCTTGTACTGCGCGTACCACCAATAGTCCGGTCATAGTACCGATGGTTGTTCCCGCCTTCGTCATGAAGTGCAGGATTTGATCGACAACAAGGTTATCCTTCCACCCACCTCAGCCAAGTCAGTTACTACCCAGTTGTTGGATTTCGAGGGCTCAGATACTGCGAGTATGTGAAGTGGACCGCCTGCGGGCAACATTTGGTATATTTTGGATGAAGCGTCTGGCACGCATTTTTGAGCATCGGTGAAACCGAGTTTTGTAAATCCTAGCTTGGATATCGAGCCAGTCTTTTATTTGAGTCTGTCTCTTTGTCTTGAGTCAGTCTTTTTTGCTTAAGGGTCTGTCTTGTTGTATCGAGTCAGTCCCCTTTGTATATAATACCAGGTGATTCTGGGGTTGTTGTCCCGAACACCGTTTTGTTTTGTAATTATCTGTTTTTGTTTTGAGTCTGTTTCTGCCGAGGGGCCAGTTGCACCAACAAAGCCGAATGAAACAGCTGTTGCTATCTCAACTTCATGCTTGCTTTCAGCATAAGTATCAGAGAATTTGATCGGGCTGACAGTACATCTCGCCTGCTCTCCTGCGCGCCAAACTCATTGCATTAACCTAAGTTTTTCCAAAAAAAAACAAACCTTTTGAACACTGCGGTGATAAAAACGAAGAGGAAGGAATTCCTCGGGTTTTGCAAATTTTGATCATTTTGAGAGAAAGAGAAGCGTGCTAAGCCTTTTTATGAGTAAAATCATGCTTGTCGGCGTGAGTAGTGAGAAGGATCCTGGCCTGATCCAGATTGGTTCCATACTATCTTCGGCGCGAGCGATTTGTCGTTTTCTTAAAAACTTTCAAAAACAAATGTTTTACGCGGCCCTGCGAAGACCTGTGTGGGATCGCTCTTGAGATTGCGCAGCCTAGGATCTCTCTCAGCCTCAAGATTCAACCCGCCCGCTTCGAACCTTGAACCCATTCAGAAAATTCAACGGACAAACGCCATGAAAGGCCCGTGTGGCCAGTTTTGAAGTAGCCTTCGATCAAGAAGCATCAAAGTCGAATCAGAAGGAGTAGATCTCGCCGGAAGAAGCTCGTGGAGTAACCAGGATGGATTCTCCTATAAATCATTGCAACAGCCGTTCTCCTAGACACGGAGGGGCTTCCAGTTCAGGAACCATTTGGCATGGACTTGCTACACTTTTACCCTTTGAGAGGCTCGCTGGGCCGAAAACCCGGAAGGGCGACTCAGGCAAAAGTTAGAGCAAGAGAAAAATACAAAAAAGACAAAAAAGAAGAAAAGAAAAAAAATGATGAAAAGAAAAAAGAGAAAAATACAAAAAAGACAAAAAAGAAGAGCAAAAAAAAAAAAAAAAGAAGAAAGAAAAAAGAAATAGAAAATGAAAAGAAGCTCGCAAGGTCGAAAACCCGCATTGGGTGCCTTGGCAAAAGTGAGAGCCAAACAAAGTGAAGGTTAAAATACCCGAGAGTACCTTAACCGGAACTACGTAAGGCTTGATTCCCATGTTTGGGATACGTAGGCAACTTCATCCTGAAGTCCAGCCCCCAACGCTTTCATAGCGTCTCAGTCTGTGCAATGGTTTCGATTTCATCCCAAAGTCCAGCGGCCAACACCCTCCAAAGGTGATTGTGTCCATATATTTGTTATGACCGTCTTCGTCATCGTTGTGTCTAAGAGCTCGACCACCGCCAATGAAGACTGTCTGCGGATTGCTGCGGCACCACCCAAACAAGGGGCAACTTTCCGTTGCCGCGAGCCGCCGTGAGCCGCCATTCAAACTAGGGGCAACTTTCCGTTGCCTCCCACCCCCCTTCAAATCAGGGGCAATTTTCTATTGCCTCCGATCCGAGGTTGCGCATCTCGAAGAGTAAGTTTCATGCTCGTTGAGCATTGACTGTTGCAAAAATAGTTTTTGAAAATTTTTACTGAGGTTGACTATTTTCTCGAAAACTATTCCATTTTCCAAAATTGGACCATTGTCTTGGACCCAAAAAGGAAAATTTTCAGTGCTTACAGCCTGACTCGCATGCTTTTCAAATCAAAAAATCGAACAAGTACGTTAATCCGACTCTCATTTTGATCAAAATTGTTTTAGTAGAAAGGAAAAACAAAGAATGGTTAAAATGATGAACTAGGGGCACAGTTGAGCCAGGCGTTCTGTCTTTCCCCCATCATCAACGTACTTGCCAGAAGAGCGCTCTACCCGTCAGAAGAAATAGCTGTGAGCTAACGGTGTTGAGCATGAACCCACACCTTTCTATTTATCCATCAATCACCCCGCGGAGGGATGAAAAATGAGAGAATGAAGAATAGAGAGGTGTAAGTTGAGAGAAAAGTGAGGAAAAGGGTTTTGAGAAAAAAAATCCGAGCTCGAGAGCCGAGTGATGTGAGAACCGCAAATCAGACAGGGCGGGAAACACTGCCTAGAGAAACTGGTTCCTCGTGATCTGAGGTCCCCCGTCTTCATTAGCGCGTCTGTATGTCGTGTCTTTTGTTTTGCTTGTCTCGATTCTTGCTTTGAGTCGTTCCGAGCGTGTCTCGACGTGTTTAGGTTGTTTACCTTTTGTTTTCCGTTGTCGAGTCTTTCTCGCTGTGTTCAGTCGTAGGCTCAATACCTGTTCGAAAACTCATCTCTCAATTTCACAAATAAATCATTTTGTGCTCAGAGTGCTGTGCCATCCTTCACGTTTGTGCAAAACAAGATTCTTTTTTCCATAAAACTGCAGGGTCCACCCCCGATAAGTGTGAATGGTGAAACTAGGACCTATCTGAAGCTATGATGGTTCCAGACTGCAAAGCAAAGACAAAAGAGCGAAAATCGAAGTATCTGAGTTTGTGTCAACTTCAGAAAATTCCGTGATTGTACTCCGGACGTACCTCTTCAGGGCCTTGTCAATGCTCCGAAATATGAGTGTACCTCTACCTCAAGCGCAAGATCAATCCTGCTTCAAGGTTATACACTCTTCCACTTACATTGTTATGCACCCACTTCACTTGCATTGTAATGCATTATACCTATCAAGTTTCTTCATCAGTCATGCACGATATTGTATGCACGGTTCATTCAAAGAAGTTCCGTTTTAAGGTCATTCACTTTAGTGTATCAATCACACTTCATTCGCTTAGTGTATCAATCACACTTCATTCGCTTAGTGTATCAATCACACTTCATTCACTTAGTGTATCAATTACACTCTAATTTCAATTATACTCTAATCTACTTAGTGTATCAATCACGCTTCAGTTACGCTCTCATTTAGTGTATCAATCACACTCTCTTCACTTAGTGTATCAATCACATTTCTTTCATTTTGTGCATCTATCACACACATTCTCATTTTGTGTATCTATCACGCACATATTCGCTTTTGTGTATCTATTGCACTCTCACTCAGTGTATCAATCACACTTCTTTCATTTTGTGTATCTATCACACACATTCTCGTTTTCTGTATCACACTTTCAGTGTATCAATCACACTTCATTGATTTAGTGTATCAATCACACTCTGTTCACTAAGTGCATCTATCACACTTCGTGTTCACTTTTAGTGTAACAATCACACTCTGTTCACATAGTGCATCTATCACACTTTGTTTTCACTTTTAGTGTATCAATCACACTCTGTTCACATAGTGCATCTATCACACTTTGTGTTCATTTTCAGTATATCAATCATACTTTGTTCACACTGTGCATCTATCACACTTTGTGTTCACTTTTAGTGTATCAATCACACTCTGTTCACATAGTGCATCTATCACACTTTGTGTTCATTTTCAGTATATCAATCATACTCTGTTCACACTGTGCATCTATCACACTTTGTGTTCACTTTTAGTGTATCAATCACACTCTGTTCACATAGTGCATCTATCACACTTTGTGTTCATTTTCAGTATATCAATCATACTCTGTTCACACTGTGCATCTATCACACTTTGTGTTCACTTTTAGTGTATCAATCACACTCTGTTCACATAGTGCATCTATCACACTTTGTGTTCATTTTCAGTATATCAATCATACTTTGTTCACACTGTGCATCTATCACACTTTGTGTTCACTTTTAGTGTATCAATCACACACTGTTCACATAGTGCATCTATCACACTTTGTGTTCATTTTCAGTATATCAATCATACTCTGTTCACATAGTGCATCTATCACACTTTGTGTTCATTTTCAGTATATCAATCATACTCTGTTCACATAGTGCATCTATCACACTTTGTGTTCACTTTTAGTGTATCAATCACACTCTGTTCACATAGTGCATCTATCACACTTTGTGTTCATTTTCAGTATATCAATCATACTTTGTTCACACTGTGCATCTATCACACTTTGTGTTCGCTTTTAGTGTATCAATCACACTCTGTTCACATAGTGCATCTATCACACTTTGTGTTCCCTTTTAGTATATCTATCATACTTGCTCACTAAGTGCATCTATCACACTTCGTGTTCACTTTCAGTATATCTATCATACTTGTTCACTAGGTGCATCTATCACGCTTTGTGTTCACCTTTAGTGTATCCATCACACTACGCTTACCTAGTGTATCCATCACACTCTCTTCACTTTTGTGTCTCTATCACGTATGTTTGTCCACTCAGTGTATCTATCACACTTCGTTCACTTTTGTGTATCTAACGCACATGTTCGTGAGAATTGCATAATTCTCTTACATCCTTTCTGCATGAGATGTAGTTTGGTTCATGTCTACTTGCTGGCATAGCATTCGCTTAAAATGTTGTATTTATTTTGCATATTTGCTTCATCACAGCTACATTCGCGCTGTTTCGCGCATCGCACTGTTTTGTGCACCTCACTTGCATCTTGCATGCATCCTATCGCGCTATCTTGCGCACCTCACTTGTACTTGTTAGTACATTGCATTGTTTTGAACACAAACCGGCTTCGCGTAGCGTATAAGTCCAACTTTCAAAACCGGCTTCACGTAGCGTATAAGTCCAACTTTCAAAACCGGCTTCGCGTAGCGTGTAAGTCCACTTGTATCATTTTTGCATCTTATGAGGCACACGTGTCTCATTTGTTTCATTTTGCATTCCGTGTGGCATGTGTGTCACACTTACATTTTGCGCATGGTCTGGCGAGACCTTAAACATGTACGGTCTAGGAGACCTTAAATCCTTGGAAGGTGCAAGACCTTTAATGCATTGGTGTGCACACTATTGCTTTGTACATGTTTTAAGCCGCGTGTTGTCGCACATTCCATGCAACATGCATTTCTTGCATCATGTGCATCCCAAAAAACAAAAAATCATAGTGCATTGTCATGCATTTCCATTGTAGCTTGCATGCATTCATTGCATTTTCCTCAATAGATCGCATCATAGTGCATTGTCATGCATTTGCATTGTAGCCTGCATGCATTCAATACATCGCCTTCCGCCTATGGCTTGCGCCTTTCCAGGTTGAGCTTGGTCCGGTATGTGCCCTTACTTTTCATGTTGAAACACAGTTCTGCATGTGTATCGCGCCGATTCCACGCTGATATGTTGGTTGAGGGTTGCGGTACCTTTTCTGTGTTACACATGGCTCGTACGTGTACATGCCTTTCCTAGGCAAAATTTGGTTTGGCTTGCGTGCCATATCCATTGTATCCATATCCACTCCATTGCATATTTGTAGATATTGCATTGTAGATTGCATACATTCATTGCATCACCTTCCGCCTATGGCTTGCGCCTTTCCAAGTTGAGCTTGGTCCGGTATGTGCCCTTACTTTTCATGTTAAAACACAGTTCTGCATGTGTATCGCGCCGATTCCACGCTGATATGTTGGTTGAGGGTTGCGGCACCTTTTCTGTGTTACACATGGCCTGTATGCGTACATACCTTTCCTAGGCAAGATTTGGTTTGGCCTGCGTGCCATATCCATTGCCATCTTCCTAGCATATTCATTCATGTATTACATTGTAGTGTAATTTTTGCATCCGGCATTAGGATCGTTGTCCTTTCTCCAGCGGGTCGTTTCCCCACTTGTGTCAATTCCACCCAATACTTGTTCTTGCGTCTGTCTACAATGCTCACAGTTCAGTTGACCGTTCTGTGGTAGACAGACTTGTTACCTCCATCAATCTATTTGACATAGGTGTGGTTTCGAACCGCTCATGATTGGATCATGATTCAAATGCTTTGCATGTAGTTTGTATTATTTCAATTACATTGCATCTTCATTTGCATTGTTTATACATTGTTTTGTATATATTGCATTTCGTTTTGCATCCACATTTGCATTGTCATGCATATTGCTAACAATATTGTACCTGTTAAGTTTGTTTTCTTTTCAGGCACGATATTGTATGTACGGTTCATTCGAGGCTGGTGCAACCAGACGAACCGGACAGGTATTGTATCCTCCGAGTGAGACGTATTGAGAATTGCATAATTCTCTTACATCCTTTCTGCATTGTAGTGTAGTTTGGTGTATGCTAGTTTAAAACTGTCGCATGTATGCTTCGTTACAGCTTTCTTTGCATGATCATAAGTTATGTCCGGCTCTCTGCATTGTCTTGCATTTTGCCCCTGCCTTCGGGCGCATATCTTGTTTGTCTTGCATGTTTGTCTAAGTCTTCGGCCTTGTCAAAAATGGGTCGTCTCTGGGCTTTGACATTCACTCCCGTCATTGTTATGACTTCCGAGTTCTGTCAAAGAGGGGCAACTGTAGACACCCCATTTTTGACCGTCCTCAAGACTTGGACGTCACCGCTTGGAACACTCGGTGATCATCCATGTTTGTGTTCGTTTGGAGTTCCCGGAGGCCTCGGCTCGCGTGCCTTGCCTCAGGATCTCCGAACTCGACCGTTTAGTGTCTGGTTTTGCACCAAACACTTGTGTTTTGCCTTGGAAGGGCAGGGTAGGGCTTGTGGACCATCCCCACCCATCACCGGCAGTGGCTAGAGGCCACCGGCTGGTTTTTGCTGCCACCGGCAATGTATATTGCCGGCCGGCACTATTTGTTGCCGGTCAGCACTTTTTAGTGCCGGCCGGCACTCTTTTTGGCCAAGATGGCATTTTTGGCCGGCCGATTACTGTGCATCTGCTTTTGCATATATTTTAAGATAGCTGTCTTGCTTTTGCTCCCCTCCATACACGTGTATGGAGGGATCTCCCTCTTATGAAGCTTGTCTTGTAAGCTTTACAAGACAAGAAGTGCCATATAGAGAGGAGGGGGTCTCTTGGCTTGAGAGGTTAGAGAGTTTAGATATTTTGAGAGCAAAAACAGCCATTGTTAAGCTCTGGTTTTAGGGTTTGAGTTAGAGACAATCCCTATATCTCTTTCCCTCTCTTTTGTGCACTAGGTGTTTTGTGTCTTACTATTGCACACAAACACCTAGTGTTTCACCTTCCTTTGGCTATTGAGCTTCTAAGGGACTGGTTTTGAAGTTTTGGTGTTGGATCCAAGCTAAAGGAGGCCATTGGAACACCATTTGTGAAGGGATCATCAAGGGTAAGAAACTTACACCTTTATTCCCCATTTTTGCATTGATTTTCTACCTATCTTAGAGCTGTTTTTGTGCTTATTGTATAACATAAAAAAGTTCTGTTTTTAGGCCCTCTTTATTGTTTATTAAGAGTGTTTTGTTGTTTGAGGGCGGTTGACCCCCCTTAGGCCTTGAAAGGCCTCATTTTGGGCCATTTTGTGCTAGCTCCGGGATTTTGGTGTTGGGGTCTCTTCACCACTGAAATCTTGAGGGATTTCAGTGGTGAAGATGATGCCTTGAAGTCCCAAGAAGGAGAGGGCCACCCCCTCTCCTTGTTGTCCTTGAAAAGGGCATGTTTTGGCCTCTTGAGAGAGCAATATGCTTGAGTGTGTGTTGAGCATGTTTAGGTTGTTTTTCATGCTTATATATCCATAATATAACATGATTTTAAGTTGGTGTTGGTACTCCATGCATGCTTAGCATAGTTGCCTTGTAATGCCTTGTTATGCCTTAACATGTCTTAGGTTGTTAGCCTTTGTTGGAGCATGTTTTAGGCTTAGTCTTGTGAAGATTTTGTGCATGTTTTGCCATGTTCTAGGTCTGTCCTAAGTTGTTTGGGTTGATTTTGGCATGCTTGATATAGCTCCTTTGTATTTGGGCTTGTTGGCCTTGAGTATGTGCATGTGTAGCATAACATCTTTGCATCGATTTGGTGATTTGGGGTCACTTTATATGTTATTTCAGTCCCATTTCCATGCTTGTTTGATTGCCTTGCACGCATCTTTAATGCCTCTTAAGCTTGCGTAGCAATGCTCCATGTTTTGGTGTTTATGCATGCCTTTGTTTTTTGAGTCATTTGGATGCCATCTAAGTGGTCCTTAGGCCTTGTATTAATGTCCCAAAACTCTGTTTTTGGTTAATGAGTTCATGCCATGTTTGGTCTTACTAAGTGTAGTTCAATGCCCCATTGGTTTGCTTTGAACACTTGGGCTATTTATTGCATATTTGGCTTGATGTATTGTTTGGTTTGGCACCATGTTTTAGCATGATTTCAATGCTTATGTTGCATGTTAATTAGTCCATGATTCTCCCTTTCAAATGTGTTTGAGGGTTGTTCAATTTGTGCTTAAGTGTTGGCCCCTCAATTAGGTGCATGTGTGCATGTATATTTGGTCCTTCATTATAGCATTATGGCTACTGTTTTAGGCCTTTTTAGAGTTGCCTAATTCATGTTTAAGTCCATCTTCGCACCCATTTGCATCGCCATATGTATGCTTGTATGCTTGCATAGGTTAGTTGCCATGCCATGTTGCATCCTTAGCTTGTATGCTTAGGTTGCATTGCATTTTGCATGCATTCCTTGCCCCTTGATTTGGTGATAGGGATTAGGACTTTGGTTTGCATTTCATTTGAAATCAAAGTTGCATACTCGGTTCTTTGGGCCATCATGCATGGAAATGCGTGATTGGTGGTCCGAGAATCGAGGCACATGCCCCTTTGAGTCATTATCATGATAAGGGACATGAGTGGTGCATACATGCCTTGAATTGTGCTGCCATGCTTTGCCTTGCCCTCTGTTGCTGTCATTTGCAGATTCTGCAGGAACACTCTGCCGACCGGCAGTGTGTAGTGCCGACCGGCAATAATTTCTCTGCCGACAGCTTCATTTTGTGCCGATGGCCACACACCAGTGCCGGTGGAAATTCCACTCAGCCGGTGGCACTCCCCAGTGTCCAGGGATGCAGTCCTGAGGTTTTGACAGCCTCCAGAGGAGTGAAGGAAGGAAAACAGAGGCAGCCTACGCATGGCGGCGCGTTTCCCGAGGCAGTTTATCTGTTTTCTTAGCTTAATTTAATTTGTTAATTAAATTAATTAATTTGTAATATTAATTAGCTTGCGTAGTTAATTAATTTGTAATATTTATTTGGTCCCTCCGAGTGAGGGCAAATCTGTAATAAGCGTGCGTGAGTGGTGTGTATGTCTTCCAATCCCCACTTCTTTCTTCCCTTTTACTTACCTGCTTTGTTGGTTAGTATTAGGGCACGTTTAATTTAGCATACCTTATGTTATGCATGCGTGCATCCATGCATTTGTATTGCATGCATTAGGCTCGGTACATCACGCTAACTGCATTTGTATTTCAATCCAAAAATTGAATATGTGATAATTGATCGCATTTCATATGCCATGCTTAGGTTAGCCGAGCCTACTTCGATTGCACCCCGTATGCGTTGCATTAGGCAATTTAACATGAACTAGGACATGCATGTTTGCTAACTGGTTTATTGTTTTGGCATGGAGTACGATGTAAGTATTTTTGCTTTAGCATCTCGCATGAGTGTGAATGCTACCATGACAGCATGCTTAACATGTGGCTAGATGCTTATGTGTTATAAACTGCTTGAATGCCTGTGGGTGGAGGTTGGGTTGTTTGAGTTGGAAAAACCCATTGAAATCCGTGTTTTAAGCCTACTTGCGAGTAGCAAATTCCAAAGTACTTTTCAAAACAAACGGATACGCAATGCTTATTTCCAAATTAGGCAATCTAGTCTATACTTGTTTGCTGCGCGCATAACATAGTAACGCTAGGCTAATAACTGGAATAAGAACACGTAATGTTTTCTAAATCGGATATCATGGTTAGTAGAGGCCGGTCTTCGGACCAGGCGAAAGGGGGTGCTCATAGCTGACCTTTCCCGATCGTACCCAAGCTCCCGAGCCGAGACAACTCCGGTGATGACGGACATGTGGCCTTCGGCACCGAGTCAGGGTTTCCTAAATTTTCCCATTTTAAAAATATTTACGTGGCGACTCTGTATCTGGCAAAGCAGTCCATGTTTGGCACTACTTTTCAAAAATCTGTTTCTCAAAACGATTTGCCAGATTTGGACTCTTTGGTTCAGATTAAGAACCGCGACAACAAAAATCGCGAGTCCGAACTGTAGTAGCAGCGAGGCTCCCCCTCCGCGGGCTTGTTACAGTTTCTGGCGACTCCGCTGGGGATTTTTAGAGAGCTTGACTCGAACTCATGATATCCTGTTTTGATTTCGCTTATGTGTTTCTTTGCATTGCATGTGCATTGGTGCGCCTAGGAACACAGTGTTTGCCATCTGCCATTCCTGAACGGTTTACCGGAGGCTTTTCTTGTCAAGACACGTCCATAAGGCTGACCGGCTATGGGCTCTAACAGCATGGGAACACAAACCCCGGTTCACCGGGGCACCCCTTTTGACCATTCGACCTAGTGCATATTCGGAATCCGTAGTGACCATTCCAAACTAGGACAGGTTGCTTACCCGATGTTAGGTTGTTTGAAAACCGCTGTGTGCGTAGTGAAACCCTAGCTCCTGACGAAATAGGACAGGGAAACCCTACCCCAACATAGGGGTGATTGAGCTCTCTTTACTTGCTATGTGCTTTTAGAGTGTATCTCTACAGGAACGCATATACTAGTTTGCGAGTTTGAGTATCGGGCCCGAGGGCACCAGAATCAGTATTGTTGAGAATCAGTTATCAGGAATCAGTTATCCGCGGGTATCAGATTCAGTATTTTGGGAACAAAAATTTGGGAACAGTGATCACCAGTAGGGTACAGTTGTTTGGCTACGCCCGTATTCGATCAGTTTGGACTGAAATGCTGCCTGTTTTTCCTTTCAGTTCAGAGAGTGGCAGAGTTGATACAGAATAGCCAGTGTCTCCCCTTGCTGAGGCAGGATTTATGGCGGCACAAAATTCAGAAGAAGTTGTGGTTATGACGGCTGCATTAGAGCAGGGGACCGCTCCGCAGAGTGAGGCCAGCATCAGTATGTCACACCCGCCCAGGTCGCCCGTTGTGCACCCGGTTTGGGCTCCCCAGTTATATCAGGATCGTGAGCCCACCACATTTGAATTGATGGGAATGATAGGGGACCTCCAGAGGTCCGTGGCCGATCTAGCCTATGGAATGTCGGCTTCACCTCCAACGGCGCCGTATGCCGGGAATTTCGTACCGCAGGAGCCCCCGCTACTGGGGCGGATTGTGATAGAGCTCAGCCAGCCAGAGGTGGCTTCCAGCTACAGCCGTGACATGCCAGCACCAACCCAGACCCTTGATCAGGCTGAGGCCAGAGGAAAAGACAAGGCAAAGGTAGACACCGACCCTATTGAACAACTACTGTGGGCAGTCGAGGCTCTGAAAGTCAGAGGGATGAACAAGCAACAAACATCCGCAATCGTGATCAAAGCTGTGGATGATGCTTTCCCCGCTCCAATCAAAGGCAGTTCAAGCCAGGTAGAAAACCGGGATGGGCCCCGTTATGCGCAGACAATTCCTATAGTTCCCAACCCTGCACCGGGAAAGGTTCAAAAAGCCAAGGCAGCGCCAGCCGATCCTTTCGCTAGCGCATCTGGCAAGAATCCTCAAACTTCAAAGTACCTGCCCCGAGGGCGCAGGGTCTTTCACGACCTCCACATGCCTTTGTCTAGGGCATTGCTAATATTGGTGAAGAATGGGCATCTTAAACCTTTGGAGCCCCGGCCACTCCCGAAGAATCTCCCCGCCACGCACGATGCTACCTTGTACTGCGCGTACCACCAATAGTCCGGTCATAGTACCGATGGTTGTTCCCGCCTTCGTCATGAAGTGCAGGATTTGATCGACAACAAGGTTATCCTTCCACCCACCTCAGCCAAGTCAGTTACTACCCAGTTGTTGGATTTCGAGGGCTCAGATACTGCGAGTATGTGAAGTGGACCGCCTGCGGGCAACATTTGGTATATTTTGGATGAAGCGTCTGGCACGCATTTTTGAGCATCGGTGAAACCGAGTTTTGTAAATCCTAGCTTGGATATCGAGCCAGTCTTTTATTTGAGTCTGTCTCTTTGTCTTGAGTCAGTCTTTTTTGCTTAAGGGTCTGTCTTGTTGTATCGAGTCAGTCCCCTTTGTATATAATACCAGGTGATTCTGGGGTTGTTGTCCCGAACACCGTTTTGTTTTGTAATTATCTGTTTTTGTTTTGAGTCTGTTTCTGCCGAGGGGCCAGTTGCACCAACAAAGCCGAATGAAACAGCTGTTGCTATCTCAACTTCATGCTTGCTTTCAGCATAAGTATCAGAGAATTTGATCGGGCTGACAGTACATCTCGCCTGCTCTCCTGCGCGCCAAACTCATTGCATTAACCTAAGTTTTTCCAAAAAAAAACAAACCTTTTGAACACTGCGGTGATAAAAACGAAGAGGAAGGAATTCCTCGGGTTTTGCAAATTTTGATCATTTTGAGAGAAAGAGAAGCGTGCTAAGCCTTTTTATGAGTAAAATCATGCTTGTCGGCGTGAGTAGTGAGAAGGATCCTGGCCTGATCCAGATTGGTTCCATACTATCTTCGGCGCGAGCGATTTGTCGTTTTCTTAAAAACTTTCAAAAACAAATGTTTTACGCGGCCCTGCGAAGACCTGTGTGGGATCGCTCTTGAGATTGCGCAGCCTAGGATCTCTCTCAGCCTCAAGATTCAACCCGCCCGCTTCGAACCTTGAACCCATTCAGAAAATTCAACGGACAAACGCCATGAAAGGCCCGTGTGGCCAGTTTTGAAGTAGCCTTCGATCAAGAAGCATCAAAGTCGAATCAGAAGGAGTAGATCTCGCCGGAAGAAGCTCGTGGAGTAACCAGGATGGATTCTCCTATAAATCATTGCAACAGCCGTTCTCCTAGACACGGAGGGGCTTCCAGTTCAGGAACCATTTGGCATGGACTTGCTACACTTTTACCCTTTGAGAGGCTCGCTGGGCCGAAAACCCGGAAGGGCGACTCAGGCAAAAGTTAGAGCAAGAGAAAAATACAAAAAAGACAAAAAAGAAGAAAAGAAAAAAAATGATGAAAAGAAAAAAGAGAAAAATACAAAAAAGACAAAAAAGAAGAGCAAAAAAAAAAAAAAGAAGAAAGAAAAAAGAAATAGAAAATGAAAAGAAGCTCGCAAGGTCGAAAACCCGCATTGGGTGCCTTGGCAAAAGTGAGAGCCAAACAAAGTGAAGGTTAAAATACCCGAGAGTACCTTAACCGGAACTACGTAAGGCTTGATTCCCATGTTTGGGATACGTAGGCAACTTCATCCTGAAGTCCAGCTCCCAACGCTTTCATAGCGTCTCAGTCTGTGCAATGGTTTCGATTTCATCCCAAAGTCCAGCGGCCAACACCCTCCAAAGGTGATTGTGTCCATATATTTGTTATGACCGTCTTCGTCATCGTTGTGTCTAAGAGCTCGACCACCGCCAATGAAGACTGTCTGCGGATTGCTGCGGCACCACCCAAACAAGGGGCAACTTTCCGTTGCCGCGAGCCGCCGTGAGCCGCCATTCAAACTAGGGGCAACTTTCCGTTGCCTCCCACCCCCCTTCAAATCAGGGGCAATTTTCTATTGCCTCCGATCCGAGGTTGCGCATCTCGAAGAGTAAGTTTCATGCTCGTTGAGCATTGACTGTTGCAAAAATAGTTTTTGAAAATTTTTACTGAGGTTGACTATTTTCTCGAAAACTATTCCATTTTCCAAAATTGGACCATTGTCTTGGACCCAAAAAGGAAAATTTTCAGTGCTTACAGCCTGACTCGCATGCTTTTCAAATCAAAAAATCGAACAAGTACGTTAATCCGACTCTCATTTTGATCAAAATTGTTTTAGTAGAAAGGAAAAACAAAGAATGGTTAAAATGATGAACTAGGGGCACAGTTGAGCCAGGCGTTCTGTCTTTCCCCCATCATCAACGTACTTGCCAGAAGAGCGCTCTACCCGTCAGAAGAAATAGCTGTGAGCTAACGGTGTTGAGCATGAACCCACACCTTTCTATTTATCCATCAATCACCCCGCGGAGGGATGAAAAATGAGAGAATGAAGAATAGAGAGGTGTAAGTTGAGAGAAAAGTGAGGAAAAGGGTTTTGAGAAAAAAAATCCGAGCTCGAGAGCCGAGTGATGTGAGAACCGCAAATCAGACAGGGCGGGAAACACTGCCTAGAGAAACTGGTTCCTCGTGATCTGAGGTCCCCCGTCTTCATTAGCGCGTCTGTATGTCGTGTCTTTTGTTTTGCTTGTCTCGATTCTTGCTTTGAGTCGTTCCGAGCGTGTCTCGACGTGTTTAGGTTGTTTACCTTTTGTTTTCCGTTGTCGAGTCTTTCTCGCTGTGTTCAGTCGTAGGCTCAATACCTGTTCGAAAACTCATCTCTCAATTTCACAAATAAATCATTTTGTGCTCAGAGTGCTGTGCCATCCTTCACGTTTGTGCAAAACAAGATTCTTTTTTCCATAAAACTGCAGGGTCCACCCCCGATAAGTGTGAATGGTGAAACTAGGACCTATCTGAAGCTATGATGGTTCCAGACTGCAAAGCAAAGACAAAAGAGCGAAAATCGAAGTATCTGAGTTTGTGTCAACTTCAGAAAATTCCGTGATTGTACTCCGGACGTACCTCTTCAGGGCCTTGTCAATGCTCCGAAATATGAGTGTACCTCTACCTCAAGCGCAAGATCAATCCTGCTTCAAGGTTATACACTCTTCCACTTACATTGTTATGCACCCACTTCACTTGCATTGTAATGCATTATACCTATCAAGTTTCTTCATCAGTCATGCACGATATTGTATGCACGGTTCATTCAAAGAAGTTCCGTTTTAAGGTCATTCACTTTAGTGTATCAATCACACTTCATTCGCTTAGTGTATCAATCACACTTCATTCGCTTAGTGTATCAATCACACTTCATTCACTTAGTGTATCAATTACACTCTAATTTCAATTATACTCTAATCTACTTAGTGTATCAATCACGCTTCAGTTACGCTCTCATTTAGTGTATCAATCACACTCTCTTCACTTAGTGTATCAATCACATTTCTTTCATTTTGTGCATCTATCACACACATTCTCATTTTGTGTATCTATCACGCACATATTCGCTTTTGTGTATCTATTGCACTCTCACTCAGTGTATCAATCACACTTCTTTCATTTTGTGTATCTATCACACACATTCTCGTTTTCTGTATCACACTTTCAGTGTATCAATCACACTTCATTGATTTAGTGTATCAATCACACTCTGTTCACTAAGTGCATCTATCACACTTCGTGTTCACTTTTAGTGTAACAATCACACTCTGTTCACATAGTGCATCTATCACACTTTGTGTTCACTTTTAGTGTATCAATCACACTCTGTTCACATAGTGCATCTATCACACTTTGTGTTCATTTTCAGTATATCAATCATACTTTGTTCACACTGTGCATCTATCACACTTTGTGTTCACTTTTAGTGTATCAATCACACTCTGTTCACATAGTGCATCTATCACACTTTGTGTTCATTTTCAGTATATCAATCATACTCTGTTCACACTGTGCATCTATCACACTTTGTGTTCACTTTTAGTGTATCAATCACACTCTGTTCACATAGTGCATCTATCACACTTTGTGTTCATTTTCAGTATATCAATCATACTCTGTTCACACTGTGCATCTATCACACTTTGTGTTCACTTTTAGTGTATCAATCACACTCTGTTCACATAGTGCATCTATCACACTTTGTGTTCATTTTCAGTATATCAATCATACTTTGTTCACACTGTGCATCTATCACACTTTGTGTTCACTTTTAGTGTATCAATCACACACTGTTCACATAGTGCATCTATCACACTTTGTGTTCATTTTCAGTATATCAATCATACTCTGTTCACATAGTGCATCTATCACACTTTGTGTTCACTTTTAGTGTATCAATCACACTCTGTTCACATAGTGCATCTATCACACTTTGTGTTCATTTTCAGTATATCAATCATACTTTGTTCACACTGTGCATCTATCACACTTTGTGTTCGCTTTTAGTGTATCAATCACACTCTGTTCACATAGTGCATCTATCACACTTTGTGTTCCCTTTTAGTATATCTATCATACTTGCTCACTAAGTGCATCTATCACACTTCGTGTTCACTTTCAGTATATCTATCATACTTGTTCACTAGGTGCATCTATCACGCTTTGTGTTCACCTTTAGTGTATCCATCACACTACGCTTACCTAGTGTATCCATCACACTCTCTTCACTTTTGTGTCTCTATCACGTATGTTTGTCCACTCAGTGTATCTATCACACTTCGTTCACTTTTGTGTATCTAACGCACATGTTCGTGAGAATTGCATAATTCTCTTACATCCTTTCTGCATGAGATGTAGTTTGGTTCATGTCTACTTGCTGGCATAGCATTCGCTTAAAATGTTGTATTTATTTTGCATATTTGCTTCATCACAGCTACATTCGCGCTGTTTCGCGCATCGCACTGTTTTGTGCACCTCACTTGCATCTTGCATGCATCCTATCGCGCTATCTTGCGCACCTCACTTGTACTTGTTAGTACATTGCATTGTTTTGAACACAAACCGGCTTCGCGTAGCGTATAAGTCCAACTTTCAAAACCGGCTTCACGTAGTGTATAAGTCCAACTTTCAAAACCGGCTTCGCGTAGCGTGTAAGTCCACTTGTATCATTTTTGCATCTTATGAGGCACACGTGTCTCATTTGTTTCATTTTGCATTCCGTGTGGCATGTGTGTCACACTTACATTTTGCGCATGGTCTGGCGAGACCTTAAACATGTACGGTCTAGGAGACCTTAAATCCTTGGAAGGTGCAAGACCTTTAATGCATTGGTGTGCACACTATTGCTTTGTACATGTTTTAAGCCGCGTGTTGTCGCGCATTCCATGCAACATGCATTTCTTGCATCATGTGCATCCCAAAAAACAAAAAATCATAGTGCATTGTCATGCATTTCCATTGTAGCTTGCATGCATTCATTGCATTTTCCTCAATAGATCGCATCATAGTGCATT